>NC_140454.1:26506185-27706185 GCF_963576455.1 Neolamprologus multifasciatus
ATATTGGATTTTATTTTTATAATTATGCATGCATTATATTAAAGACGTTATAAATATATTTTACTATTACTTTATTTTACTATTCTGATTTAAAATATCAATATAACATGCAATAATATAATTGCATGTTGATGTTAATATGCTTAAAATAACAACATATATAACTTTGCTCATATTTTTACGTTCTAATGGCTCTTATGTGGATAATACATTTAAAAACATTTAAACAATGTTTACAGGGTTTGATTGCGCATGTTATCTCAGGTCAGCTTGGCCTCCGATTCACCCTGATTTTTTTTTTTGGTGGTTGTGGGGGGATTAAAACGTAACCAGTTTGTCGCAAAAAGCTCATGACCCGGTAGCCAAATTAACCAACTCGTCAGGGGTTCACAGAGAGTTGAGTGGTGTCTGTGCAGATTTCCGTGATAGCTCTGGCAGCGATGATGATGATGCTGGTGATGATGATGGAGGTGGCACAGTTGTGGTAGAAGGAGTAGCAGCGGCTCCCTCCTCTTGTCACACTAACCTCTGACTGAACTCGGGATGTGTCTGTCCCACGGGCTTTTTCCTCACCCCCAAACTGTCACATGCTTTCTGATCGCCACTCCTACTGAGGTTCCACCCCCACTACCACCATCACCACCCACAACTCGTGGCTGTCCAGCCTCCACGAGCAGTGGTTGTTTGAAAATGGATGGCTCATTCATTCCCCACTACTTTCGCCATTTTCCCTTCAAAACCTTAAACAAAAACGATAATGCTGTGCTAAAGCTCTAGGCACATCCTATGACCAGGGAGGCGTCTGCTTCATCCCAATCATCTGGCTAGAGTCATAGAGGACCAAGAAGACTATGGGGTCTTTCAGCAGATCGTGTCACCCCCACAAGAACTTGATATCCACATCATAAGAAAGACCTATGCCAAATCAACTTTGATGTCCATCTTAGCAGCATAAAAGTACAATGAGCTTCATAAACTTGACATTTTTATTGAAAATTGAAATGAAAATTGTAGTGGTTCATAAAAATTTGAAGCCCCCCATATGCCACTAAAACAACTTCAAGACTTCTTTTAATTCAGTTAATTTCTTGTGAACTACATTCTTAAATTAAGGGTTTAGAGGTTTTACATCCCCAAACATATAAAAAAGGGACAAATTCATTGAAAAATCAACTTGATGTATTTAACTAGAGTTTGAGAGTATCACATTCAACAACAAGAGGTTCAGTGCATGTTTTGTTTCGTCAGTGCCTTTATGCCTCTAAAATCTAAATGTGTCTCCTCCTTGAATGACAACAAGCATCTTAAATATCCCAAAAGCATTTACAACACGCTTCCTAAGAACAAAAAGAAAAAGTTGAGTCAGGGGAAATGAATCTGTGCTTAGACTCCGTCCACTGTGCAATAGTTCAGTGATTTGTTTCCCAGAGCCTCCCTCGTTGCACTGTCGCATCCTGGCCAGAGCTGGTGGTGGCGCAGTAGCCTCATGGTGGAGCCAAGCTCTTCATTGGGCCTTTTAGGTCTGTTTCTCTTAAGCTGGGCTTAGCGCGAGGCAACAGCTGGCACAAGTTTATGGATGAAAGCCATTGGTGAGAAGGGAGGAAAGGGAGGAGGAGAGGGAGGTGCAGGCAGTTCTACCCCTTCATTTTTATTTTTTTCCCCCTGTCGCTTTCTTCGATAATCCCGACACTCTGACCCTTGAACGAAGCCTCCAGGCACAGTTGTGGCTGACGGCGGGGATTGAGAAGAAGAAATTAAAGCAGCGGAGAGGGATGAAGGTTCCTAAAGCTCCACAACTCGGCTACAGCGGGGCCTGTCTTGGATTGGTGCTCAAAATGTTCCTTAAAACTTTCACGTGGATCTATCATGCAACTGTCTTTTTTTTTAGTTTCAGATTTAATTTTATTATTATTATCATTCTTGACAGTAAAAATTTTTGTTTGGTTTTTGGAAAACAACATATACTTATGATCAAAACTTTTTTTCAGTTAATATTTATTCTAACATTTAAATAAATTTTACTAATCAATGAAATAAATGCTACACATGTGCCATACCCACAGAAATAAAAAATGAGAAAAAAATAATTATATGCAAAATAATATATAGTATAATTTTTTTGCTCAACAGAGCAAAGAACACTTTGCAGTTGTTCTTACTGGACTAGAAATGTCTTAAAGCACATTTTAAAGAACAAAGAAAACAAAGAGAATATATTAAAAATACAATACGATTCCATTAAATAGAGAGAGTGAGCAGAGTGCTTCTTATGTAGTTATGGTTTCATGTGGCATACGTGAAATATTTTGTTTTCTATTTGAACTTATAATTAATTCAATTAGTAATATTTTGAAGTTGTACCAAAAGCAGCTTATATGATTTGTAAAACCTTTGCTTCACATTCCAAGAGAAAGTTTGATTTAAGGGATAATTGATACCAATTTAACATGTATTTACAGTCAATAGATCACGTTTATGTTCCATCAACAGTTTTAAACCCCCTGTAATGTTACTGTCAGTTTGATAAATGACACCTCTGTTGTTTTACGCCAGAGACAAATTTGAGTTGGTGGGAACACTGGACTCTGGGCACGATACATGAAACACGAGAGACAGCAGACTGCACGTATAATAATCTACATAAATGCTTCGAGATCAGGCTTCATATGCCTGAAGGCTTTATGATTCACTGTGTGAGACCTACAGGAGCTCTAATCACAAGGAAGGAACCTTTGTATGGAGAGTGAAGGAAAAGAAAATAAACTTGAGAAACCTGTGGGTTTTTGAAGTTTATAATTTTATTCTAGGGTCCTCCAAGTATTCAATACTAAATAAAGGCATGCACAATTGTGAAATAAATTATATAAATACACTGGGGAATATAATAACTTAGGTGATTATCAGTAAAATTGCTTATTAATAGTAAATGTATTTTTTCAAATGTTAAAAAGGTTTATTTTAGTGAATGCTAAATCATTCCGATAGAGAAATGCCAGAAAGTTCATTCTGTTAATCTGGGTGTTTCTCCCACTAAAAAAGCAACATCCAGATGAACTGAATTAGCTCTTTGGGCTTAGAAAGGTTTCCCCTTTTTATGTCATTTTCATTTTCACATTGTTAACCTAATTATCATAACCCAGTAAAGCTAACAAATGTTGAGAGTATTTTTGAAAATTAGCATAATGCTAGTGATTTTGAGCCAACTACAAATCAGTTACTATGTAATTACAGTACAGATAGGAAGAAGCTCACTAACTAAAGTGAAAAAGTGTTTGATAATAAACACATATTAGCTCACGATTTTGAGTCAGCTACAACACGCCTTTATTTGAATGTGGCGCAGTCAGACATCAGTCAGCCAAATAAACACAGCAGCTAACACTCCCATTTTTAAAAACACAGAAAAAGAAAATCAAAATGAGCACTTTTTGACACAAGTTCAGCTGTATAAAGGGAGTAACTGTTGGAGCCCATATGACTTCATGGTCTGAATGTAACTGTCTGTGACACCAGCTTGCAGAGACCATGTGCAAAATGCAGCACAGGAAAAACTGAGATGCAGAATGGCGTCAGGCCAGTATTGGTGTTGAAAATCAAAACATTTATGTAAATCACATTAGCCATTATGTACTTAACAGTAATGCATTGCGCTATTTAATTACTTCCTGAATAAAGTAATTTGTTGCACTATTACAATACACACACTTTCACTTACTTTGTTATATGTCCTAAGATGCATGTTCAGAAAGCAGTCAGCCTCTATAACATTTTGGGTTCTTTGCTAACGTTGTGTTAGCAGATGGCTTTGCAGATGCTTGCCAAACCACATGCTGATCTCACACTGCATTTGCACACTGTTGCTGTATAAACACAGTAAACTGATGGAATGACAAGACCTAGCTAATGACATCATTCACGTGCTACCAGATTAAGCCAGTTTTTAGCCAGGTAGCATGTGTTAGCGTGTATTTTTGTAGTTTTGGGTCATCTATGTAACTGCCGCTATCTGAACACAACACAGCCAGACCTGACTAATTATGCTAACAGGATTAACTCAATTTATTACAAATGCTCTTAGTATATATATATATATATATATATATATATATATATATATATATATATATATATATATATATATTTCTACTTAATAACTTTTTTAAAGAAAAATAAATATTTTCTCTTCCTGTTACTTTTTTCACATGTTCATAGGCCCCATTGGTACTGCTGCAAAGGCTTTTTTTTTTGACATTGACAATCCAAATATGTCCCTGCTGCATCCACTAATATTTTCCCTGCTCGCATTTGTCCTTGAAATGAATAATAGATAAATGCAATCAGACAAATGGAACATTTCTTTTTAGTCCATTTCTACAACTGTATTTTTAGCTGGCTTTTACTCCTACAGATTATTTACTCCATAGCTGTGTGCAGCTATTACAGAAACGTACACGGCACAGAATGCTTTAAAATCACATCTGTGCACCTTCCATTTCCAACATGTGATTCTCAGTACATCAAAAATGCTTTTCCCCTGTCAGTGCTGTGTATTTTTCCATCTGTTTCTTTTATTTCAGGTCTTTGGTCAAAGCCAGTCGCACAGCAGATGGGGCCATCACAACAGACTCCCGATTAATACTTAATACATTGAAATCTCGCTCGGGCATCCTTTTAAACGGTTCAAAAGACACTAAAATGGAATGATTTCATTTTGTTTGTACTTTGAACCCACAAATAGAAGGTTTCTGTCCACGTACAACGAGATGTGTTCTCTGAGCGTTACACATGCTCTGCTGAGCTCCATTGCCATTTCTTGGTTTTTAGTTTCTGTCGAGTGCAAATCAAAGAAGGGAGCATTTGTATAAATTGCAGAGGGATTCAAAACTAGAAGACAGCCTAAAATAGCAAAAAAGCCAAATCAATGTCTGGAATGGAAAATTATCAAAGTATCTCTGTGGCCTCGTGTCTAGTCTTGTCAATCAATCTGTGAATAAACACAAGGAGCTCGAGTTAACTGGAGTAACTGGGACACATCACTTTAACCCAGTAGTTGTTGTATCATGGGGATGGTAGCTCTGTGGAAACTGTAACAGAAAAAAAATCCATCTTTGATCGTCTACAGCGCTCAGCTCTGGGAATGACCAGTAGGGATGCTGTTCACTGCCAAATCCAGCACACCGAGTAGCCTTAATCTCTTCTTACTCTTATCCAGTCGGCTCCTATTAGGTATGAGGCTGAAAAACAGCTCAGAGGGAGACAAACTGCATTCCTGTGGGGCCTCGCCTCTCTTAAGCACTCTGAAAACTCATCTTTTTAGCCTCTCTCTCCCTCCAGTCCCAGTTCCATAATGCCACATCAATGCCACAGTAGGGAAGAGGCTCCACGCTAATGTAAACACACAGGTCGACCTCGCTTTGCTCTCCACGGCCGACGCCGGAGAAGAAAATGGTGCACAAAGAAGGGATGAGAAAGGTGAGACGTGTCATCTCGATTAGATTTAATAAAGGAGATGGAGAAAAAAAATGGAGAGAGCAGATGCTGTGCAGATGTCACTAAAATGGAATCATGGGCATAAGTCAGGCATTAAAAACGGCCACCAAGTGAATGGCTGCTGTATGTTGGGTCCTGAGAGCGCCGGAGAGGACCAGCGGGTAGCCTGGTGTGCCTCTCGGACCTTAATCCTCCACAGTCTGAGTGGGGAAGGCAGGAGGAATTGAATTTTTCACAGTTGTTACTGTGGCGGTGGGAACCTGCTGCTGCTCTTTCTGCGAGTCATAAAGTATTCAGTCAGTGCTCCTTTGCTGGTTGACACTTTGTTTTTGCTCTCCCCTCCCCATGCTCTCAAAGACTTGCCATTTTTTCACTGGGCACAGCAAAACCTAACTCTCCTGCTGCGAGACACTAACCCCTTTCAAATGTACGGCACAGTAACGTTCGACCAACGAAACGAAAGAGATACTGGTGAATCAGTGAAACTTTAGATGACTTGGTTGTATTTACATCAGGGTCATTCTGTTAATAGTAAATCAACGCTTTCAATATTATCCCCTCAGAATCAGCTAATTTTTTTGTTATAATAGCTTTATTACAAATAATGAACCTTCATGCAATGTGGAGTTTCAAAGGTACAAGCCCTCAAAGTACATAATGATGTTTTTTTTTGTTTTTTGCGTAGGCTCATCACAGTTTGCAGCAGTATAAACAACCAAGCAATACATGCATGGGCATGTGCTACTCAAAGTAATGTGTTAAAACATCAGTAACACCGCTGTAGAACAGAAAATTGGTGTTTTTGTCAGTGGATTCCACTGGCTTTAACAAGACAAATACAGCAGCTCTGGTAATGTGTCGGAAAATCCACTAAATATAGCCTACGAATAATCAAGCTAACACTTGTTCGTTCTCCCATCATCTGTTGCTTTATGTGCATCAGTGCAGCTGAACTCAGCTGGCTTTCAGTTAGCTGTTTACATCTGTTTGTTTCTCTCCTACTAGCTGTACACACTTATGGGATTTTAATGCAGTCAAATTCACAATAAATGTGTTCTCATAGATCGTTTTTTCTCCCTTTGTTGCCAGACAACAGAATGGCAATGAAATATTGACTTTAATGCAGACCATTAGCTACAGGCTCACAGGAAAAGTAAGATGCCATAGAGTGTCTTATTCAGGAGTCCATCAACGTCAGCTAAACGTGTTGCACTGCTCATCCACTGGCTGCTTTTCTCTCTTACTTACAAACTTCTCTGTGAATGGCATAGTACTAACGAACTAGAGATGATCAGTGTGGCACACAGGCTGACGAAGTGGGAACATCACAATCTCCGCCACCCACCTCACAGCTTCACAATCCATAAATCTAATGCTGCCTTCCAGATTAGGTCGGAAGTCTGAATTTTCATCTGGGGAAAAAAACAAACAAAAACGTCTCAACTCAGATTTCCCACTTGGGAAGTTGAAGCAACCCCATGAGCCCAAAGTTAACAATCCAAGATGTCGGCAGTGAATGTAAACAGTAGTAAAACTATAACAGTTTTAATCTGTCCTGCCACTGTGGAGTATTTGTGACTCTTTAAATCAGGGGTGGCAACCCTGGGCACGCGTGCCATGGCTGGCACACGAAGGGCTAACTGATGGCACGACCATAGTTTGACTGGCCATCGGGCATACCGAGCATTTGCCCAATGGCCGATGGTGATTTTTCGTTTTTATGGGCCGATGATTTTTTTTTTTTTGTATAAACAATTGGCCAAATGCTGGCAGATGTGTAAAAATAACTCAGTTGTTTGGTGGTGGCTGTGGTGGAGCTTACACAGAAGCCAGCAGGTGGATGAGGGAACGGGGAGGCAGGAGGAGGAGAGACCCCAAGCGGCCGCCTGAACTTTAAGTAAGAAATTATGACCTGCAGTCTATCTGGGTCAGATATAAACCAAGTTTAGGTGGAGTTTCGTTGTGCTAACTTTTTACAATCAGTTACAATAACTCGTACTGCGTACTAGTTAGCATGACGGAGTTTCTATACAGCTGGGTGGGTGCTTTGATATTACTGATAGTGAACTTTATTTTATTCATAAGGTTAGTTAGTAGAGTTGCCAACCGTCCCGTAAAAAACAAAATCGTCTTGTATTCAGAGAAAATATTATGCGTTTTGTGTTGAGGTGAAAAGGAACACAGTTTGTCCCGTACTTTGGCTAGAATGGAAAAAGACAAAGATGGAGTTATTCTGTGTCTTTACGCTGCAGCTGTCTTTTCTTCTCTCATTCTCTCCCCCTCCTTCTCTTGTTGCTACTTCAATCATGAAACTGATCAATGATCAGCTGATCGGCTTTTCTGACGCAAGTCCCGTTTCTCTTGTTTGTTTATCGCCCACTTTGCGCCAGAAAGAGGAAACCAGCGGATGTCGCGCTAAACAACAGCAGCACGTTTAAGCTTGTTAGAATTTATTTAATATTAATTTCTAGTATCAGCTGATGTTTGCTGGAGCCACAGCTGTTAAGCTGCTGGTCATGATGTCGGTTTGTATATGTGGTGAGAGGGAAACATGAGGATGAAACCAGGAGATGTCTTTACTGAATCATCAGAGCTGAACAGGTGATGGAGAAACAGGTTTACCTTTTAGGTGACATGAATGAGTTGAAGGGAAGTTATGAACTGTTTCTGAGAGACAGATAACCCCAGGATCCTTTTCTAAGTAGCTGACAGTTGGTACCTGTGCAGGGGCGGGTCTAGCAAAGTTTTGCCAGGGGGGCCAGGTAGGGCATTAACAGGGAAAGGGGGGCACAAAGAAATACTTTTCTTTCTTATTCTCATTTAAAATGTCTCGCTTTTATTAAACAATTATCTGAATCTTACAACCAAAGTTTTTATCTGATGTAAAATGTATAAAAATCATAGATATACCAACAAGACAGTGTACATCACTGTCACAACAGCGTCTGTTTTCATTCAATTTTTCATTTTTCTGGCTAATATTCACAAAGGTAGTACGGTTCGCCACTTACTTTCTTGTTGTGCGCATGCGCAGAAACAACGAGTAGGATGGTTTGTCAGGTAGGATGGATTCCCAGAACACCGGTCTCTAATCAAAATGCCTGGGCCAATTTTTTTGTCCCAGTCCAGCCCTGGGCACAACACGCAGTTAATTAATCTGAGAAGGTGCATTAAAAAATAAATGGCCAGGCCAGCGGTGCACATCGCAAATTAGCTTACATAGACACATTAGTTGTGCCGCTTCTTAATGACGGTATCTTATCTAACAACCCCAAGTACTAGATTCAACTTGTAATTGGCTAAAAATAACCTACCGGTGAGAGCGACGTTGCTAGCTGGCAGTTTTTTTAAGCGATGTTGAAATTTCCACATTCCAACACTTCAAATGCTTCAGGAGCTGTCTGCTCAGCTCTCCATCAGCACCACGGAAATACACGGATACATCTGTACTCGAGACAGAATTCACTATGTGTTTTTGGGACTTTCAGGTGTATGGACCAATGTTTTCTTTTCTGATCAAACCAGAAAGCTTTAATGAGCAGCTGGATTTGTCTCGCATTAACTGGCTGGACATCACTACCTGACAAGTTTAACTGTCTTCAGAACATTGCAGAGGCCTTATTGACAGTATTTGGCTCTACATATCTGTGTGAGCAGATTTCCTCTCACACGAAGAGTGTCCTTAGGTAGCCGTCTGAACGCTGGACACTCGGACACCTGTGTCTCTGAGTGGGAGACCAGAGATCAGATTAACATGTGTATCTCTGTGTTAACAAACATGCCATATTGGCCCAGCTTATTTTTCTTATCACTGTTGTGAGGAGACCATAAATAGCATTTGCATTTTCTGTTGTACAGTTCATTTGCTGTTATGGAGTTCTTGTTATGGATAAAAAGTGTCTTTTTTGTTTCAAAATAGCTGATAACTATTCGCTGATAGCTGCCAACATCTGTGAACAAATATAATTCTATAATGTTTTTCTATATAGTGTGTAACTGTTAATATAGTGTTATAGTGTTAGTGTTATAATAGCGTTATTAAATTTATTGCTAATGCAATTATATGGCACATTGACATCTGAGGAAATTTTAGATGGCACTCATCAGAAAGGTTGCCTACCCCTGCTTTAGATAAACCATATTCAAAGCATTTACCACTCTATCAATAAATGTGCTGCAGCTGTGTTTTTAGGCACAGAAGAAGCACTGCGCTTGGTTTTAGTCACATTCTGCTTCCTGTCAATCACCCATGAGACAAAACAAAGGACACTGTGAGAGAACGCAAACTTTACATCCAGGTCTATAATTTGTTTCTCTTTCACAAAATCATTCACCATGATCTGCATGAACCATGGAGGAAACCAAAGCATAGAGGAAATTCATAACTGAACTGAGTTTTTAATGGAGCTTATTTACTGTTTTATTTGTCCCCTGAGTCAAATTTAGAGGCCAAGTGATGGTATCATTTAGACTAATTACCACTGCAATCAAACACACTGTGAAAGCCATTTTCCCCCCATGTCCGGTGTGTTTTGAAGTATGTGGAGCATCCCTTGAGAGTTATTAGACTTACAGAGCAGACAGAAACAAAAAGAAGGGGTGTTCCTCCTCATCCTCACCCGCTGGCCTCGGTGTCTAGACATCATGTTGGGGGCTAATTGAAGAGATCAAACAGATTTAGCACTTTGCTAATACACAACAAAGACCTACTAGGCCACATTTGGCATGGGCAGGATAGAGAGAAATTTAATTGGGAACCCAAAGTGGCCAAGCAAAGACTAAAGAAATGACAGTTCGTCGTTTGTTTGTGTTTTTGTCTGCACGCTGATTCCTGAGTAGTGATGAAGCGGGTATTGAAACAGTCTTTATGCCAGTGTATTTGAATGTATGTGTGTGTGTTTATGTGTTGGTGGCTGAACCCCGAGGCTTTAATGCCAATCAAGATGTCCAGACAGCCTGAACTCCGTCATCATCATCATCAGCCTTCACTGCTCCTGCAATCAACGGGCAAATCAGAGGATGTAAAAGGAGCAATAACCAATCAATGTAGCGCATGTCAGTGTGTGCGTGAGCAGCCAGCTAAACTCCTGTTTTTCAGTGGAAGGTGAAATTTAACATAATTTCATAATCATCAGATATTTGAATGTTCTTAGCTCCGTTTGTGAAATGAAATGGAAACAGTGATGCTATATTTTTACCAAAGACCTAATAAAAGGTGAACGTATGGACATTCGGTTCTAAAAAGTGAAGCTGAAAAAGAAATGTATTGAACCTACATTCTTTCTAATGACCTGCAAGCATTGTATAGAAGTCTTTAAGACAATGTCCCTCAGCTCCTTCCCTCGTGACCTCAGTTGCTAGTTTCAGGTCAAATTGAATGAGCTCATTGAACAGGAAACTGTTTACTAAGTGTTTATTTTGTGAATTACAGTATTTATTGGAATCACAAATTTCTGAGTGTGCAATTTCTGGTCGTTACTTTAATCCAACAAAAATTATAAAATAAGTTAAAAAGTTATAGAAATAAGAAGAATGGCTCCTGCCACTGAGAGATGTGCCAATATATATGGGTGTAGCTTCTAGCTGTCTGCTCACCACTCATTTAAATCACTGAACTTGACCTCTAGACTGTGATTTCCTGCATTTCCAGCCAGGACGAAACCTCAGGTCAGCCCCAGCACACACTGGCTTGGAAACACCTCGGCATTCTTCTGAAAGCGCTCAAGGAGATGGATAGTGTTGTTTATGCATCTCTGCTTGGTCTTCTGCCCTCACAACCTGAACTTGAATAAGTGGTAGAAAATTGATGGATGTATGGTTGTATGGAAACCCCAAATGTCTAAGGAGCTTGGAAAGAAAAGCGTCTGGACTTCTTTGAGTTGCTTGAAGACGTTTCACCTCTCATCCGAGAAGCTTCTTCAGTTTTAAGGTCAAAAGGTGGAGAGTCCCAGATTTAACCCTTTAAGATCTACCATAGAACCAAGTCCGCCAGAGCTTATATTATATTTTTACATGCTGTAGTGCCATTTTTGGGAGCATTTCAAGTTGCTATACATCAATACAACCATTGTAGCCCAGATTTTAATAATATGTCTGCATTAAGTGCATAGTAATTACATAAATTGCCAAAAAGTGCAATAAACTACAAAAAAATTGAAAATCGTTTTTGGTTTTTTAACATATATTTCTAGTTAGAGAAATTTAAGAGGCGTATCCCTCAAAACTGTAAATACAAAAAAGTTGCACAAAATAGTTTCCTACCACAGGAAATTTATTTTGAGTGTCTTCATAGTTTTATTTTTGAAATACACCAATTTTCCCTATACTGCAGGAAAAACGAAAATAAATATTATAGTGCAAATTTGCAAAAAAGCAGCATATGCATCAAAATAAACTATTTCCAGCAGTGCAATATGAGTCCTAACCATCCCAGAAATGACACAGAAAGTCATAAAGTCAAAGATAACTTTTAAAAACACCAGTATAGGCTCATGAGGCTATATGGTAAAAAAAAACTACATTTCCGCGAAAATGACGTCACTTCCGGTTTCGGGCAGGTAATGGCGGACATGCAAAAGTTCGCGCTGACGTCTATTCCAATGTAGGAAGTGTTATGAACAGCTGATCGGATCGGCAAAGCGTGTTTCTGGAATATTATGTTTTTGTTGCTGCAAGCGCTTTTTATGCAGTTTTTGCAAAGTTATATGTGGAAGGAAACTGTGACCTAGGACAAGCTGATGGCATAAGATGTAAGTACAACTCCTCCGGTTACATATGCAAAAAAATTATTGCGCTAGCTTACGTGGTTGCAGAGCTACCGGGATCTAAAAGTAGTTACGCAAAACAGAGCGTGCCTGCTCCCACCGGTTTTAAAGGGTTAAACCTAGTGGGAGTATCCCCCCAAAGAGGGACGAAGGACCCCCTGATGATCCTCTACCTAATCACATGAGCCAAGGTGTGAAAGCGGGTGTGGGTCACAATCAGCCACGGTTTCGGGTGAGCTCACTGTGAAACCTGGCCCCACCCTATCATGTGAAACCCCAAATATAACACATTTCCTTCCAGCATAGTTACTCGTTTCTTACGATCTGGACCAGAAGACAAAAAAAACATAAAAACTAATAAGCATAATACTATTAAAAAAATTTTAAGCAGTAAAACATGCATGTATTACATCATTCCAATTCCTTCTCTTACTGCACTCTGCCTGTTTGCTCATGTGTCTGTCACCAGTCTTTAAATGATCCAATTACCAATCATTGAAACATTTCCACTATCAGGACCACAGTCAGACAGCTCTTCCCCCTTGTGCTCACACTCCCTCCACCTCCAATCTACTTCTCCACATCTGCTAAGAAAGAAAACCGACCAGACAAGGCCCACCGCCCTGAAGAAACTTGGGCTGATACTGGAATTTCACTCAGTCAGATAAAATAAACCAGGGCGGCCTTAGATGCTGGATAAATAAGCAGCACACTTGGCTCGGCTTGGGGGCAATCCGGGACTCTGCATTCAGTGATGTAACTGATTGTTCATTTTCCCCGCTGATTAAAAGGAGGTTAAAATACACAAGGGCTATTACATACTACCGGAAAAATACCCCTAATCCCTGGAAAATAATCAGAGAAAGGATTTTGATTGGCTGAGTCCCACCCAAAAAGGGACAAATTTGAGAGGCTCTGCATTTTTAGGTGTTGAAAAAAGTGTTTCTGAGGCAGTGAAACTAGGAAAAAACACTTAATAATTCATTGGATGATAGCCCTATTTATATGGAAATATGTATGGATGAAGTGAGCTGTAATTAAGAGTCCAGTAAGGGCCATCGTCTATGTAACTCATCCAGAGAAAATTAATGAAATCATCAACTGCAAACTGCAAATGTGAACAGTGGCGGTCGACGGTAACCAGTTCACAGCTTACACATTGAAATCTGAGGTTTGGGCTTCTTAAACAGAAACCTTCTTAGTGACTGTAAAGCAGAAGAGTGATTAAATTTTCATGATGAATACATCAGCTTAGAACGTTCCAGAGCTTCTTCCCAGAATACCAAATAGAGTAAAAAGAAGCAATGATTAGGTTATATATGTGGAATCCCTCAGGTAAATGTACACATGTCAACATGAACATCAATGCAAGCTGGCTTGACTTTTGCCTTGACTGTTGTGTGGTTGGACCATCAAGGCATCAACTCCAATGGACACCTTTGGTAATACTGGTAGGGGGCAAAACACTTACTGGAAAGGCCAAACAACTCTAAAATGAATACATTTTAATTTGAGTTGTTTTGCATCTGGGACTTGTGTTTCCAAGGTTCTCTGTGCAGAACCAGTTCTCCAGCTTACCTAGAGAATGGAGCTTTCAGGCATGTGGTTTTAACCAGAATTATGCCTGATACGATTAAACATCAATCAAGTTTTCTAAGTAGAAGCATACAGATTTATGAGTGAATACTACTGGAAAACAAATGAAGTGTGCTTTGCAGTATTGCAGGATGCATATAAATGAAACTTTGCTCATCAGTTTTATAGAAAAACAATGCCAAGTTTACATTTCTCTCTATTCATTTAAAAGGAGATAGGACCCAGCTGAAACTAACAATCCACAAGAGATAAAAACTATTTAACCAATGGTGAAAAAGGCAGAAGGTGTAATAATATTTTTTCTGCCAAAAAAAAATCTCCTTAGTCTCTTTCAATTTTTGGTTTTAAGTGGCACCAACAAAAAGTTGTTTGTGGTGTCTGGGACGAAAAAAACATCAACAGAGACACACAAAAGAAATATTGTGTTCATGTCCAGCTCACAGCCAGTGCCTCCTTTCATCTTCCCCACGGTGCGATGAAGAGTGGAAGAGATGAGAAGGAGCGAGAGATGAAAAGAGCTGCACCAAAAAAGCACTAAGTGGTATTCTTTCTCAGAGTTCGTCTGTTTGATGGGGGAAGGGGGGGGGGGGGGGAGAGCTGTTTTATACTTCTGTTGCTTGACCCCTCCTACACTACCAAAGAAGAAAAAGAAGTCCAAAACTTAATGCTAGGCCACAGACTGTACATTAAAGATGAACACAGCTTCCATGTACAGCAGGGGGCGTCTCCTCTGGTTGTAAACAGACCTGTTTGGAGACAAAGTTGGAGAGGCTAGGCTGAGATTGTCCAATATAGTCACTATCCCTTCTTTCAATATATGTCCAAACAAATGATTCTGAATATGGAGCTGCCCGGAAGGAGGAAAACCACAGAGGAGAATCATGGATGTAATGGAGGATATGTCACAGTCTGGTGGAGGCAGACTGTATGCATTTGTGAAGAGTGGACCCAAAATGCAGACACATAGGAACTTGGACCAAAGCTTGAGTATTAACAAAAAGCGAGCCGTTTAATATGGCTGGTAACAAAAGGTACAACCAAAGGGCAAGGCAAACTGAAGTAAAACTAACATTAACCTAAACTGGGAGAACTAAACAAACAACAAGAAAAACCTAGACGTGAAACTTGGAAACATGGCGTGGACAACAGACGACCTGACAACGACACACTGAAAACAGAGGACTTAAATACACAGGAGGTGATTAGGGGAAGTGGGAACACATGGAGGAACACCTGACTGACATGAGCCTAATGACAGGACAAGGGAAGTGAAACTACATACAATGAACAAAGAACACACGACTCCTTCAAAATAAAACAGGAAACATGAGACAGACATGATAATACAAACTTGATAACATAAGACATGCAGCATGAAACACATAAAGGGCAAAAGGAGACTAAAACACAGGGGTAGAAGACACAAGGGGAATCTAAATAAACAAATGAGCTTAAATAACCTAATGAACTAAAAAATAAACCATAAACATCAAAATAAACTAAAACTCAAAACGCTGGGTCAACAGACCCAGGAACATGACAGGATATGCAGAGGGTTGGTGTGACAGAGAAGGCTGTTAGCGATGGGGTGAGATGGAGACACATAATCTGCTATTGCAACCCTTAAAGGGAGCAGCCAAAAGAAGAGGATTGCATAAACCTATGAGCAAATGTTTTGCTCATGGGTTCATGGTTGATTGGTAATTTATTTCAACATGTGAACAATATACAAGTACATTTAGAAAAGGAAATAAGAAAGAAAAAAAAATACTGTACAAATTAGATACAAAAAAAATAATTAATTTACATGTTGAAAGGGAGTGGGAAGAAGATGTCTATACTGCATTAGTTTAGGGCCATGCATTCTCAATTTGACAGTTGACCACAACTTTCAGACTGCCGCAGGAGGATTATTTCCTGTCTGTAGTATAATTTTGAGACGTTTTAGGCTATGTTATGTTGTAATCAAGAAGACAGGAAAAAGGGGAAAAGTGGAAGTTTATTTAACATGGGGTAAAAAGAAAAAGGAAAAGGAAATGTAACCCCTATAGACATGGTTACTAGTATTTTCTTGTTTTTTCCTGGTATTATTATTTCTGACACCCCTTGAACACATTTTGATTTTCCGTAGTTCAGTGAATGCAACAAAAGCACGTTGTTGCATTAAGCTAGGCAAAACGGAGCAAGACACCCGAGAGCAATTAACAAGCTACACAAGGCCTTTATGTGTTTTACTCTCGACCAAAACCAGGCAGAGCTTGTTTTTGTTTCTTGGGAACTCCGTGGTTCTGGATATGGATGGCGAGCCAGACCCTGTGAAAACTCTTGGCGAATCCAAAAGCAGTGTGGCCAGCTGTTCTGGATGCAGGAGTAGAGCTACAGTCTGAATTACTTCGAATGGCAGGATTTCAGATAAGCAAGAGCAAAAACTGCTTACTTCATACGGATTGTTTCTCTGGGAAATTATTGAACTCCCAATATCCTGCTCATGAGGAGTCAGGTCTAAAGAGACTACTCATTTTATTTTATTTTGTTGTTATTTTCAAAAGAGCGCTCTTCTCTGTTGATCTTCTGTTAATTTACTATGCTGTTTACATTGGGTTATTGCACCACTGTGACATTGTAATAAATCTGCCGGCTGTTCAACACTCAATTCTCAAATTTATTTTACTCCTCTCGAATCTAGTCTATAAGCTTAACCCTACTATACTAAGCAGGTGTTACAGAAAACAACCCTGACCATGGATAAGTTGCTGATGATCTTGTGGATGTTCCAAGTGACATTAAGAAAGCCTTCAATCTTACTTGTATTAAGCAGGAAGAAGTTTGATCTACACACCTTTTAATTCCTACACATCCATGGTTTCCCATCTAAACTTTTATCTCTGCGCCATAACGTTTCCTTGAATTTGGATGCCTCCACCATCAGCTTGTGAAATGTTCATAATGACTTTGCAGTGCTAAAGCAAATTAGGTGAAGCTATTAGTATCACTAGTGAGTGCTGTGTGTGGCTATCTGCATTCTGCCACCTACTGAGTCTTCCTGCTTTTAGCTTTGAGTGACACTGACAGTGATTTCAGCTGGACTCAGTACAGATAGTCCATCTGTGCTGAGTCTAATAAACCTACTTTGGAAGCCGAAGGCAGCCTCATGACACACTGCTTGTGTGTGTGTGGATATAATGTGTGTGCTCCAGACTTATGTGACCTGTTTCTCAATCTGTTCATGATTTGTGTGTGTGTGTGTGTGTGTGTGAGAGAGAGAGAGTGTTCCTCCATCTTTTTCTGGGTGCACACACTCTACTGTACATGTTGGTGAATACACAAACCAGCTCTGGGGACAAACCAGCATGTCTGTCTAACAAGCTCTGTCCTCGGCCAGAGCTTCTGTCTTGAGCTTTCCTCACAGGCCCTTCTTATTGGATGATCATGCTGGATAACAGAGGCATCATATGGTCTGGCCCCATCCTACAGCCTCAAAAATCAGGCTACAGTAAAAGACATAATGAATGCACCTTTAAAGCTAGGTACTAGAGATTCTCCAAGATGTGTTAATGAAACGGAAAAAGCTTGTTTACCTGCTAATGCTAGCTCTGTTTCCACACAACACACATACTGAAAGATCCAGCGGTAGCTTGCCCGGTATGCTGATCTTCTACCAGTTTCATGTCAAAACGCAGAGGTGAATCTACTATGAATAGAAATAGCAAAAGAGGTGCTGGCCTCACAGCTTGACAAGCTCAAGCCATTGTTTAACCATTTGTTTTAACTGATGTCTATTTTTAGATTTCACTGGGCAAGCAGTACTTCTCTTGCTTGCTCAGATGAAACACCACTGCAACCACTCATTTGCTATATTCGAGTACTGCCGAACAGTGCTGGTTAGTATAATGTCATCTGCCTTACTTTCCATCTCACTTGTTGCGATTTTTCTATTACAGCCAGAGAAGCGCTGCCAGATAGCTCTGTAACTTTCTATCACTGAGTTTATTGGTCCTATTTGTCCCCACTTGTAATTAGACATCAAGGTAAAGGGACATCCAATCAGGAAAAGGCTTACAATTCAGTGATGAAAACCAAAAACATCCTAAAAGTCCTAAACAGCACATACATGTTTGTACTCAGATTTAGTAGTATAAACATACACTGGTATACATGTAAAATGAGATATTCATATTGTTAAAGCAATCCCAGCAACAGCATAGTGTTTTCAGTTTTCTCTTAGAACAACCACAGCTAGTCGCTATCTACGTCCTGTTAGCCTATTTTTAGATAAAGTCTTAGTCTGGCCAGTAAGACCAGAAATAGGAAATTTCAAAATTGTTACTCTAGAGCTCCAAGCCTGCTGTTGTAATCTTAACAGAATGTCTTCATTTGTTTTTTATATCTGAAGTTCTAGGGACTAAGACCTCAGCGGGGACCTCTTTTTCCTTGTTGTTGGCTGAACAATGCATTAAAATAAAATAAACATTTACTTTGACAGGCTGCATATTTGTATCCTTGTTGTTCCCAGCAAAGGGACAACTGCAGCACGTGGAATGGTACCACCGCAGTGATAAATAATTGTACCCTAAAGATACACTACAGTACTTTTTATATAGTATAGCCTGTTATTGCCTAGATCTTATCATGACTTATCCGGGTCCAACACCTAAGGAAAGAATGTTATTGTGTCATCTGTCTCCCTCACAGTCTCTTTGTCTTGCTCATATTTTACATGTAATCATAAAAAAAAGTTGTGTCTTTCCACCCATCATCCACTTCACAAACACATCATCCATCGCCACCTGCCCGTGCAATCATCCACAACCTCTGAGAGTAATTGATGTTCGGCTGCGGTTGCCCTGGGGACATCTAAGCACTATATATAAACATATATTGCCTTACAAAACACAGTAAACAGCAGTTCATTTGCATGCTTATCGCTGAAGCTGCACCTCGTGGCTTGACCCAGGTAATAAAGCTGTTTCAGATGTATTCATAAGTCAAAGAGCCACAGGATCTGAAATGCAGCATGAAGAAATCAGAGGAAGGAGGTGGAAGACATGAGAGTGGACGGGAAGCCAATGGCATGTTTTCTGTAAATGATAAAGGTGAAGTTCACATATAACAGAAAAAGATTCTTCACCCTTGAGAGACTGTGGCAAGTTCATAAATTTCTTGTATGTCCTTTCCTAATCACTTTAACTTGATTTCAGTGGAAAATATCACAAGGTGAAGGACAGATGAAGGAGACTCAGGAATTCAGGAAATTGTGGATGCAGGAAAACAAAATAACAATGCTGGCTGAAATAGTAATTCTAAAATGAAATGGTCATAATAAGTTATGTTGCAACTGCGAAAGCCACTCATACTGATCCCTTCACTCAGCAACTCATAAGACAAATTGATTCACTATAATCCTGGCTATTCTTTAGCACCAACTAGTCTGATGGACTAATTAATCCAAATTTGAAATTTTTAACATTATTGAAGCAGTGTGGGATCCTTTTGACAGAGAACGGAACAAAAAGTAGCCAACATTCAAAGATGCTGGCTGGTAATTAAATAGTTACATGGCAAAAATGACTAAATGTTTCTTTCTAATGTAAAATATTTTTTTAAAAACGCATTATATTTAATTGTCATTTGTGATCAGTGAAGCACTATTAAGTAGCTATTAACTAAACGTGTCACATTAGCCTGGGAAAAAGAGTAGAAAGCAATTCTTCATGTGGAAGTTATTGGAGTTTGAGCATCAAGTAGCATCAAACTAAACAACAGCTGAAACTTTCATACAGCAGAGAGAAAGCTGGGAAACAAAGCAGGTGCAATAACTACAGTCTAATTAGAGTAGGGCTTATGAGGGGCATACAGGTATACACACGGTCTTGTTATTTTCGGAGCATATTTAATTTTTTTTTTTTTTTCTTTTACTCGCTGTCTGTGGACCCACTGTGCAAACACAAAGGGAAACATCCTTGCAGGCAGCAGGAGATCAGTGTGATTTGAATACTTTACTAAATGTGCCAGAGGGAAAGAAACAGACATTAAACAGAAAGCGTTCAGGGAGGGGGTCTCACAGTGACTCCACATCGCTCCCTTAGATTCACTGACAGTTGTTTCATTTGCTAGGAATTACAATTTCTATTAAATGTGAGGATGTTTAAACATGCAATTGTAAAATATTTTACTACTGTGTGATATGATGATGATAACGATGCCTCGTATCTGAATGAGATCCAGCAGAGACAAAACAATAGGCGCTAATGTCAGTTAGCTACAGAGCGCTTTAACCCTTACACAACTGCCCTATTTAACAACTAAAATGATCACCTGGGGCATTTATACAGAAATACCGCCGTAATGGTTCTGCTTGTGGTTTTCCCTTTATGTGTGACAAATATTCTGAAATGTTCTAATGGCATTAATTATGGTTTTCAATCATTTTGTTGCACAAAAAGAGTTAAAAGGTGTTCTGTTACCTCTAGCAAAACTAATTTTCTTTGTTTCAGTAAAACAATTTTAAAAATGAGGGTATGTTTGATTGAATTATGTGTCACTGTATGCTGGGGTCATTTAAACACAAAAGTCTAAATGACACTTACAAATTATCCACAGAAGTTTTTTCATCCCTTGTTACCTTGTTTTGTGATATTTCATATCACTTAAGAAATTACGATCAAATGAAAGCCTAAAATGTAACCCTGCCACCCCAAAAAACATATATATTTTACATAAAGTTCCATGATCCTCACTGCACCAATGGACCACTTCCTGTAATAAAATAGAAAACCTGCAGAAATATATTAATGTCCTTGTTGAGTTACAGTGAAGCCTGAAGCATAGAAAATGTACTCCTGTCATTAATCCACACTCTTTTTAGTTAAAACTTGGTTGCTTGAAGGTTATGCCAGTGTCACCCTTTTTAACTGAGTAGTCCAAAATCAGTCGAATCCGCAGTAATCTGTTATACAAAGTCAAGGAAAAAAACAGTATTTGAGAATCTACTCATTGGGTTCAGTTAGGATCGTAAGGAGACTGGCAGTGGTAACTCAACTTAAAGAAGGAATATCCCTCCACTCAGAATGAGACACTGACGACAACTTAAAGGAAGAAAAGTGATTTGAGCGTATTCAACATTTAAATGGTCCAAAACATAGACATGAACAAAACATTTAAATAATCTCAAACATGTAAATCTCAACAATGTACAATATATCACTTAAAGTGTCCATAAATGGTTTAGGTAGGCTGTCCATTTCAGTTCAGTGCACTTAGTATTCAGTGTTCTTAGTAAGTGTTAATTGTCTTTAGTCACTGGTTCGTTTTTTTCACCAGTTTCTTTTTGTTAAGTGGAATCAGATCTGACCCAAAAAAAGGAAAAAGTAACAACATAAAGCGTCCTGAGATCTCAGAAAAACGTTAATCCAAAAAAAAATTGCAAACCGTTGTATCCTACCACCCTCCAAGGGAACAGGTGGCCTTCAGATTGAGAACGTCCTTTCTAGGCACCTCCAGTGGCATCCAGTCCTTAGATGGCACCGCTTGGTCCTTGCAGCAGATTTCTACCACATAAAAAACCAGTCTGCACACAACGTGCAGTCCAATCACTTCACTTGTAAAATAAAACATGTCTTCCTCTAATATTATCCCTTTTTTTCCCCACACATCACACATCTATACAGTTCTTATTGGCCAATAACAATTTATCAACAACAAAAATACATTTCACTGCAAATCATGAAGCATGAAAAGTGTCTCCGTGGTGTGTTAGCTAAAACATCACATATAAACGCATTAGCCCAGGGAGCACATGTGGGTACGCTAGCATACTTTCCACAGGCTAACACAGCTAAGCAATCATTAGCAGGTTCTAAGACAAATATCACATTTCTGACAAGCATAGTATCCTGACTGGTTTTATGCTCAGAACTGGACTGTGAATCACAACTTAAACTGCAACCATGAGACTCACCAGGATATTCTTCAAAGAAAACATTAATTCCGTAGCGCAACACGTTACAGACTGAATCTCCACACAGCTTTGCGCATCTAGCTCCGTGCAGGCGGATGCAGTGAAAGAAAGTCACCACGCACGCGCTATGGTGCATTCACGGTACATGGGAAAACTCAGAACTTAACAAAACAGTAACACTTCAAATTAGAATAAAAATGGAATACAATTGGCAATAAAATAACCATGGGTTACACTCTCCCCCTCTAAACGGCATGAGTCCCTTCATGCATCGTTGACCAACTGGGACCTGGTAAAGGTGACATGACAGTTTTGGAGAATGCAACACCTAAGGTTTGGAAAAAGGAGCTAACAGCCAAGGTCAGCGGCTCTCCTAACTCATCATAAGTGAACTTCTGAGGTGGGCGTCTTTCTCTGTCAGAGCGCCTCAACCTCACTGGTTCTGTAGCACCAGCATCAGTACTAACAGCATCATCATCAATGACTGCAGGTTCTGGTGGAATGAGATCTGCGTCAGTCATGGTAGGTGTCAAGTTGGGTTCGGGAATGTCAATCACAACATGGTCTGAAGACCTAGCATCGGAAGGAACATAGTCCACATGACTTGTGTTAGAGACTTCAGGTTGTGTGAAGGTAGGCTTTCCAATATCAAGTAAGGATGTTTCCAGTACAGCAGTATCAGGGGATGATACAGGGGGATGACTGTTCATTTGCTGTTGGGCTTTAGGATGAGCTGACTCAGTTTGAATGTAAGGGCCTTTTATGATGATTTGTGGATTCCATGTGCCAATACATAAATCCCCTTCATCACTCATCTCATCCTCATCACTGTACTGTCCTCCATTATCCCTGTCGTTGCCTTTTGTGCGGTTTGGTTTACTCCTGGTCCTCATTTTCCTTTGATTCCCATTTTGAGAGTCCGATCCCACCTGATCTCCAACAGGTAAGAACCCGCAAGGGAGAAGCAAATCCCTGTGTAATGTACGCTGGGGGCCGTCTCCGGTTTCCGGTCTGACAACATACACTGGGCTGTCTTTGACCCGGTTGACAACAACGTGAATATTTTGTTCCCAACGGTTAGCAAGTTTGTGCTTACCTCTAACATTCACGTTCCTTACTAAAACTCTGTCACCTGGAAACAGTTCTGCAGCTTTGATCTTCTTATCAAACCTCATCTTATTCTTCGCACCCATCTTTTGTGCGTGTTCGCTGGCAAGGGTGTAACTCTCTTGGAGGTTTTGACGAAGACCTTTAACATAGTCAGAGTAAGACTTTGGACTGGTTTTGCCCGGGTGAGTACCAAGGACAAGATCAATAGGCAACCTCGGCTGTCTGCCGAACATAAGTTCGTATGGACAGTACCCTGTTGTGTCATTTCGTGTACAGTTGTAGGCATGTGTTAATGGCCTAACAAAGTCTCTCCAATGGTACTTGTCTTTGTCCTCCAGTGTGCCTAACATGTCTAAGAGAGTCCTATTGTACCTTTCCACCGGGTTTCCTCGTGGATGATAGGGTGTTGTGCGAATTTTGCTTGTCCCAATCAATGTGCAGAGCTCTTTAACAAGCTTAGATTCAAAATCTCTGCCTTGGTCACTAAGCAGACGGCTAGGGATACCATAGGGGATGATAAGGTGATCCCAAAGAGCCCTGGCTATTGTTTTAGCCTTTTGATCTTTTGTCGGGACCGCGACTGCAAATTTTGTGAAATGGTCCGTCAATACTAACACATTTCTGGTGTCTCGACTATCAGGCTCAATACACAAGTAATCAATGCACACTAGCTCAAGAGGGTAAGTTGCCTGGATATTCTGTAGTGGAGCAGCCTTTTGGGGAAGGGCCTTCCTCATGAGACAACGTGAGCATTTCTTACACTTCTCTTCAATGGACTGAGCCATTCGTGGCCAGTAGAACCTTGCCTGTGCGAGATGTAAGGCACGCTCAAACCCGAGGTGACCAACCTCGTCATGTACACCTTTCAGGGCTCTGTCGCGGTACTTTTGGGGCAGTACTAACTGGTACAGAAGGGAATCTCTGTCGTTGAATTTCCTGTAAAGCACGCCATTACCAGTGTTGGGTAAGTTACTTTAAAATAGTAACTTAGTTACATTACTAGTTACTTCTATCAAAAGTAACTCAGTTACTTCAAGTTACTCGTTACTTTCAAAGTAACTAGTTACTAGGGAAAGTAACTTTGGTTTTACTCAGAATTCTCTTATTAATGTGTTGCTTCCATAACTTTGCCAGTCTTCTAGCTTGCTTACTTGCCACAAGTGCACTGTGCCACCTACCAATAGAAAGGAAAAGATAATGTGCATATTTCCACGAGAGAAATCCCACGCCTGGACCATCATTGACCGCTGCCATGATTCTAGCCTACGTCACAGCGTCATGTGCGCCTTTTACATCCAACACAAAAACTGCAGTCGTGGTGCTTTGATTGTACTCAGAACTCAGAAATTCTGCCTTCTAAATAGGAAGATATAGGTAACACCAGACTGTAGATGAGCTGCATACAGGGCTGGACTGGGACAAAAAATCGGCCCGGGCGTTTTGACTAGAGACCGGCCCGCCATTATAGGAAAACTCATAAAGACTTTGAATGAAAACAAACGCTGTTGTGACAGTGATGTACACTGTCTTGATGGTATATATGCATCAATCTATCAATCGTTTGTTGTAAGATTCAGATAATTATTTTTTAAAAGCTAGACATTTTAAATGAGAATAAGAAAGAAAAGTATTTCTTTGTGCCCACCTCTCCCTGTTAATGCCCTACCTGGCCCCCCTGGCAAAACTTTGCTAGATCCGCACCTGCACAGTTACCAGCTGTCAGCTTCATAAAAAAGGATCCTGGGGTTATCTGTCTCTCAGAAACAGTTCATAACTTCCCTTCAAGTCATTCATGTCACCTAAAAGGTAAACCTGTTTCTCCATCACCTGTTCAGCTCTGATGATTCAGTAAGGACATCTCCTGGTTTCATCTTCATGTTTCCCTCTCACCAGATAAACAAACCCACATCATGACCAGCAGCTTTTTTGCAGCTGTGGCTCCAGCAAACATCAGCTGATACTAGAAATTAATATTAAATAAATTCTAACAACAGCTGATCAAGCTTAAACGTGCTGCTGTTGTTTAACGTGACATTGGCTGGTTTCCTCTTTCTGGCGCAAAGTGGGCGATAAACAAACAAGAGAGCCGATCAGCTAATCATTGATCAGTTTTCATGATTGAAGTAGAAACAGGAGAGGGAGGGGGGAGAATGAAAGAAGAAGAGGCAGCTGTGCAGCAAAGACAGAATAACTCCAGCTTTGTGTCTTTTTCATTGTAGCTGAATTACGGGACAAACTGTTCTTTTTCACCTCAATAAGAAACGCGTAATATTTTATCTGAATACCAGACGGGACAGTTGGCAACTCTAATAACTTATGAACAAAATAAAGTTCAACATCATTAACTTCATAGCACCCACCTAGCTGTATAGAAACTCCGTCATGCTAGCTAGTACGCAGTACGGAAAAAGTCAGAATAACGAAAATAAACTCCACCTAAACTTGGTTTATATCTGACTCGGATAGCCTGCAGGTCATAACTTCTTACCTGAAGTTCAGTTCACACTTGGACCGGCGGCCGCCTCGGGTCTCTTTTCCTTCTGCGTCCCCTTTCCCTCATCCACCTGCTGCCTCCACCACTTGCTAATGTTACTGAATCTGTGGAAGCTCCGCGATAGCCACCACACGAAGTAACGAGTAACGACCCTATCTAAATCCCAGTAACGACTAACGCGTTCCTGATTTTGGCATAATAACTAGTTACCGTGCTCGTTACCACAATAATAACGTAGTTACTGTAACGCGTTACTTAATAACGCGTTAGTCCCAACACTGGCCATTACTGAGCTCGAGTTTGTTCCATTGTCTCAGAAGGAGTT
The DNA here is from genome assembly GCF_963576455.1 of Neolamprologus multifasciatus. Classification (NCBI taxonomy): domain Eukaryota; kingdom Metazoa; phylum Chordata; class Actinopteri; order Cichliformes; family Cichlidae; genus Neolamprologus; species Neolamprologus multifasciatus. The sequence continues at coordinate 26,531,922 of NC_140454.1, forward strand.
TAACATCTGACAATTCAAGATTTGTTTCTTTGGGGCTGGGTTTCAAGCCTCTTCCCAACAGGGCTATAACACGAGTGATAGAAGGATCATCCTTTTGTGCAGCGCACCAATCAGCATCTGTCATTGAGGGTAAGATGTCTTCTCCATAAGCCTCAGTGACTGAGCTGGGGTCAATAGCGAGACTCTCGGCGACTGAGAGGGTTTCTGAATGGCATGACACTGAGTGACGCTGACACAAGGCAGAAAACGTTTCATGGTCAAGATTGTTTGGCATGTTAATGAGACGTTCTTTCATGTCATCAATACGAGCTTTTTCTTTGACAAATGCCTCATCTTCATGAGGAGGCTCTTGGGGCCGCCGTGACAACCCATCAGCATCTTTGTTTGCTTGACCTGCCCTGTACTTAATATTGAAATTGTAAGTAGACAAGGCAGCCAGCCACCTGTGTCCTGCCGCATCTAGTTTCGCAGTTGTCAAAACATAAGTTAGCGGGTTATTGTCGGTCAGGACTGTGAAGCTAGAACCGTAAAGGTAGTCATTGAACTTTTCACACACAGCCCACTTGAGGGCTAAGAATTCAAGTTTGTGTGTGGGATAGTTCTGTTCACTCTTAGAAAGCCCCCTGCTAGCGTAAGCAACTGCTCTCAGCCTCCCCTCTTGCTCCTGATAGAGCGCAGCTCCCAACCCATCCCGACAAGCATCCGTGTGCAATACATAGGGGAGTTGTGGGTTGGCAAAAGCAAGAATTGGTGCAGAAGTCAGCTTTTCGATTATTGTTCGGAAGGAGGTTTCACACTCATGAGTCCATTGTTCCCCGAGAGGCTGAGTGGGACTGTAAGAAAGTCTGGGCGGTTCTCTCTTGTAAATCTTGCCCCTCTTTTTCGGTGGCCGGTAACCGGCAGTGAGACGATTCAGCGGTTTGGCTATCTTGGAGTACCCTTCAACGAAACGCCTATAGTATCCAGCGAAGCCTAAAAAACATTTAAGCTCTTTGAAATTGGATGGGCGCGGCCAACATTTCAGAGCAGAGATCTTTTCGGGATCGGTGTGGACTCCGTGAGCATCCACAACATGCCCTAAATACTTCACAGATGTTTTGAAGAAGTGGCATTTTTCTGGGGATAATTTAAGACCGTAGTCTCTTAAGCGAGTAAGAACTTTCATTAGCCTGGATTCGTGCTCTTCTAATGTGTCTGAGAACACAATCAGGTCGTCTAAAAAGACAAGCACTTCGGTGAGGTGGAGATCACCCACACACTTCTCCATCAGGCGTTGGAAGGTGCTTGGGGCATTTGTAACACCCTGTGGCATCCTATTAAATTCATAGAACCCAAGAGGACACACAAAGGCTGTCTTAGGCTTGTCCTCCTCGGCTACCTCCACCTGATAGTAACCGGACTTAAGGTCCATGACTGAAAACCATTTAGCTCCACTCAGAGCTGTGAATGTCTCCTCAATATTTGGCAGGGCATATGCATCTCGAATAGTTCTTAGATTTAGTTTACGGTAATCTATGCATAGCCTTATCGAGCCATTCTTTTTCCTTACCAATACAATTGGTGAGGCGAAAGGACTTTGTGACTCTCGAATGATGCCTGCATCCAGTAATTCCCTTAGATGTTGTTTGACAGCTTCTCTGTCACTTGGGTGTATGGGCCTTGGCCGCTCTTTGAAAGGTGTTTCATTGTTCAATTTGATTTGGTGCTTCACAGCTGTGGTGTGGCCATGGGACATGTCATCGAGAGCAAAAACTTCAGGGATGGATCTCAGTTTTCCCAGAATTCGCTCTTTCCATTGCTCTGGGATGGGAGAATCATCAAGGTTGAATGTGAGGTTGTCGCTGTCTGGTTCATTTCGACTTGGAGGATTCTGAGTTTGACTCGATGCTAGTGGGGAAACGTGTTGGGCTGCACAAGCTTGAGCGACAATGCTATTTGACTGCAATGTAATAGCATGTTCACTAACATTGTGTACAATGACAGGTACTTTACTGCTGGAATTAAAAGGAATGTCCACTAAAGCAGATTCAAGAAGCAATCCACCTGGTAACTTGTATTGCTCATGCGGCTCAAGGACAAAACTTGTGTTCCGGTTGTTCTTTCTTAACCTCACATTTCCCATTAGGCATTGTTTGTGTCTTGCAGGGATTGTCACTGCCCCTTTGCTATGCAACATGACAGGGCAGGAATGAGTATCATTTCTTTGTACTTGGGCAACGTGTTGAAGGATCGTTGCAAACTGCTTAGAGTGTAGCTTACGAATGAACTTGGGACCATCTTGATGTACTAACTGTCCATAAACCCGTAAAAGCACATTTGTCCCTATCAACAGCGGAATTCTACTGTTAAAGTGACACTCAGGAACAACAAGGGCCAAGACAGCTAATTGTTGTTCTTTGCCTGCAATGTTTTCGGGAAATGTAATGCAAGTCTGAACATAACCCAAGTATGGCACGTTTTGCCCTCCTGCTCCTTCAATTTCAAGAAGAGCATGTATTGGTTGGATGGGAAGATGGGAAAGGTGCATCTTGTGAAAAGACTCAGAAATGGTCGTAACCTGTGAGCCTGAGTCCATTATGGATTCACAGGGTACCCCGTCAACAATTACTGAGGCTGCACAGCGTGGGCCTATGAGACCTTGAGGGAAGAGGAAGTTAGGATCTAGGCTGTGTATGGGATGAATGGGTTCTGTGATTTGCACTTCAGGACCACAAGCTAATGTCTCGGGACTGGGGGAATCAAGGGTTTCAGCTCCTGGGTGTCCCACGACAGGAGCTGCCACTAGTTTAAAGCAAACAGGGCTGTGGCCTGACGTGCAGCAAAATCAGCCCGTTTCTTTCTCAACTCTGCGTGCTTTTCTCGGACAAGTGTGGGATTAGCGTCATTTGTGCAGCTTACTGCAATATGATTGTCTTCCCCACACTTAAAGCAAAACCATGCCCTAGGTGTGCCAGGAACTTTAGCAAATGCCTGTGAGTTTCTGGTGTTGACAGCTAGAGAATTTTTGGGCTCATATCTCTCAGGTTTGGTTGAATGGCTTTGGCTTTGGACAAGCATTTGGACTTGTTTGGTCAACTCAGCTATTTGACCTTCAAGCTTGGCAGTTTCATTCGGTTTTGGGTTCACAGATCTGAATTTAGTGCTTACAAGAGGTTCAGTACTTGGGGCGGTGCTCCTTGGCCTTTGAGTTAAAGTTAACTGTTCAACTTGCTTTGTGAGCTCACTAACTTTTTGTTCGAGTTTCACAGCTTCACTGTCGGTTGGAGTAGGAGTCGCAAGTGGCGCTTGGCCAAAAATGGGCATACTAAAAACTGAGTGTGCGTGTGCAGCAGCTTTTGTTGCACCCAAATGTTTCTTCATGCGGTCCAACTTGGTGAAGCGACGCTCCTCCTCAGTCCTTAACATGAGGAGAAGCTCTGAAAATGAGGGTGGAAAGCTCTTTTTTGCTTCAAGCTGGAGACTTATTATCAAGCTTTGGTCCCAGCAACCTCTAATGAATTGCTTAAGAAGCAGTTCATTTACATTTGCAGGAGGGGCTCCCCCTCTAGAAATGACTCGTGTGAGAAGGCTGTGAAGACGGTTCAAGAAGGCAGATGGGTTCTCTCCGCTGTTTTGATTCGAGCCAAGAAAGGCAGTGTAAAGCTCTTCACCGTCCTCAACAACTCCAAAGGCTGAATCAAGCTGAGTGACATAAGTGCTTGGTGTCGCAGTGACCCCCAGAGGCTTTACAATTTCAGATGCAGGGCTAAGTAAGCTCTCAAGTATCTTCCTCACTTTGAGGGCATCAGTCAGAAAAGGGTCAGTGAGTAGAAGATCGACTTGGGTACGCCATGTCTCATAGTCGACTTCACCGTTGGGCCGTGGAAGTCGGCCTGAGAAGGTACGTATCTTAGCATGAGCAAGGGGTGCGTGACTTGGCTCATTACGAATAACATGTTCAACCACTACTTTCTGAATATGCGAAGGGTTGTAGATGCTCTCGTCTACATGCACTGGACCAGCAAAAGTGTCAGTATGTGGGCTGAAAGCACTTGTGGGTTCTACGGGTTCACTTGAATCAGTATTGGGAATGATGTCAGCTGTCGTATTAACGTTATGGTCAACGGGTGATCGTGTCTCAGTCTGGGGGGTAGGGCTGGCCTGCAACTCGTCTTGGAAAATACTGAGGAAGCCTGCCCTCCCACTGCCCCCCATAAACTCAAGTTCCTTCAGGTATCTACGGGCCACTTCCTTGCCCATTTCTTCTTGGGTGATATCTCTGACAGTTTTGGAAACCCATTTCACTGTAGGGTCTACAGGGCTGACAACTTCCCCTAAGGTGGAAGGGTCTATCTTTAAGATAGCCTGTTCAGACTCATACGCTATAAGTGTTCTGCCTTCGGGCTGATGTGGCTCATCAGGGACCCTGACAATGTTAGAGATCTTACCATTGACTTCGAAAACATTAGTTATATCATGTTCACTACGGTGTCTTTCAATACCTGTAATAAGCAGGGTTTTCTGGCTATCAACTCTAAAGCGTTCACAAAGGTCAAGTGCCATTTTCAAAAATAAACGTATTACTCAGTGTGTCATATGAGTTGGAGGTAAAACCACTATGCCAATCTCCTGGCTGGCTCGCCACTAATTGTCACCCTTTTTAACTGAGTAGTCCAAAATCAGTCGAATCCGCAGTAATCTGTTATACAAAGTCAAGGAAAAAAACAGTATTTGAGAATCTACTCATTGGGTTCAGTTAGGATCGTAAGGAGACTGGCAGTGGTAACTCAACTTAAAGAAGGAATATCCCTCCACTCAGAATGAGACACTGACGACAACTTAAAGGAAGAAAAGTGATTTGAGCGTATTCAACATTTAAATGGTCCAAAACATAGACATGAACAAAACATTTAAATAATCTCAAACATGTAAATCTCAACAATGTACAATATATCACTTAAAGTGTCCATAAATGGTTTAGGTAGGCTGTCCATTTCAGTTCAGTGCACTTAGTATTCAGTGTTCTTAGTAAGTGTTAATTGTCTTTAGTCACTGGTTCGTTTTTTTCACCAGTTTCTTTTTGTTAAGTGGAATCAGATCTGACCCAAAAAAAGGAAAAAGTAACAACATAAAGCGTCCTGAGATCTCAGAAAAACGTTAATCCAAAAAAAAAATTGCAAACCGTTGTATCCTACCACCCTCCAAGGGAACAGGTGGCCTTCAGATTGAGAACGTCCTTTCTAGGCACCTCCAGTGGCATCCAGTCCTTAGATGGCACCGCTTGGTCCTTGCAGCAGATTTCTACCACATAAAAAACCAGTCTGCACACAACGTGCAGTCCAATCACTTCACTTGTAAAATAAAACATGTCTTCCTCTAATATTATCCCTTTTTTTCCCCACACATCACACATCTATACAGTTCTTATTGGCCAATAACAATTTATCAACAACAAAAATACATTTCACTGCAAATCATGAAGCATGAAAAGTGTCTCCGTGGTGTGTTAGCTAAAACATCACATATAAACGCATTAGCCCAGGGAGCACATGTGGGTACGCTAGCATACTTTCCACAGGCTAACACAGCTAAGCAATCATTAGCAGGTTCTAAGACAAATATCACATTTCTGACAAGCATAGTATCCTGACTGGTTTTATGCTCAGAACTGGACTGTGAATCACAACTTAAACTGCAACCATGAGACTCACCAGGATATTCTTCAAAGAAAACATTAATTCCGTAGCGCAACACGTTACAGACTGAATCTCCACACAGCTTTGCGCATCTAGCTCCGTGCAGGCGGATGCAGTGAAAGAAAGTCACCACGCACGCGCTATGGTGCATTCACGGTACATGGGAAAACTCAGAACTTAACAAAACAGTAACACTTCAAATTAGAATAAAAATGGAATACAATTGGCAATAAAATAACCATGGGTTACACCAGCTTTCTTCTGATTGGCTGCTCCTGGCAAACAAAAGATTCAAACAGCAGGTGGGCTTTAAACTGCAGCCTGAGGTTTTGACTCACACTGGCCTCCACCGATGGGATAGGAAATAAGCAAAAAGCACGACAGATCCACTTTAACTTATCAGATATTAGTTAAAGAGAACTATTAGAATCTATTCTTTACTATATTTTGAGGCAACTCTATCACTAGTTAAGCATAATTTAATCATCATATATATATATATATACCAAGGGCTCAGAGAAGAGCTCGAGAGGATGTGGAGGGTGAAGGTAACGGTGGTCCCTGTGGTAATTGGAGCACTAGGTGCGGTGACTCCCAAGCTAGGCGAGTGGCTCCAGCAGATCCCGGGAATAACATCGGAGATCTCTGTCCAGAGGAGCGCAGTCCTGGGAACAGCTAAGATACTGCGCAGGACCCTCAAGCTCCCAGGCCTCTGGTAGAGGACCCGAGCTTGAAGGATAAACCGCCTGCAGGGGCGTGCTGGGTGTTTTATATATATATATATATATATATATATATATATATATATATATATATATATATATATATATATATATATATATATATAGTGCTAGGACCCGCTGGCCATTGGTTTTGCCAGCATTTATACTGTATCTCTGTGTGTGCCTGCATCACTATGCAATTATACAGTCAAAACAATAATTGGCTGCCAGAGACCTGACTCCATCCCAGGCCATTTAGACTAGCCCTACCTTATTTCATGCTTCCTTCGAGTTGATCCTTTCTCTTCCAGTTGTTCAGAAAAATACTGGGAGTGAACACATTTGTTGGAAATGAATAGGTGGAAACTATAATACCGAACAAGCTAATCACACTTCTTGTGAAGGTGCACATCAAGTTAGAGTGTAGGGATTCAGAGGGGTTTACAGTTCCAACATTTCAACAGGGCAGATTTAACTCAGAAGTATACCTTCTGCATGTGTTGTGAGAGATGATCATGATCTCAGGTCACTGAGTTAGTTTGTTATTTGTTATTTATGCTCATCGCCGTGCCAAAAAAAAATCAGGTTTGAGTTAATTCCTCTCAAAACAAGACTGAAGGGAGGTGTAGAGAGGGTCTACAAATTTGTATTTTTGTAGAATATCTGTAATTAACACAAAATGTAATGATTAAATACGTATATATTTAACGTTAGGATACTTGCAATCCACCTGGGATTGCAGGTATCCTAATTCCAAATACAGACAAACTCAGGCTGACAAACCAATCTGACTATAAGCTTTCAAGGTATGCAAAGGATAGGTGCACGACCAAAAACCTTAATGAATTTTCAGTGGTGCAACCATTTTTCAGACATTAATATGTATTTTTGTGCTCGGGAAGATGTGAAGAGAGCTTTCAGTCTGTAGATTGTGGCAGAGTCATGCTCGGAGAGGTACTTCTGCTCATTCCTTAATAGTGTCTTGTTTCCCCTGATGGTCAGTCCGCTGTTATGTGAAAGCATGTCTGGGGGGATGCTTGCAATTTGTACTGCTCATCTCCTCTACAACTGTATACCACTTTCCATAGTTTTGGCCTTGTGGTATGATATTGCTAACTTGTACACAGATAAACATACAAACACAGACTTTTTGTTTGCCTCGGTAAGAGCAGAAGCGTAAGAAAAAAAAATGATACAATTAAAAAAATGTAAAAAAGAAAAAACACCAACAACAGAACAACCTGCACATGTGCCCCCTTACTTGCTGTCTTAAACACACACTGCTGGGATTGCAGTATCCTGCTAATTGGCCAAGGAGCTCAGGAGTTCAAATGTACATCTAACACATTGAGACTCGCTCAGCGCCTCTGTTTTATCTCCCTCCATTCACTGTAATCCAAGAAAAAAGCTGGTAAAAAATGAAACAAACACAACTAAGATCTAGCTCTGCAAGAAAAATAAAAGCTTTCATAAAAGAAAACACACACACACACACACACATACACACACACGAGTGCAGATGGGGAAAAGAATCAAAAAGCAGTTTCATTCAGTCTGCCTCCATGCTGCAACAAAATAACAAATACATGAGGGATACAAATGGGATGAAAGGCTCTGTGGCGAATGGTAACCAAGGGGGCCTTCTCTCAATTTGGCAGAATAGAACAAACACACATATGAGGTGAACCATATTGAGTTGTATAAAGTAAAGGTCAGGATCAGCAGCGTGCAGGCAGGAGAAAGCCCAACTTCAACCTGCTTTTCATCTTGTTATGCATCAATTTTTATTCGGCAAACATTCCCCCATGACAGCTGACCTTATCTCAGCACCCTGAAATATGGCCATCACGGCGCTTGATCGAAAGCAAGTTCATTTTATGAGCTGCACTGTAATATGTTGAGTTAATTCCCAGTTAAATGTCAGGTGAAACGCTGGTTGACGGTTTTCCTACACATTCTGCTGGTGCTCTAAACAACACGTTCCACCCGACGAGCCTGAATCCATACCGCTGATTTTAATAAGACTCTTTGCCCTTGTCTCACACCAATTGTTAGGCTGATTTGTTACTTGTGAAATGCCATTTACTTCTTAAGCTCATTTGTTAAGGCATGCAGAACAAGCCTAATTTAAATGTTACATAAACACAAACACCTGCCAATATTGCAGTGTAAGTTTGTAGAAGTGATGAGACATCCTCATATATATATATATATATATATATATATATATATATATATATATATATATATATATATATATATATATTATTTGTACTTATATTTGTATTTTTCACCAGCAAAACTTTTCAGGATTCTATTATCAGTTTGTCAGCCTATGCCATATAATATGGCTTTGTAGAAGTTTGATAATCACATCACTGGGCCCCTCACACCTTCTGGATTGTGGAGTTATGATTTAGCTGCCCATTCTAAAGATTTGTGAAAAGTACTCGTCAGGATTTAGGTACTGAAACCTCCTTGGTTAGGTCTATGAAAAAAAAAATCATTGTTTGGGTCCCCTTGCATGATGAAAAATAAGATGTACCCAGTGCATTTACATGTCCACATGTGACGAGCTTGGAGTGACAGACCTGTCAGGCACTAACGCAGAACGTGTTTGTATCCACGAGACACCAGCTGCCTCGACAGTATTTGATGCCCTGAGAACGAGAACAGTGTGGATTAGTTGCTGAGCGTGTTTGAATGCAGTTTTGATTTACTGTGGTGTCATTTTCCACCCTTCTGTTCTTGCTGCTAATCTCTAACTCTCTTCATCAGTAAAAAGGACCTTTTTTCATCATCCACTGTGAAACGCTGGTAATTCTGAGCCCACCCTGAGAGTTTGGCCTTGTTTCCCCTCCTGAGAAGTAATTTAGAGATGCTAAAGTTCCTCAGAGGCCACCACTACACAGCCTTTGTTTGACAGGGCCTTTGCTGATTGGAGTTTTAATGTAGCTGATCGCGTGTGCCTCAGTGAACAAAGGCTGATGTATTGATCTTGTGATGTGGTCACTTTTGGTGTGGCTGATCTGGCTTTGGATACAACTGCTCAAGTTTCCACAAAGTATTTTTGAGCTGTGTGCACTGCCCCCTTAGAAACCTTCAGCATAGCCAAGATCTGCTGCTGAGAAAATCCTTCTTTGCTCAGAGTGACTCTTTCATTTAGTTTTGATGTTTTGCACTATCACAGCTCTGCTGAGGCAGCAGGGACATTATACATAGAGCCAGGCAGGACCCCAAATACACACGCTACCTATATCTTTCATAGACCTGTTGGTTACAACTTGAACTTTTCCATTCATTTTGGGAAATGTGACCTGCTAGTGATTACAGTCAAACCATGAAGACAGAACAAAGTAGCATTAATAAACAATGACTCAAAATATATCTGGTGCTCTTAGTGAAAGCAGAAATGTATGACTGCAAAGTGCTGAAATTCCTGTTGCACTGTCTCAACACACTAACTGGGGTCTCAAAGAATAAACTAGAAATTAACACTATCAGAACCAATAATCACAGCAAAACCTTCATACATTTTCTGCCATTTATGCAGGTCTTTATCGTCGTCGCCTGTGTAGAACACCCAAATGGAAAATCCTTTTTAAAAAAAACAACCTACAATGCCCCAATCTGAAACATAACATCTTGTGGTTTTTGAAAAAGAATTTGTTTTGGGGTAGCAGTCCAAGCAGATATGCAGTTGACCACCTCCTCAGTCACCTCCTCCAGCTCAAATATGGGGATAGTGGAAAAATAATCTCTCCGGCATCCACACATCTCACCTAGAAGGTGCCACAACCACCTCTACTTGCCAGTTTTTACATGAACATCTGCCAATGACTACTGCAAAAGAATGCTACAAATATTTCTAGGGCTGAAAAACATGGAGATTTTCTGAGAGAGGTTTGATGGGACCTCTTTCAATGAAATCTGTCACAATCTGCTGGAAATGCAGACTGAACCGTAACTTATCTGAAACTCTTTATTATAAGACTGTTAGCAGAAATCCAAAAGGTAAACAAAAGTCCAAAAGGGGAACACTGGAAACAACAGGGACAGACACACACCAGGAAGAAGAACCATTAGAGGAACAGACACTCTGACAATGGACGAGTGAAAACAGTGAGACAGAATATGAGAGAAAGCACAAGACACATTAACAGTTAAAGTAATGCAGGAAGTGAGATAACTGAAGAAAAAAAAAAACAGACACATGAACGAACATAACATCTTACAATGAGGGAGGAATTAAAGTCTAATGCCACTAAGAACTGACAGCTACAGGAAAAATACTAAGAATACACAAAACGGTTATAACCATGAAATAAACCACAAATCAGAGCAGAATGTTGAAGTAAAGACTTCTAAGTTAAGAAACACGGCGTCAAATGATTCGGTACCACGACAGAAATCATCGTCTTTTCCCGTCTTACTCTGAATAAAGACTAATATAAGAGGAATGCATTGAATTAGACATCAATTCACACTCTTTAAAAGCTGTTTAGTAAAATTTCTTCTCCGTAGCCAACGAGTGGCGCCATTAATTTGTCGACTACTGGGTTCTGATAAGTTGATACAGATGTTGTTAGCTACTTCAACCTTGGCACTGGATTTGTGGAATTTTAAAGAACAATCATCACAATGTTTATGCAGTGTGTTGATATTAATCAGTCAATGTGTGATATCAATCCTAGCTTGAGCTTCAAAACTCGAGTATCCATCGTGCTCCTTTGAAAAGGCTGGGAATCATCTCTGCAAGCTGGGACTGCAGAGGAAGGCGATGAGGAAATCCAAGCCTGAGAGGCATTCTGTGGAATCAGACAGTTAAATGCTTGTAAAGAGCAGAGCGAACACACACATTGAACCTCTTCCCCCTGGTGTTATCTTTGGAGCCCATCACGTGTTTGGCCCCCACCATGAGAATAAAGTGGAATCTTGGCATTTGTTCATTTTAAACAGAGCAGGGTAAGCATGTGTAATCGATGCTCAGCAAACAATACATGGGATCGGCAGCGCAGCGGCCTGGGACAGCGCGAGGATGGTTTCCAGATGAGAGACATTTGCTTTTATCATCTTCTGTTGTTAGCAAATTTGCCACATCTTTGATGGTTCGGGGAGGGTGGGGCTTTACTGTCCAATATCTGGAGCAACTTAACAAGCAGCTCCACTTGACTGGAGATCTAAGCTGAGACAGATGCGCCCAGATGTGTTCCGGTCTGAGCAGGTAACTTTTCGTTTGATGGCAGGGGGCTCTTTGAAGCTTCAACGGTGATTGTGATTTATATTTCTATTTTCTTTGGCCAGTCATTTAAACAGTAGTTTAAATGAAAAACCTCTTGACATCAACCAGGTTACTGGAAACCTATCGAGGGTTAGGGTTCAGTTCATGTCCATCCATTTTTATGCAGTTTTTGCCTCTGTGGAAAATATTTTAGTCACAATGAACATATGAGAGCTATAAAAGGCGTAATCTTGCAGTTTCTGAAATAAAACTGAACCCTAACCACACAACTAACCCTAATAATTCTGTAGATGGGTTGACTGTATTATGGTGGATGTTAAAAGCTTAACTCCATATGGATCCATGGGCCCATTAAAGCTGGTTTTATTATGTTTATCAAAGCAGATAACTGAATAATGACACTAGACCATTTGACCTCCATCACCTGGAGAATTGGGACCCACTCACATCCTCTGTGCACTTCCTGAGTGGGGATCTGTTTTCGAACCCTGTGTTAATTAGAGCTGAAGTGCGAGGAAAGGAGAGGAAGTAGCTCTCTGTGTGAGAAATCTTTATTCATGGGGGCTTAGCTGTGACTGGCATGGCCTCAAGACATCCCAGCTTCTCTGTTCGGGAAGCCCTGCCAGATGTTATTGATATTCACAAATAGTTCGAATTTGCATCTTGATGGAAAGATCCAGAAGGGAGGAGACCGGGTGGGCGGGTTGGGTTGTGTTGAATAAACACAATTAGTCTGTGGGTTGAGGTCTGTGTGCTGCATGTGTGTCTTTTGAAGAGACAGTTCATTTTATTTGATTTACTTTCCATGTATTTGCAGGGAAATGGTGCATTTCAACTGGTTTAATATCCACTCTCTACTCTGGGTTGATTAGGATGCAGGGAGCAAGGGTTGATGGGAAACCAGGATGAAGAAGGGGGATTGTGTGGGGCTGAATTGTGCATTACAAATGTCTGCCACGTCCCACGCCTCGCTTCAATACTCACATTTGCTTTCTCTTAGGCCCCGTTTGTTTTTGTTGTTTCTATTGGTCGGGCGGAAAATCCGCAGTGTACGCAGCTGTGGACTGTGGTTATACGGATGACAAATAATGATCCACCGAACTGTACACAGAGGTTTTTCGGTAGGGCCATCGTCTCTATGTAAGTGATGAGAGGAAATAAAAGGGAGCACACAGGATGTCTAAAAAGCTCCCAGATAGTCGAGGGGCAATAATCCAAATTAATCAGCGATGGGCTGACAAGCGGCTCCAAATCAGTGGTCTGAAAATAAAAGAACTCACCTTCAAACAGAAGAGGAGGTTTTTTTGTGTATTTTATGTTCGCGCATGAGATATTTAGCAGGACAATCACCAGGTTTACATCTTTTTGTGACGTTTAGTCACATGAAGGGTTCATCTTGAGGGCAGGCCATCAGGAAGACACAGTTTGGTGTTTTGGGTGTATTAATAGGTTGAGAGCCAGGTACAAGAAGGATATCAGGTGGCCTTTTAATTACTCCTCAGGTAGAGGAGGTAGGGAGTGGATGAAAACTGGCAGATGGATAGTTTGACTTCACTTATCGAGGTCTAGTGATCCAGAGCACCTTGAGGACCCTTCTGGCCAACAATAGAAACCCCTCCTAGCAAAATAGAATGTGGTAATAAGATTGCTAAGGGACCATGAATAAGAAAACATTTCTTTGAGTCTACACCTTCACACAGAGGTGCCCCCTTGACCTGCATACCAACTCCTCAAAACATGCCCCCACCTTCCTCAGAGACGCCCGCCTTTCCTGGGCTCAGAAACCCAAAGCAGCTGGTCGTCCATCTGGGACTCATCAGTTGCCCTGGAGAGCAAAAACAGTCCCTGCCGTGGCAGAGCGGGCATCCGTTCTACATTATCACCACTGCCTCCTTTTTCCACTGCCATGCTAGCACCCAAAATTCCCCACCACAAACCGCCTGCTGCCTCAAAGCCACAGCAAAGACCCCTGTTATGCTCCATCGTTCAAAAGGCTGTGACTGCAGATATTCTTGTTTAAGTCTCAGTTGCTAAAGCAGGCGAGAATGTTAGAGGTAATGAACACAGACATCATCATAAGGAGGGAACTGTAGACAAAACATGAGTCTGTATGAGCTATTAATGACAGAGATCAGATGGCGACTCAAAGAGCGAGAAGAGAACAAGAGAGTTTCCACCCATAGTTAAAGCATAGTTAACCAGCAATTCAGCAAATCAAAATCAAGTGAATATTAAGCATTGGGCTTAAGAAAAAGAAATGCCAAATATTCCAGTTGGGTGGCATCGAAACAGGCCCAGAACACATCTTATTGACAAATAACCCACCACCATTTTACAAAGGATGCTGAAGACACATCGTTACAGGGCTGTTTCCACACTGATTAATAGATAAAGTCCACTCTTTGCTATGCTTTTTCAGATCTCACTCTGACATGGTCATGGGGACAGAAACTGACCCAAACAATCCATGGTTGTTCATTTTGACCATACAGCTGTGGAGTTGTTAGCAGCAGGAGTCATGAAATACAGACAATCAAAGATTTAGGAGGAGCTTATTTGTAGCTTGACTAGAAAGAGTCCGTTTTTTCTTAGATTTGACTTCAAACTTTCCTTCCTGATAAAGCTTATAGTTAGGGCTGGTTCAGGTGACCCTTAGGCATCTCTTAGTTAGGATGCTACAAGCTCAGGCTGCTGCTGTCAGAGCTTTCTCATATGATCTCTATCCTGTCATTTGTGTTTTGTCCTCATCTCTTTATGCTCATCGTTTCTCTCTTCTCCTTCAGCCCCACCCAAAACTGGTCACAGCAGTCGCCCATCCCTGAGCCTGGTTCTGTTGTTGGAGGTCTCTTCCTTCCCACTGTCACCAAGTGCTCCTTTTCTCTCTGATAATGTACAGTCTTTACATTAAGACAATGTTGACTGTGAAATGACACTATATAGAGAAAACTGAGCTTCCAACATGAGCTGTTAGTAACCATATATCAAAAAATAAATACTAAAATGCTTTAGTATGATTTGGAGTGCATGAACTAGACCTGTAGACCAGATTTGTGCTGCTTGAGCCTTTTTGAAGCATTTTAATGCAATTATTCGACAAGCTGTACAGAGCATCCAAGAAGACCGTGCTTCCGTTTCTGTGAGTATAATTCAAATTTTTCATTATTCTGTCACTTCTAACTAATAAGAAATACTTATACCCATACAGTTAATCAACATGTTGGAAATCCCCTCTGATTGAAATAAGAACAACAACCAAAAGGCTGATGTTGAGGCTTCTAAATGTCCTGGGTGGCAAATTATAGCACATAAAGTATTTAAAAGTAGTAACGACAACATGCATTAATATTACTTACCCGATACAGGTAAGTAGTAGTATTCGTCGAAACTCTTCCTGCTCTTGCTACCGCTTGGCCCTGATTCCAGCAGTACATCGGTGTAAAGCACAAGCAACACACCGATAGAAAGCTGAGAATACTTCATAGACATGTGTGGTTTCTGTTTTCACACCAGCAACATTCACGGGTCTTGGAGCAGCAGCATGCCCAGGACTGTCCATGGCTTCACCATCAGCATCAGGGCCTCAACTTAATCACAAGAGAAAATAAACTGCCGGCAGGGATCTGTCATTTTCCAGCAGAAAGAACTCAGAAAAATAAAAGACAGAACAGAGGGAAAAAACAGACTGGAACTGAGCAAATGTCTGTAATTTGTAAAGAACCAAAAAAAGAAAAGAAAAAGAAATTCACTCTCAAATTGCATCTTTAAGCTCCAACCGGACTGATTAAACAAGAAGGCGCACTGTTATTTGCTGGAATCTCAGACTCAGTGAACACGGCCTTTCATTGAGTAAACAACTTTTAATCAAAACACACGGGTCTGAGGACTGTATGGAGGTTTTGAGGCCAGGCTTGGCGGAGTTCACCTCATTGCAGACCAGGAATGCATTTTCCCTCCTTATTTTCTTGGTTCTACATGACTTCCTTTGATATACACCCCATCTGGATGTTGAGGAGAAATACTCAAACACAAACTCCACTCCTACACATGCCCACAGTTAGAAATGTTCCAACTCCCCCATACTCAGAGAAAAAGTAAGCTCTGCTAATTGCTATTGATTGGGGCTCAACAGCATCCAGTACGAAGTAAAAAAATGGAGAAATGTCCAGTTTCTTTAGTCTTTAACCTCTCAAATGCTTGAAAAATGTTTTCTCTGATGAAGACTAGTGAACAAATACTGCATGAGGAAGTTTAATTTTCACCATCGTAAATCACCCAGCCACTGGAGGATATGAATAAAACTCTGTAAGAGCCCCATTCATGATTTTCTTTTTTTTTTTTGGTTTGAGCCACGTATGGACTTTCTGGACCTGATCAGACTCCAGCGTGCTCACGGTGCGTGGCATCAGGATTAATGTGGATGTATGACACTGCAGATAGGAGAAAGCATTAACTGCACTGGGTATGATATCGTACAGCCCCCTGCACACACAGTGATTACAGCTGTCTGACCTCTGGTGCTGCAAATGTGAGTGTAGGACAGGAATCAGACTGAGGAACAAATAAGTTATAAAGAGGGAGAAAAACTGTGTGTGTGTGTTTTCGATGTGGACATTTCTGCGTGGGCATGTGAGTTACTGTGAACCTCCCAGCATTGTTACAGTCTCCTACCAGGGGACTAAGCGTGGGTGTCATCCATGTTTTCCTGGAAAGACAGCCGCGGCGGGGTCGGCACAAATGGACGGTCTGTTGTTAGAGATAAGGTTCTGGTGAAATCGCAGGCTGGCGACGAGACAAGACAAGACAACCGAGGGGACTGGGCCATGCTGAGCCAGGCCCTGGACTTTAATTTCTTTCATGTCTGCCCTGCACACACAGACTCACACTGACACAAATACACAAGTGTGGCTTTGTGAAGCCGGCCCCTGACCTAGAGCAATCACCTCAAACCCAGCTATGATGTCTGCTACCCATTAGAGGGGATATGGCCTGGAGGATCAGAAGTATCAGGTAATAAACAAGGGATTTATTTATTTTTTATTTTTTTAACTTTCCAACTGAGTGCTGTTCTGGGCTGAGCGACACAGTGCTTTATTGGCTGGAGAAACTATAATATCGCCTCAGGAGGTCATGAGTTCAAATTGTGCATCACCTGAGTGTAAATGAGCATGACATCAGCTGTAACTGCAGGACATATCACACCGAATACCTCAAAACAAAAGTGACCAGTCCACATACTTTTATGTATGACGAAGCCAGCTTCAAAAAGAAAAATGTTCTTCCCATTTGCTGCAAAGGAACCTTCACAGAGGTCTGACCTCAACCCCATCCAACACATTGGGAATCAGCTGGAACGCAGAGTGTGAGCCAGAACTTATCAACCCTGAATGAGACCACATCCCTGCAGTTGTGCTCCAACATCTGGTGGAAAGCCTTCCCAGAAGCTGTTACAGTGGGAGATACTGGTTTTGGCATCACCCGTACAACAATTGATTCAAAGTGTGGGTGTCCACGTACTTTGGCCATGTCTCATACATCTGGGAGAATTTGATTCCACTCGCTGGCCTGAGAACAGTCAGATGCTCTCTGTGATCTGTTTATTGACCCTCAAGTGACCAAACTATGTTAGTCCCACTAATATATACTGAAGTGTCATGTCCCCATCATGTTTCATTTTATATAACAAAAATCATAAGATCCTCATCTGTTGCTTCTTGCAAAAATCTCAATATTTTAGTAATGTTAGAAAAAAATCTTAGGCTATCTTTTACAGCACTATGTATTACAGTATCCTATGATCATTTTTACTCCAAAATCTAGATAAACTGGTGACTTTGTTAAAGTTTTAACCAACAACACATTACAGTCTTCCTTAAATCTGAGCAAAAATGTCAAGAAATCTTTTTGCTCTTAGCCTCAAAGCCATGTTTCAGTGCAATGAAATCGAAGCACAAAATGTTGTAATAAAAGACAGATACTGAATTTCACACAGCTTTCCATCATCTATATCCTTTTTGAAAAACTATGAAAACTTGTAAAAGCAGATAGTAGAAAACATTATTTATAATTTAAAATGTCATTATTACAACACATAGAAATATACAAAGTTATTTCAGATGAAAGTTAAAAAACAACAAAATGTGTGATCTCTTTCCAAACATTATTATGACCCATAGGAGAAGCAGGAGATATCTCACAGATAAACTTTTAAAAGTTCCATAATGTGATGATGATGATGAAAAAATCAGGTTGGGTGTTGCGCAATAGTCACAATGTAAAGTTCTTTTGGTTTGAAACACAAAATGAAATATGTTAAGATCACCTCTTTCTTATGACGACTTTATGGCTTGCACTGTAATTACACTCAAGGGCTCTGTTATTTGTTTTATTCTAAGTTTTTTGTTCTTGACTTTGTGAGAATCAGGAGAAAAAAATCGAACACCATGCAGGTATATACCTTTCATTTTATATTTCTATCACCACCAAACAAAACATATTCAAAACCTCAAGTACCTCAACTCTTACTTTTAATATTGCTATCCTTTCAAAATTGTTCAATCATTAAATTTACCAAATGTCTCGCTCAGAAAGACAGCAAATGAGACAGTCCCGCGTGTGACCTTTAATGTATCTACATTCCTACATGTCACAAATAATATGATAAAATCCTCTAAAAAGTTTTGTATTTAGTTATTTAACATTGGTACTATATGACATTGGTTCAGCACCAACGAGGCATATACTGGGGAAGCTATTTTAGATAAATTCTACAAAATGGAAATGTGATTCCCTGAGTGAGCTATGCTGTGAAAACTTAGAACAACAATGATTTTTTCCTTAACACGAAACAGGAAATAATCAGAAAGCTGCTCTTTCCAAAGCCTAAGGTAAAAAAATAAATTAAAAAAATCCCACAGTTCTTTGTTTTTACATTCATCAGCCCAAATAGCAAAGATAAATTAAAAATCCATGCCATGAAAGAGTTTGTGTCTTAAGAGCTGAGCAGGTCACCCATCCAGGATTAGGGTTTGGGTTTGGTAATGTTCACCCCTTTTTATAGAAGTTTTGTGTGCTTAAAATATCTGAATACAAAGAAGGAAAAAAAGGGAAAACTCTGCTAGTTTCTAGAAATTTGCCTCTAGCATGTGGCTAAAGTCAAACCCTGAATCTAGTTGGAGGACCTTGTGGAAGTATGAGATCAATGTCCATCAGGTCAATGGCAGCCCATCTAGGCTTGAGTTTAATGAATTTTCATATATTTTTATGGAAAATCTTTTAAAATCTTGACATCCACAAGATCATCCCTAAATCACTTATGAATAGAGGATAAGGCTGCATTTTAGCCACATGTTTCAGAAAGTAGATGATGCAGCCTTTCAGTTCCAGTCTTCTCCAGGAATTTTATCTTTGGAAATCTACTGTTAGAAGATGCACATTTGGCTATGACAGGAAGGAGGTCAGCGCCCTGACCCACTGGTGTCAAGACAACCATCTCACCATCAACGGCGCTGCTGTGGCTTCCGCTTCCTCCGTGTACATCTGGCTGAGGATCTTACGTGGTCAGTACACACAAACAAAACAGTGAAGAAGGCGCAACATCGCCTCTTCTTTCTCAGGAGACTGAAAAGATTTGGCATGAGCCCCCGCATCCTCAGGACCTTCTATCGCTGTGCCATTGAGAGCATCCTCACTGGATGCATCACCACCTGGTACGGCAACAGCACCGCTTACAACCGCAAAGCTCTCCAGAGAGTAGTGCGGTGTTCTGAAAGGATAATTGGAGGTGAGCTTCCCTCCCTCCAGGACATCTACAGGAAGCGGTGCCTGAGGAAAGCGGGGAGGATCATCAAGGACTCCAATCACCCCAGCCATAAACTGTTCAGACTACTTCCATCAGGAAGGAGGTTCTGCAGCATCCGGTCCCGTACCAGCAGACTGAGAGACAGCTTTTTCCACCAGGCCATCAGACTGCTGAACACTTCATAGACACCTCACCTTCACTACTGGAACTTCAACATTATGCACTCCATACTGTATATAAATGCCACTTGTTTTGCACAATATCCAACTACAAACCTCTGTATATTTTATATAATTATTTTATTTTCACGTAGACATACATATTTAGTATACACATTCAGTAATATGCATACACTCTTATATTGTACATATATTTATTCATATAATTCTCAGATTTAGTCATTCTTATATTTGCTTGTTCTTATGTTATTGCACACCTCCGTTGCTTGTGAAGCTCGCACGCAAGAATTTCACTCACGTGTACTGTACCAGTGTACCTGCACATGTGATGTGACAATAAAAGTGATTTGATTTGATAGTCCTGACAATTCCTTATAAATATGTACATGTGAACCTAACACTAAAAGGTGCCCCGGAGGATGTTGAGAAGTTAACAGAAAAACTGTTCAGACAAAATATGTGAGATATAAATCAAAATGTAACATCATGTAGTCTAAAAAAACTGCTTATTTAGCATGTGGCAAAGCGAAAAACCCAAACACTGCTACGCTGCTGATGACATGATGTAACTTTAAGGGGTTGAGAAAATAAGACCAGGGTCAAAACAGAAAAGCTGAACTTACTAGAGGGCTTGATTTTGCCTACCCCTGGTTCACTAGCAGGCAACCTAGTGGATATTCAGAGATCAAACGCTTTTTTCTTTTGGGTTTTCCATAAAAGGTCATGAGGTCCTGCAGCTAAAAACAACGACAACAAAAAACTAGAACTAGAAACGTGCAAATGTTACATGTTAAGCAAGTTTCATATATATTTTGATATTACAATTTCTGTATTAAAAGATTTCAGGTGATCCCAACAGAGACTATCTCTGACTTTCTCTAACTGTAGATGAATCACCGATGAATGAATCAGCAGTAACTTGGTGGATGTTCAAAGGAAATAGCATGCTGGCTAAATTATAGTTTAAAAAGAAGATGGATATGTATTTTCCTGACAGGGCACTCTAAAAACAAGCATTAATGTAATTTCCAGGTTTACGCGACAATTTTTGCTCCCTGAAAACACTTTTGGCATGGAAACACTTTTAGTTTGCCATTTCCACAAACTGCCTTCCTCATAATTTAGTGAGAAATAAATCACAACTATAATGAAAATCACGCTCGAGGAAATTTTAACACCATTAACAGTTGACTGATTTTTTTTAGCCCTCATTCACTGTAATGGCTACATGACATAATCTGTAATTTGAGCTCCTGAGCTTACTGCAGCTTTATGTGCTCTGGAAAACATGCCGGTTAGAAATAGGACCGATGACATGTTTACAGAGACGCACTTCCTACATCAGATGAAGAATTGGGAAAGACATCCCACTTACATGAGCTATTGCATGAGTTGTATATGTGGAATATTAAAAATGATTTCAGTGCACTGAACTGCCTCTGTACAATCATTTAATGATCCATCATGTGATGAGTTAAGAGTTCACAGAGGAGAAATAGTCCCAGAATAAATACATTTCAACAAGAGAACAGAGGCAAGGAAAGAAATTGGTTTGGCAGGAGACGAATGTGGTTTGGAGCACAAAACTTTGCCACTTCTTCTCTTCCTCTCCCTCTCCCCAGCTCTCTATCTCACCTCTTTATCTTTGATTCCTCCCTCTCTCTTTTCATTTTTGCTCTCTCTCTCTCCATTCACCTGCCTCTGCTTCAGGCATTGATTTATGACTCCATGCAGTGTGCTTCCTTCTCTGAAATTGGTTGGATATGTATGTCATGCTGTGCAATTATAAGAGCGTGACCTCAGCTGTCTGTGACCTGAATGTCCTGAACAAAGCGCCCAGTTGTGTTCCCTTCAGATTGTTTTCAAATGAACATCGAAATGACTAACTGGAAAGGACTGTCTAGCTATCATTCTTAAAAAAGTATTTCTTTAATCCACCAGTGACCTGTTTATGGTTATTGTGAGGTAGACGTCTACTTCTGTATAAGGCCCCGGTCAACCAACCACCCCGGGCCCTGGACTGGTACCGGTCCATGAGTCGTTTGGTACCAGGCCGCGAGAGTTGAGGCTTGGGTGTGAAATTTATGGTTTTCAGGGTTTTGATCGTTAACTCGGTTTCCCTGGGTCTTTTCCCATGTTGTAGTTATGTGTCTTATTTTGAAAGCAATTTTTATGCATCCAGCAACCAGAGAGCAGAGAGGAGGATGTTACTCTCAGTGTTGTTGGCACATTTCAGGAGGACGTTGCTAATAAAATTACACAATTACACAGTGAATTTGCGTTTATTATTATATTTACAACATGTCACAGCTTTTGTCTTGGTCGTATCGCTTTATTTTGTTGTATTTATCCGCGACACCTTAAAGGCCGGTCTGTGAAAACATTGTCTGACATTAAACCGTCCGTGGCGCAAAAAAGGTTGGGGACCGCTGGTATAAGGAGTTTTCACCTGAAATCTCATAATAGAAAAACTTTAGGTCATGAATGGCGTCACTGGCCATTTCCTTGGGTATACCTTGCTAGTACCAGCTTCTGCACGGTGGTACAGTGGTTAGCACTGTTGCCGCACAGTAAGAAGGTCCTGAGGTCAATTCCACCATCAGGCTGGGGAGTTTGCATGTTCTCCGCGTGTTTGCGTGGGTTCCCTCCGGGTACTCTGGCTTCCTCCCACCGTCCAAACACATGCGTGTGGGGATAGGTTAATTGGTTAATCCAAATTGCCCATCGGTGTGAATGTGCGAGTGAATGTGAGTGTGAATGGTTGTCTGTCTCTGTGTGTTGGCCCTGCGACAGACTAGCGACCTGTCCAGGTGTACCCCGCTTCTCGCCCTATGACAGCTGGGATAGGCTCCATACCCCCTGCAACACTAAAAAGGATAAGCGGAAGCGAATGGATGGATAAATTCAACATGGTGCTAAAAAAACCCATTTTTCAGAGATTGTGGTCCATATTGACATCATAGCATCACACAGTTGCTGCAAATTTGTCAGCTGCACATCTGTGATGGGAAAATCATGTTCCATCATATCCCAAAGGTGGATTGAGATCTGCTGACTGTGGAGGTAATTTGAGTACACTGAACGCTCTGTCATGTTCAACTAGTTTGAGATAATTTGAGTTTGTGACTTGGTGTGTTACTCTGCTAGAAACAACCATTAGAAAATGGGTAGACTGTGGTCATAAGGGGATGGAGATGGTCAGCAACAATACTCAGGTACTCTGTGGCGTTCACTAAGGGGGCCGAAGCACACCAAGGAAATATTCCACACACCATTACACCACCAGCAGCCTGAACCACTCATACATGGCAAGAATCTGACCCACCATGGTCATTTCTAATAAATAACTTTTCCATCTAACTGAGGGTATTCTACATGAACTGGAACCAAGTGTGACAACCTAAGCAAAAAACTGATATATGGTAGATTAATTTCTCCCATTAATTGAAAGTTTTTTCTATGCATTGAACATTTACTTTATTTCTGTCCATATGATGTCAGCAACCTGGCAAGTCATGTAACAAAATTTTCCAACTTTCTGAGCTGTTGTTTACTTGAATTCTTCCAGTAGGGCAGTGATTTTTCCACTTATTCCAACGCCACATGAAAGCACCACCCGGACAGGCTTTCAAAGCGCGATGCTTGTGTTTACTGAGAGCTAATGTTACAGTGGCGCACTGTTTTTAGTGTATTCACTGTAAAGCTTTTGGGGGTATATTCAGTTCTTTTAAGTCTGTTTAAAGTGCAAACTTCACTTCTTCCACATGTTCTCATCCATTATTTTTGACACTTGGCTTATGTCAAGGTGAAGGAAGATGGGTGGATAGTCGGGGGGTGGCGAGGAGAGGCACCTCACCAAACACTTCGTGTCTTCAGGTGCAGCATGAAAAGGAGTCACCGATGGAGCAGCAGAGCAGATCAGAAGGTGAAGAATATGAGAAGACAAAGAAAACACCATTATGCTAATGCAGAGTGATAGGGAGCACAAAGCCTGTGGATCCTGTTTGCTTTAGCTTGCCTCCACTGAAATGAGGGATCGCACACAGGAACGTGTAGAAACAGTGATAAAGATTCTTATTACATGCAGGTGGAATGACTTGTTTCACACAATAGTTGCACCATATGCCAACTATCCAAAACGTAATGGTTGGTTTTGCACATTTGTGGACAAGGTTGTAGGGAACTGTTTAAAACAATGTTCCAGATTTAAACAGAAAAGCCTGAAATTTTCCTCGAGGATCTGGAGTGTTCAGGCTCTTTTCCAGCTCTGGAGATCATATAAGTAACAACATGTGGCACGATATAAGAGCACACAGGCCTTCGTGCAGCGACACATGGCTGCTGTTCCACTAATGTGTGACCTCAGACGATGGAAAATGGAAACAAGACCACACTGCTGTTATTTTACACATCCAGTCTCATACTGATATGTTTCCTTACTTGCACTGCAATGCACATAGACTGCAATAATAATAATATATGAGCTTCAATAATTCTCGAATACCTCATTTCATGTTACACATACGCTGCAATAATGAATGCAGGCTTCAATAATGAATGCAGGCTTCAATAAATCCTTTAAACTTCATATCTCTATACAGACTGAAATAATGTATAAAGCTTTAATAATCCTTGTACACCCCGTATGTTTTTATACACAGCATAAATTGTGTATAGGATTTAATAAACCTCCGTATTTATAGTTCCATACCTCATGTTTATTTTTATAACTGGATCTCATATTCTTCTAGCTCTCTGTTTTATTTTTGACTCATTCTTGATGCATGCCATGGATCAGAGTGAAATGATGGTTCAACCTTGTGTGTAACTTTGAAATATCTGAATTGGCTTCATATGTATGTTTTGAGCTGTGATAGTGAAAACTTAAACATTAGAGGTTGTTTTATTAGTAATTTATGATTTTTCTCTAAACAATTTAACTGATATTTCTATAAAAGTTACATTTCTATAACTTATATTTCTTTATATTTCTATAAAGCTCATTGAATTCAAGTACTACTACTATGATTAAATATCCATGCAGGAAATACTGAAAAAAAATCAGGTAAACAGGTGAAAAATACTAATTGTAAAGTGAGAGCTGGGATGACCCACATGACCCCTGAACCCATTGAACAAATGATTTAATATGAATTTCACCTGTCTCATGTGTGTCGGGAATAATTTACTGAATAATTAATGAGCTCCCCTTGGCTGTGCCTGATAGGTAACTGCACACAACGTTCCCGCTTTGGACACGTACATGTGGATCTCATGAAGCTGCATATATGAAATAAACTTAAGCAGATGGCTGTTCAGGTTTCACTCTATGTTCACTCTATGGTCACAGGTGAGTCTCATTGATAACCTCTTACAGACAGTGATGTGCATCTCCAACAAATTAAACACACATACTGAATCTTTCATTTTTAAGTACTGGTTTTCATCTTTCCTTTTATTTTACTTTGTTGTGAAGCATGAGAGTGTCATGCTCCCCTGAAAGTTGCTACTGTTTCAGTACGGACTGTGAGGTTGGATAACTATTTAAGCTATGTGCTGATTTTATGCTGTTTACTGGAACTCCGTAACATTTAACCAACAACAATACAAAATGCTCAGAAGAAATTTCACATCCCGAGGCCTTCACTGATCAGGCGTCAGTCGGTCCAGAGGTCCAAATCTGGCACTTGCACCTCAGCGATCACTGCATTGACTGTGTGACTCACATGGATTGCCTCTCAAATAACACAGAGACAGACAATCAGAGAAGTGACAGTGGCACATTAGGACAGTCCTCTGACATTAACATTTGCCCAGCATGAGCGTCTCAAGGAGGGGCGCAGGTTGCCACCGTGGTGGCAGCTGCTCTGGCTGGCATGCGGAGGCCAGTGGGATCACCCACACCTCCTCGCAGTCACTGTGGATCAGTCTCCATGAGCTGATCAAAGGCATCTGACTCCCGCCACGCGGGGTGCTGATTGCTTTTATGCACTCGCTGACACGGCTTGGCTTGGCTGAAGACACCCTAATTAAAATGGAGAGAGTGGAGAGAGAAATAAAGTTGCTCTGCTTTGTTTCCACACCAGCCCTCTGTCTGCTTTCTCTATACACCAATCTACATGGCAATATATGTTTACCAAAATATAGCAAAAAATTACCTCTTTATTAATTAATTTTTTTAGATGCAACTAATACAATGGTTTCTATATAACAGACGGAAGTGGCCACAATGATGTCAACCACTAATTTGTCAGCTCTACATTTTAGCCGTAACTGGATGAATGCTAAGACATCAGCTAATGCTAGCTAGCTTGGTTATCAAGTTGCATTCACAGACTGTATGGGAGCATCACACAGACACAGTTAGCTGCTAATTAGTGCTTAGTGACAAAAAAAA
The DNA here is from genome assembly GCF_963576455.1 of Neolamprologus multifasciatus. Classification (NCBI taxonomy): domain Eukaryota; kingdom Metazoa; phylum Chordata; class Actinopteri; order Cichliformes; family Cichlidae; genus Neolamprologus; species Neolamprologus multifasciatus. Next base: position 26,557,935 of record NC_140454.1, read on the forward strand.
AATCCTGGAATTTTACTCATCAAAAACTAGAGCTCAGACTCCTTGGAGAGTCTGTCAATTAACCATACAGGACCCATGTTATTGGTCAGATAATGGAATTCACTTGCTGGGTCCATGTCTTCATTTTAGATTTGACAACGTTTTAGTAGATAAAGATGAATGACTTGGACGTCAACTGCAGATTTTTTGGTGCTTCTGTTTTATTTTTAACCTTGGAGATTGCTACTTGTCATTAACGTATTATCCAACAGTTTTTTTGTTTTCTTTTTTTTTTTTTTAACAAAATTCGACTCTTGTATGAAGGAACATTCATTTATGTTGATTAAGAACATTTATTCAAATGTGACTCTTTCATATACATCAGTAAATATAATACATGCAGAAAACCAAAGCTGCTGTACAGCGCAGGTTTGGAAAAAATCATGGACAATATTTTTTTTGGCTTTCGCCAGTCTGCGCACATCTTGCAGTTCAATACAGTCCCAGTTTGTGCAGGTTTTTTTTTTTTCAAAATCATGGTTAATTACATTTAGGCACACACACAAAAAAACAAAGCCTGCACACAAACTGAAGGCTTGGATCAGGGCACTTCCACACATACACTGTAGGCGATAGTATTCATCATCAACATGGCACAAACCCTGTCATTACCACCACAGTGCTTTGATTTAGATCATCTCATAAAAAGCAAGAAATCGTCTTCATATTACTGTAAGGAAGAAAGGTTCATGTAGTGTGTGGTTGTTTTTTTTTTAACAAAAAATTGTAATGATAAATAAAAATTAGTTATCTGACATGAAATGCTCGTGACCAGACACCCACGCAATGCTCGTCCATTGTTATTGACCAGTATCACTAAAGTATAAAATAATAAGATACAATAATCTATAAAAGAAAAGATGTAAAAAATATTAGAAAGTGCAAGAAGGACGTCAAGCAGATGACAGAAAAAGTGACAGAAGACGGCGCTACTTTCATTTTAGAACCAATTGTTAACCAAGATGGAAAAAAAACAAATAAGAAATAAAGACCAAACAGAAAGTGGGGCTTGTTCTTGTAAGCCCTGCAGTGTTTTGGTTTTTTGTCTCAGGGTTTCCTTGTAATAACTGCCTGTTTCAAATCCACCACCACATTTCCATGTTTTTTTTCCACAAAGGTCCACTTCAACTTTTGAACAGATGGCCTCAAAAATTGTCAAGCACCCTTTGAGATGTTGCAGAATTTATAAATTCAGTGGCTACAAGCTGCCGCGTTTCTGAGGCAGTGAAACTAAAGAAACCAGAATATTTAGACTATTTAGCTTCACAGTTGCTATGAGGTTTTTCTCTCGAGATATTCTTTTATCAAGACTAAAAATGTTCCTCTGGCTTTGATTTATCTGTCAGAGCAGATTGTTTTTCCAAAAATGTCCCCTTCTTTCCTTAAACAGTACATTCAGTGGCAAACTAATTCTGCTCTAATGCTCTTATGTTCTAATGTTTTTTCCCAGTTGCTGATTCACTGTACTTTTATTTTCACTGGCTGGTTAGATCCAAACACCAAATACTGCTCGATTTTGATGAGCTACTGTAGGATTACTTGAGTTGCAATCATAAACATGCTCTGTGGAAAGCAACAATTAGGAGTAATGGACCTGTTTTACTGATCGGATGTGTCGGGGCACAGACACCAAAAGGACACTTTCTGCATATATGAGCCATGTCCGCTGCTTTGACCTTTTAATGACTGTTAAACTATTTATGTTATCCAAAAAAGGAGTGTCTCTTTGGCTATAGCATCCAAATATTCTTATTAGCTAGTGCTGCTGGGAAAACCATGAGTTAGTGTTGTGTTACCACTGTTAGTGTTAACAGAGAAGATGCAGCATCAGGCTTCTGGTTAATGGAGAAGTGGATTCAAATCACCGAGCATGGCTAATGGTCTTAGTGAGAGCAGAAAGAAAGTGTCTGGAGACCAGGTAGCTACACTCACATTCCCCTGAGAGCCGCAGTTTATCAAATTTCTATTTAAAATTCCAATAAGCAGTTTTGGGGGAGGGGGTCCTCTTGTCCGAGCTGTTTCAGGTAACCAGACTCTTTGTTGGTCGCTAAGCAGGAGGAATCAATATCATATCAGGACTCAGTGGAACACCTGACAGTTCAATTTCACAGCAAGCCTCGAAATCAATACCTTTGGAATAGTTTTGGACTTTCCCAAAGGCTACCCACTGGAGTTAATCTATGGTGTCATTAGCTCGGGTCACAGCGTGCATGGTCATTACACTGTGTAACAATAAATGTTCATAAAAGACGACACGCTTTGTCCTCTTGTGCTTGACTGCAACCTCTAATTGAAGTAAATTCATTCACGAGGTAGGGCGGGCGTCTGATCGACTGGTCCTGCAGTTCCTCTTTGTAATTCACGTCCAAGACAATGTCGGTGGGAGGGGGTGCTGGCATGTGTCAGGCTGATCTGAGGGGTACAAAGCACAGGAAATTGAACAAGGCTTTATCAAGCAGAAACTGTGTTAAAGTGTTTAGTTTGTGCTAAGGGGAAGGATTGTTTACCCTTGAAACATAGTGGCAGTTACACTCCCCCCCCGAGTCCTTCAGACAAATAACGACTTCAAAAAGTGATTTTAGACACGCTGCGGGAAAAACCACGGACATCCATCCTGATCTCCACTTATTTGCCCATCGTTTGGTACCCAGTTGAAACACAGCATCCTGAGCCAAACGCTGACCATCAATTACTAATGCAGTAAGAGGTAAACTGCAGCAAGAGGGCGTGATGCAATCAGTCAGAGGGGAGAAATAATTAAAGCCATTTTGATTTTAGTGGCTCAACCAAATCTGTTAAACGAGACCTTAGCCAGCCACAAAAATCAGCGTGGGTCCAACTTTAATGTTGCAGATTCTGAATGGAAACCAAAGAAAGAAGAGAGAAAAAGAACCTCCGTCTCTATTTATTGAAGTTTAGCTGAAATGGTCTGTCAGAATATACCACGGAAACCCAGTGGAAAATGACACAAGCAGCCCGGCTTTTGAGTGGCACGGTGGTTTTGGCCTGAGCCCACTCCAAACTGGAGTCTTTTTTCCCCTCTCTGGATAGGGGGGGGGGGTCCGAACAGGAAATGGCCAAGCAGGGGAGTAATGGCTAATATTCTGCGTAATGGCAAGGTTTTGCTGCTGGATTCTCAAGGTCACAGGGTGTTTCTGTGGCTGAAACACACATTTAGATTAAAGATATTTTTCAGTTGGATTTGTGGAGAACTTGCATGCCCGTCTCCTTGGATCTATCCCAAACTTTCTGTATATTCTACACAAATATTGTACAAAAATGACATCAGTTAGGGAGACAAAAACAAAATCATAATGATTTTTCCTTCAGCACAGTGCACTCAGCCACTGACAGGAATTACTCTGCGGCAAGGAGAGCATATTTGGAAGTCCTGGTTTTTCAGGGATATCTGAAACTGGCTATTTTCGAGACAAAAATGCAGAGGTTTGCCTGACAAGTGGCATCATTTCTGGGATTCTGGCCCCAGTGCAGATATTCACACTCCTTCCATATCCTCTGCTTATATCCCAGCTGTATAATTTACTGTAAGGTTTGATGCTGAGGTCCAGAATTGTCCAAAATTGTCAATTTTCTTCCCAACACTCCACTTAAGTGCTCATTTGGAGGCTTCATTGAAATGTGAATAAAACTCTGAGTTAAAAGGTCAGAGGCTGGGATTAGAGCAGGAGAAATGATCCTCATTATTGTCAGTGTGTGTTGTAATCGGCTAATCAGAAATCCACATTTGTAAAATATGTTAACTGCGGCTGGAGGTAAATGTAGGCTTCACTTTGTTTGTCATATATGGAGACATGTGCACATTTTTTCTTTACAGTACGTCTGTGACTTCAGAGTATCCCAGATCCCAGAGTAATTCTAAAAATATATAGAGGCTACCTCATAAAAGTTCTTGATCATGAGATCTGGATCTTGTAGCTATGAGATTATCATTTCATATTAAAAAATAAAGTAACAGGGTCTCAGTGACAACCATTCAGAATCTGTCGGAGAATCTTTTTTTTTTTTTTAAGTTTTATGTTTGTACTTTTTAATGCATTTCTATACATGGAAGTACTGAGCCCCCCCCCCCCCCCCCCTTCACAAATTGTATTTTAATACATGAGAAAAGTTTTAATGCACTTACTGTACCATTAACCTGCTTCCGTCAGCATACAGTCTGTGTGAGGAGAGAAAAGAAGAAGTAGTATGACTGATTAGCAGCTGTGTGTGATCAAGTTTAACATCACATAAAGCTAAAATAAGACTATTTCAAATAAATTAATACTGTTTTAAATTAGTCTTGTTACAATTTATTATCTTTCTAAAAATATCAGTTCTCTACCTTTGGCAGGTTCTATATAGGTTCTATATAATATAATATATATATATATATATATATATATATATATATAGTTTTTCTTTTCTCGGCAGTTTGTCTGTCTTATTTATCAAAACAGACAGACTGCCAATACATTGCAGTCAGTCTGCACTGACACGCAACTTGTTTGCAGTACACCACTCAACTCAACTGGCTGCCAACAAGTTGTATTCCGGTTGTATTGCTATGTAAGCACAAGGTTGAGGACATCATGTTGCAGTTCTACAGCAATTACAGTCTCTATTTGTAGAGGAATTAAATAAAAAAAAAAAAAAAAAGAATCCATGAGATTCTGCTTGAACTCTGAGTGTAAATACAAGATGCATGTTCAATGTGAATTTATAGTGTTGTAGAGAGCAACAGATTGGCAACAGATAGCAATAGATACGCAATTTTCACCAATTACAGTTAATCACCCTTATTACTGTTATTATAAAAAACAGATTGCATTTACTCACCAGATTGACCTCCATTTAATCAAAAACTGGCAACAGACTTCTGTCTTATTTAATTATATAATTCTGTCTTATTTTAATGCCATATTGATGCAATGTCATTTTATTTTATACCCTTTCAAAGGCAACGAGACTGCAAAGCCGCAATAACTTTGGTTGTGCCGTGGTTTCTGGCTGCTGTTTTCTAGTGTTTCTAGAGTGTAAATGTAGCATTAAACATAAGGGAATCAAAAGAACTAAAAGAATGCAGTCTCTGGAGTCTCATTCATTTAACACTACGATCAAAAGAATGAAAAAAGGCTATCAGTATTAGATCAGAAACTGGTGCATCCCTCCTCCAGGTCTTTGGGGGAGGTAAAGGTGAAAGGTGAGTGAAAACAATTTTACTTTTTCTTGTAAGAAGGAGATGAGATTTCTCATTATGTGATGATTGGTCTTCATTACAGTTACAGATGTACTCAGTATTACCTGGTAGCGCGTGTGTTTTTCACGGGAAATATGGGAGCTATTACAGCCTCGAGGCCATTAAAGCCCTCAGGCTGCATTTTAGGTATTGATTACAGTCATCTGTCTGTTTAATGATATTTTTGACATGTGCTGTAATTGCTTTAATAAATAAATGTAAACAACAAAGTGGAAGATTGTCATCTTAACGCAATCCACACCTTAAAGGGGGCTCTTTTTATTTTAATTGATCCAGAAGGCTCCTTAAATATCACACACACATCTACAGAGCAGCTCAGCCCCACCGCAGAGCTGCAAAGGAAGGCTCGTCCATAATGACTGCTGGAGCAGAAACATGAGTCAGAAGGAAGGGATGAACGCTATACAAACAAAGCTCCGGAGCCACACCGTGGAAATAACAAGCAGCTGAGGACAGTAAAACGCGAGAGGTGAAACCTGCGGCTTCTAATTTGTATGACTGAAACATTTCCATCAGTTTATATGAAGAGACTTCAAATCAGCACAATGTTTAGTCTGAGGGACGCATTTTTACCTTTACATATGAGCTGTATCATACTAGCAAAGTTTGACTGGAGTGAGCACAAGCTTTTCAATTAGGTCACATCTGTGGAAAGGAACCAGGCAGAAAAACACAATCTGATAAGCTGGGGTTAAATGGAATTGTGAGAAATAATTCACACTTTCATTTTTCCACGTTTTTGTAATTTCGCAGTAATTGCATCCATACTGGATGGTTTATTTTACTTCCCAAAGTAAAAAAAAACAAAAAAAAACCCCTTCAGTATCCAAAATATTCCTAGAAGCAAGTCTTGCAACTTGGCAGGCATCTTGAAATGAATCCAAGGAGTTATTTTGAAGCCCTTATTGTAATGAATGTGGGGAGACTTTTAATTTTAATGGTTATTGTGACATAAAATTGCATCTTGAGAATCACCAGTCAAATCATTAAATTAAAGCTTAAAAAAAAGAAAAATGAAGTTTCCCAGTTTATAAACCAGTGAGTTATACGACCAAGACTCTTACCCTCTTGATGACTTTTGAATATTCTCACAACCTCAATGGCCTTGGTACAGATTCTGTCTGAAATAAGCTGTTTTAGCTAGTTCCCCTTTAAGACAACTATCTTTTTACTGGCTGCACCTCATAAACACATGGTTTTCGGGAATTAAATCTACTACCATTTCTCCATGGTGTTATACGGATTCATGAGAACAAAAAAAAGAATGTTCATAGCAGTCTGCATCATGAGCTTTGGGCTGATGGGGATTACTTGATTATTTTGGCCATATTTAATATGAACATCCACCACAGGAAATATATTCAGAAATGAAGGAAATGCAGAAAAGTTCCAGTTTAAATACAAAAAAAAGCTTACAACTAAAACCACATTATTCATCATTTGGCAAAGCATGTATCTCTTACCATCATCCTTTCCATGGCTTGGGGAAAGTACAGTGCATTCTCATTAACACTCAAAACAATAAAAGGGGAATAGACTTCCATGGGCGGTACTCTGAGCGCTGCAAAATTACATCTAAATATTAAAGAGCAATCTGTCTTTCCAGGAACACACCGGGAACCAAAGAAATGTCCATATGCAGGCCGCTGGCTCTAATTTTTTAAGTGCTCTGAGGACCACAAACAAAATCCTGCTTGTTGACATAAAATAAAACCTGCATGGAGGTCAGAGACAAAATAAATGAGCATTTTGATAAGCCGGCCCTTATTAAGCAAAGTTTTTGCGCTAAATTTGTGCACATGTGTAAAACGTCTTCAGGGCTTTTCCGTATTTTCTACTAAAAGTGCAGAGCATGCCCGTGGCAGATTTCTAACACACTGTGCTGCCTTGAAATTAACTAGAAAGCAAATGTTACACACAGATGTTGAATTTCAATATATGTTGCAAAATAACTATCAAATATAAGATATTTAAGTTGTAAAATATGTCTTGTAGGGATTATTTCTGTGTGAATTCTTGCAGAAAGTGGAAAGATGTGAGCTTTAAGTTGGTGCTGCTCCCGTAATGGAAGAAAATTCCGTTTAATAAAAAAAATCCAGTCCAATTCAAATACAGTCCAATTCAAATACAACAGTTGGTAAAACCTTAAAAATATGATCTGAGCAATGCAGTGGTGGTTTTAAAGTTTTGAAGGTCCACTTGGGTTTCACCTGTGACTTGGAAATAAACTAATTCGATTAATTAGTTAGGCCTCCTCTGCCTAACTAGAATCAGTAATTGTTATCTTTTAGATTTGGCTCCTCTATGGTTAACTCTTCTAACAGACCATCCTGAAGTCTGTGCTGCAGTTTAGGTGAGCGAAAGTCTAAGATTTTATTAGTCTGGTACTTAGCACTAATAAGCAGATATTTGTGTGTGTGTGTGTGTGTATGAACACTACAGTGGCCAAAATGTGCAGTCCAAAACCAGAGGGTGAAATCACAGTGGCCACGTCCATCTTAACGTAGTCAACAGGCTGCCCTTGTGGCCGAACATAAAGCCACACCCAGCGTCATCAGTAGACAGACGTCATCTCGTGCCCCGAATAAGACCTCACCAAAAAAACGGCCATTAAAGTCCACTCCATCTTCTAATTGCAGATTATGGGAGGATTGATCATTGTTTTTGCCATATGTAACATTAACTGTGGTTTGGTCCTCTCTCGCTGGTTCAGGCTGTAAAGTGCGAAGTCTGTTTCTTGCTCAATGTGCATGCAGAGATGTACACAGACCAGCAGATCTCGGTGTTCTGTCTCTGCCTTAAAATAACTGTCACAGCAGGTTGGTAAGTTCGACACTGTTCTCCCCTGACCGGTCAAAGCCGCCAGGGTTAGCAACATGTCTGCCAGAAGCCCGGGCAAGTTTTTGCATTAACTTGCTCAGAAACCGACACAAACTTTCCAACGTGACGCTACGTTGCACATTTAGCGTTACACATTTGTTTGCTATTCACAATCTTCATAATTTTCCAGATTTAGGGTCAATTTTATTGCAGTTACCAGCCCAGGCTTGTTTAATGAACACCGGCACTACAGGCTGTAATAGTCACACTGCATATCCCTACAATATTCAGTAATTCTCAGACAGCCAATCCCTTCATCATGTCAGCTGGGCAACGATGACATGTGCTGGTTCTTGTAGCATTTAAGAGTTACAGAGATGTGAACGCGTCCAGACGTGTTTTTATTTGAAAGAATAGGTGCTTGAATTTGTTCTTCGCCCACGTTTGGCACCTTGACACCCCTGAGCGGGTTGAGTAAAATCCTTACTTCCATTACATCAACAGTGGGAAACACTTCATGCCAGTTAATCAGTCTGAGCTCGGCTCTGTCCAACTCTGCACTCACAGCTTTCCTGGAATGTTCAAGTTGGCAATTATTTTGCAGTTCAGCAATAAAAACAGCCAGGCAGTTAGACCGTACCGAGTAAGCTGTTGTAGAAATCCCTTTACATGCACTTATCCTGCACCTTTACTCCATTAAGACTGCTTAAATTCCATAATTACACGCTATATCGCTGGATCTCAGTCACACTTTGTAAGACATCACAGCGCAGACACCAAACTGCTCCTCGGTGGGTGAATTTTTCCAGAAGTAAAGACCAGGGCTTCCACATGTGCTCTGCATGTCACAGCTGGTTTAGCTCAACTCTGTGTGTCCTGTCACTTCACTCAGTTAGCTGTGGGGTCAGGCTGGGACTGTCTTCCCTTTTAATGAACCAGCAGATAATGGCCTATAGGGGCCCAGGAGAGACATGACACAAATTGCAATGTCCTTTGACTGGGATTAGTGGTAATTACTGTTAGCCTTGGCAGATCAATGGGGTAGCAGCGCAACACGTAGAGGCCACCCCGTGTCACACGCTAGCTTGATACCAGCAGTCATAAATGCACAAACAAAGGAAATGGGATCTGACGGGCACGGTCTCACACCCCTCCGCTTCTCTTCACGGTGCTCGTATTTGTTGCTCCCAGACAATGGTGACAGCTCGTAGCTGTGCTGAGTTGAGTTCACGCTCTGACTTTGTTGTACTAAACACCATCCACCTCGTGTAACAGTCACACACCCAAGTTTAAGCTATTCAAACAGATCTGGGACTACTAAACTAAATTTATTCTAGTGTCTGTAAGGGGACGGCTCCTCTGGGTGTAAAATTCAGTCTGACTCTATCGATGTCTATAAAGGAATGACCCTGATACTCAGTGGATCTGTGACCTCAGTAAAAACTTTCCTGATGGGTTTATGGGCTCAGTTGCCAGTTTTTGCATTTATTTAAATATAAAATTATATGTATTTTGTTCATTACGGTCCCATTACAGTCAGAGAGAACAAGGAAGCAGGGGGTGATTAAGGGTTTGGTTACCATATGATTGACAAGTCAGTATGCGCCTTGGTTTCTAAGTCAAATTTACCCCTTGATTTTTTTTTCATGTTAAAAAAAGCTCACAATCGGTCGGCAAGGTGTGCATCGTTTAAATAAGCCTACAATCAGATTAAGGCCATGTCCACACTAATATGTTTTTGTTTGAAAACGTATTAGTGTGCTGTGAAAATTCAAACTTTATTAAAGTGGACTTACTTATTCTGCTCATGTCCAGAGCCATACTTTTATTCATAGACTCTACTACAGCAGCTTTGCATAAGTCACAGTTTAAAATAATCCTTATTTGTCGGATTCTGGGTCTTAATACAGCCCTTTATTTACTCCTTTATGAAACATACTGTTTTAGCTCCTTCACCTTTTCAGGACTTGGCTGTCCCTCAGAAACTGCAGGTAGATGGAGCCTCTACTCACAGCCAAAGATGAGTGTATCCAATAATGATTAGGCAAATCCACTCTGTATAACATGATACATAGCTAAAGATTAACAAAAGAAACTGCATGAGCTTTTGGATCACAGGGTTTACTGTACAAACGCTGTAAGTTTCAAATAATGAGGATCACCTTTGCAAGGGTGCAGCTTCAGGTTCAATACTTCTGGTGATCAATGGCCAGAGCTATAAATTAATGTTTAAGCTGAAGTATCTTGTAAGCTCTAAACATCTGGTCACCTTAATGAGAAGGTGCACACAGGTGTGAAATCATGTAATACCTAATGGTTTTTTTGCCTGCAGCCTCAGGCAAGAGCACATCCCTGTTGACTAATGTGAATTTCGTGCCCTGACATCTCAATGAGTGCCATCATACGAGTCAAATGAATGCCATTCCCGTCCTCTTTAATCTCTATTTCTGCCTGCTCCCTCATCAGGCTGCCTGGTCTGCAGATGATGTCACCCTGAGTTGGCGTTGTCGGAGAGCCGAGTGTCGCTCCTCTTACCTCTGCAGTGTGGGGATGAACCCCTGATTAATGGCTCTGGCTCTGCTCTCATGGGTTTTTAATTAAAGCAGCCAGACAGATCCATGGACATACAGGCGCAAACATGAATTTAAACCACACTGACACAGACAATGTGAAGAAGACTGGGATTTAATTGAAAGAGTGTAATTTAAGGGGGGGGATACAAATAGAGTGCTCCTTCATGGTGTGACAACACTCACCTCTGACCTCCCTCTGTGTGAGAATGCTGGTGGTTAGTCAATTACAGCAGCGTAAATCTACATGTGGAGAGGGAGGCGTGATTAGAGCATACTTTGAGGCCATGCAGACGAGTGAGACTTGTAGAAAAATGAAAAAGTCAAATAGAAATAGTCAATATACTGCCAGAGGATAAATGACCCTGACCTGTATTGTGGGGGGAACTGGTTCTGCTATTCACTGATTATTTCCAATGACTTCTAATAGCTGTCTTAATTCAGTGTTAAATGAATGAAATACAAGTACATTCTGCTGAATCTCTTAAAGGATTTTAACAAAAAACAAAAAGAAAAAGGAAGCTAATGTGAAGGTGACAGAAGTCAAGTATCAAAAATTCTTCTAACATTCACTTGATGTTATCTCTAGGAATGAGTCAGTCCCTGTAGACTCACAGGTTAAAATGTCTGATTTATGGCAAAAAATAATCATGCTTTCAGCTTGATACAGTCTCCATAGCTCATTTCACCTTCATGACAACTTATAACTCAGATATTTATCTTTTGTAGGCTTACATTTTGGGGACAGCACAGGTGATTGTAGCTGCTAGCTGTCTGCTAGGTTTCACCTCAGCTAATTTAAGTCACTGAACTGGACCTCAGGATGGTAATTGTGCTGTTTGAGCCTTTTGGAGCATTTGCAATGTCATTTCCTGACCAATAATAATTATATGTGAATTATACTAGCAGACCAATCAAGAAGTCTCAGCTCCAGTTTTAGACAAATTATGGTTTCTATTTAGGTGTCACAAAGTACTAATTATCAGATGTCTGTGTGATGCTCCAGTACAGTCTGTGGATACAACTTGATAACCAAGCTAACTAGCATTAGCTGATAACTTAGAACTCAGCTGTCTCATCCAAATATGGTCACTTCTCACTCAAAAAAGCCAATATGGCTCCTTCCTACAGTTATTCTCAAGGCTTTGATATATGGAATCCAAAACTAATAGGTAAGGTCACAGTTTCCATCTTTTATATACAGTCTATGGTGAAAACAACACTTTAGCAATGCACTTTTCACATTCAAAGTCATATAACTTCTATATATGTTCAGGAAAGGTTGTATTTTCTTGATAGCAATTTTAAGAGGATCTAGTCTGGCGGTTTCCAGTTGTTCATTTTTATTCTTGGATTTTTACTAAAGTAGCTTTGCATGATTCACAGTTGAAAATAATCCTTTATCTTATACTCAGCCTTCGCTCCATCTTCTGCTTGAAACCAGTTGCTTTAGCTCCTCACAAACATAAAGTTTGTTAGTTATGGCTGAAACCAAAGTTTAGCCATGTTTAACATGAAGATCCACCATCAGAACAGGAGACATATGACAGGAAATAAAGGGAAAGCACAGCTGTTAATCATGGCCTTCTTTTCTTAAATATACAGCTGTTACTGTCATGGTAGGCTGTGTGGCAGGCAGGCAAGCAGGAGTGGTGGATCCAAAATGCAGGACTCAGACACAGAAGTACAACTTAAAGCGCAGCGTTATTGCTGGGAAAAACCTCTTACTAAACTAAACTCATCAAAAGACAAACAAAAACACTGGTGGACTAAAACACTGTAGCAGAAATACTGAGCTGGAGACAAAACACTGGAAACACGGAGGCAAAACACACAGCTTGTTGAGGGTACAACGCAACACTGACTCAGAGAAACACAGGGTTTAAATACACTGGGAAGTAACGAGGGGAATGAGACACAGAAGGAGAGCACAGCTGGGGGAAATAAGAACTGACGAGACAAGGAAGCGTAACCTGAACACATTCACATAAGACACGGACCTTCAAAGTAAAACAGGAAGTATGACACAGAGACGCGAACTTGACACGGTGGAGACAGTAACTAAGAAACACAGAGACATAACCAGTAAGGCAGAGGACTCGATGAACCAAAAGACACAGAGGGAAACTCAAATATGCAGACACAGACTTACACAGAACAGAGGGGACACAGAGAGACATGAAGGGCAAGGGATCAAAACTAGAAACCATACAATAAATCACACACAAGTACAATAATACAAAAATCACAAAGAACTAAAAACGCTGGGTCAGGAGACCCAGGACCCTGACAGTTACAATCAATGCACTAGGCCAGCGGTTCCCAACCCCCGGGCCTCGGACCGGTACCGGTCCGTGAGTCGTTTGGTACCGGGCCGCGAGAGTTGAGGCTCAGGTGTGAAATGTATGGTTTTCAGGGTTTTTATCGGTTTTCAGCATTATTTTGTTATCGTTTTTATCGTTTACTCGGTTTTCCTTGGTCTTTTCACGTGTGTTATGAATACATTTTCTTTTTTTCGGTACCGGTGCTAGTTTTATTTTGTTGTATTTATCCGCGACACCTTAAAGGCCTGTCCATGAAAATATTGTCGGGCATAAACCGGTCCGTGGCGCAAAAAAGGTTGGGAACCGCTGCACTAGGCAACAATAAACTTTTTGTGATGAGTGAAATACACATTGTCATGATTTTAAAAGCTGAGCTCAAACTTAAAGGAGAAAAGGGTATGCACTACAGAAGCACAAAAAAAAAAAAGACAAATACACTTTTCAACTAATGGTTGGTCTGGTTCCCTGAAGCTGGTGTAAACATGCTCCAGCCACTGTTTTGAGAATTTTCTCTGGATATATTATTATCTTTGCGCCATGAAGTGTCCTCTTAGTCACACCATCCTGTCTCTCATTTGTTCAAGTTGTCATCTCACATCTGAGCGACCCAGCGTCTGTAAACGATTTTAATGAGAAAAAGTTGTGTGTCATCTTAAAAAGGACAACAAAAATATTGTGATGGTTACAGAGAAGTAGGTGGATGATGCTGCCGGCGGCACTGGGCTCTCTAACCTGATGAATGCTCCTCTGCCTCATGTAGACCCAGATTAAAGAAGCTGCCACAGACAGGAAGGCCAGCGAGAGCGTTTTTGATCTTATTTCATTCGATTTGGGCAGCTGCAGCAGACACACGGCTATGTGCTTTTAAGGGCACGCACCGGAGGAATACGCACTGCCACCCTTCACAGGCCCGGTCTCAAATGATTCGGATTAAAGGCTTTATTGGTGCAGCTCGGCGGAGGTTTTATTGTGTTTGGTTTAATTGGCATAAAGCGGGTCTCCTCTGAGATGCTTTATTATTTTAAACAGTGTAATGAGGTTTATGTAGCGCCGAGGGAGCAGAAGCCAAGGCAGGTTTTGCATCCATCATAAACAGAGAGAAGCTATAATGGGATCAGGGGCTGCAGGAAAGAACAGGAGGAAATGATAGCAGGGTTATTCCATACAAAACAAGTTCCCACCTGACCCCTTCAGGATCAGCTCATTCTTTGTAACAATAACTTTAGTCTATTTAATTAATCCACACAAAAAAAATACCTTATGTTATGAATATTCGCAGAGTAACACGCCTCGAAACATACTTTTAATTAACATTGTTTTCTCTTGGAGTACAGGAGACATCTACAATGAAATTTCAAGGGTTGAAAAACACATTTAAACTCTATTAAGACCTGATCACAGAGAATCTGCTGGTGAAAACAGAATTCAAAAACAACGAATTAATAAGGTTTAAGCACGTGTGCTCAGTGCATACAGGTTCAGCTGCTGGCACCGCTGTTTGAGGTCATAAAAGCGATTCATGAAAGCACCAGGAGCCTAAAAAGAGACAGAAGACTGCTAACTAAGACTGCACAGAGACTAAAACCTAATAATAAAACAAATGTTACCTGTTGAGGGTGTGGGTAGAGTTGTTTGTCCCGCCTATTGGGGGGGGGGGTGCGACAGTGGTCAAAAAACAAAGCTTGCGTCACCAGCATGTGATTGGGTTGTTTGGCAGCACAGCATGTTCCAATTTCTCAAGTTAATGGAAAATTTCTCCTTGCTTCCTTGTCACGTTTCCTGGGGCCAGACGCAGACCGTCACCAGGTAAATAACAACAACAACAAACCTGATCCGGGCCTCGCTGCTCCCCGGCGCTGCCCGGAAATATATCAGCCAACGTGTTTGCTTCTCAGAGGCGTGGCGTTAGGAGGAGGAAGGCAGCGAGAAAAACAAATGTTGGCTCAGTTTCTTTTTGAAGGAGCTACAAGGCTGCCGGCCGAACACTGGCCATCACCACCGCATTCAGTATGATCCCTAAAATCAACAGACATGACGAGCGGCGAGGCTGGCCGAGCACGAATTATGGTGCAGGCCAACAGAGGCTTTTCATCTGCTGTTTGTGCCTCTTTCTTCTGACATCTGTTGGGATGTCGCTCCCTCTCTCTTGCTGAGGATACTCAGTGGCATCATCACACAAACTCTGCTGTTCTTAATGAATGCAGACAGATGAGGCATACAGGGTTTGGCTCCACAGCGCACTGCTGTCTTTCTTAAACCAACAGATCAGCTGTTAATGATGCTGATTTCGATTGCTAACAAATAAAAGCATTTATCTTTGTTTCTTTCTCTTATTTTTTTCTACAGGGTATATATTCTTTTCTTTTTCTCTGAGTATCTCCCACCGTGACCTTTGGCGGTCTTTTTACAGCAGAGGTAGGAGAAAGCTTGCCCGCAGCCTCACATTATCGGATGAGGCAGCTGACAAATGTGACAGCGTTCACGCGTGAGCTTCGATTAATCTCCCAAACGATGCGCGGCCTAATGGGAAGAGGACTTACGAGGGGAAACCGCCGCTTTCTGCTCTTCCTCCGGGACACGAGCAGAGAGTGATGTCCTGTTGCAATCAGATTACTTGGACTATTTTCTGACACCAGGCACAAGAAAAGACCTCCACTCCTCCTTCACTCCTCCCGATTTATTTCACCGGCCTCTGTTAATTCACACACGGGGACATTCATCTTTTTACTCTCCACTTTTTGATCAGCAGAATTTAATCTTTTCCATTTTTACAAATCATTTTTCTTGTCCTGTACTCTGATTACAGGCCCACACTCTGCATACGCATCATACTCTAAGATGAGATGGTGGAAGAAGCAGTGCTAAAATCTTTAACTTAACTAAACCTTCCTGTACCACAGTTACACTGCTCTGTAAGCTCTCACCAGGAGATTCTTTAGAGTAAAAGCATTCATTCTTTATATTTGCCTTCAACCAGAGCTGAAAATAGAATCCAAAAACTGCAGTTTTTGCTCTTGAGGCTCACTCTAAAGTGAGTCAAATGGTAGCGGTAGCTCCTAGCTGTCTACTATAACCTCAGTTAATTGGAGTCACTTGTTTGTGCTTTTCAAAGTCTTTTGGAGCATGCCCTGGCCTTCAGAATTTGCATCAAGCAGCAATCATAAAAAGGATCGAAGCTGAATTTTTGAAACCTGAAGGTCAACTGGAATGTATCAGAAAAAGCTACAAATTCATATTAGTTTTGCCTGCTGTAGCTTTAGACTGCATTTCCCCTGCGGTTTCAAACAAATAAACCAGTTGTCGTGTAGAACACGTTCACTTACTAACATTAGGAAGCATCAAAAGACTCCCTGGACATTCATAGACAGACTGAGATTTTTCGTTTTTAGGAGTTTCAGATAAACATTTGCTGCTGCAGTCATTTCTGTGCCGACATGTCAAAAACTCTGCCACAGCTGCAGCAGCACGCCATGCAAAACAAACCTGACGGCATAACATTCATCTTCTATTACTTGTTCGCCCCTGCCTGCTGACATGTCTGTTAGGAAAAGAAAAGACCATGTTGTTGTTTATGCAGATGTAAGCAGGAAAACTTAATGACCTCGTCTAACATCGCCAAATATTCCTGCCACTCACACTGATCTCTGACGTGCTCTCTGCTCGGCCCGTGTTGCCACCTCAGCTGCCGTGGGAGTACCTGTGATGTGGAAGGAGAGGGAGAAGGCTCAGCTGACACCTTGTGGGAGTGTGTGTGGGGGTTTAGCTGCCGAGCCATATGGCTTACAGAGGGAAATGCAATAATGGTGTTTCAGCAATACAGACCAACAAAAAGCCTCCAAGTCAGCGACTCTGATGAGGACTTCAATATCTTTTCACCGGCCTCCCTGCACCTGCACGCCTCTCGTTGTCTCATTAAGTCGGGCTGATGCAACCGCACCGAAACAAAACCTTCCCGCCGGATCACCTCAGGAAGGAGAAGGCGTGCGAGCCTGGGCCTGATTGATACACAGCACCACCCAGGTGAGTTTTGATCTCCTCTCACGTCCAGGTGTTGTGAAGTGCCGCGGAGCATTTTTAAAGTTTTTGTCCACGAGTTTAACCTCACTGAGGCTAATTTTGGGAAAATGTCAGGGTGGTTGTAGCGATTCAGCAAATTCAGAGAGGCTGAAGGCTGCCAGGGCGCAGAGAGAGTATAACTGTGACATTTGCTGACATGCAGCTAAACCTCTGCAAACCTCCACCACCGCCAGCAACAATTTCTTAACCTACCACCTTGCCTTTATATCCTGAAGCCCAGGCCCTGTTGGGGAGCTGAGAGCATGTCACTTTAATTGAAGGTTGAGTTACCTTTGACCTCTTGACTCTCAGGCTGCTCCTGTTATATCGATTTTGCTTTTTTTAAATCAAAAACTCTATTTTTCTTGAAATTGTTCGAAGAAGTACACTTCAGCAGGAGCTCTGACACCAAAACACATTATTACATTTATCTATAAACCTATCCATCCACTTGTTTATTGTGCATGCCTCTTTCAGTGTAGGGTTAGGTTCACAGCCACATTCTGTAGAGTTTTCACTTACTTGCCAAAGCCAAATTTGAATCCTGTACGACATCAGCTGTAGCACTAAAATGCACGTGAGAGAGTTGATTCAAAGGTGTTTACTGTCACGTGTTACATGAGTGCAAATCATGTGAAATGCTCAAGCTGGAAGGGCCTAATCCAGGAAATATAAACCAAAATATATAAACAAATACAGTACTTACAAATAGGTTACAATAATGCTAATAAGCATATGTAGTATAAAGCAATACAGAGGGAGGTGCAGCTTATATAAAAAGGCAGTGAACTGAGGTCAGATTGCACTTGCATGTCTAACCATGTATTGCTCATATGTGCAATTATTTCTTCAAGTTTCTTTCAGCTTTTGGAAAAACTCTGTTCTTTGGTCTGCTGTGTGATGTGATCTATCGATTTTATATCTCCTGTCAGGCCCTTTGGATGTCTTGGGTCCTTTATGAATCTCAAATTCTTCCTGAAGCGGTGATTGTTTCGCTAAGCTGTGCACACCAGTCTCTCAAAGACCTCACATTCCTTTCTGGTTCAGTTTCTGCCTCATTCACAAACTAAGTGGACCTCCAAGCCAGTGATTAAGCTGCGAATACCTGAACCCTCAGTGAACAAACTTCCTGCTGTTGGGTTTGTGTACACCAAAAAAAGTAACTGCAAACGTTACAAAATAACACATTATGACCTGCTTAGCAATGACCTTTTGACACACAACAAGGGGCTCCCAGTTTGGACCTCATCCTGCACTTTGCTTATGGTGGACAATTATTTTGTAAATCCACTCATACTACCACTCTCCATCTGTTCATCGATCCCAGGTTATTTGTCCTGTTCTGTATCCTATGATTCAAAATAAAATTGTTAAAAAAATTTAAAAAAAAACACAAAACATTAGAACAGTCATTTCTAGTCCAGGATTTATCAGTCATGTCTTAAGTTTGTCTTCTTGAAGTTTAAATGACAGGCAGGGGGACTGATTTCATGGTCATTTGCAAGCACAAACACAAAAACAGACAAACACACATAAATCCAAAATAACTAAGGATAAATTTAATCTTCCCAGCAACCAAGCCAGAAATAAACTGTATTAAAAGTATGCAGAAAAGTCTCAGCGTATTACTTATTTCGTCCTCTCCCTCATTATGCAGCAGCTGTTGAACTTTATAATAAAAAGGAGAAACAGTTTAAATATGTTTCAGCTGAGAATCAAACTACTGTAATGATTTCATGAACTGCTGGGCAGAACTGGGGCAATTGAATGTGTTTTTCTCCATGTAACACTGTTTAACTTAATTAACCCCGATGACACCGTGTTTAGCTAATTAAATGCAGTGTTGTTTCTCACTTAAGGCAGCTTAGCAGTGATCAAAAGCTCATGACATTCAAAAATATACATCTAACATATGAGGCTGGTGTGGAGTTTTGGAGGAGTTCAGAAAACAGGAGCTCTCCAAACTGAATCTGGTGCTGCATGAATATGAAACGACTCTGAAACTGTGCGGGCTGAGCTCACCTGCCTTTTTCTGTCTGCACCAAAACTTCAAATAGATTTTGAATTCTGTGCACACACTCAGGCCACCAGTGACCTCATTTCACAGGCTTCCAGCAGCGTTACAGTACAGGCCACGCAATGCAGCGTATAACCTGGTTTCTCTCTGACTGCGCCTCCATTTCTCTGCCAGCTCTCTCCATTCAGCAGGTGTCTGCTGTCCCGTCCCTGCACGGCACACTGCTGTGTCCTAAAACTGCTCTTGAGATGCTCAGTGCATACGCTTAACAAATATCAAAGGCTGACTTTTTTCGATTGTACAATATTTCCCAAATTAGAAAAAGAAATCTTGTCTCAGAGTGATGCTGAAAAACAAATATGCATTCATTTCCTTTTTACCAGCTCTTCTAAAAGCCTGATAATGAATAAAATGCTACAGTGTAGCACTAACAGGGATGAGAAAGAGATCATATTTCTTCAATATTAGCTTCTCTTCTTTGGCTCCCTGTTAAATCCAGTATTTAAAATCCTTCTCCTCACTTACAAGGTCTTGAAAGATCAGGATCCACCTGATCTTAAAGACTGCACAGTACCATATTATCCTAACAGAGCACTTGTCTCTCTGACTGCTGGCTTAACTGTGGTTCCTAATGTTTAATGTAAAAGTAAAATAGGATGCAGAGGCTTCACCTATCAGCCCTTTCTATTATGGAAACAGCTTTCTAAGATTAGGCTTCAATCTTTCCTTTTTGATAAAGGTTATACTTAGAATTGGATCAGGTGACCTTGAACCACCTCTTAGTTATGCTGCTATAGGATTGCCAACTTCCCATACCTGAGTCTGGTTCTGTTGGAAGCTTCTTCCTGTTAAAAGGAAGCTCTTCCTCTCCAAGTAGTGCTCAGAGCAGATCATCTGATCACTGGGGTTCTCTCTCAAATTTTACTGGGTCTGAACCCCAATGTGACTGTTCTTCTCACCTGGTGCTATATAAAGAAAAGTCAATTGAATTGAATTGAAACCTGTTTCGTGAGAGCTGATGAATCATTTGGTGGCAGGATTGACGTGGAAAGTTACAGCTGGTGGTACCAGCTGTTGTTTTCTGGTCAAATTGCTTTTGCCACACAGACGTCATCAGTGAAATATGAGGTCAGCGACCTGTGGGGTGACGAGAAAAAAATCATTATATCACCGCTGCGGGACACTAACTATTTATGACGGCTGGCGATTCCTTCCGTCACCATGGCACGTAACCTTTCCCTGTATTATCTTCTCTGTGGCTGCAGAACAAGGTGTCATCCACAAGGAAGAATCCGCTCTGCCAATTCACTGCTCTGCGGTTCTTAACTTCAGCTTTGATCAGCCGGCGGGGCTGCTGATGGGAGCAAAGTCCTGCAACCCGAGCCTCCGCCCCTTGCATGCGCTGGAATATCTGTCAGCCGGTGAAATGATTTGTTATGCAAACCATTATTCATATCTGACAACATGCCGAGTGGCTACTTTGGTATTAATGGCCGCTCAAACTGGAAGGCCTTTATTGATGTTGACAGCCACACCTTCTGCAGACCATACTCATCACACGGGCTTGCTGTGGGATTCATAAATGAGGAAGAGTGATGGGGATTTAATATGTGTGCACATGTATTCTTGTGCCTGCTATATGTGGATATTTTCATTTATTGGCACACATTCAGGCCATATTCTGTCAGTGGGTTCAACTGTTAACACAATATGTGCAAAGTTTTGTCATAGTTAATGTGTTGGATCGAAACACTTTTTTTCCTTGGTTATTTCTTTCTGTTGCATATCTCATTTTGAGAAAACTGCAAAAACATATCTCACCATTCTGCCCTACTTATAGATCAGTGTAGACAAATATAAGACCGCAAAAGATGAAGCTAAAAATAGTCCCCAAGTTGAGCAGAATTGATTCCAGTAGATCAGTCGTCCTTAATTCCAGCCCACATCAGCTAATCACTCAGCTGAGACCCTTCTGTGCACCCAATTAGCTAATTTCATAGAAGACGAGCTGTTTAAGATGCTTTAGCTCGCATCTGCAAGCTGCCTTGCAACCCCGCATCACCCCAGCTTCAACATTTCATGCTCTGTCTGACTTTATAATTGTCAATCTGTTTCAATGAGTTGTTTCTGTTCTGTGCTTGCTTAAATAGAAATAATAGAAATATAGAAATAATATGAGCAGCTGTCTCGACTACATTGGACTAGTTCTTCCACAGAGTACAAGAGCAGAAAAGAGCAAAATAGCAAGTGTTTGGCCAAATGAACAAATGATGAAAAAAGCACTTATTAACAGCATTGAACCAGAACACATCAGCTCATTTGGCTCCTCACAATTTAAATCACATATGAGCTTCACCTTAACCCTGAGTTTGGGTGAAGACCCATCAACTGCTCATTGTGTAAGTTTGATTAAATTCTGTATGTCCTGTGACAACAGACACCTTGGCATTGCGTAAGCTCACCGCTCACAAAGACAGACCCTCTGTTGTTTCGACAGGCAGACCCATTATGCACCCCCAAGCTGAATGTTTTTCGCCATGTTAGTGTTTTAAAACAGGACTTCATACATGTAAGATGAACGTACCATATAATCCATAATTTAGATGCCATATTGTAACCAATAATTGTAGATTTTGTTTTTACACTATCCTTATTAGGTTTAAAATAGTGTCTATGATTTGTTTTATTTCTTCCATATGCATACTCCCTCTCCACATTGCAGGTCTATACTGACTATAAAACAAGCCCAAATCACCACACTTTCACCTCCGTCCTGACCACTGGCAGTGCTGATATGCTGCATTTGTTTTTTGCTGGTTGTCAAGCGTTAACATTGCATTAGTGTCAAACATCTCCACTTTGGCGTAAGAACATTGTTCAAGAAGTAATGTGGTTGTTCAAACGCAGCTTTGCAAGGCTAACCTGTGCTGCCATGTCCTTTTCAGAGAGAAGAGGCCTTGTCCTGGCAATCTTTTCAAACATATTAACTGAGAGCTGTAGAGCCTCACACGTAGCTCTTGGGCTTTTTGCAGTTTGATGATGAACAGTCTGACCTTGGCGTGAATTTGGTGTGCTATCCACTCATGGGAAGTTTGTGCCATTGTGTTAGCGCACAGATGAATGGTCCAGAACTGCAAACTGCCAAAACATTTTCTTTTATAGAAGTGCTTAAACCTGCTGCTGATGATCAGTCAATCGAATGTGTGGCTGCTATTTTCGTTGTCAATTCCTGTAAAAGCAAAAAGGCTTTCCACAGAAGATCTATGAAAACTTTATATTTCACATGGCAGTGAAATTCCATGTGCGCATGTTCTCATTCCAGTAAAGAGATAAAAAAAACTAACTGTACACTGTGAAAGTAATCCCCTGCATGTGATGTTGTCTTCACGAAACAAATTAAATGTGGAGATATAAGCTCGGCCTGGCGGCAGTTTGCTGATGGTGAAATCATGAGCTTAGCATGCTAGTTATGCAAACTAGATGTATTAGACATCCCAGTGGCTGCAGTACTTTGTGATTTCACTTTCTGAAAGGAGAGATACAACTCCCCTCTTTCTCTTAATCTTTTTGCTCTCCCTCCAGGACAGAAACATGAGAGGAAAATCATTCTCCTCTTCTTTTTTCCCCCTATCCAGCCAAGGTCAGTGAACGCAGTCTGCAGAGCTTTAAACAAATTAATCCTTTACCTCTGGGGGTTCAGGTACCATCTATCTGAGTTGTAATGTGATAAGGGGGACAGGGCGGAGAACGGGGAACCAGCGGGTGCTCCGCTCGACTAACACACACTTATTTCTCCACCTGACACCGTTCCTTTTTGCTATTACACCTCCACAGTCTCCAAGGTGACTATGCTGCAGTTCCAGGAAATAGGGGTGGGGGTGGGGTGGGGGGGTGGGGGGCTGATTCTTCCCGCTTATCAAAATTGCTCCAAAATAAGCAGATCTCCCCACTTCCCTGTGGCTGATATGCACTAGCACAGTGCTGATATACCAATACTCCAGGCTGAATTCCCCTCAAGGTGCCACGGATGTGAGGAGAAACATTGGTAATCCTTCACTTACGTGGAAACCATGAGCTGCTGTACTTCTGTGGTGAGGACAGATTACTGCAGCTTCCCGATGGCTGGATAGCACAGGTTTGCTGTGTGCACCAGGTGAAGTGGTGCACACTTCCACTGCATTGTGTCAGAGCGGGAGAAGTAAGGCAAAGGAAAATGAAAGCTCAGCAGAAGGAAGAGGAGGGTGAATAGGGTGATGTATGGCCCTCTCAATGCCCTTATGACATTTCCATCAACCTATAAAGACTTAATGGAGGATGCATTGTCACATGTGAAATGGAAAGAGAGAAGAGG
Organism: Neolamprologus multifasciatus; assembly: GCF_963576455.1. Classification (NCBI taxonomy): domain Eukaryota; kingdom Metazoa; phylum Chordata; class Actinopteri; order Cichliformes; family Cichlidae; genus Neolamprologus; species Neolamprologus multifasciatus. Next base: position 26,581,369 of record NC_140454.1, read on the forward strand.
CAAAGAAAGACACTTGAAAACTGCACGATGGAGGCTAAATGGAAAAAAAAAGGGTCAGGAAGGGAAAGCTGTTAACAGGAGCTGGCGTATTGTCAGGTGAAGTGGAATAGCATGTCATCTGTAAACTGCTGAGAGGACCATACAACACTTCTGCTCCCCTCCCCTCCCTTCAATATCTTTTCCCACTATTCATGGGAGGATAAACAAACTTAAACCAATGGCAGAAACTCAAAATAACTCCTAAGAGTCAATTAGCATGGCCTTGAAAATGTTGTCAGGATATCACACCTTACCCTCAGTGAGAGCTTCATCTAAGCATGTCTTTTATTTAACGATCCCTTTATCAAATCATCTTATTGGGTGAGTCAGCTGTTTATCACACCAACAAGAAAAACTGGACCAGACTGAAAGATACTCGTTCATCATTTTCTGCTGTCTTTCCTGACACAGTCCTGGGTCTGTGACCCAGCGTTTTGTGTTTTTGGTTTAATTTTTGTCCTGTGAATTATGGTTTTCTGTTTGTATTATATTTATAGTTCCTGGTTTTTAGGTTTCTGTGCCTCATCTGTGTTCTTGGTTCTCCGTGTGTTGTATGTTTAGTCTTAGTTTTCTGTCTTTAGACCTTCCCGGTGTTCAGTGTTACGCCTACTGTTCCTTTTTCATGTCCCACGGTTCATGTCTCTGTCTCAGTGTAAAGTCTGCATTTCTGTGTTATGCTTCCTGTTTTACTTTGACAGTCTGTTCTGTCCTCATTACCGCCTGTGTATTTAAGCCCTGTGTTTTCTTCTTTCTGCTTGTTGCTCGTCTGTCTGTGTATCATTTGGAAGTTCATCCTCCCTGTCGTTGCTGCTTGTTATCCTCTGCTTCTTCCAGCTTCTTGTTTTCATTTTCGTGTGAGGTTTAGTTTTCCCCATTTAAGTTTTTTCAGTGTAGTCGCTGCTACATTCAGCTCCTGTTTCTATTTCGTTTTTGACCCTCTATAAATGAACTCTCACTAAGTCGTTCACCCGTTCCTGCGTTTAGGTCCTCAATCTTTCCACGACTCGCCGTCTGCCTCGCCAGACGTGACATTTCATGTATCTTGCTACACTCTGCATGATCTTCAAATTTTTGCTCTCGTTGTTGTCATCTTTTTATTTTCATGAGGAATTATTTGGAAGGTTAATGACTATCAAAAATAAAAGTACATTCTCATGTTGCTGCGGCATTCACGTGTACATTTCAATTCAAAGCTGCATCTTGGCAGTTTGCGAAATAGTGATATCCTGTAATCTTTTGAGTCATGTTTCTGGACATGAATTTCACAATTTCTCTCTGTTCCTTAACACAAATTCCCCAAAATGTTACATCTGTCTTTTTGGATTGATCCATGTCCATGGATGCAACATTTTCTTTTCCACTTTTGAAAAAAAAAAGGGTTCACATTTGGGAGTTGGAGGTAGGTGTTGGTTTGAAACATTTTGCTGTTGATGTCAGAGACCCAAGTTGAAGTCATACACATCATAGACTTTCACATAACATTTCTATCATTTTAGATAGTTAAGAATAGACATAAAAACTGCTGGATTGAGAAAAATATTACAGTTTTTGTTAAAAACACAACCACTTGTTTCCATGGTGATGCCTTTCCTGTACAAAATAAGTTTCTCACATCAAATAATGTCTGTTGAAATATTTCACTTCTAACTTGCTTGCTTACTGTCAATTTTGTTATGAGACTTGTCTGGTCATTTTTAAGCTTTACATATTGTTCATTAGTTTTATTGGAAATAATGCATTCTATAAAATCATATGTTGGCAATGTGACTATATATATATATATATATATATATATGTATATATATATATATATATATATATATATATATATATATATATATATACTAAACAGCCTTTTGCGAGTTCAGAAAAGAGTTAAACTGTATAGAAATGTATAGAGAGAATAAGAGAGGAAAATATGCTTGTATTCTTAGAAGTTCAATACAAAGTTCATGAGTCACATGAACGTTGTATTTAGAAAGCTGGCAGGGTTGCACATTAGCAATTTCATGTAAAGCTTGGAAAAATCAGGGTGCGAGTGCTTGTGAATACAATGAGAGACTTGAAGCAGTTACAAAGAAACAGCGATATAAACCAACACAGACACAAGATAAATGGATCTTACCTGTCTGCAAACAGAACTAATGACAAAGGATATGAAATGGAAGCAATTAGACATATAACTTACAAATTGCGTGTGACTGAAAAGAGACACCAAAGAGCCAGTGCCAGATGCAAAACAGCTCAAACATTCAAAAAGAGACTTAGAAAACAACTCCAAGAGCTGTAAAGCAACTACAAAGAAAGAATATTAGAAAAACACACACGACATTGAAGAACCACCTCAGGCTCTTTCAGAGCCTGTGAAGCCATCACAGAATTAACTGCAGCTTCTATGTATGACAGATCTACATCCACCAGAGTTAGATACAATTAACACATCCTGCCATCACCGCTCATCAGCTCTATGGAAAACATCAGGTGGCGCAGGCTGCAGGACGTCACCGAGCAGCTGATGGATGTCAGACGTCCAGCTTCTGGGACGTCACTCTTCATCAGTCATGTCTGCTGACTCTGCTATAATCCATCTTTCTGCTCCTTTATTTCGTTTATTTATTTCTAAAAGATGAGGCACATGGGAATGAGGTGCTGAGCTCGTGTGGACACTTTGCAGGCAGTGCAGCCGCGGATTTGCGCGGTTTTGAAAATGAAAGCGTGGCGAGTTGTGAAAAGTAATGAAATTCACATCTTCGTGCGGCAGATGGAATGATTCATCTTCCTGCGGTTTGAAGTGACAAAATCCAAACTAATGAGGAAACTAGATCTGCATGTACAAATGGACTCGATGGGGTTTTTTTGTTGTTGTCACATGCTTCTTTGTTTACTAAATCTGAGCTCTGTGTGTGTGTGTGTGTGTGTGTGTGTGTGTTGTACACGACTGCCTGTACACGTAGACATGTGCTGACATGTCTCTGCAAATCAACCCGTCTTCTGTCCCAGGAAGTGATAATGAGCATGTTGGGAGTGTGAGCGATGGAGATGTCGATGCCGGAGGAGTGACATATTGAACATAAAGAGGTTTGGGATATTCGGAGGCCTCGGAGTCATAAAACAAAACTGCAGAAGCCGTCATTGTCCTCTCCGTAGTCACTGTAGGCAGAAATGGTGGTTGTAGCCTCCGGGGTTTGGAAAACATGTCACCTGGAAAAATGCAATGTCAAAACAATGTCGCTTCAGCGCTTCCTGCTAAACTTTCCATCTGCACACACCAGAGAGTCGATGCAACAGGAGTCAACAGAGCTGAATGACAAGTCCGACAGCAAAGTTTTAGCTTATTTTTTGCACTAATTAATATTCTGCCAAGCAAACACTTTCTCCCCGCCTCCTAAAAATGACATTTATATACTCCGACCTCATTGATCCATTGTTCCTTGTGTCTATTTGTTTCACTTTATATGCACCTTTGACACTGTTTGCACTATCTGCGCTTTGCTCCACTGGGCCTCACCGAGTGCAGTCACAATGACTCTAATCTACTCCAAATGATTAAAATTAACATATCGGCAAAGATAAGTCTCAGTTCATTTCTGTCTCTAAGAAAGCAACTGGTGAATAATCACAAGCTTTATCACTGCGGTGAGGAAATTCAAGGCAACTTCAGTGATTTCTAACCATTATTAGAGTGCTCTGCTCAGTCAATAAGAATAATGAAGGTTGATTCCAAGAAGAATCGGTCCCTCCTTTTCCTGATTGTTTGTGTACAATCACTTTAGTATATTTAATGGCAAATAGTTTCAGAGTTACAGACTCTCAAAATACAGATGTATTTCCATAGTAAAATTAAGTGCACTTTAGTCCACTGTCCACTTATGTTGTTTTATTAATTTAAAAAAAATGCTCACATTCCTCCCCTGACAGCTGGTTACTAAAGTGCTTTGTGTGCTATTGAGTTTTGAGCTGAAACATGTCCTCCTACAGCACCTTTACTTTAACTTCAAAGTAAAAGACAAACCAGTGTGTGGAAAAAGCAGTGGGGGGGGGGGGGGGGGGGGGGGGTCACCGGTAGGGTGCAAGGCCCTGTCCCGATGTGAGCAGCATTTTAAGCCATTCAAACTGAGCTTTTGATAAATCCTTCCTGAAACTCAGCATCTTTATTCAAGCATTCAAGGTGTGTGTTGTATTATTGGTTGTTTTTGTTCCCCCCAAGGCTTCTCATTGGCTAACATCTCTTTGTAATTTTGACTACATTGCTACTCGGGGCTTTGACATGCTTGACAGCGCCTGACACTATTTTTTTTTTTTACCTTACTAAAACTGCTGCTGGTGTGGGTGGAATTTTATTTTAAAAAGCAGAAAATCAGTTTTAAAAAAACATCTGTGTGCATGTGGACGTAGTCTCACAAAGGAGTAGCAAACCCTCAGGCTTCAGGAGACTTGCAAAGCAGCCATGAGGCAAATGAGCCAGTGTGATCAGGTTGCTAAAGGCAACTACAGGAACCATGTCAATTTTACTACTTGTTGATCTTTTTGAACTAAGGGGGTTTTCTCTTTAGTTTGAGCAGCAATGAACAGTGAAAAAAGGAGATTGAAGAAAAAATAATCTCTGTATTCCGATTTTCCCGTTTTTTTTAATAAACATTGGAATCCTAGATCATTGATTAATAACCACCTTTTATGAATCTGCAAGTATTAACTATAATGAGAGCAAAAGCTGACTCACTGTCATCTAGGAAATAAAAAGGCATCTAAACAGGATGGTCAAAGTTGTTCGCTGCCTGCTACTTTGAAAACACATGTCACTGTCCTTGGATCCAAGACCCAGGGTTTTTAGTTTTGGGGTTTGAAATATTCCTATTTTTTCAGTTTTGGGGTTCTGTTATTGTTGGAATTTTCTTTTCACACTGTTATTCTGTAGGGGTGGCTGTAGCTCAGGTGGCAGAGCAGGTCAGCCACTAATCAGAAGGTCGGTGGTTCGATCCCAGGCTGCCTCCTGGCTGCATGCCAAATATCCTTGGGTGAATGACTGAATGTAGTGTAAAGCGCTTTGAGGTCCTTAAGGACTAGAAAAGCACTATACAAATGCAGGCAATTTATTCCTATTTATGAGTCTTGTGCATTTTCTTGATGCTTTGGATTCATTCTGTATGGTTTGTTTTGTAGCTTTGTTGACTTTAGGGTTATATTTAGTTATCTTTCCTTTGTGTTTCCATTTTCAGGGGCTCCTCATCTATCTCCACGTATTATGTTAAGCAAGTCTTCCTGTCTCATTTATTTAGCTACTTCCTGTTGTTACGTTGAAAGGTTTGGTTTTTGCATCACTCCTTGTTATCTTGTGTAGCTACTGTCCTAGCCACCCCTTGTTCTTCGCTGCATTGTCCAAGCTATGCATTCAGCATACTGTGACAACACATCCATCTTTCTTTTTCTTCATGTGTTTTTACTTACAATAAAAATCCAATAATTAATATTCAATCTTCAGGTCTCTCTGCTAAGAGTTTTTCCTTTTTTTGTGCCTGTTTTTATTTCCAGTTTTATTTTGAAGGTCGTGTTCTCAAGTCTTTTTTGTATTTTTACTTTCCTCACCCATGGTTGATTGATTCACGGGTTCCTTAGCTTCTCTTCCTGCTGACAGTCTTTAGTCGGCCTCAGTCTTAATCAGGTTAACATGTCCCTCCCTCCTCCCTTTTCAGTTGTTTTTTTTTTTTAACCAGTCTCATGTTGTTATTTCAGAGAATACTAAAGTTCTTATTTTCCTATTGTTCAACCAGTGTGTCTTTCCCTTTTATAAGTTTGATTGCGCATTGTGCACTTGTCACTGTTTGTTCAATCCCTTCAACGGCGTCAAAAATACATAATTATCATTCATCGTCTACCCTGAGCTGTATGTTGCTTTGCATTTGAAGAAGCCAAATTAATTCAATTCAATTCAATTCAATTTTATTTATATAGCGCCAAATCACAACAAAAGTCGCCTCAAGGCGCTTCATAGATACAGAGAAAAACCCAACAATCATATGACCCCCTATGAGCAAGCACTTTGGCGACAGTGGGAAGGAAAAACTCCCTTTTAACAGGAAGAAACCTCCGGCAGAACCAGGCTCAGGGAGGGGCGGCCATCTGCTGCGACCGGTTGGGGTGAGAGAAGGAAATTACAGTAACAACTGCAACTATTCTCACTTCTCAGCTACAGGCTGCTTGGAAATGTAAAGGCAACAGAGTCACACATGTTGTGCCACCGCTCTCAATTCTCTACTGAACATAACACTCTAATTATTCTTCCCATAAAACTTATTATGCCAAACACTCAGCAGTATATAAACTGCATTTCTAGGAGAGTGGCTTGTTTAATTACCTTGTAAAAGTAGACTACAAAAAAAAGCCTTCACGGTGTAGAAGACAAAACTCAATTAATTCTGCTGATTCCCTCGTCTAATCTTTAATTATCACTGCATCAGCAATGATGGAGGACACATGACAGTCTTACTGTGCAGGTGTGACCTCCGTCCATCTCTTCTTTGTTAATTACCACCACCACACAAAGAGCTATGGCTGCTCCCGTATTCTTGCACTTCATCACCACCTCTTCTTCGCTGGTTTTGGCAGGAACACTGCTGGAAGCCATGAGGAGGGGGAAGAGCCAAAGGGGCGAAGCGGGGCAGACGTGTGTTTCAACACAAATAGCATATGGACATGCTGAATCCACACAAAGAAGGCATAATTACTCCGGAGTGAACTTCCTGCACATCTGTTTAGTTGAGGTAGAGCGATACGAACACTGATGCTGCCTTCTGATTAGATCCCTGCAGGAAACAAGAGATTCTCCCTGGCATGTGGTCTCAAGCTTCATTATATCATTATATTTAGCTGGCATTAAAAAAAATTTTTTTTAGAAGAATCAGCAGCACAAATGAAACTGCAAATATTGGATGTGCTTTGTTCAAAGAACAGGGTGGAACCGGGCATATTGATGAAACAGATAAAAGGGGATCAGCAGGTCAAAGTGGTCAGGAAGGCATGTTGGTCACATGTTCATTGCAGTGAAGAAGAAAAACTTGGTGCTTTTCACAATCAAGAACAGTTTACATCCCATCCTCCTTTCTCTAGCTCTGAAAATACACAACACTTCATCATTGACCTGTCAGGCCCTCTCCTGTTTTTCCAAAAGCCTTATTTCACTCTCTGTCAGTGTGGACATTTGTCACAGAGGTTTAAGTCCTTCTGTTTTTGGCTAGTAGTTACATTTGCATGCATTTGCATCATCAATACCTGTTCATTACTGTGTTGCATTCTGTCTTTTAACCAGGTACCAAGTACCAGACTTTGGTAGAAACTACAGACATGGTCAGAAGTTCATAAATGATTAAAAGTCCAATTGTTCATTTCACTTTTGCTTGCCTAAAAGCCAGGATTGGCGGCAGACCATATGAACTGGACAGGCAACCAACTTTGGCAAATGGGCAATGTGATTGGTTCACATTTAACCTGTTCCTACCCAAAGGGCAATCTGAGCTTTCTGCTCGGAAATGGGACGCCCAAAAGGAATGGAGTATTTTACTGCAACTGCAAACTCTGTGCAAGCAATCTTGGAATCAAAATAAATTAACAATTGTGAGATTTTATATGAGGTTTAAATATTGCAGTAGATGTTACTGTGTCAAAGTTACTGAGGCTGGAACAAAAAATAAGTAGATTTCTTTTTTTACTAGATTCTGTCTTAGCACATTTGCTATGCTAGCACTTTTGTGGTCTTCTTTTGCAGCTGGTTCAGTGAAGTTTTGTCAGAGCATGGTGAAACGTGGTGTTTTGGAATCTGTGAGAGCTCTGGAAGCTAACCAGCCATTTTTAGCTGGTTACATGAAGTCTGGAGCATTTTTGGCTCGGTTGTATGTGTTTAGCGGACTTTTGCACATTTACATAACTGCTCTTTTAATTATCACTTGTTTTCACTGTGTTTGGTGGATGTAGAAATGGTTTACATGAGCGTTTAGCTGAGGTACTAAGGTTTCTGTGGATACCACACATGTTGATATTTGCATAAAAGGCCTGACGTCATGGAGGAATACATACCTCTTGAGCCCAATAGGGCTTAAAACCAGAGAATGGAAAGAAGTTAATGATCAGTTAATGTTAGTTAGCTTGGTTAGTAAACTGAATCCACAGACTGTATGCATCTATAATAAGACACTGATACCTGCTAATTAGTGCTCAGTAACATCAAAATAAAATGCTTGAACTTCACCATCTAAAAGCTGGATCTCAGACTTCTTTGATGTTCTGTTGCACAGAAGCAATATTATTGGTCAGATGATTGCATTAAAATTGCTCCAAAAGGCACAGACACAGTCCAGAGGACCAATTCAGTAGCTGTAGCCAGTGTCGCAATGCACCTGCCAATCAAAGAGGCCACATTCCTAATAATCACTTCTGAAAAATGTGGAATTTTGAGGAACTGCAGTTAAATGTTTGCTTCTTTTTAAGCCTTGGATATTGCTGATTAGTTAAATGTCAAACACCTATGAGCCTCACAGTGTTTTGGGTTTCTAACTGACTAACACTGAGTTTGAGCTCGTTCCTTAAACCACTGTTTAACCAATCAAATATAAATGGCTTTGTTTTTATCTACATTGTGATAAACCTGAATGATTGCACATCATGGTCCTTTTATATTAAAGTTTACTGTCAGGTGATGATATTGTGGTGCTCCTTTGACTCATTCAGATACATACATCATGGAGCCCTCTCCCTCAGTTGCTACCACATCAGAGTACAATCCAACAGCACGGGCTGCTTGCACTGAACATTCAGCCTGAGCTGTTTCGACTATTTCAGTCTGTTTTTCTCTAATAAGTAGCTGTTAGCAGCAGTTGCCATGGGAAACCGCGTACACTGAGGTTTTGTCTGCTGAGAGATGAAGGATGAAGCACAGATGTGATTTGGTAGCTGGAGGCCTTGTGAACGTCTGGATCTCCGATTTGGTTTGGAGTATTTTAGTGAAATGAGGAGAAGGAGCAATCAAATACAATCAGCCAAATGTAAAAAATCATAGATGGATGCATGCGTTTGTTTGAAAATCACAAATCTGCTGTTGGACTCACTGTGTGTCGAAACAAATGTGTGCAAAATGTTAAGAGGTTGGGGGTGTGGAGGAGACAGCAGAAAAGTTGCTGATATGGTAAAAATGTGACATTTACAAAGCACAATTCTTGCCCTCTGCTTCATTACAGAGTCATATTCAGCACGCATGCCCGGCTGTATGTGATAGGAATCCATAATGAAGTGCACGGACGTCAACCCTCCTCTTCCATTTGGATAAACCAGCACGGCTTGAAATAAAATCAGCGCCCGCCGCGCCTTCTGAGCGTGTCCTCAAGATGGGACGAAAAACCTAGAAGAGACAAAGGAGAAGAAAGAGAGCGAGGACAGAAAAATGAATTCTAATCAGATGAGATTGGAGAACAGAAGTGGTAATCAGCAACAAAGGCAGCGACCTCGGTGCAAGCAGCATGTTAACACACACACACACACACTGATACAAGCTCACTTATTAACACTGCATACGATCTGCAGATTTTGTTGCTGGTCCGCCAAGAGGAAGCGCTGTGCTGGCAAAGATGAAAATGTGACCAGAGAGGCCAACACATTTCACTCAATTTACCAATCCAGTTGTTTCTAAATGGTTTTCCTCAGAATTGACATACAAAAATGGATAATTTTGTTTTTATGTATAAAACCTTACCGTTTTTGAAGGATGACAGGCAAAACTTTACCTTCATACTGTGAATATTTTCCAAGTTTAAGGCCCTTGAGCAGTTAGGAGTGCTTTTTAGTTTTATGTCTCTGTTTCTATCATTTTTGAACTCTCATAACTTCATAAGTACAGGAGGACACAGAAAAACTGCAAAGGCCAAAGATACCAGTCTCTTTGATATCAGTCTAACAAAAGATGGTCCTGGTCTTGAAATGTAGGTAAAGTTTTTTGGGTTTTTTTTTTTTTTAAAAGCTTTCATATAACCTATTTAGAGCAGGCACTTATCCCACATGGTGGGATGAGTTTACCTAGAATGAAAAGCAGTTCAGACATGCAGGGTACCAATGCTTGTTTGATTTATGCCCAAAAAGTACCTTTATGAGATTAACCCATTTCAGTCTATGGTTTGAAGGGTACTTTCTGATTTTTCAGATGCACTGTATTTCTATACATTGTTTAGTCTATAGAAAATGTAAATAGTCACAATTACAAGGTTGTATTTCTTTACATAACCCCTGCAATACGTGAAGAACCATCTGCAGTGCCAGCAAGTTCTCAGACCACAAACATATTAGCGCTCGGTCTTCATTTTGATGTCAGCTTTGTACATGTGAGGTTTTATGAACATCTTACACTGCTTTGAAAACGTTCCCCTGAACAGCTGGAGAATGGGGAGTTCTGGACATCTTTGCTTCTGCTCCATGATCACAACTTGAATAAGTGTGAGAAAATGGATGGATATGTGCTTTCTAGCTTTTCCAACTAACAGGTATGCATCAACAGAAAATACTGATTAAATCTGATACGGCATTACCAGGTACAATGATGTGGAAAAACACGTTTCTACCATTACTACAGACGTGAGTTTGACTTCCACTGATGGGAATTGATTTTTTGTCTTGATTATTTCAATGTCATGAGTTAGCCGGTAATTCAGTGCATTCATGTGAAGCTGTAGTGTGGGTAATTTTGGTGCCATGGTTTGAAGAAAAAAAAAGTGCAGATAGTTGGGGCAGCTGAAAGAATTTTTAACCGTTTTACAAGTGTTTGGTGGTTTTAGAATTTCACATGTATTTACAATATGACAGTTTTACTTGAGGATGTTACAGTTTTCCCTGTGTGAAACAGAATTACGTACAGGAGAAATTCATATTGCAGATCTGAAAACTGTATAAAAAGAAAGCCCACGTCAACAAAACATAAGATTACCTTTGCTTTAATGATGAACAATTTCTCACGAGGCAGCATTATTTACCCAACCAGACCTAAAATACATGAAGCTGTCCATAGTTTGAAAGCTTTGTGGCAGCAGCGTAAGGCGAGTGATTCTCTGCTAGATGCATGTAGATATCTCTGAACTGAAGCTCAGGGAGAGACGTCGCCACTAGGGATGGGTATCGAAAACCGGTTCTTGTTGAGAACCGGTTCCCACTGTTTCAATTCCTTGGAATTGTTTGCCATTTTTGCAAACGATTCCCTTATCGATTCCAGTCGCCCCGAATGACGTCACCAGGTTGCGGAGCGTCATTTACCTGGCAGGAAACACGGCGCCTAAACGGCTCAAACGCTCAAAAGTTTGGTTATACTTTACGAGAACGGATGACAACAGGGCAACTTGCAATACTTGAAAAGTAGATATTTCATTTAAGGGAGGAAACACTACAAATATACAAAAGCATTTGCTCACAAAACACGCGATGACCTTAAATGAATGTCGTGTTTTTAATTCCGCTCCAGACTCGTGAATCTCAACCCAGCAGCAGCGGTAACGTTTGCACGTCCTCTCCCGTTAATGTGGCAGGTAAATAATCAACTAAAAGTGCATATTATGTTAGCGCGATCTGCCTTATTACAAACCTGCCATTACTGTGCATTTAGTTGACCATGATGAGAGAGCCAGAGTCTGGCTCAGATGCTGGCAGTTCTCGCTGCAGTCTACGGTAGCGTCTCCTTTCAGGCCAGGATAGACGAATGTCACCGAGCTGTGACTAAGTTTGTGGTCAAAGGCTTGCACCCATTTGCCACAGCAGATGCCCCTGATTTTCGGTAAGTGAGTGTGTTTAATTGTGGGCAGGAACATTACTGGATATTCTTGTGTAATTGCTACAGAATAATTTATGTTATACTTTGTTATTGCTACAGAAGAATATTTATTGTATTATTTTACATTTACAATTTTATTTCCTGGGACCCTGTGACACCCCATTGAAGAGCCATAGGCTGGATCTCTTAAGATCTCACTGTTGGGTTTGTAAGGCCATGTTACTCCTAAATTTTATCTTGTTCAAAGAGAAGATATAAAACAAAGTTCTAAGCTAATCGAACTTAAGGTCCTCCTTTTTTAAAAATAATCGATAAGAGAATCGATAAAGTATCGAATCGTTAAACAGAATTGAAAATGGAATCGGAATCGTGAAAATCTTATCAATACCCATCCCTAGTCGCCACTATTGGGTATTTAAATAAAGTTGCCAGGACAGAGTATAGATCACAAGTCCACAAAGTTCTCATCATTGTTTTCCTTCCATGGATAGATGATCCAAATAGTTTTTTGCTCAAAACATGTGAAACAATCAACACTTCTGTCCTGCAGTACTACCGACAGTCAGTTAAGTGATTGAAAACTGTGGTTTGTATTAAAAAAAAAAATGAATTTGATGTCTTAATTTAAAGATTTATTTATTTTTTTTTTTATAATATAGGATATTAAGATGGAAATGTTGCAGTAGTAAACAGTATCCAGTGTGACTGGGAGATAAAGTCTGGAAGATTTTAACTGAATTTAAACAGGCTGAACTGGTCTGGGATGATCTCACGTGTGCAAGCTGATTGGTTAGCTGCTGTTGGACAACGGAGAGCCTGCAGATCAAAAGATATAACTAAGTCCCAGCCAGAGGGGAGGGTGGGGGATACCAGGATCCCATCGTCTGCTCTCACCAGGAGGGAAAGCCTGGCAGCATCTGGACCATGAGGGTGGGGAGTACACCCCGTTTTTATTAAGCGCTCCTGTAATCGACCCGGTGCGTTGGCTCACATCAACTTTGAAGTTCAGAGAAATGGTTCAATGATCCACCTCCTTCATTAAGAATGAATCACACGCTTTGTGTTGCAGAGCTGACAGTATTTGTTAGAGATTATTTATTAATGGGTCATGTAGAATTGATCTGTTAATATTTCAAGAGATCCATGTCCTCATCACAAATTTAAATTATGAAATCCATCATAGTCTGATTAATTCATAAAGCTCAATAGATGGAATTGTATTTATAGTAGAAGCTTTTTGGGGGATTAACATGAAAGTTGACAGTATTTAAAAAGTTCAGTTGCCAGATCTGATATTAAGTTGGCCCGTTGGGTTTTCTGCCACAAATATTAAAAAAAAAATACAATAACTGTAACAGCTTAAATTAGCTTGATGTTTAGAAGGTCTATGAAATGACTCTCAATGGAAAATTATTATGTTATTATGTTATTATGCATTCTGTTTCTCCTCCTCTGAGTCATTGAATCAATAATGTAGATAAACCTTCTTATAAATGCAAATTTGACTTCTAAAGCCTCTGTTTCTGTATTTTATATTATCACTGGGCTCACAGTGTTAATTCAAACAAGTGAGCAAATGAAGAGACAAGAATCATCATCATCACCTGTCAAATCAACTTTGTCAAATCCAACTTTGGTGATTTTGTCTCAAAATAAGATTTAACCACATTTTTCTCCACACATGCACACAGTTTGATGACATCATGGCTTCAGGAATGGCTCATTAAGCTAAGACATTAAGGTAACACGTGTCTGTCATTTTTATCTCCTGTCCCTGTCTCCAAATCATCTTGGGCTACGTCTACACTAATCCAGATAAATTTAAAAATGGCGTTTTCGACTAAAAATGCTCGACGTCCACACTATCATTTCCAATCATTTTCATCCACACTGAAAACGCTTACGTTCCTGCTGCACACATGCGTGAAACGTAAGACAATTTGACCTGCGACATTTCCGTCTGCCGTTTATTTACTTTCCGGCTCTTCGAAACGTTGTGGCAAAATATTGATGAAAAGCACCGAGTTTCTTCTTTGAAGGAAATATATCTGGAGCATGTACAAATTAATATTAAACTTTAAAAGGGCTGTCAAAATTGAGAGCAAACAAAACACCTGCTGTACAATGCCGTCCGCCATCTTACTTGAACTGGTCACATGACTACATCATATGACTAAAATGCACCATTGTTTTCAAAAGCCTCTGTTTTCACAATCCACATTCTGACGCGAAAACGGTGTTCTCAAATTTATCCACTTTGGAGAGCGTTTTTAAAAAGCTCCAATTTCCTTGACCAAAAAAAGCCGTCTCAGTGTGGACGGAAGGCCAAAACGGAGAGAAAAAGATGTGTTTTCAAATGAAAACATTATAGTTTGGACATGGCCTTGGACGAGTTTGGACCTTGATCTCGAGGTCAAATCAGAGGTAAACTTTTCTGAAATTCTTGTGAACACGATAACTTAAGAAGGAAGTCATTGAGGATTTTCAAACTGATACTATATTGGTGTATCTACTGCAAGGCTGAAGGGTAGCACTGATTGCTGCAGTATTTTAGAATTTGCAAACCTATAAAGTGGGTTCGTTTAGCCCAGTTTTTTCCTCCCGGCCACGTGTTTGACACACTGTCCTACAGATTCCTGTTTAGTATTATTTGAGCAGCATACCTCTCTGTAGGCCTGAATACCAAAAAAGTCTTAAACTGTGTTTTCATTAAATAATCAAATCCTGGGGGCAGATTAGCAGGAAAATTATCATTTTAAAACATGTTAAATTCAGTATACACACAGTAAGGGGACTTTGACTGCATTTCACCTTGTGGGCAGAAAAACTCAGCGCTTTGTGTCTGCCAGCTGTGCTGTGGTGATAGGCTTCTGTGTGCTGTCACGTTCACCATGACATCTTTATAATGTGAAGTTTTCGCTTCACTGAAGTGGCCAAAAATCATTTACTGCCACTTTAAACGCCACAACTTTACCTCACATGAATGTTTTTCAGCTCTTAGAACCCATTGTGTAAACTGTGATTTCCTGATTATGAAAGCATGAGTCATGCTCTTCACCCACAGAATACCAACAGTGTGTCACTCACAAACCAAATATCCCCTTCAGGCCTCAACAAAAGCCTTGAGCCTGCTTGCTCACGACTTCCACATTAACCATGCAGAAAAAGAACTTGCACAACTGTTTGAAAAAGTTGTTCTCAGGGGAGAGTAGGAGGCTGTCCCATGAGCTATTAGCAGTTCGATAACCACATGCTGAGAATCCATCTCCAGTGAGCTGGCTTCACACTCTTTGGGTTTCAGGAGGAGGCTTTTAGCTCTATAAAGTGCGTTACGACTCTAGCTCTTCCTGCAATAACAGCGAGGCGCTGCTATGAATTTATACAGCTCTGTGGAGGAACATTTTACCTTTGTCCTCCAAATCTGTTAACGGCCCCGCAAGAATATCAATTAGATCCATAACGTGTGGCTTTTAAAAGCTGACAGAGCTGTTCGTAGCATCCATCACACCTTCACATTCGTGTCTTCCTCCCAATTTTAATTATTTCCTGCTCTTTGTTATTAGCTCAAAACGAGCTGATTTGATCATCTGCCAGATGTTTCTCTGAGCTCAGCAGCAGGAAACTGCTTACACTCCTCATGCAAATTGCCTCACAAATGCCGTGTTGTTCACTGGCTTCATAACTCACTGTGCACAAGCCAATTATTAGTTCCATTATTTTCGTGAATTTGGCTGCAAAAAGTGCTGCCTCCTTTGGGTTTTTGAGAGGAAGAATAAATCCTTCCTGTCCAGTATTTGTTAAAAATGCCTGTATACAGGGCGGGGATGGCCACTGAAGATCATTTCCAAACTGCTCTTAAATGACTGAGCTTTACCTTTGGGACTTTGTGCTGGAGCTCATTTTCATGCATCTTTTGAAGGAGTTTCTTGCAGAACTTTCTCAATACTTTCATCTAAGACTTTACATGTTTCTTCTGTAAGAACTATAGTCTAATCACGCCAGCCCTCGCACAGTAGTCGAGTGTTCTTCTACTTCTGTTGATTAAAGGTCTGGAGGTTGAGCGTGGAGGTTTATTATTGTTAAAAGGTGGCTTTTCCTCCCCACTTTTGCCAAATGCTGGTCATTAAGGGTCGTCTCAGTGTTGGAATTCTCTCTCGGGTATTTAAAAGTTTCTATCTTATGGCAGGGTTGCGGTATAATTGCTTCACTGTGCTTTATATTCTAATTCTATATTTTGGGGTTAACCAGTAATGAGTATTACTGAGTAATTGTAATACTCAGTAATACTGAGTATTGATGATCATTTTTAAATTAAATTCTTAAATTAAATCATTAAATTCTACATGAATTCTACATAAAGGCCTAGTTATGGCAGTCACTGGCAATCCATATCATCACTGGTAAAAATCTACCCCTTTACATAATTTTCACATCTTTGGAACAAAAGTGGAAAATCTGAGTAGCCTGGTTTTGTCTTACCCTCTACCAAAACTCGATCAAACCCCAACTATAGATTGGTGGTTGTTAACACATTAAACTATAGGTCATATATGGTCAGCCCATCTTCTCACTTCTTGTCTGTCTTGTGAAGTGATTGGCTCAAGCAGCTCTCGATGATCACTTAATGTTGAGTCCACACAGTCTATAGATCACCGGGTGACTCTCAGAGGTCCTGTTTTCTCTCAGATTAAAACATTTGCTCTGCAGTGAAAGCAGTCCTATTTCAAGCTCTGGTCAAACATGGCACTGACAGGCCTGCTGTCTGCTGGCTTTGTTCAGTCTCTGCGACGACCTCCACCGCGTTGTAAATGTGCTCACATATCGAGGGGGCCGCTCTCTCTGAGCCATTCAAACAACAACAATAGCGTGGGTGTAAATCTCCCTATACAGCCTTCGTCTTCGATAGTGAGATCTGATAGGGCTTATTTAGGTAACTGTTGCTTAGCGGCTCTTGTGACATCGGCCTCCTTCGCCAAACACAGGCGGTACTTCCATGGCACAAATTGGTGTGAGCGGCAGACTTTGGATCATCAATTTTCCCCGTCAAACTGGCTTCCTCCCAAAAAAAGGAGCTGGAAAGCTCATCCACCAGATGGGAGACCTTTTTTTTATTTTTCAACAGGTTGCTGTTTGCCTTCGACATGAATCTGTTAGTCTCTTTGCTTCACTGACTGCGTATGTCTTGCACCGGGGCATATATCAAAGCGCACAGGACAAGAGTTTTTTGTGATCCTGCCAGAGCTGTTAAAGAATGTGGAGCAAGTGTGTAGTGGCGGCTGAAGAAGAAAAAGGAAAACAAACCAGCCCATAATTCTTTTCACCTATTTGCATGCCTCTCCATTCTTAAACGACAACACGCCATCAGTGTTATTTAAATGATACGTCTGTTTAAATGGTACATTTGTTTAAATGTATTTCTTTCATGCTGCTGTAAAATATTACTCATTGATTCTGTTTTCACTCAGCTTTCTCGGTCGCTTTAAGTATTCAGCATCTTTGCTGACTAAAAGGGGGCAATTTAGCTCCAAATGTATCCTGAGCTCACTCGGCACCATTTGCTTCACTGCACAGCTTTTACCTTCAGTGACACTTTGAATGCAACAACAACCAAAAGCTGTAGGTCACATAGTTTCAAATACAGAGCGAACCTGGCTGCATATTCATGAGGAGTTTAAATCTGCGTGGTAAAAAGATTATGCACGCTGTAGTTTTTTGTCTTTTTTTTGTTCGTTTTCAGGCTTGAACCCACAAAGACTCTTCAGTAGTCATTCTTGTTGGTTTTGTGCAAATTCTGGTACTTTTAACTTATAAAGGGAGCTTATATAGGGGAGAGCAGTGTGTCATGATTTATGAGCTAAATCATCTTTAATTTGCAAATTCTGAACACATTTTAATGACCATTAAATCACTGTGATTTTTACTTTCCACAATAATTAGTTAGTAAAACAAAACAAACCTTTCATCTTTTCGTGTATTTTGAAACTTGATTTATTTAAGGGCCTGAATGTAAATGTGCTCGTCTGTAAAGTAGTCTGGGCCAACTTCTGTTTTTTTAAATGTGCTGTAGGTTATAAATAAAATAGATGTGATAGACAGCAAAAAAGGGTTCATGTTTGAGGTTTATTTTTGGCATTTTCACCCCAATTTAATAGCTAAATACTAAACTTAGATGATAGGAACAGAGTATCAGTCCTTTCACACTAGTGTCCATCCAATACTAATGCCAGTGTTGATAACGATACTCTTGATATTTGGATCAATCTGCCCACCGCTAATTGACTGCCTAATTATTTCAACATTATTTATCTGTAGCACATTTTTAAGTGTTTTTAAAATCTCTTTCTTATAATACAAGGTATTGTACCTAATCCTTGGATGGGAATCATCATCATCTAAGGAAATGTGTAATTCTATTCAGGAATCTTAAAGCGTAATTTCTCTCCATTAAAACCTGCGATTTCTAAACTTCAACTTTGTGTTCAAACCTGATCGCCGTCTCGTTATAAAGGCGTCATTATTGGCTGTGTGGATATGCAGCTCATGTGTAACCAAAGACCAGATGTGAATTAGTCTCACTGACATAAACAACAGCTGGTTTAGTTCTGTTCGTTTATTATCTGCTTTATTTGAATTTGGTTCGATTTCACTGTGTGATTTCAGCTTGTTATTTCCTTTCTTTCACTCTCTTGTTTGTTCCTCTCCAGGATGATTTTTGCAATCTTCTCCCATTATGATCTGTTGACATATACAGGCATTGTTTTCTTATTGTTTGTCTGAAGTTAAGCCCGTCTTACCATCATTAATTAGAGCTCGACCTGCTGCGCTCTCTCAGCTAAGCTGCCGGCTTATTGCAAACTTTCAACAAGCCTGATGGATTCTTGATGCCAGTTCATTTATCGTGCCTTTTTCAAAAATCCTTTGTGACATTTGTGGCAATATATTCTGATCTTGAAGCTCACGTATGAACCTCCCCAGCCTGCTTCAGTGATGAGAACATGTTAATGTTTCCATTCACGCGTGGCTGGTGGTGTTTGGTATGTTCCACTGAGTGCTGCTGAACGCTACGACGGATTAAACTTCAACATCTTAACATCCACCAGGTCACTGGCGAACCAGCTAGAGTTTGGGTTGGGTTTTGCCTCAGCCACATGCTAAATACTCACAAGGTAGAAGCCTCAAATGAAGCCTCAGAGACTTTGGTGTTAAAGCTTTTGCATTCAGGATCAGTGAAAAACGGCCTCTTGTTCCATCACTCTACACGGCTTTACCTGTCGGTGTTTCTTTATGGCTGTTTTCACTGTTGTTCATGTGAAATTTAGGGTAAAAAAAGAAAACACTGGTCAGGTGTTCGATCATTCCACCATACACACAACAGTGGACTGTTTTAATTTACTAATAGTATTTCTGATTATCTCTAAATCAGGCTGTGGCTAGCTCTGCATGCAGGAAGCATGTTAAGGAAACACCCGTAATTAAACAGTGAGGGTTAAATTAAAGGAAATGATTCATTTCACTTATCGACTGGATTACATGTGAAGCGTACGTCGTCATCGCTTCTGGAAGACTTGTTTGTCCTGTTGGCTGAGACCATGGAGCCTGCTGACCTGTTGGAGCCAAATCTGCTGACTCTCTGCTTGAGTTTGATTGATTGGGCTGAAGTGCTTTTTCTTCACTCTGTTAGTGATTACTGAATGCTCTCTATTGGACTCTGGCTTTTTGGACTCTGTTTATTTTATTCACAGCATTTCTCCATCTGGCCTGATCTCCAGGTTAATGTGTGATATCACTCAGCATTATCATTTTTGGGGATTTTATCAATGTTCTTCCTGCTAAATGCCTCTCAGAATATTTCCCTCTTCTTAAATACTCCTGGTCTCTGTGAGATGCAGGAATAGCCAGGAGAGCCAGATGAACCACATTTCTTTCAAAGAGCACAAACTGGGATTTTAAATCTTGTAGAAGCTCTTCAAACTCAATAACACATATCAGCAAAGATCTAATTTTATCTGATTTTATTGACCTATTCGTTTATTCCAAATCTCCCCTCTAGTCCCATCTGCTCTCATCTCCCAGAGGGATCAGAGTGAGGAGAAACCAGACTGGTTTACTGCATTACTGAAAAGAAAATGCTTCACTGCTCTCTGAGTGATGTCTGAGTGCTCCTTGAGATTTTTTAAAAATACATCTGGCCTATTATTCATCTAAATGTCAGAGATCTTTACAGGATTTGGTGAAAATTTGAGTGAAAGCTTCAGATATTGATATTCTTGTTTTATCTGAAACTTAACTTACAGAACCGATTACTAACAAAGGCAGTGCAATTTCCCATTACATGGTTTTCCTTGTTACTGCCACAGAAAAAGTGCAGGTGCTCTAGTTTAGATTTAAAAGTAATTCCTTGCAGCTATCCAGCCACGCGGACCTTTTTAAGGGCCATTATATCAGTAGCATACGTCCTTACAGACCCACCTCAGCATGCAGTCAGGTTTTAATTTCAGTGAGTGACAAACTATTTACGTTAGATTACAATGAAATTTTTCTGGTTGGAAAATTTAATTAGGTCCAGAGTTAACTTTTATCTTTATCACTTAATCATCACTTGTTGGTTTATTTTAATTTCTCCATATATATTCCTATAGTTGTTTTTCTGCGAAAGACATCAGTGACCACTGTGTGGTGGCTGCAGTCAAACAACCAACGCTCCCAAAATCATGATAACAAAGAGTTTCTGAATGAGATTTTAAGCATTTCTGAAAGCAGGCTTACTTTCATGATTAATGGGACTGTGACTGTAATAGAATCCACCTCATTACTGATGTAGAACTAATGTGGAAATACTTTTGTAACACATTTAGCAAAATTATAGATAAACATGACCCCTTCCACAAATTTAGACTAAAAGTCTGAAAGAATCCCTGGTTTTCTCCTCAAAGAAAGGGATGCCGGCTGGGCTCAGGCCAGAAAAACAAAATCTGAAGCAGACTGGCAGATTTTTAAACAGTGCTGATATCGTTAAGCCTCCTTAATTAATTACAAAGGCCAATTCAGAGTTCTACCTCTCAAAAATCACTAAAACCTCTTTTTTTTCTTTTTTTTTTTTTGTGTCCCGTTTGGATCTTTAGCCATCAGAATTGTTGTCTTAAGGCCAAGAAAGATGCCAAGCGGATTTATTTTACCAAGTGGATCATCATGGCCTTGCCATATTGGTCCATTTGATTGACCTTTATTATAATTATGAATTTATTTTATTTTCGGTTGCTACAAATGGGACAGACATGACTGGGGGATAGGACAGGGAGAAAGAATGAAAGAAAGAGAGGGAGAGAAAGAAAAACAGAGGGGAGAAGAGATGATGAGAAAGGGGGGAAGAAAGAAAGAAAAACAAACAAAACACCTGGATCACCTGTATGAAGACAAAAAAAAAGAAGAGACAACAAACAAAAAAGAGCAACATAATAAATACAGCACCATCACAATAAACTAGCTAGCAGTAGATAACAGTAGATACTAAATATTAAACGATATTGTGCAGCACGCAAGATAGACAGCGCACAATGTGCTTTGAGGCAGCAGTCAAGAAAGGTGTAGTCCGCGTCTGTGAGCAGCCGAGTGTACACCTGTGTGGATCAGCATGCTTGTATTCCAAAGGTTTCTCCATGTAACGATCTGCTAGGGAGTGTGGGGAGCCATAGCCCCGTCCCCCAGGGCATGAAGCAGATATGGAGGAGATCCAGGCCCCAGATATCCAGAGGCCCCAGAGTACGAGGACCCGAGGTGGACCACCAAAAAGGGGGGGGGGGGGGGGGGGGGGGGGGGGAAGAAAATTGAGGAAATGATCAAATTTACTTCTGTGAATGCATATAGGTGTAAAATCCACAACCAGCAGAGCCTACGTTCCCACAGCATTTTACAAATCTTTGTCTCCAGAGTCAGGACAGAATTAGAAAAGACAGCTTTTAAATACACCCCTACTTTTTCCTGGAATAATCTACACAAGGACCTGAAACTGTCAGAACTTGTTACGATGGAGGAGTTAAGGTCTGTTTTAAAGGACCAAGAAAATAGTTCTCTTGATCAATGTGACTGTGTTTGAAGTTGATCTGTTATTGCACATGATTCGGATGTTTGTGTACATTTGCCTGTACTGAGCATCAGTCGCATTTGTTGTAATTACTGCTTCTCTCTTTACCAGGTCTCTCTTAAAAAAGAATTTTTTAAGCTCAATAATACTTTTTATCTTGATAAATAAATAATATAGATGTCTAAACCTGTGGTCACAACCTTAGTACTCAGTTTCTGTGTTTAAACCTAACCTGAAGTTTAACTGAAAGCTTTAACCTAAGCCTAAAAGCTTGTTTTCTGCACCTAACCTATTGCATTTAGTTGAAGCACCCATCTGGGATTTAACCTATGTAATCTGGAGTGGATCTCTTTCATCTCATTTGTACCTTTAATCAGGTGCTCCAGTTTGTTACTCTTTCTAGCCGAGAGTGCACTGAATGGCATTCAGTGGTGATAATTCTCACTCCCTAACCTTTCATAGGTTGCTTTGGTGGATGTTCAGAGTTCGTTTAGGGCACAGTACCAACCTAATCCAGTCAGAAAGGCAGATCTTTTTTTTTTTTTTTTTTTTTTTTACACTTGCCTCCTGAGCAAAGTAAAAGTTGTTTGAAAGCTCCAAACCAAATATTCAGAAGGTATTATTTATGTTTTAAAATAAAATTCTGTTTCCATTCAGCAAGACCCTCATCTGCTATTCAGCAGCCCCAGATGAAATGATGCCACTGATGGGATATGAACTGGAAGACGTTCGCTGAGATGCAGTACTCTCGTTTCTCTTTGACTCTCATCCAGAAGTGACTCCTTCAGCTCGTCCTCTATTGTTGTCCCTTTACCCTGATGCTTAATTGGATGTCTTTGATACAGTATGAACAGAGAGAGGGACCCAGTTGGTGTGGATCCTCTAATGCACCCTCCAGTGTCTCTCACATTGATCGCTTTTTCTGTGAAGGCAGCACATGGGCTCAGCATGAGCTGCCATGAAAGACAACGCAGCACAAGTGCAAAGTTACTCCGATGGGAAACTGTTGTATTATTTCTTTACAGACCAGCCACGGTGGCCCAGCACCTGAGTGACTGACATGCTCATGCCACGCTAATTGTAAGCCAAACAGATCAGTGAAACGTGTTGAGCAGTTAAACAGTAGCCCTCCTGGAGGGTGATTACATTCTTCTGATGATTTATGTGCTTACGATATGTTCAACCTGCTGCTGTGACATCTACAATTGTCCGAGATGCCGCTTGGGAGGAAAATGAATTACAAGTCTGAATCCCTGAGTCATCTGCAGCCTGTGAGGTAGCGAGCTGACGGTGTTGTATTTGTTTTTCATCAGAAAATGTTTGGCTTGGCAGCAGCTTTTCACGGGTACAGTGGGGAGTGTGTGCAGGCAGGCAGTGGAGAGGGGGAGGGCATTGTGATTTTGTTGTCTGAGCCAACAGACCCCTGGTTCCTCAGCAGACTGGGATTGGGCTGCGGTTCTTGTCGCTCCTCACTGGGAAAAGGTGCCAAGTGCTTGTCCATTATAACCAGTTCTGCACCCTCTCAAGACACCCTCCAAGCCCCAGCACCATCTCCTCCTCACGCAGTACTCCTGCGAGCAGCAGTGGGGAAACAGCGCAGGCTGAGAGTGTTGTTGATATTTTCTGAAACTGCCTCTGAGCATTTCTGGTCAGGAGCTAGCACAGGAAGACTGGGACAGCCTGAAAGGAGCTGAAGATGTGCAGCACACAGGAAAGTCTCGAACTCTTTAATTATTGACAGTGTTGGGGAGTAACGGAATACATGTACCGCCGTTACGTATTTAAAATACAAAATATGAGTAACTGTATTCCGTTACAGTTACCGTTTAAAAAGGTGGTATTTAGAATACAGTTACTTTGTTGAAATAAATGGATTACACGGCGGTACTTTCCTGTTTCATATTGTGGCGGGTCAGGACTGTTTCGGTTTTGTTTGACAGTAGTTCCAGGCGGCAGCGTTGCGGTTGCCATGGTTACAGGGTGACGCTCTCGCTCTGCGTGTTTCCGGGGTGAGACAGCGCCTTTTTGTTGTTGTTGTTGTGCTAAGCTAATAGGCAGAATGCAGAATGTAGCATCATGGGCAGTGTAGTCCCTGCTGCAGGGAGAATAGCCTGCCATACCCGTTATGTGTCTGTGAGCGAGGGAGGGAGAAAAAGGAGAGTCGAAAAGTACGAGTTGTCATCGAGCAAAAACGGGAGCTGGAAGCATGTAAATATAATAATAACCACTGCAGCCAAGAAGAGTGCCTGACGAGCCCAGTTGTAAGTAAGCTATTAAGACTTGACTGTACACTTTGTTCGTGTTTTCCTCCAGAAACAATAAGTTCCATTGGAGCAGCCTTTCAACGCCTCTCTCTGTCTCTCGCAAGCAAAGTTGACCCAGACAACAAAGTAAAGCTATTTTTCGGCTACAAGCCGACACAGAACCCACCGTATTAGTCAGAGGTCCCTTTACTACGGTTCAGAGCCGCGGACCTTCAGTAACAGTAATAAATCACAGCAATAGTACATTCACGTAGTTGTAAACAGCATGATAATATGTTAAGTAATCCAAAGTATTCAGAATACGTTACTCTCATTGAGTAACGTAACGGAATACGTTACAGAATACATTTTAGGGCATGTATTCTGTATTCTGTAATGGAATACATTTTAAAAGTAACCTTCCCAACACTGATTATTGAAAGGATGCACCAAACATTTTTTGCAATCACGTGAACATTTTTTACAGCTGAGAAAGAGCTGAGACTCCTGTAAGTTAAAGGTGTGTTTTGTGAAAGCCACTGGTTTCACTCAGCTGACCTCATGAGGTGTCCTGTGGCTGCAGAGCTGCCGCAAAATCACCAGTTTTGGATGACTTTTGAGAGGCAGCCTAAAGTGAAACAGTGAATTCCAAAACAAATCAGTGAGTAGGAAAATCTGAAAGCAAGTATAGAGTATAGTATAGAAAGCAAAATAAGCCTTCAACTTTGCTTATATGTATTCTTGTGCAGTGGTGTGTCTGCAGTGCTCTGCCAATAAAAGTGAAACTGAGATGATCTCATAGTGCAATAGACTGATCTTATAATCAGATTGTCAGAGCTACGAAAACGACTTGACAGCATATGTCCACACCAGAAGAATGCTAGCTATTGTACTGGCAATCTTGGGAAGCAATGAGAACCTCTTACACTGTATTTATCCTTATCCTAATCAACATACTGTGTTTAGGTGGCATGTCACTATTTAAGTGAAGCGATCATTGTTGTGGCCTGGAAGGACCACCACTGCTAAAAAAACAAAACAAAACAAGAAAATAAAGAAGCCAACACAGAAATTGCAGTTCCTCAAGTGACCAATAGGGGCTTGCAACGTTGGCTGTATTCAGTGGTTGAGAGGAGGTGGCAGAAACACTCAAAGGACAGTCAAAAACTCACGACCACACTGGCATTGGGAATTCCACAGTGCTTGTCATTTAATAAACACACTCTCTTAACCAACCTTACAAGGCCCGATTGAACAGCTGCTGTCTTATCATACATGAAGCACAGTGTTCCTACAACCCGTAATGTTGCTTTGAGTTAGGGAGGTAAAAGATATGAGGTCCGTCTCAGTCCATACCTCCACATGCAAGCACGTTTCTCCCACAATCTACAGAGGGCAGTGGCGCATACTTGTGACATCACTAACCATTAACTTAGGTTGTCTTAAAGAGACACCACACAATTGTAACTGTTACAGGCTTCAGCAATGAGTCTGTCGTTATAACCTTCCATGGTTAAAAATCCAACTTTACAGCTGAAATAAACATGTTTATAGCAGGTGATAAAAAACAGTTTTGGTCAATATAGCTAATTTTTCCCCTCCATAACGACTGTATGGGGGTTGAATTGGGGTTGAATTTTTATATAATTTTTATATAATTCATGCATCTGGAGATGGAGAGGTAACCACTTTGATTTGTGGCCATCATGACACAGGCAGCTGAAGCTGATAGCTCTATAAGATGGCTTCTAATTTGAGTCACTGAAATTGACCTTTCCATGGAATGAAACTAAATAACATTAAATAGCAAAACTCTGAATAAAAAAACAAAACCACCAAATTCTATCAATGAGTTGAGATTTCAGGGTTTTTTCATAGAAAAGGGGGATGTTTGCTACCACCATTGATTTGCAAAGCCCAAAGTGAAGCTTCTATCATTGCATTTTGGATGATGCCATGTTCTCTTTGTTACCTTTTTCTATTTCTAGTTCCAAAAAACAAACTTGGCACCATCAGTGTAATGAGATCCTGTATAGCCCCTCAAATAACAGCCCATACGCCTGTGTTTAACAGTCTGACCCTGCTCTAAGTGGCATGGAGACCTTTCTCTTTAAAGAAAGATTCACATTTGTACCTACAAACTTACAAAGTTCTGCATTTCACATTATACTTGGCACAATGACGACTACGTTTAGTTTGAGACTACAGAGACATCAAACCCGTGAACACACACTGACACACACTCGCACAATCTTACCATCTTGTGGCACTCCATTACTATTCCTGAGCTCTTGCCTTTCCTGTGAATATTGGTTCATGGTAAAATGGAGCAATCCTCTGGAGGTGAAGAAAGCCTGACACGGTGTGATTGCCAAATGACAAACTTTTGATGGCTCAGAGAAAAATGAAATTACCTCACTGACATCTTGAGAGATTACTATTTCCCTCTTCCACACACACACTCACGCAGACCTTTGTTCCCCACCCGCCCTCTGTGCCCGCCGCATCACACATGGACACAGAGGAAGAGCCACAAGGAAATAAATAGAAAATATTGAAGTAAAATTTGAATCAGAACACAGACACACCCCGATTCCACCTCTGTGCCCTGCTCAGTGCCAGAGAAATGGATGCCAGGACATTAATTTTCATGATGTCAGGAACCTGGGGGGACGGGGAGAGGAGAGGCAGGCAAGTCATCAGTGGTGGCTGATTACCGGTGTTTGTGTGTTTCTGGCTCACTTCACAGCCTTGCCAAGATATCATCGTATCAGACTCCCCGAGAGGTTGTTTAACTTTCCCACTTTAACCCATCAAACGGCAGGGGAATGCAAACCAGTTTATACTGGAAGAAACTGACAAGGGTGAAAGAACTGGTTAGAACAAAAAGCAGTGTGTATGACAGAAACTACTTATTCCAGCTGCATATCTTCATTCTTGGACTCTCCTAGGGTAGCTTAGTATGAGTCACAGATCAAAATAACCCTTCTTTATCGCTGAACACCAGGTAGGTGGGATGCCTTTACCTCAGATGACCATAACCTGTCATTAAAACACCTCGCAGATCCAAGATTCTTAAAAAAAAAGAAGCCAGGTGTTTTTAAAGCCTGTAGATACTCTTGCATCACTATTTGAAAATTCGTACAAAATTAATGTGAAAGTCAACAACTGAAAAGCAGAATCCATTTAAATAACACAGGAGGTGAGTGCTGATGTTCTGCTTCAGTTTTTCACTTTCCCCTGCTTGTGGTGATTATAGATGCACTTATTCTGTTCAGCTTCACCATAAACAAATTATTGTTGATGCTGCTAAAAGTGTAAAGCATTATTGTAGTTTACAGGATAATGTTCCCCCGCAGTCACACATTTTGTAAGCTAGGATAAATTCAGTTTGTGCTGAATCATGCCCAGTTATGGTAAAAGTAGATTTAAAAAAAAATATTCTGCTGACTCAGTGGGATTTGGGACAATGTCGATGCATGTTTAACTGTTCCTTGCTGCTTTTCGTGTTGAGTATATACCAACTGACTTTTTCCAGGGGAAGGATACGCTTAAATTAAATAGAGTTTTTTGTTTTAGCAGTTCTGATTGACTGATTTGAGCAGGATGTGAGGAGAGGAGCTCTGAGCTGTCAGCTTGACACCACCATGTTGAACCATCGGCTTAGAAGGAGTTACTCATTCCTGGAGGGAGGGTCTATGGTGGTACATGAAAAACTGCATTCTACATCTTCCAGAATGAAAAATACTTTGGCATAAAAGTTGTCGTAATACTTTCTGCACCTCTAATTTCTAATGTAAACTGATAATGCAGCTAATAGGTGATAAATGATAGGATCCCATCGTTACAGGATCCATATGAGCGTCCCCGCCTTGAAGTTAGCCACTTCAGTCCTCCTAAACAACACTTACATAGACTGGCCTAGACATCTAATGGCTAAAATTATGTTTCTACAGTATCTAACTATCTAACATGCGTATATGAGCATTATAATTTAGCTAAAATGTGCTTTTATGAAGTTTTCATCTAATTGATTATCAGAAGCTGGTCAAACATACAAGGTACCCGTGCTGTTTTTGAACACTATTCTTTGAACACTTTTTCTATGAAAAATGAGCCTCAAAGAACAAAACCACAACATGCAGTTCCCAGCAAGCCTTTGTTCAATTGCTATCACAGTTCATCACAATGCAGCTCGTCACACTCATCATTACAACAAGTTATGATGAGCAATTTAAACCTTGTTTGGTCTTTACATGCACGTGGCCTTGCAGGATTCAGGGCATCATGTAGTAAAATTATTAATTTGAAAATATTTTTCATGGGGGCCCGGCCGGGCACAGCCCGAAGAGGAGACATGGGCCCATCCTCCCGCAGGCCCACCACCTGCAGGAGGCGCCATAGGGGTCAGGTGCATTGTGTGCCGGGTGGCGGCCAGGAGCGGAGGCCCTGGCGGACTGACCCCCGGCTGCCAAGACTGGCAATAGGGACATGGAATGTCACCTCTCTGGTGGGGAAGGAGCCTGAGTTAGTGCGTGAGGTTGAGAGGTACCGGCTAGATATAGTCGGGCTCACCTCTACGCATGGCTTGGGCTCTGGAACCAGTCTCCTGGAGAGGGGCTGGACTCTGTCTCAGTCTGTAGTTGCCCCTGGTGAGAGGCGGCGGGCTGGGGTGGGTATTCTAATATCCCCTCGTCTTGCTGCCGGTACGTTGGGGTTTTTCCCGGTGGACGAGAGGGTTTGTTCCCTGCGCCTTAGGGTCGGGGAACGGGTCCTGTCATCTGCGCTTATGCGCCGAGTGGCAGTTTGGAGTATCCAGCCCTCTTAGAGTCCCTGGGGGGGGGGGGGGGGGGTGCTGGAAGGTGCTCCATTTTGTAATCGTATCACCAGACCTGCGACCATCTGTTCTGGACACTCGGGTAAAGAGAGGGGCTGAGCTGTCAACTGATCACCACCTGGTGGTGAGTTGGATCAGGTGGCGGGGGAGGACGCTGGACAGACCTGAGGGTGTGCTGGGAACGACTAGCAGAGGCCCCAGTCCGCGAGATCTTCAACGCACACCTCCGGCAGAGCTTCAACAGCATTCCGAGGGAGGCGGGGGACATTGAGTCCGAATGGACCATGTTCAGCGTTGCCATTGCCGAAGCTGCTGCATTGAGCTGCGGCCGCAAGGTGGTTGGTGCCTGCCGTGGTGGTAATCCCCGAACCAAATGGTGGACACCAGAGGTGAAGGGAGCCACCAGGCTGAAGAAGGAGTCCTATAGGGCTTGGTTAGCCTGTGGGACTCCGGAGGCAGCCGACAGGTATCGACAGGCCAAGCGGAATGCGGCTCGGGCAGTGGCTGAAGCAAAAACTCGGGTGTGGGAGGAGTTCGGAGAGGCCATGGAAAAAGACTTTCGGACTGCCTCGAAGAGATTCTGGCAAACCGTCAGGCGTCTCAGGAGGGGAAAGCGGTGCTCTGCCTGCACTGTGTATAGTGCTGGCGGAGCGCTGCTGACGTCGACTGAGAAAATTGTCAGGCGGTGGAAGGAATACTTTGAGGACCTCCTTAATCCCACTGACGCGTCTTCCGAGGAGGAGGCAGAGTCTGGGGATGAGGGGAATGACCTGCCAATTTCTGGGGGCGAGGTCACTGAGGCAGTTAGACAACTCCTTGGTGGCAGAGCCCCTGGTGTTGATGAGGTCCGCCCCGAGTTCCTGAAGGCTCTGGACATTGTAGGGCTGTCTTGGTTGACACGCCTCTGCAATGTTGCATGGAGATCAGGGGCAGTACCCCTGGACTGGCAGACCGGGGTGGTGGTCCCCATCTTTAAGAAGGGGGACCGGAGGGTGTGTTCCAACTACAGGGGGATCACACTCCTCAGCCTCCCCGGGAAAGTCTATGCCAGGGTGCTGGAAAGGAGAGTTCGTCCGCTAGTCGAACCTCGGATACAGGAGGAACAATGCGGTTTTCGTCCTGGTTGCGGAACACTGGACCAGCTCTTCATCCTCTCGAGGATACTTAAGGGTGCATGGGAGTTTGCCCAACCAGTCTACATGTGTTTTGTGAACTTGGAGAAGGCATTTGACCGTGTCCCTCGGGGTGTCCTGTGGGAGGTGTTGCGGGAGTATGGGGTGTCTGGCACATTGCTATGGGCCATTCGATCCCTATACAACCATTGCAAGAGCTTGGTTCGCATTGCCGGCAATAAGTCAGACTCGTTCCCGGTGGGTGATGGGCTCCGCCAGGGCTGCCCTTTGTCACCGGTTCTGTTCATAATTTTTATGGACAGGATTTCTAGGCGCAGCCAAGTGGCGGAGGGCTTTCGCTTTGGTGGCCTCAGAATCTCATCTCTGATTTTTGCGGATGATGTGGTTCTGTTGGCTTCATCGGGTGAGGGCCTCCAGCTCGCACTGGAGCGGTTCGCAGCCGAGTGTGAAGCAGCAGGAATGAGGATCACCACCTCCAAATCTGAGGCCATGGTTCTCAGCCGGAAAAGGGTGGAGTGCCCACTCCGGGTCGGGGATGAGTTCCTGCCCCAAGTGGAGGAGTTCAAGTATCTCGGGGTCTTGTTCGCGAGTGATGGGAGAAGGGAGCCGGAGATCGACAGACGGATTGGGGCTGCAGCTGCAGTAATGCAGACGCTGCACCGGTCCGTCGTGGTGAAGAGGGAGCTGAGTGTAAAAGCGAAGCTCTCAATTTACCGGTCGATCTACGTCCCTACCCTCACCTATGGCCACGAGCTGTGGGTAGTGACTGAAAGAACGAGATCGCGGATACAAGCGGCGGAAATGAGCTTCCTCCGAAGGGTGGCTGGCCTCTCCCTTAGAGATAGGGTGAGAAGTTCGGCCATCCGGGAGGGGCTCAGAGTAGAGCCGCTGCTGCTCCACATCGAAAGGAGCCAGCTGAGGTGGTTTGGGCATCTGACAAGGATGCCCCCTGGGCGCCTCCTGGGTGAGGTGTTCCAGGCATGTCCCACCGGGAGGAGGCCCCGGGGCAGACCCAGGACATGCTGGAGAGATTATATCTCTCGGCTGGCCTGGGAACGCCTTGGTGTTTCCCCGGATAAGCTGGAGGAGGTGGCTGGGGAGAGGGAGGTCTGGGCCTCTTTGCTTAGGCTGCTGCCCCCGCGACCCGGCCTCGGATAAAGCGGATGAAGATGGATGGATGGAATATTCTTCATGGTCATGCTAGTTGAGCCTACACAAAGAAAAATACTGTGCAGTGGTCCTTCTCACTGCTGCAGGCAGGTACATGTGTACTGTGAGTGGAAAAAGTGAAAGAATATATTCTTTTTTTGGGTTCAGCAGGTACAGAAATGATTTGACTTCAGGGGCATGAAATATTTGCATTTCAACCATGCCTGAACACAGAACTGAACTTAATGTATTCAGTGTCCAC
Source organism: Neolamprologus multifasciatus (assembly GCF_963576455.1). Taxonomy (NCBI): domain Eukaryota; kingdom Metazoa; phylum Chordata; class Actinopteri; order Cichliformes; family Cichlidae; genus Neolamprologus; species Neolamprologus multifasciatus. Next base: position 26,612,904 of record NC_140454.1, read on the forward strand.
TGATCTGGGAAAGCAGGCGCTCCAAAGCCAGAATATTGAGCGGTTTCACACCAAAGACTAGTCAAATAGAAAGAGTGCACAGTGCACAGGAGTGATTTCTCTCACCTCCCTCTCGCTCTCTCTGGCCTGTTGAATGACACTGTGACAAAGCAGTTCTGCGCGTTTGTCTGAGGATGGACGGGGAAGTCGAGGCCGTGACAAGTGCCTACTTGGGTGGGGGAGGATGACAAAGGCAGTGACAGCAACACTGGCGGACTGTGAGACACAATGCATTGTGCAAAAACAAAGCATTATTCCTTCCAGATTTCAGTATTCACCTGCACCTGGGAGTCAGGTGCAAGAATGTAATATGGGCCAGTGATGGTCAGAAAGCCAGCAGGGGAATCTACATTTGATAAGTCAGGATCTAAATCTTGTTCAGGCCAGAGAAATGAATGGATGAGCCATTTTTTCCTAATTGCTCTGCTGATTAAAAAGCTTTTTAACAGGATCATCTGGGGTGGCATTAGCTGTCATTGACAAGACATTATAGCCAAAGTGAAGTGCCTCTGGGCCGGCTTTAATAAATGTTAGCTTGTCTTGGCCACTAAGAGCAATAAAGATTAGAAATTACCCTTCCCCTTCTGTCTCTGCTGTCTTTTATACCTCCATACTTTCTGCTTACACCACAACCTGGACTAAAAGCAGCTGCCTTGGTTGTTTCTTCTCAGGATGTCGAAAGTCTTATTGTATCTGACAAATTTGAATATACAGATTTTTAAAAATTAAATGCACAAAGGTAAACTTTCTAATATCCTTTATTTATTACACATAAAGTTAAATACCTGTTTTAATTATTAATGATTATGACTTATAAGTCAAAAAAATGAGACATTATTTCATTTTAAGTTTGTGTAAATTACTATTTAAACTATATAAATACCATGTACCTCCTGGTTTAGCTCAATACACAGCCTGACAGTTGTCCACGTGATGATTATCAATTGCACAAGTTGGGTGAGACACACAAGGTCGGTGTTGGCTTACTGAAGCATTTTAATGGAAAATTGACAGCAAGGGAAATGCTTGGTAGGAAAAGATGCATAAGCAACATGGCTAACTGCAACCATGACAAAGTAGCCAAGAAAAATTGGTTTCTCAACTTGGGAGAGCTTCACAAGGAGTGGACTTTGTGTTTGGAGGCAATTGAACCTCTGAAACCCTGACATTTTTAGAAAAGGAGCTAAATTGGACGTGTTCCTAAACCAGAAATAATGCCAGAAGTGCCTCACTTGAGCTATTGAGAAAAAGAGCTGGACTGGCTCAGTGATCAAAAGTTCTCTCTCCATCCATCCATCCATCCAAACTTCCATCATCTTCCATTTGTCTAATTTGGGGTTATTGAAGGGCTGGCGCTTATCCCAATTGCCATAGAGTGAGAGGCAGGGTACACCTTGAACAGGTCACTAGTCTTTTGCAGGCCTAACAGTAGAGACACAAGCTGCCTTCATGCTGCACCACACTGAATCTGCTAAAATGTACCCTTTTGAATTAAAAGAGGAAAAACAATAAAAAAGCTTTCCAACTTTTTACGATGCACCTTTCTGTTGCTTGCTCGGTTAGTGGCCACGTGGTACATTGCCAGTCTGATCTCAGTCTTTAATGTCTAAAATAATTGATTTATCATACTGTAATAGCACTAGTGGGTCATTCAGAAGACGCTGCTCTGGGTTTTGTGTTAATTTACCATCACACATGCAGGTGTTGTTCCTTTGGTGGTGCCGAGCCAAAAGCATTCGTCAGAGATAAACGCAACGGGCAGCGATTCAACATTGCCATCACGTCCATGCCCCTGTTTCTTTTTAAGTCTCTTCTAAGCTCTTCTCTTTTCACATCTTTGCAAAGAGCATTCCAATATTTCAGCTTTACATAAAGGGCCCCCGCATAGTTGACGCCTGGACTTTATTCAGACAAAGACCAGGATTGTCTGAGAAAGTCTGGCGCCCATATTCCTCACCTGCACCACAAAGCTGCAGCAGCTCTCAGTACAAAAAGACGGCCCCCCACCCCTGTCAGAAGAGTGATACAGGGGCAATAAAATCAGCAGGAAGCTCTGAGATTCTCTGAACAAACAACAATAAAATAAAGAATAAAATATCGCCCCGCTTGAAGCTTTCAGGTTGACTTTTCTCTTTTTTTTCTCTTATTTTTCAGCATGCCAAAGTGTTTTTCAGATTGGTTGGAGTCGTGAATACATTGGAGAAGTGATCTGAGCCGAGTTTCCAAGATGAAAACAATCACCTGGTTTGTGCTGTTGCCATGGTGTTTATAGTCCTGCAGAAATCTGCCTTAGTTTGTTTATTCTTCCATAATTACTCTTCTGCTGCATATCCAACCTCCCTGAAAAGATTTCTCCTTCTATTTTTCTTAATAAATAAAGATTAGAGACATATGAGAGTGGCTTATTGAAATGTCAAATATATAACTTAGTTCAGTGCTGGTATACTGTGAGCAATATGGGGTCATAGTGTGTGATCATAACATTATATTACCTATAGTTTTTCATATTTCACTTATAGCCACGTTTCTATAAGAGGAATTTCCCCTAGATCAGGGGTCAGCAACCTTTAACACCCAAAGAGCCATTTGGACCCAGTTTCCACGCAAAAGAAAACACAAAAAAAATACTTTTTGACATCTAAAATGAAGATAACACTGTATATATTGTTTTTTTTTTACCTTTATGTGTCATGGTCCTGGGTCGGTGACCCAGCGCTTTGAGTTTGTTATTAGTATTTTCTAGTTTATTCTGTTTTGTATTGGTGGTTGGGGTTTGGTTGTGTTTATCTTCCCTACCTGCGTCTCCCTCGGTGCTCTGTTCATGTCCTCGTGTTGTTATGTAAAACAGTCTGTGTGTTTCCTGTTTTACTTTGTAGGGTTGTGTCTCGTTATGTCCATTAGTTCCAGCTGTGTCCCCTCCTGTGTGCCATTTCCTGATTACCTGATGTGTGTATTTATAGTGGGTGTCGGTCTGTGTTCGTTGTCGGCTCGTCTGTGTTTCATGGTGTCTGTTCCTCGTCTGTGTCTCTCTGCCTCCCACCCCATTTGTATGATCCGGTTTGTCATTTAGCTCACCCAGTTTAGGTTATGTTCTGTCCTGCTTTCAGTTCTGTTTTTTGTATACTGTAAATAAACCCTCACTCTCATCATCTTATCGGCTGTCTGCATTTTGGGTCCTCCGTTTCCTCCACACCACACGGCTCACCCCGCCAGCCGTGACATTATGCCTTGTTTGAAGAACTAAGGTGTGTTGCTTATGAAATCCTTGAAGTGCTACAGAGAAAATTACACTTTATTTATTTAATTAACATATTTTGAACTCTTAAAGAAATATAACAAAAATGAAAGACACCCTGCTGAACTAAAATGATCCATGTAGCAAACAAAAACTGTTATATTGCCTTTGGGCTTTTGGAGCCTTGACCTGACTTTTAAAAAATAATTGGAAAAAAAGCACTATGCTGCTAAAAAATTAAAATAGATATTTGCAAAATTCTTCCTAAATATGTATTTTACCTGGTTAATGTGTGTGGTGGGGCGTGGCCTGCAGCGCCACTGCAGGGGAGGGGGACGCACCTGAGCGGCACCCGCAATCACGCCTCGCCACCTTTAAGTATGTGCTGTTGTGTTGGTATGCATCGGGCTGTGAAAAGTGGTCAATAAAGAGATGCTGAAAAGCATGTTCATGCAAACATCGTCAGGTCTGCCGTGATATGTTTACAATGGGACTTCTGCTCCTGAACCTCTGCGCACAGCGTCTGCAAACCTGGGCTGTACGAAGTCACTTTCATCTTTACGCGGGACTGTAAGCTGTCGTCTGTGAGGCGTGAGCGGTGTTTGTTTTTAAGATAGTTAACGGTGGAGAACAGCTGCTGACATAACATGGATCCGAAGATCCATAATTGGCCTACCCGGGGTTGAAAGTCTGGGTATACCGGCTTCCGCGAGTGTGACGCTTATTTTGAGCGATGAAAAAATAATAGAATATAATTTTATTTTTATATTTCAATATCACAATAATCTTCCAATTTAGAACTACAAGTTAAAAAAGAACTAACATAAATAAAATACTGTAACGTTCACAAGAACCAGACGTTTGGATCTCAGTTTGTCCGTTTATTCGGTAACACAGGCAAACGGGCCGTTAACTCCGGGGAGAGTGCCCACGTACTGCACCTCACTTCAGCCCCGCACAGTCACGCAACAACAAGGGACCCCCCTCCCCTTCCTGCACACATTAACTCCCTTTTTCCTGCAGCACAACCAAACATGTATCTTAAAGAAATAACAACAGTGTGCAGAGATAACCAACATGTCACTGTAAAATAACATTTAACCATCGTTACACTGCCCCCCCAGCAATAAGTTCCTCGTCCCCGAGGGAACAACACAGTCTCTGAGGCGGGGTGGTAACCTGCGTTCTCTCCTTGACCTCCTGAGCCCCTGGGGTGTACACGGAGCTTCGGGGCTTTGAGGTGAAGGGTCCAAGGGAGGGGAACGCAGCTCTGGCCGGGGGTCCCTCTGTGCAGGGTCCTGGGAGCTCTGTACACGTCCCTCAGGGAAGGAGGGGAGGGACTGCCCTCTATAGGGGGCCATCCGGTCTCTGTGCAGCGCCACTTTCCTCCCTCTAGGAGGCAACTGCACCCTGTAAACAACTTCCCCCACTCGCTCCAGGACGCTGCAGGGCCCCACCCAGCTGCAATCCAGTTTAGGACACCGTCCTTTCTTTCTCTTTGGGCTGTAGACCCACACCAGCTCCCCAGCACGGAAGTGCCTCCCCTTAGTGGTGATGTCATAATTCCTCTTTTGGCGCAGGCCTGCCTTCGCCAGCTGCTCCCGGGCGTAGGAATGTGCAGAATCCAGCCGGTCCTGCAGCTTCCTTGCGTAGTCCCGGCCTGGTGGTGCCACTGGCGCGTCCGGGGGCTTCCCAAAAGCCAACTCTGCAGGAGTTCTCAGCTCTCTCCCTAACATGAGCAGGGCAGGCGTACATTGGGTGGAGTCTTGCACTGCCGACCTGTAGGCCATGAGGATAAGGGGAAGATGGTAGTCCCAGTCCCGTTGGTGTTCTGAGGTAAGGATGGCTAGCTGCTGGGCCAGCGTCCTGTTAAACCTTTCCACCAGTCCATCGCTTTGGGGGTGAAGTGGGGTGGTGCGGGTCTTCTTAATCCCAAGGCGTTCACACATGGCAGCAAATACCTTGGACTCAAAGTTACGCCCCTGGTCACTGTGGAGGGTCTCTGCTGTTCCAAAGCGGCTGAACATCCCCTCCACTAATACATCAGCGACAGTCTCAGCCTCCTGATCTGGGATGGCATATGCTTCCGGCCACTTGGTAAAATAGTCCATGGCCACAAGGACAAAGCGGTTTCCTCTGTCTGTACGAGGAAATGGGCCCATGACGTCCACAGCTACTCGCTCCATTCGAGCTCCTGCTGGTTGCTGCTGAAGCTGAGCCCGGGACTGGTCCTGTGGCCCTTTGTGCGAGGAACATGCATCACAGCTGCGGCAAAAGTCCTCCACATCCCTCCGCTGCTGACCCCAGTAGTAGCCCTGGCGGAGGCGGCGGAGGGTCTTGGAGATCCCAAAGTGGCCGGAGCCAGTGCTCCCATGGCAGGCTTCCAGCACAGCTGACCTCAGCGACCTTGGCACCACAACCTGCCACCTCTCCTCCCCTGTGGCAGGATCCTTCCAGGCACGCTCCAACACCCCCTCCTTCAGCCTGAGAGCTGCAAACTTGGCCCACAGCCCCCTGGTACAGACGGAAAACCCAGTGACCTCATCCCAAAGGGGTTGCTTCTCCCTCTCCAGCCACTGCAGGACTGGCAGCAGGTCAGTGTCTTGTTCCTGCCGTGCCCTCCACTCCGCTGCATCCACCACCAGAAGAGCCCTGCAGGCGAGCTGTGTTGCTCCGTCTATTGTTGTGAGTTCCCGCTCTATCTCCTCTCGCTTCTCACAGTAACGGCAGCCAGCTGCAGCACATGGGCGGCGAGAGAGGGCGTCTGCGTTAGAATGGTGCGTCCCTGCTCTGTGCTCCACAGTGAAATTGAAGGCTTGGAGCTCCTCCAGCCAGCGAGCCACCTGTCCTTCTGGCTCCCTGAAAGACATCAGCCACTGGAGGGCGGCATGATCGGTTCTGATAACAAATGATGTGCCACACAGGTAGTACTTAAAGTGTCTCACCCCTGCCACCACGGCCAGCAGCTCTCGTCGTGTGACACAGTAGCGCCGCTCACTCCTGTTCAGGACCCGGCTGAAGTACGCCACCACCTTCTCACCTTCCGGCCCAATCTGCGACAACACAGCTCCCAGCCCCACATTACTTGCGTCAGTGTCCAGGACAAAAGGCAGGGTGGGGTCAGGGGGGGCGAGGACTGGGGACTCTGTCAGCGATCTGCGGAGGGTGTTGAATGCCTGCTGACAGTCCTGGGTCCAGATGAAGTCACGGTCCTTCTGCAGCAGGCGGAAGAGTGGTGCGGCTATAGAGGAAAAGCCCTTCACAAACCTCCTGTAATAAGACGCCAGTCCTAGGAAGCTTTTGAGCTGTTTCTGGTCTGCTGGTGTGGGCCACTCAGTAATGGTGTGAATTTTTTCCTCCAAAGTGCTGATGCCCTCATGACCCAGCTTGTGGCCCAGAAACTCTACCTCTCTCCTCATGAAGTGGCACTTGTCGGGGTGCAGCTTCAGGCCTGCAGCCGCCACCCTCCCCAACACTTGTCTCAGGGCATCCAGGGCAGCATCAAAGGAGCTCCCGTGTACTAGAAGATCATCCAGGTAGACCAGACACCGTTGCCGTGGGACGCCAGCCAGCACACTGTCCATAAGCCTCTCGAAGGTAGCAGGAGCGTTGCAAAGACCAAAGCTCAGGACTTTGAACTGCCATAGTCCCCTGTTAGTGCAGAAGGCTGTCTTCGGTCTGGATTCAGGGGACAGTGGCACCTGCCAGTAGCCACTCCGCAGGTCCAGGGTGGAGAACCAGGAGGATCCGGCTACTAAATCGAGAGACTCATCAATCCTGGGAAGGGGGTAAGAGTCCTTTTTTGTCACTTTGTTGAGTGGTCTGTAGTCCACACAGAAACGCATCCTTGGGCTTTTTTTCTTAGGCACCATCACCACAGCGGAGGCCCACGGGCTATCAGATGGCTCTATGATGCCCGCCTTCATCATTTCACACAACTCTCTGTCAGCAGCCTCCTGATGAGCCAGGGGCAGGCGGCGGGGGCGCACTTTAATAGGCTGGGCATCCCCGGTCTCAATGACGTGCTCTACCAAATGTGTCAAGCCAACATCACTTTCTTTCAGGGCAAAAATGTCACTAAACTCTCTTAGTACCTGCCATAGACTCTCTTGCTGCTGTGGAGTCAGCCCCTCACAGTTCTTTGACCAGATGCTCCTCACTGCTGAGAGCGTCTCCTCCTCTCCCGCTTGCTGTTCTGCTGGCGGGTCTGCAGGGGTCTCCGAGGTGGAGGTGGACGCCGCGGCAGATGCTGGGCAGACCGGGGGAGGAATAAGCTGCACCTTCTTCCCATCAGGGAGTACGAGGAAGCCTTTGCCTAAGTCCAGTACACCACCAATGGCTCGCAAAAAATCCAGTCCAAGGATGCAGGCGTCCTGCACGTCAGCCACCCAGGCAGCGAAAGGAACACCGAGGTCCCCCACCTTAAACTGGAACACTCCCCTCCCTCTAATTGGGGCCAGATCACCGGTCACAGTCTTAAGTCGCACATTAGTTGGTTGCACAGCAGCTCCGGCTGGGACAACATCGGGTCGGACCAGCGTTGCATTGGACCCCGTGTCCAGAAGGGCCGTACAGGACACCCCCGCAATCATCACTGGAACATGGCAAAAGTCGCCAACCTGGGTCCAGCCCACAGCGATGACCGCACCGGGCGGAAATGGCGGTGGTGTGGGGATGTTGTTCTCCCTGGCCCGTGTACTCCCACCTACACGGGCCCGTGTGCGTTTCCCTGAACCGCTGCAAGCTTGGGGCACTGCCTGATGAGGTGTCCGACTTGTCCACATCCCCAGCAGCTCTGTGGTCGGCGGCGTGGGCCAGCCCGAGGGGAAGGCGACTGCAGAGAAGCCGTCTGAACCAAACTGCACAGGCCCGCTGGCATCTCCATCTGCTCCACAGGTGCTGACATAGCCCTCACCACATGTGTGTCATCAGCGCCCCCAGAGGATCCTGCAAGCATCTCCCTCTCCAAGGCTAGCTCCAGGGCTGCACTGAGTGTGGCCGGTCGAGCAAGCTGAGTTTGCACACGGAGCTCTTTAGGGCTCAGGGCCTGCAGGAACTGGTCCCGAGCTAACTCCGCCTGCACTGATGGTGGCATGCTGTCATACGCCCTCCGGCAAAGACACTCGACTTCATGGGCCAAAATGCGAAGGGGCTCTCCTGGCAATCTGCGTCTGTTGTGGAACTCCGACCTCAGCAGCACTGGTTGGTTATACTGCCCGAAGCGTCTCTGAAGTGCCCCAACCAGAGCATTATAATCTCCCCTTTGCTCCTCGGTCAGCAGCAGCAGGCATGCAGCTGCATCCTCACACAGGCACAAAGCCAATTGGAGAGCTTTATGTTCCTCAGACCAGCCAGCTGCAACAGCTAACAGCTCAAACTGTGCAATAAACACTTCCCATGGCGTCTTGCCGCTGAACTTAGGCATTTTTATATTCGCCGCAGCTTGCTGGGCGCCGCCATGTTTGTTTACATCACGTGACGGCGCGCCAAGCGAGGTCGACTCCTTCCCGCCGGAATCGCGGCCGCTGTGCGAAAAGTTCCCGAGCCTAGTCAAACCTTGAGAAAATCCAGCTTCAGCAGACAGCCGCAGCGCCGTTTCCCTCACTCTATGGGCAGGCGAGCGCGGACGAACCTCCCTCTCCTCCGTCTCCTTCTTAATCTTGCCCGGCAACATCCTCGTGTCTCGTGACGGTCAGCGTCGCCAGCAACAGGGTGTCGGGCGTTTTCGGTTTTTTTTTTCTTTCTTCACTTCTGACACCAGTGTAACGTTCACAAGAACCAGATGTTTGGATCTCAGTTTGTCCGTTTATTCGGTAACACAGGCAAACGGGCCGTTAACTCCGGGGAGAGTGCCCACGTACTGCACCTCACTTCAGCCCCGCACAGTCACGCAACAACAAGGGACCCCCCTCCCCTTCCTGCACACATTAACTCCCTTTTTCCTGCAGCACAACCAAACATGTATCTTAAAGAAATAACAACAGTGTGCAGAGATAACCAACATGTCACTGTAAAATAACATTTAACCATCGTTACAATACATTTCAGCTAAATACTTCTAATTTATTTTCCCAAACCACGCGGAGCCGCACTATAAGGACTAAAGAGCCGCATGCGGCTCTGGAGCCGCAGGTTGCCGACCCCTGCCCTAGATACTAGGAACTTTTGGAGGGACTCTTGCATGCAGGATACCAAAGACTAACTTAAATGACTTCAGCCCCTCGGAAAATAAAGAAATAAGGCTAATCTGCAGGCAGTTTATGAACTATGGAAGTGGGCTGGCTACAGTGCTTGGTGCATTTTCTGCTTTATGCTGCTACGGCATCGCTTGTGTCTGAATTAAGCATCACCCTGAAAAATGAAGCCAATACAACCAAAGTGCCAAGAGTTCCAGTTCCTCTAATGTCCATGTAATATACTTAATATATTTCTCTGTCGAGGGAACCCGTTGATCAGATGATCTCCTGTGAGGAGCACTTGGTGACTTTGGGGAGGAAGAACTCCCTTTTAACAAGAAGAGGGACAGCCATCTGCTTCAACTGGTTGGGGAGTTAATGAAGACTGGGATAAGCAAGATACGTAATCTCACTTGCCATCACACATCTCCTCTTAACAGGAAAACAACTCTAACCAGATTTCAAACATTGCATCTGATGGCCTGTTAGCTTCTTTCAAATCCACAAACATCTTGTTATTTTTTATTTTGGCCTCAATTAAACCACACTCCTCTGCCAAGCCATTCAAAGCCTCATAAACCCAACTGTAACATGATTAGTGAATGACATCTAATTCGTTCTTACCCTGCGCAGACATCCCACCTCACTCTGCTGAGTCAAACAAGGAGAGCGGCTCCATATTTTCATGCTACTACACAGAGAGTGAGCGGTGTAGAGAGCTAATCTGTCCTGCTTCTGTGGAAAATGATGCGGGGCATAACTCACTTCGATGGCGTCCTGCCTCCCTCAGATTGACTAATGGCTTTTTCCTTGAATGCTGAATCAAAGCAAACAAACTGAGGGTGGAATTGAGCTCAAGCTGGCCCTCTGCCAGCGACACCATAGACAACTTCTCTCCATCTCATCCCGCACCGACTCCCGCTCCATTCGCAGGTTGATTTGTTGTTATTGAGGAATATTTCATCCACGATTGTTGACTTGGCAGTACTGAGACAGATAAAGACAAACTCACGTAGAGCTGATGGTGAGATTTTCATCGGCTGAAAAGAACCAGACGGGCGAAGAGTGATGAGCAGCAGATGTGAACTAGAACTCTGTTACCGATGTCAAGTCATGTTCATCCAAAAAGTATGTAATTATCCTCTCTGCTATCTGCGCACCATTATCATAATTGTATTTGTGTGTCTTCCCGCTGTAATAACTTGGCACAGGTGCAGCAATGATTAACAGGGAGCAGCTTCAGGCGGCTGTGCAGAGGACAGCATTACATGAGCCTGGAGGTTGGGACACTTCAGAACAATTACGAGGTCCTTAAAACAGCAGAGAAAGTAATAAATGCTGAAATAAATGTGGCAGGATTATTACAGGCAATCAAAAAGAACAACAGCCAATCACAAAGTCGGGTTCTCGGGTCTTTCTCCTGGGGCACCTAAACTGAAAAGTCTGTCACAAATGGGATGGATGTTGATTTCATCAGGATTTAATTTTAAGTTGAAGTTGAAGTGGTCACTCCAACTATAATAACATATGACTGGCTGATTTATTGTTTCTCAGGACCAGAACATGAAGAGGCAAAAGCTATCAGAGAAACTGAACCAAATCAAAGATTTGATTTTGTTCTAATGAAGAGCAATCTGTACCAAGATACAACAAACACACTCCAACGGGGTGGGCTTCAATGTTAGAACAAAAGGCCAGAGAGTGAAAAGATCAAAAGTTTTTCTGTTTTGATTGAGGAGCTTTTCATGGAAACCAAATTTAAGCAGTTCTATAAATTAATGTTTTTCTCAAATAATTTAGTGTTCCTCTAAACAAAACAGGCAGAGGGGAATCTACCAACCATGCCTCATTTAAGTTCAGGGACTCCAGTTTGCTGAGGTGAAGCCTAGCAGACAGCTAGCAGCTACAGCTGCCTATGTTGCCATTCAGGCCACGCCCCTAATAATGCCTTAATAAACCTTAATGCCATTTAAACATGTTAGTGTTAAAAAAAATTCTACCCAGTTTTCTTTGTTTCAGTTTGTGAACATACTTATATCTGCTGTAAAGTCGGACATTTTAACATGCCAATCTAGTGGGACTGACTCACTGTTGGAAGCAGCCTCTAGTGGACATGAGTTGAACTGCAGCTTTTGACACAGTATGTTCTACATTTAACAGCCTGGGAGGTTTCAGCTTCCCTGTTATTTCCAACCCTAAAAATTAAATCAGTTCCAACTAGACTGACCTGCGAGAGTTGTGCTGGCTGCTCAATTTATTTATTTTTTGTTGACGAGTGAAATTAATTCGAAAAAACACTTCTTGCTTGGAACTGCTCATAACAACATCTGTGGATTGTTTGGAGTTACCAGGTCATGATTTCTAAAAAGAGATGTTGTTGTTGAATCCTTTCAAGTGTACATTTACATGCATTATATTCAAGAGAAGGCTGGCATCCTCACAATTGATTTCATCAAGTTCTGTGTTCCTCTTGATGTTTCCCACAATCCCGAGTCAGCCCTAATCCTGGTCGAGCCCTATACTACCACCCTTAATACTAACACAAACAGAGCCTTTCCACCCAGCGTTTTAATGATGACTGACCGCAGGTGGCAGGTTCTGTTCTCGACTGCTGAACCGCAGGGATGGCAATACATTGGATAGGATTTAGTAACAGATCTAATAGTCATGGGCAGTGAATGCCAGGTTAGGAAGGGATTAGGATCCCCCCCCCCCTCCCTTTATTTTGGTTTGCTGACCAATCAGAGGAGCTCCTGTACTGGCCTATTTCATGTCATGGATTCATGCATGGGCAGTCATGCTGACCCTGTGCCTCTCTCCTTCTGTGTCATGTGACTTTGGTTTTGTCTCTGAATGTTTGTGCAGTAAATGGGAATCATGGTTCAGTTTTGAATGAAAATAAAGCAAAATGTAACAGCAGTGTCTCATGCAGAGAGAGGGAGAAAAAAAGAAGAAGCTTCTTTGCTCATGTTGCTTTGCTCCTAAAATTTAATGCTGACCACATGCCAGCCTCGGTTACATAAAGGTTTGAAGGCCTTTGTGTTCTCAGCTGCTGTCCTTTAACATCTATTGTGGCTGTTTGAGCTCTCAGTGTGAATCTTTGGTAATATACTGGCCTTTTTAGATTACACTCTGAGAGATTTAGCTTCCTTTGCTGCAGCAGCTTGCTGAGAGTATTGACCTTCAGCTGAAGTATAAGTTAAATATGCTCTTTACAGCAGATGCCAGTCTTATTGCAGATTTCTGGGCTTTATTCTGCTTCAATTTAAGCTTGCTGTCCATCACCAACTCCTCTTTTCCCCATCGTATCTCACATCCATGTCTTTCATACCCCCCCCCCCCCCCACACACACACACACACACACACACACTACTAAAGCAGACAGGAGGTGAGGTACGAATTAATCCCCCCCACATCTTCCAATACATTTTGTAACATGTTTTATGCCCCGTCTGGCCTTTAGCTTGCTTGCCAAGCCAGGATTACTCCCAAAAGTGGAAAGAAGCAGGAGAAAAGAGGGAGGAGAGGTACAGCCCATAAGGCTCTGCCTGCATGCTGAGTGCTGTCTTAGGGGAGAAGCTGCTTCTGTCTGGCCTCGGTGTGCAGGAGATGGGAAGCCCTGCCAGCTTCTCAGGCGCTACTCCTCCACAGGAAGAAGGCCACAGCAGGCCAGCTCACAGCGGTACAGGGCAAACAGGGAGCAGTGTCTCCATGGGGAAGAGGCTACTGCAGAACGAGGAGGGCAAAGTGGCTACTTCAGGTTATTTGCGGGTCATCTCAAGGGAAATACTCAAACCATCAGATAAATCACTGTCAGTGTCCTGAAAATGTTTCATTTCAATCCAGACAGTTTACACTTTGATCAAGCAGCTGTTAGAAATTGCAGTTCCAGTAAAGTCCACTTGAGGCTGCCTCCAGCAGTCAGCCATATCCCCAAAACTAATGTTAAAGAACAAACAAAATTTGCTTTGGTGTCTATAGCTGATTTCCCCCTTAACAATAAACTCACCCGTTTGAATTTTATTAAGGTTTATAATTTGCATTATCATGGGTGTGGCCTCTTTGACTGACACATCTATGATAAATGGTAAATGGCCTGTATTTGTATAGTGCTTTACTTAGTCCCTATGGACCCAAAAGTGCTTTACACTGCATTCAGTCATCCACACATTCACACACACATTCACACACTGGTGATGGAAAGCTAAATTGTAGCCACATCTGCCACATCTATGGCATCACAAGTGGCTTTAGCTGCTAGGCTTTACCTCAGCTAATTAGCTGAACTGGACCTCTGGAACATATTTGTGTTGTTGGCATAATATCAAATATTTCATACAGTATAATGTCAGATGCATAGTAACGTATGGAGAGCATTTGCAACTGGAAAACTATATAAACAAGTAAGTCCCTGGTGATATTATTCTTGGTAAATTGCATCTGGTTATCCAAGTTGTTCTTAGTAATAGAGAACACATGGTGGTGCTGGTGAGATCTGTCATGTGATTCTCCTGGGAAAGTCATTTCGACATGCAGACATCCCTCTGAGTGCTGTTATATCCCTTGACTCAGATTGTTGGTATATATAATATGTGTGCTCTCTGGAGGGCATTTCTTTCTCAGCACTGAGAAGATCTCTTTATCTTTTATTAAGATATCACAGTAGGAAGAAATCCCAGAGAAAAAAAGTCTGGGAAAGGTCAAGTGCCTGGGAGGGACAGGGAAAAAAGAGACAATTTTTCATCCATGATTGATGATGATCCACCTGCAAAGCACCACGGCTCACTGTGTGGAACAGAGGTCACGCATGCATGAGGATGAGTGTGAACAACTCTCCTTCACTCCTTTGGACCATCACAAAGTCACACACACACACCGCACAATATCTCACAAAAAGTACATTTTACACCTCACAATCCAAAAAGAGCAGGCAGTAATCAAGCTGTTGGCAGACACAACCATTAAATACAGATAGTGTGATAAAATGCCAGGACACTTCAGTCAAATCAGACATAAAAAGCTTTATTCAAAAACTATATTATACAGGATTTTTATGCAGGGTCAGGGCAAAACTCTGCTTTTAATGTTTGCAGCAGCAGCAGTAGCAGCAAGAATTAGGGTTAATAGAGGTGAAGTCTAAGGTAGATTTATTGTTAGTGAGTGTTCTTGAAAATATTTCCTTTTTTAACACATCAGCAAAAGAAGAAATAGTTGAACAAGGTACGCAGCAAGGACCACTGAGGCTCACAGAAAAGATTTTAGCCACGGTGAATGACATTGCTGTGTTAAGCAGTCTATTAAAATATTTGTAATTTAGCTCTGCTGGTCTTGGCAAAACAGACCAACATGCTTGTCCCTGTGAATCATTCCTGCCCTTAGTGAAGTCCACGAGCTGTGGGTATGATGGCCATGGCCAAAAGAATTGCAGCGCAGATGCAGGAATAAAAATGGGTTTCACTGAAGATTGTTTGGACCCTTATGAGATAGGGTGAGGAGCTCAGTCATGCAGCAGGAACGTAAAGTAAACTGCTGCTCCTCAACACTGAAAGCAGCTAGCTGAGGTTTCATACTAGGTTTGAACATCTAGAACATCTATGAGATCCCTCATAGGTGAGGTGTTTCATGGATATTATATATTTCTTGGCTGGCTTGGGAATGCCTCGATGTACCACCAGAAGATTGGGAGGAGGTAGCTCAGGAGAACATGATCGCAGCAGTTATACTTCAACTGCTCTCAACACAAACACAAACACAAATAAACATCAGAAAACGAATGGATGAAAGGATAATTTCCATTCTCATTTAGACTACTTTCTTTGCCCAACAAACAGATTGCTGTATCCTTTGTGGTGATAAAAATGCTTCCTCTTGAAATTTTGACTCAGTCCCTACATGATACTGCTTCCTCGCAATTTGTTTTTGTGGGAGTCTATCTTCTGCATCCATATCAACGTGCAGACAGAACCCCCCTTCAACTAGTCTTGACAGCATGACAGAATGTAAAAGAAATAATGGCCCATCCCCACTCCCCTTTTGTGCTAATGGTAGCTAGTTCTTACACTGAACTCACATCAACGTTTGTAGACTTTTGGCGTAACCAGATCATTTTATGCAAGCACCACAAGGCAAGTGCAGAATGATCTCTGTGATATCGATAGCTCCAAAACTGGTCGACTCACACTAAAACAGGAAAAGCAGTACATCAGGTAAAAGTCTGTTTGATTTCAGTGTGAGCTGTCTCTTTATCCTCTAATATATATTTAACATCAATCGAGTTTACAAGACTGACGATTTATCACTTGTGTCAGACTATTCCGCATTTAGCACAGCTTAGCTCATAGTTAGAGGCAATTAAGACAAACTCAGTACAAACTGGATCAGTCACAGCTTCATATCTCAAACATGCTAAAAAAAACATTTATTCAGTTTGCATGGAAGATAAAAGAAGCAATTTTATTCCTGCGGGTCACCTCACAGCTGAGATATTCAAAGCTGCAAGTATGTCACAAAAAAATAAAAAACCCTTCGCGCTGATGGATCTAAATTTAACTCTGCCTTATATGAGATTTAATATGACTGTTAAAGTATTGACATCATAACAAGCCTCCAATTTCAAGCTGCCCGTGACAGATGCTGTGATAAATGCTTCGGTATAAACTGATGCAGAATAAATCTCTTAGAAAACAAGACAGTCATAAACAGCTTGTTGCCTGCTGAGAGCTGATTTGCATTGAGCAGACAGGGGAATTACCGAAGTAACCCTTGAGGATCTGCGCACTTCTCAACAGCTGAAGGCGTGTTGACCAGCAGTGTCGAGCTCCCTTCCACCTAACCCTGAGACTCATCCTCAGCCATGTTTGATTATTCCACTGG
This sequence comes from Neolamprologus multifasciatus, assembly GCF_963576455.1. NCBI lineage: Eukaryota > Metazoa > Chordata > Actinopteri > Cichliformes > Cichlidae > Neolamprologus > Neolamprologus multifasciatus. Next base: position 26,629,228 of record NC_140454.1, read on the forward strand.
GGTAAGCCGCTTGGTTGTAAAAGCCTCCACATGTGCACTTCACCTGTACAACCGAGAGTGCTAACAAGCTGAGCTGAGCATCCATATTCATGAGATGCTGCGTGGAGGATGAGTGATGTGCCTGTCACTGGCTCTTAAATGTAGGCTTGATCGTCAATGAACCTGGAGGCACAGACTTTGAAAGCTTCCCCCTGCGGTCACTGTACAAAGGTTGGTTGCGCTGTGCGTTATCCTATGGATTCATTTACAGAGCTAAACACGGGGGATTAGTGCATCACAAACACTGGCATCCAAGCCTCACTCAGCTGAAAGGCTGAACTAATGTAAGGCCTTTTTCTATCTGCACACATTTTCTTTCCTGGCCTTTTGTGTCCCAGTGGGTAAATGTGGAAGTGATCAAAGTATGGTGTGATCTCTCTGGCAGGAAAGCCTTTCTAACACGTGGTTAATGATGTTTACTCTGGACAGGTCTGGACAACCATTCATATCAGGGGGCAATTTAGACTTTTTTTCAGTTTTCAATTTCCTGTTATTCTGTTGCCATTAGGCTGATGGTACAGTGGGTCTCATTAAACTGGAATATTAGCAAGCAAATAATCCCCCTCAGCAACTGTGAAGGGTGTGTGATGGTTAGCTAGCAGCTACTAGCTACTAGCAGTTACCCCCTGAACATTCTATCCCAGCAGTGACGTAGCTTGACAAATGTACTGTAGGTTAGCGGTGACCTCACAGTCCTCCATGCAACTGAAGGATTTTGCAAAGAAAAGCGTCTGGACTTCTTTAAGTTACTTGAAGACGTTTCACCTCTCATCCGAGAGGCTTCTTCAGTTCTAAGGTCAAATGGTGGAGAGTCCCAGATATAAACCTGGTGGGAGTGTCCCCCCACAGAGGGACAAAAGGACCCCTGATGATCCTCTAATCGCCTGAGCCAAGGTGTGGAACTGGGTGTGGGTCCCAATCAGCCAGAGTTTCGGGTGAGTTCATTGTGAAACCTGGCCCCACCTTATGATGCGAATTCCTGAGGTCAGATGGCCCAGGGTGTGAGTGGGCGTTAAGGCGTCTGGGAAGGGATCTCAAAACTGGATTATAGATGGCAGAGAGTAGGTGTCGTAAACCACCGCCTCTGTTCAAAGATGGTCGCTCACAGTGGACATAGATGGCTTCTTTCACTCCTCTTTCAAACCATCTGTCCTCTCTGTCCAAAATGTGAACATTGGCATCCTCGAAAGAGTGTCCTTTATCCTTAAGATGCAGATGGACAGCTGAATCTTGTCCTGTGGAGGTGGCTCTTCTGTGTTGTGCCATGCGCTTGTGAAGTGGCTGTTTGGTCTCTCCAATGTAGAGGTCTGGGCATTCCTCGCTGCACTGTACAGCATACACCACATTGTTAAGTCTGTGTTTTGGCGTTTTGTCTTTCGGGTGAACCAGTTTTTGTCTGAGTGTGTTGCTGGGTCTGAAGTACACCGGGATGTCATGCTTGGAGAAAACCCTCCTGAGTTTCTCTGATACACCGGCTACATAGGGGATGACAATGTTGTTGCGTCTGTCCTTCTTATCCTCCCTCGCTGGTGTCTGATCTTCTTTTCTGTGCCTCTTTGCTGACTTTAAGAATGCCCATTTAGGATAGCCGCACGTTTTGAGTGCTTCCTTTACATGTGTGTGTTCCTTCTTTTTCCCTTCAGGCTTAGAGGGAACATGTTCTGCCCGGTGGTGTAGGGTCCTAATTACTCCAAGTTTGTGTTCCAGAGGGTGATGGGAGTCAAACAGGAGGTACTGGTCCGTGTGTGTGGGCTTCCGGTAAACTTCGATGTTGAGGTTGCCGTTCTCTTCAATGTGCACAGCGCAGTCCAGGAAAGGCAAACAGTCATCCTTTGTGTCTTCCCTGGTGAACTTGATGTTTTTATCCACCGCGTTGATGTGCGCAGTGAAGGATTCCACTTCTTGTGTCTTGATTTTGACCCAGGTGTCGTCTACATATCTGTACCAGTGGCTGGGTACTCTTCCTTTGAAAGAGCCAAGAGCTTTCCTTTCCACTTCCTCCATGTAAAGGTTGGCTACAATAGGTGACACGGGGGAGCCCATGGCACAGCCATGTTTTTGTCTGTAATAGCCTTCGTTGTATTTGAAATATGTAGTGGTGAGGCAGAGGTCTAACAGTGTGCAAATCTGATCGGGTGTGAAGTTGGTCCTGTCCTCCAAGGAGTTGTCTTCTTCTGTGGGGGGACACTCCCACCAGGTTTATATCTGGGACTCTCCACCATTTGACCTTAGAACTGAAGAAGCCTCTCGGATGAGAGGTGAAACGTCTTCAAGTAACTTAAAGAAGTCCAGACGCTTTTCTTTGCAAGCTCCTTTGACTACGATGACCTGGATGACTGAGAACCTTCACAGACAAACTGAAGGATTGATATTGTCAATGATGACTTTAACTTTAGAAGGTTGGATACTCACCCAATGGAAATAGCTGTGTCATATGTGCTCTAAATTCTCTAAACCAGCGACCTGAAGGTGATGATGATGATAAAACTTGCCTACACTTTATAAATCTTTTAACTAAGTAGGTTGAAAACTGCAAGCTAATTTACCAACATGATTAGGCCCTTGAGTTTTGATGAATTAGCCGAACTTATAGACTCAACACAGTACTTTTGCAACATAAGATGACTTTGTTTGTGTTGCTTTCAAGCTAGTCTTAGCTAACATATAGCAAAGAAACAGCTGATGATTGTAATTTATCCTTAAAACCAAGTGATCCCTCCATGAATCAAACATCTTGCTGATGACCGTATTTTTCTTCTGGCATTAGTTCAGATCCTTTTTGACCAGCAGAGCTTCAGTAGATGTAACTGGGTTTCTCCTGGCTAGCATTAGCTTACCTGCTAGAATGACCTAATTACCTGATACCCAGCATATCAAGTAATCAGTTAGCTGACTCAAGTAATAACCACTATGGCTAACAGAATATATAAAGACAAAAGTCTTTGCTATTTGTCATAACGTGCAGTTTTTATTGGAGTCTGTGTTGTGCTAAAACTTAAATAGCCGTTTGTTAATGATTAAAGATCTGTGACTAGAATCAAATTTATAAACAATATTAGTATGCAGTAGTTGGCAAAAAACTTGGGAGCTAAGAAATATAATCATTTCCAAACACAACACACTTGCACTCAGATACCCTCTTTGTTTTCATTTAAAAGCATCACAATTGGCTAAACAGTGATATAAATGCCCCCAAAGATGCTGAAATGAAATGAAATGTAGTTTTGATTCCATTTATCAATCCTATTTGCAGAACATATATGGAAACAATATATGCTGGTGACACCGGTCATCATTTTCACACAACAGCTGGCCAGAGGTGAGTCATGCGCAGACCACACACACGTCACCAACTTTGGCCTAAAAGCATTCCTGTCTGTCACCACAGCAGCAAATGATTTACACAGAGCAATCACACTTCCTTCCTACACACACTGAATAATCTATCAGCCCTCACAACCCCAACGTTTCACACACTCACACACACACACACACACACACACACACACACACACACACACACACACACACACACACACACACACACATGCACACACGCCTACAGGTGGCCAGAGAACGAAAAACCAATGATGGCTTTTCCAGTGAGCTCCAATTCAACTAGTACTGCTGAGTACAGGAGTAAAAGAAAAACAAAAAAGCTATATCATAAAGAATGGGAAATGTAATGGACACTTATTTTGGACCGTGTGACAGGCTGGGGTGCCCCCGCGCCACCCCATCTTAAAGCTAATGGGTTTGTCCATTGTGCCATTTCCTGGTATGGACAAACTCTTATGAGGCTGAGAGTGGGTGCTGTTATCTGACATTCTGGGCTGGAAGGAGAAGCAGGAAGTGACTTCACCCCCAAAGAGGGTCTGATAACATACTTCCAGTTACATGCATGCCAGTGTGTTGGCCTGGATATTCCCCGCTCATGCACACAAATAGAACTTGCTGTCATTTCAGGGAGGGGAACTTTAATCAGATGATTTTCAGGATAAAGAGGGAATTTTGATTAAACAATGACACCAAAAAAACCCTGAAGAAAACCCTTTACCAAACAGCCCCGAACAACAATTAATCCCTGCTATTAATCAGCAATCTTCTCCTCAAAACACTGAGGTCATACCAAGCTCCAGTATTAACTTTGAAGAGCTGCTGCAGAGAATTCCTGTGGAGCCTAGTTTTAAAAGAAAACCTCTAAGGTACTCCTTTCCCACAGTGATGTGGAGCAGCTCATGAGTGCTTTCATCTACTCACTACTTATTTGACTTTCTGTGTCCCCTTTTCAGCCTACAAGTGTTGTTAGATCTTTTAAATACTTGCTAATAATGTGAAAAGATCAATAATATACATGCATTGACACTATTTTTATTTGACTTTTATTTATGTGGGCCTTTACACATTTTCTAGGCAAATAATGAACTGCAGTTTGATGGATTTCCGTTATTTCTTCATAGACATTCGTGGTCCCCAGAGGCTTACAGGATAATGACTTTTGAGTTTCCTATTTTTTTCTTAAGTGCAGACATAAATTAGATTTCTTTTTCCCTTTTTCATCAGTTGTTTGTGTCTCTTAATAGATGAGATTTGGCACTGATCCATGAATCATAAACCCTGCTGTGATTTAGTTTTCCATTTCATCATCAGAGCAAAAAAAGTAATCTGGTACTTTTAGTGGTAATTAGAAGCAGCAGCCTCTAATACAAATATAAAGCCAAAAGATGCAGTTCCTCCAAAGTCCACCAGAGGCTCCAGCTGTGAGTCAGTCCCCTTAGACTCCTATGTTAAAATGTCCAACTTTATAGCAGAAATAAACATGTTTACAACCTCTAGCCATCTATTGTCTTCTGTTCAAGGTTGCAGGGGGGCTGGAAACTATCTCAGCTGTTATAAGGCTAGAGGTGTGGTGCACCTTGGACAGGTTGAGATTTTAAAAAAAAAAACCTGTTGTCACAGCTTTTTTAGAGTTAATTAAAGATATATTTTATACATACATAGCAGGTGGATGTATAAGCTGCCAATAAGTGGTTGTGTTAAGGATAGAGGAGTTATAATAGGTTGTTTCAAACAGATAATGAAGTTAGGGGATGCATCGGGGTCCAGTGTAAGATGAAAAATTGATATTCGGGAACCGTGCAAAGCTGCTCTAGCAGAGTCTAAGAGTAGAAATCAGCAGTTGGAAATGAGCAGAATAGGTCCACTTTAAGTGAGAGGAAATAAAGGCTTGTAAAATCAGATATGAGTCTCTCTGTCATATATAGAACAGAAAATACTGTGGTGCTGTGTCCTGAATATCTATAACAATGTAAAAAGAAGGAGAAGAGGAAGAGGCAGAAGAAATATTAGGAATATAACACAATTTGTTCCTGGAAGAATAGCTGAAATTCCCACCAAGCCTTCTTAAACACTGTTGCTTAAAGGTATGTGAATCACCTGTTCAAGCCTCTTCAATGATTTATTTAGTAGTTTTTGATACAATAACACTGATAAAATCGGGAATGAGACGCCAGTTCACCCCAGTAGGAGTTTTCTGTTGTCAGCGTTAGATAAACTGCTTGTGATCCACATGAAAAAAAAAACATTAATAAACCCTGAGTTATTCTATGATTCTATCACAGCCAGTGTCAGTCAGTCAGAAAGGGAAGTGAAACAAGCCGAGACTCATATAAAACCATCTTTTTGAAAGCTGTAACAATTCACCAGGAGCTGCTTCGATTTCTCATTCAAGGTTTCGCTGAATAAAAATAAGTCTTGACCCTTCAATGCACCATTTTACACCTTTATGATCACATCTCAACTTTTCTGTGCAGTTTCAAAGCCGGGAGCATAAAGAAATCGCTCCGAGGTTGTCGCACAGTTTCTTTGTTATATTTCGACAAGTGTAGAGAAATGAGGAAATGGACTTAGAGCAAAAAGCTGTTCTCTTACAGGAAAATAAATGCCCAAGAGGATGGATGTTCCTCTCAGACAGCATCAGATTCGCCTCTGAAAAGTGACGGATCGAATAATGATAATAATAAAAAAAGATCTTGAGGCTGAGTGGCAGGAATGCAGTTACAGTCTGTCTCCGAGCAGCAGGAATCACACAACCTTTGTTTCACTCTAACCTTTGTCACCATCTCAGGAGTGACTGAGATCTCCATGACGACCAAAATCTGAATAGGGAGAGTTTTATTGGAAGTGACACATTAATAAACCGCAGCCTGTAGAGGGACTTTAATCACACCTCTATTACTTTTCCTTCATTCCCCCACACCTCAATGTATTTAATCTGCTAGTGCCTTTAATATAATGGGACCTATGGGTCACTGCAGTGGATTGTCACACAGTTAACAGCTGATAATAAGGATACCTGAAAATCAGGTTTATTTTAATCTGCGTTAATACACATAAATATTCAGGCTCAAAGAAATTCCAAATTCAACATCCATCTCATCCTTCCATCATTCCCACTTATCTAAAGTCAGGTTGTGTGGCAGCAGGTCATGCAGGATTCTCCAAACAGCTTTCAACCTTGCAACATTTTCCAGTTTCTCCTGCAGGATCCTGTCACATTCCCAGGCCAGACTAGATATATAATCTCTCAAGTGGATTCTGGGTCTCTCCCAGCTGTGTGTGCCTGGAAAACCTCCACAGGGAGGCATCCTAAACAGATGCCTGAACCACCTCACCTTTGACATGGAGGAGTAGCATTCTGGTTGTCTGTGCTCTTCATCCTCTCTCCAATGCTAAGCCCAGACAGCCTAATAAGAAAACTCATTTCATCTTCTTATACTAATGATCTCACTCTTTACTCGATTATTACCCAGATCGCACGAGTATAGGTTGAAACGTAGCTGGATCAGAAAACTGAAAACACCAGCACATGTCACGTCCCATTTTCCTATCAGAGTTTAAAGAAATAATTGACACAGGAGTAAACTCATCCCCCTAAGGTTTTAGATATCTTTGGGGATTACCTCAAACTTAGCCCTGAGCTGTTGCACTAACCATAACCCTATGATTGTTTTTATAAATGTCAGAATGATTTTTTTGTCCCCTAATTGTTAAAAAAATAATGACATATTCTGGTCAGGTTTCAGGTCATCACTGATCATGACATCAGAGGGTTAAGTATTATTGGATAGCATGGTAATAATTTAGAGAAACAGCAGTGTGAATGAGTATTAAGTATTAAGAAAAATAAGATCTTACTCTCACTAGAAGCCTCTGCTGCCCATGCACCTCTTGGCTTCAGCAATTTTAGACATTAAATTAAGTTGACATGAGCCGGGCCCTGAGCTCACTCAGGTATGTTTTAGCCTGGACATGTTAGATTTCACAGGGGCAAAATAACTGCACATCTGACAGTTTTGTTACAACCCATTTATTCATGAAAAGCTTTTATACCTGAGAGTGATCTTCATCTTGTGGCTCACGATGCACAACAAATTTGGAAGCATCCTGACTTTGAAGTATTGTCTTCATGTCACAAAATCTCAGAGGCTCCTTACAGATTTTCTATTTACTGTCTTTGAAGTGGAGCACGGTGATGCTTACTCCTACCTCTGGAGATGCATTAGTGTCAAAGGGAGTGCAGTAATATTCTCCCTGACTCACTGACACCTCGCTCAGTGCTATCTGACCCCGTCTGAAAAGTTTATGAGAGCGACTCTTGCTCTTGACTTTTACAATTCACCGAGAGAGAGATGCATCTAATCCTGATTTCCTTTGAAGAGATCTGACCTGAAACAGTCCGTCTCAGCGCTGAATGGCTGAAACTTGCTGTGTGCAGCAGGATGAATGGTGGTTTTGTTTAGCTAACCTGAGCTTATGTGTCTGACTCTGAGAAAACTAACAGAAACTTCAGCGCTGACGGCTGAGCCTCCGGTGAACAGCAACATTGTATCTAAACAATAGTCGACAAACGCGGCCTGTGGGCATAAAAGCAGGAAGCTGGCATGGTGGGTGAAGGTAAATACAGCCACCCTTCCCCTCCTCGGTGCTCGGCTGCATTGTTCTCAGCTCAGAAGCTGCAGCTCTGAGAAAAAGGGACTGAAACAGACTTCTGTGGTTAGTTTTCCTGAATTGAATGAGAATAATAGTAATAATAACAGCAGCTCCAGCACAATAGCAGCGGCTATACAGAGACGGGTTTAACTGAGAATGGAGATCAGTATCCTTTCTCATCTGTGCATTCACTATTCTACACATCAATGGACCCCTGTGAACAATCATTACAGAGTCACTCACCGTATCATAAAGAAACAGCCGTGTACACCGATCAGCCACTGCATTAACCTCTTAACATCCACCAGGTCACCAGCAACATGCATTCATATCTACACCCTTGGACTTCTCACCTATTTAACTATCAGGCCAAAACAGATTCAAAAAGCCTGAACTGAAACTGAAAGCTAACATCATCTATTTTGTAAAATTATGCTCATTTATCTTGTGGCTGAAATGTTACTCTAACCATAAGTGGTTCACGGGGATCGTAGTGGATGTCAAAGGTCAAAAAAAATCTAATTCCAGTTTTATAAACTGAATACCAACTTCCACCCCTACTAATGAACCAGTGAGTTGTAGAGTTTGTCATAAGGACCGATTTTAGCCATAAGCCTGTTGTATTCCCATTCAAATCTTTTACAGGTGTTTTTGACTTATGCTTCTTCTGTTATGAGATTTCCAGTCGACACAATTCTAACCACTAGACCATCTATTCACCCACCTATTTAGATATAGTAGATATATTAAATATGTGTCCCACGGGGGGGAGGCCCCGGGGCAGACCCAGGGCATGCTGGAGAGATTATATCTCTGGGCTAGCTTGGGAACGCCTTGGTGTTCCCCTGGACAGGCTGGAGGAGGTGGCTGGGGAGAAGGAGGTCTGGGCTTCTCTGCCGCTCCCCGTGACCCAGCCCTGGATAAGAGGAATAACATGGATGGACGGATGGATGGATTGATCGATATGTGAAGTGAATGCAGACATAACACTAGCCCTAATCACTGGCTCCAATATGTTAGTATCTGTTCATGTATCGTGTGCATGATGTGCAAATCCATGTGTAACTTTAAACAAAAATAATCACACAACCACTGCGGTGGAGGTCCAATTAGATTTTACTTACTGTGTAGATGTAGTACGAGCCATTTGGTACCAGTAGAGCAGGGGTGGGCAACATTTTTTTTTTTTTCCTGTAGGGTCATATATAAAGTAAGAAAAGGCCCAAACACTAAATAATTGACTACACATATGGTTACAAATTATGATTAAAATATTATGAGTATAAAAATCCAGTGCTGAATGACATTAAAAGGAGCTTTTTATCTTGTCAGTTGTCTGACATGCAGTGTTGGGACTAACGCGTTATTAAGTAACGCGTTACAGTAACTACGTTATTATTGTGGTAACGAGCACGGTAACTAGTTATTATGCCAAAATCAGGAACGCGTTAGTCGTTACTGGGATTTAGATAGGGTCGTTACTCGTTACTTCGTGTGGTGGCTATCGCGGAGCTTCCACAGATTCTGTAACATTAGCAAGTGGTGGAGGCAGCAGGTGGATGAGGGAAAGGGGACGCAGAAGGAAAAGAGACCCGAGGCGGCCGCCGGTCCAAGTGTGAACTGAACTTCAGGTAAGAAGTTATGACCTGCAGGCTATCCGAGTCAGATATAAACCAAGTTTAGGTGGAGTTTATTTTCGTTATTCTGACTTTTTCCGTACTGCGTACTAGCTAGCATGACGGAGTTTCTATAGAGCTGGGTGGGTGTTATGAAGTTAATGATGTTGAACTTTATTTTGTTCATAAGTTATTAGAGTTGCCAACTGTCCCGTCTGGTATTCAGATAAAATATTACGCATTTCTTATTGAGGTGAAAAGGAACAGTTTGTCCCGTAATTCAGCTACAATGAAAAAGGCACAAAGCTGGACTTATTCTGTGTCTTTGCTGCACAGCTGCCTCTTCTTCTTTCATTCTCTCCCCTCTCTCTCCTGTTTCTACTTCATTCATGAAAACTGATCAATGATCAGCTGATCGGCTCTCTTGTTTGTTTATCGCCCACTTTGCGCCAGAAAGAGGAAACCAGCCAATGTCACGTTAAACAACAGCAGCACGTTTAAGCTTGATCAGCAGTTGTTAGAATTTATTTAATATTAATTTCTAGTATCAGCTGATGTTTGCTGGAGCCACAGCTGCAAAAAAGCTGCTGGTCATGATGTCGGTTTGGTTATCTGGTGAGAGGGAAACATGAAGATGAAACCAGGAGATGTCCTTACTGAATCATCAGAGCTGAACAGGTGATGGAGAAACAGGTTTACCTTTTAGGTGACATGAATGACTTGAAGGGAAGTTATGAACTGTTTCTGAGAGACAAATAACCCCAGGATCCTTTTTTAGGTAGCTGACAGCTGGTAACTGTGCAGGTGCGGATCTAGCAAAGTTTTGCCAGGGGGCCAGGTAGGGCATTAACAGGGAGAGGTGGGCACAAAGAAATACTTTTCTTTCTTATTCTCATTTAAAATGTCTAGCTTTTAAAAAATAATTATCTGAATCTTACAACAAACGATTCATAGATTGATACATATATACCATCAAGACAGTGAACATCACTGTCACAACAGCGTTTGTTTTCATTCAAAGGCTTTATGATTTTTCCTATAATGGTGGGCCGGTCTCTAGTCAAAACGCCCGGGCCGATTTTTTGTCCCCGTCCAGCCCTGTATGCAGCTCATCTGCAGTGTGGTGTTACCTACATCTTCCTATTTAGAAGGCAGAATTTCCGAGTTCTGAGTACAATCAAAGCACCACGACTGCAGTTTTTGTGTTGGATGTAAAAGGCGCACATGACGCTGTGACGTAGGCTAGAATCATGGCAGCAGTCAATGACGGTCCAGGCGTGGGATTTCTCTCGTGGAAATATGCACATTATCTTTTCCTTTCTATTGGTAGGTGGCACAGTGCACTTGTGGCAAGTAAGCAAGCTAGAAGACTGGCAAAGTTATGGAAGCAACACATTAACAAGAGAATTCTGAGTAAAACCAAAGTTACTTTCCCTAGTAACTAGTTACTTTGAAAGTAACGAGTAACTTGAAGTAACTGAGTTACTTTTGATAGAAGTAACTAGTAATGTAACTAAGTTACTATTTTAAAGTAACTTACCCAACACTGCTGACATGCACCATTGCATAGGAAGGTGATGAGACTCATTGCATTAGAATTAAATCAACAGTTCACACTGCCTCTCACTGATTTTGACCACGTGTGGATCTGAGCTTTGGTGGCTTCCACTTTGACTTATATTGCAGAAATGAAAATGAGAAGATGCATGCATGAATCTAAAATTTCTGATCTTAAATTTGGGGTACTGAAATCTCTAAAATGGTTCTATATTGAGGTTACAACACAATGGTACCAAAAACACATAAAATTACATGTTTTTTTATATATATAAAGGCAGCTTTATATTGGTTAAATTTACATCACAGGGTCAAAGGTTGGAGGTCCGAGTTACCTGAAGGATACACATACTCAGGCCAGGAAATGACTTCATATTGAAGTGCATCATATCTGATGGACAATATCATTCTGTCACATCATTAAACTGCTGCAGCACATCAGTGTAACATTAACATACATGTATTTAAAAATAAATTATTTTCCTCTGCTTTTGATCTCTACCCTGCAGTCGCCCTCTTTTTGCAGACTGCCGTCCACAGAAGACGCGTACCATCAGCTGTCTCTTGTCTTCGTTGTCATCCTGTCACTGTTTTCTGTTCTCTGCAGCTCAGCCACAGTGAATCACAGCCGCTAAATTTATGACGGTGTCAGTCTTCCAGCTCTGCATCTCTGGACTGTGTAATTTAACATGACAAAAGTGCACGCCGGATAAATGCGAGCAGAGAGGCTCGCCAGTGGCATTCAGACAGTGAACACTGAAGTTATTTAAATGTAATGAAAAGGAAAGAAGAAAAGCATTTATCGTCTCTGGAAATGAAGTGTTAAAACTGTACAAAGAGCAATAGATATGAATGAAATGTCTGTATGAGTTCAAGAAGTTGAAAGTGGATCTTTTTGCTCATTTCCAGCTCCATGTTGTAACTGTTGGACTTACAACAGAAGCTCTGCATGTCATAAATTAGCTGTAATCGGAAGTTGTGGGTATCACATTCTCTTTGTTTGTGTATTTCTTCACATTCTATTAATAATGTCTATATGCTATGAACAAGCAGATTAAAATAAGCTTGTATGACCAAATAAATCATTTTTTTATATTCAGGAACCTAATGTCTATGGCTTCTTGAAAAATAAATATAAAAAGCTCAAAAAACAAACAAAGCTAGACTCATTCACAACACTTATTTTTAATGTGTTTTTTTTTCTCCTGATTTCCTTATCATATAAATCCTGTTCAAATGGTGGCTGCCCCTATTGAACATAAGCAACGTTTATTTAATGAGGTAAAACAATCATGGTAAAAGTGTAGGCTGCAAATCGCTCTAAATAGTCTTTTTTTATTTTTTTATTTATTTATTTATTTTTTACAATTTTTCTGCTACTACTGGTCTGTATTGTGTAATAAAGAGGTGGATACCCTCAATATGGGCAGAGAAACTCACATAAGCCCCACCCACCTGCTCTTCAAACCTTCTGTTTTTAAGAAGAAACCAACCAGAATCAGGTTAAAAGCAGGAGCAGCTGAAACAGCTTGTTTTAGACTAAGGATGGTGATGGGCACTGAGGCCAAGGATAAGATTAGCATAAGGAGGATTATGTTGAACTGTGACTCATTCAAAGCTACCTTTGTAGAGTCAGAAATGAAGACAACAGTTCTACTTAAAAAAGAGAGAAAAAATAGAATCACCATCCCATTCGTAGTGAAAATTGAGAGTCCAGTTTTTGTGTGTTGAGTTTGGACCCTCTGCTTGCAAAAACATCTGACAAAGGAATAATTCAGCTGAATTAGGACTGCTGTTTCTAATGGTCACAGACGACTTCATGCAACTAATGAGATTTGTTTCTGCAGAAGAATAGTGTCCTTTGTTTTCAGCACCTGGGCAAGAAATCAAATCATCATCGGTATTGATCAAAAAAACCCAATCAAGCTCCCATTATAGTCATTTGCCACTTTGGCACAGAAAATAACCCACTTCCCATTAATAATGTGAAATATAGACCTTCTCTGCCATTCTTTTTAATGATCGTTTCTCATTTTGGAATAAAGCCCTTAAAACACACACTCTGATGTTGCCAGGAAGAATCAGTGAATCACTTTAGGATGGGTGGAGGAAGATTATTCCACTGGCAGCTCTGTTGCTGCTCTGCAGCATGAGCTAACTTTGCACCGTTTTGTCCTAGCTTTGGTGAAACTGTGCTGGCGTCATAGATCAAAGGGGACATGGTGTTTGTCGTGGGGAAATGTGTGTGAATGTCCCTCCAGAAGCTCCATCCTCACACAGATGTTTCAAATCCTTTGCTTGCAAAGGCATGCAACACACATGAATGAAACAGCTGGCATGCAACTATTATAGAGTGCACGAAAAAGCATCACTATCTATGTGCACTGATTGATTTTACCACTAATAAGTCATAGTGGAAAACTTTTGTGTTTTTAGTTGGTTACTACAGATTACTAGAGGCCACCGGCTTTAATCCAGTCCCCTGCTCTTCTACTTGAGATCGATCCACTCCAACTGGGGGAACTCAATCAACATTTATGCTTCTCAGAAGTAACATAATGTTTATGCATAATGTTAGTTTATGCATCAGTGGCTAGTTTTACAGAGTTCAAGGTGCTCCCAAGGTCCAACATTAGGGCTGAAAATGAACCCAACTTGGAAGTCATCTAATGTCAACTTGAGGCTTTGGCAGTGAGTCAGTCCCATAGATTCCTATGTTAAAATGTCTTTAGAGCAACAGAAATCCACATTTTCATCTAAATATGGTCACTTTGGCCCATATGGCTTTCATTCCTCCATGTTATCAAGGAGAGCATGAAAAATTAACAGATAACTGAAGCAGTGAGATGGCACTATGTTACTACATAAAACAGTGAGTAAGGAGAAGTAGGAACTTTTCCTACAGTTGGATATGGCAGAATGAACCAGTGTTTTGTAGAGTATGGTTCAAGCCATAGTCAGAAAAATAAAGGAATAATGACTTTTCTTGTGCTGCTTAATAGATGAATGCCCTGAATCAAACATCATGTCAGTGTTTCGCAGTGGCCATCAACAGTTTAGTCTTTGAATACATGTCACTTTCATGTGACAGGGTGTGTTTTATTCCAAATCTGCCTCACAATTTTTCTGAAACTCTGGCGAGAGAAGACTATTTGCATGAAAAGTGTGATTCAATCAGACAAGTCATTGACCTTTGGAGAGGAAACCAAACAACTCGGGATGACAATGAGGTTCCCTTGGCAACCAGAAAAAGACAAAGCATCCCAGCGCTCTTTGTGATTAGTAACCAAACAGAATGAGGAGGAAAAAAGGAAAGAGTTAAAAAATGAAAGAGGGTTTAAAAATGGAACTGGAAGAGACGTGTTGATTGGTCTGACAGAGGATGAACTCATTTGTATGATGAATGATGAATTTAATTCTCTTCTCTTTCAGTTATAGCTTTGAAGAGCAGAGGCTCTAACTGTAGCTTTATTTACTGTAAGAATGATAATCTTGTATGTTACCGTATGAGGATATTTCACTAAAGATCAGCCACGCGACTGACGGCAGACTCAGACAACAGCCAAGTGCCATATCTTTATTTTTGTGTTTTTATAAAGCCTTGGTGAGCAATAGCATTTGGCTCCTAGCCGCTCTTTTCCTGCAGCTTCTGCTAACATTAGAGTCTTGGGATTAGCAGAGGTGCTAGACAGGAGCCAAAAACAAATCCTCTCACACACCTACCTGTCTCTTTTATCAAACACATCCAGAGAGCTGTCCTGGCCCTCGGGATATTGTGCAAGTACTATTCACTGTCGAGCTGCAGACAGTTAAGAGCACCTTATTACCGGTGTGAGGTTTGCTCAAAGGTGTTGCACCAGCCATCAAATGAGGATCTGCTTCGTTGTGGCTTGTTAACTCATGGCGATGTGAGGACAGAGCAGCTCGAGCTGTTTAGGATCTTGTTTCTCAGAATCAGGATAGAAGAGAGGGTAGGGTGGATTAATAGAACTGGTGACCTGAAGGAAACAAATCAATAGGCCAGCTGACGGGTAATGGAAACTACCCCCGAGTGAAGATTGAAGACCTCAGTGTGCCTCAAACAAAGTGACCGTTAGACTGTCTGACAGCATCTGAAACACCTTTTCGACATCGGAATTGGATGGATGTCCAAAAATTCTTCTAACTTTTAGAAAGTTACAAACTTTAAAGCACACCTGCTTCATGAGGTGACTGCGCAGGTGTGTGAAAGTGTGAAAGTAAGGCACCATTATCCACCATTTCACAGCATTTGAGTGTGTCTGTTTGAAATAAACACCTTTGCCCTGAAATGGACCACCCAGCCCAGCTTTCAGACATACTAATCTTTTTGTGTGGTCCAATGCCTCCATATATCGACTTTGTCATCCAATTTAACTGAGGGTCAGAGGGGGGCTGGAGCCTGTACCAACTGATATCTTTAATTAATATTTAGATAGCTGATACCAAGTCCTTTTTTCACTTAAATTTTAATTATATAGTACCAGTTCATAACAACAGTCATCTGAAGGTGTTTTAGTTTGGTATAGACCATGCAATATTAGAGTAAGAACACAAAGAATCAAAGAACCCCCTATGAGAAGTAAATGGTGAAAGTGGGAAAGAAGAACCCCCTTTAACAGGAATAGACCGTCCAGCAGAACCAGGCTAAGGAAGGGGTAGACATCTCTCTGCTGGAGGACGGGAAAGAGAAGACAAAAAAGAAGAATGTGATGGCAGCGGCTCACACTCGTAGATTTTAGTTTGTTTCTTATTTCATCAACTGTTTGGCTTGGTTTAGTCACCAAAATACTTGGAAAAAGATCACAATTTAGACTGACAGGAAGTTAAGACTGAAACTTGGGATGTCTGACAATAACAACACTCATAATCTTTAACAAATATATATTATATATAAACTGCTATACAATAAGCGCCGATGCTGTCAAAACCCAATAAATGCAAAATATAATGCAAAAGTTAAATGTATTGATTTTGCAAACTAATGCCGCCAGTGTGACCAAACATAGAAGCTGTTGGGTTATCGTTACTATGCTTTATTAACATGCTCTGATATGCAAGACATACTGAAATGGGCACCGATTATGCTAACAAAAAGAAAACCCTATTGTGTTATTTACTCCTGCTCATGTTATCTTTTTAAGCGTTTAGGAAAGGAAAGGTTAGAGTATGCAACAGCACTTACACAAAGCTCTACAACAACGTGACAGCGACAGTGAAAACATGGCTGTTTCTGCAAGGCTGAAGTAACTGAGGAAAGACAAAAAGCTCATGTTAGATATTTTCCCTCATGTGCTCTTATATCATTGTTTCATAGATGCTAACGAGGACATACCACAGAAAGATATCACTTCATTACCAAGGTTGGATTGTATTTTCCAGGTAATATGTATGAAGTGGAATTAAACGGAGATCCTGTCCACTCTCATTTTGTCTTCCTGCTGGAGGATTTCAGTATTTACAACCAACTAACTAATGTAATGTGAATTATAGTGACCATTAAATTAACTTTGGTCTTTTTAACTGACCTCATAATCTTTATTTAGAGAGCTTTTTTAAAATCTAAAAAGTCAATTGTTAAGGTTCAAAACACATCAGCAGGTTATAGTAGGAAATGGAAAACAAATTGTCGGGCTGCTGTTGGTATAGCATTCTTTCCTCTCCCATCATAAAGGATGCTCCAGTGTATCCTCTGCTAAAGGAGCTAACAAAGGAAACTGAAGCACCTTTCTTATAGGCTTATAGAATCCCAGCAGCTCTTACTTTGGCTGCCACACAGATACTTCAGGATCACTTCAGAAACCTTCTTAAGAAAACTTGGCTGCAGCCCTGGTCTCAAGTAGTATTTCCTTTAGCCTCCATAAAGCCACAGCTACTGCCGTTTCATGTTTAACCTTAAGGTGAAGTCCCATTAACAACTAATACATGCTGGCTCCAGAATCATTGACTAAACAAGCCTTCTCAAGTTTTTCTTACATAGTCACCACGGCCTTAGTTTCTAAATTTGGGACCCGCAGAAAGTGTGTCACATCAGAAATGATTGCTGCGTGAATGAGATTTGAAGGTTTAAGAAGGCTTTTTGTCTGCTGTGTGGATGTTGATTGACAGCTATGATTGGCGGTTGCTCTCCCTGCTCCTGAACTTCGACTGCGTCGCACTTTTAAAACATCTGTTTAAAAAACTCAGAGTGCAGCTAAAGTAGTCAGTGTTCATTTCAATTTTGCATCAAAGTTTTTGACATTTTTTTATTCTTAAACTTGACTTTATTTTCTTTAAGTTTTTTTTTTTTTTAATCAGATTCCCATTGTTAGTAGATGCATTTACATTATAAATCTGTTTCTTCGAAGTCACATTCTTGAAACCCACGGTGTTACTGACTACACCATTATATTCAAATGACATAATTGAGATCACTTCTAAAATAGCATGAGTTTTAAAAAAGTGTTTAAGCCAGACAACAGGTGGACTGTAAATCCAGAGAGGCCAGCATTCGCAGATTCTGGATGTAGGAAAGCTCGGTTAAAATACAAGATTTTGAGCCAGGAAACTGGGCTTCGTGTCCCTAATGTCTTATTTTTAATTGTTGTCTATAGGGTAGATGGTAAATCTATGCAGTCTGTACATCCAGTGGTTAAAGTAGGCTAGAAAAGTCTAGAACAGCATTCCAGCACCTTCAGTTAATGAGCAGTTAAATCTCATATGCATGTTACTGTCAAATTAGTTCATTTTCATTTTCTCAGGATCTAGCCAGCACTACAGAAGAGAAGCAGATTTTCAACAAAAAAAAAAAAAAAATCAAGTTGGAGGTCATTTTAAAAGCAGCTGTATGATTGGCTGCCCAGGCAGGAAACAAAAGAAATCATTGCTAGTTCCCATACATGATTTCATCCATGTTAATGCACAGTCTACGCACCATATTCACCATTTAAAAAAACACACACCAAGAGCAGGCTGTATGGAGCCTGTGAGGCTAAACCCAGGGAAGCAAAGTCTATATAATGTTTTTGCTCCTCTGGCTGCTGTTTGCTAACATTATTGCTTTCAGTGCGCAGCAATAACCAAAGGCAACTCAGTCCGTTATTGTTATCAACTCTTCTCATCTATCATCTAAGGAAAATCGACCCTGTGGTAAAAATAAAGAGTAGAAAAAAGCACACACCCCTCAATTCCCAGTGGAAATTGTTACCCTGCATCATCTTACAAATGCACAGAACAAAATATGATTTAGTTTATGTCGTACTCCTCAGATCTCATCATCTCAGCTTTTTCTGATGTTATCGATGATGTTTTTGATGAAGTATTGTCTAAAAAGAACAGCAAAGAATGGCTTTTATTCTCCAAATTACGACGCAACCCTCACTGAGACACTCATCTTATGACATGTGGGTATGATTAAATAGTTCAATTGCTGCCGTCTGCTTTTTAGAACTCTGATATTGTCATCCATGACCTTCAACATCAGTCGAAACCACTGGAAATAAAGAGCAATTGAGTTTAGTATTACTCATGAAATGGAATAGATCACCATTACAGACTATTCACATGGTAATTGTAGGTTTTAAAAAAAAGTGAGTGATGCTGTGGGGCTAGACTAGCTGAAATTGCTGGTGGGGGATCTCATGACTGTTTACTGTGCAATCAGACTCATACTGGTCACAATCAGGCCCATTCTATCAATCAGAACTTTGACACTTATGGCATTTACCATTAGCATTTGAATGCTGCTTAACACCTGTAAATCTGCTGTGTAGTCTCATGCTGAAAAGGGCTGAGAATGGACGGGCCACACATTTGGAGGAAGGTTTGGACAGGACTTACTGCTTTGGAGAATAGAGTGAAATCACATACAAAACATTGAACATCAATGCTGATATTTTTTCACGTAATCTGACCACGGCCATCAGTACAAACTTGTTATTCTCTGCTCCGCCCTGTCTGGAGATGATCTGTCTTGAAGACAGTGAGATAATAAGACAGGTGAAGGGGTGAGGCTCAGACTAAAAGAGTTGGCTGCAGGATCGAGAAAAAAAAAGAGATATAAAGAGAAAAAGGTGGAATCCTTGAATAGTCCAGAATGCATATGGCCAATGTAGAAAATGCCTTTCTGTAACCAGTAGGCATGTCACAACACCGTGATTTAAGGTATAAAAAATAAAGAAGGCAGAAATAAAGGCTTTGCAGCAGCCTCCTGATAGCGTCTCCTTCAGTCACCACAACCAGCTGCTTCTACACACACGGGCGTTGCTGATTTCCTCGACATCAAATTATTGCCTGAAATGGAGCGATCAAAGAATGACCAATGGTTCTGGTTTCTTTCAAATATGCAGAACAGTGCAGCCAGATTATCAGGCCTTTTCAGTTGTTTTACATCCGATATAATAAAAATTCCCCCTGATCTGCACAGCAAAATATAAGGCAGTGTGCCAACAAAAGCAGGGAAGAAAATAACAGCTAGCTTGTAAAAAGTGGCATCCTTCAAAGCCAGCAATGTAGTGCAAGTCTTAGATGATAATTTAGTACTCCATTCTTTTGTCTAAATATGGGCACATGTTTAAGCTTAAAAATACAGAGTCAAGAGAAAGAAAGGTCAGCGTGACTGCCTCCATCTTATCCATAAGGTCTGGTATACATTTTGTGGAAAAGGGATTAGGGATGTATACACTGCAGTTTGGTGAGTAATCCTGAATATAAACAGGACTTTATTTATTTGGGATATTTACGAGAAAACTCCACAGGCCCCGTTTAAAAATCCAACTTATACATTTTCAGCCAATGAAATGTATTTTAAATCACAGACTGAGGCATTATCAGTCTTTGTGTTTTGCTGACCTCAGATATAAACAGATAGTTACAGACAAACAGAGAAGAAGAGATAGGTCATTTAGAGCACAGGAAGGAGAACAGAGTCTAGAGAGCAGCTTGATAGATTATGTTGATTCGCTACATGTTCAGTCAGCGGACAGGCAAACAGGGCAGGCTAATTAAAACTCTAAACCACATTTTCAGTTAGGGATTCCACTAAACACAGTTGGAGCTCACATTAGATCAGTAAAGTTCACACATAAGGGGATTTTACAACATGAAACTGGAAGTTTATCCTTATTCTAACAACGAATTAAATGGCCATCAATGTATTAAAAAAAAAAAAAAAAGAAGACAACCCCCCCCCCCCCCCCCCCCCCCCCAGGTTTCCCAGCTCAGCTTTACAAGTCATTAGGCACCACTACAAGTACTTGCTCAGGTTTAGGAAATCAACACAGCTTGGAGCCAGTGAACATACCCCAGGTAATCCTACTTTCTGTAAATAAGTATGACCAAAATTAACAAAATAGACCATTTTTTTTTTAATTTCAGTGTGACCCAAAATGACTGAGTGACCCCATAAACTGAGCATTAAAGGTGTTTACAGAGGTCTGAAAGCCATTTTTGAATTATATAACACTGCAATGTCTTTAAAACCACAGGTATCGCCCACCAGTGGTTCATTTAAAAGAATACAGGTTTAAGGCACTACTTTGTCACACCAGGTAGGTAGGAGTGTGGTATATCACCATCTGCAGTGCAGCTTTGACAAAATAGCATTATTTTTTCACTTTCAGAATGAGACCTGCTTGACAACAGTTTGGTGACTCCTTCAGAGCACTTTGTGAGCACTGTGTGTCTTTGGTGTTTAGCTGTAGCTAATTACTTGTGCACAGGTCCATAGTCAAAATATCCCTGCACTCTGTTCCTTGCACCTATCATGTTGTAGTTTAATTAGCACCAAGTAATTAACCTTCATCTCATCCCATGGCTGGAAACTACAGCACATGTAGGTCAGGCAGTATTGAGGGGGTTTGAAGACTTGATTTTTGGTGTTTGAATAATCATTTCTATGAGTCCGCTGTTATTGATGTTATCCTGAGACAGCATTAATGGAGTTGGCAACGTCCGCTGCAATTATTTCTCCTGATTTAATGAAGTGTTGTGAGAGCTTTATGGCTTCAATTCTGCATCCATATAACAGTTTCTCTGTGAATTATTACAAAGGTATTATTAGACCTGCTGCTATTACTATAACCGTCTGTTAGCTTTTAAAGTTTCCATGTAAATTGCCAGTCTAGTTACACAATCAGCTTGAAATGTTGATTATTTGCTATATATTATTTTTGTTCATATTTATGTTCAGACCATAAAAACCTACAGTGATACAAGTATTTAGCTTCTGATTTACTAAGACCATCTTAAAATGAAATCTGTTCTTTAGTGACAAAATAGAGCTCTTCCAACTGCAGATATGCTGTATGTTGCCTAGATAAGTTATACCATATAGGGTGATCTGTGGTTTACACCAAGTCTTCAGTCAACCATCAGTTCTCAGCCACACTGTTAAAAAAACATCCTAAAACATCGGTAATATTCCAGCAGCTGGGGCGCCAAAATACGATCGTGAAATAACAGAAAATAACTCCCCATAAAAATACGGTTATTTCCAGTAATGAAAATACAATTAGTTGCGCTAATTTGACATGGGATCTCGCCTTTTTCAAGTGCCGCTAAACATTAAATTAGGAACATGTTAATGTGATTAAACAATGAAATCATCTATAAATAGGAAAAAAAAAAACATCTTAAAAAAACGGTAATATTCCGGCAGCTGGGGCGCCAAAATACGACCGTAAAATAACAGAAAATAACTGTCCCATAAAAATACGGTCATTTTCAGTAATGAAAATAGAGTTTGTTGCGCTAATTTTACATGGGATTCTGCCTTTTCCAAGTGCTTTTAGACATTAAATTAGGGACATTTTAACGTGATCAAACAATGAAATTACCTATAAACAAGGTCAATGAATGTGGCAATATGAATCATAATACGTAAATGTACAGAAATATACAGTTAACAGTTGGTTTAAATAATAAGTGATTGCACGCCCTGGGACAGACTGACAGAGGCGAGGCTGCCATATCGCACCATCGGCCCCTCTGGCCATCGCCAGTAGGTGAAGTGTCTTGACCACGGACACAACGACGGAGAGTGTCCGAGCAGAGGCTTGAACCGGCAACCTTCTGATCACAAGGCGAACTGCAAACTCTTGAGCCACGATCGCCCTAACAAGCAATGACAACAATAGGGGAGACCGGGGATAGTTGTAACATTTTTCACATTTCTGTCTGTAAATTGGAGCTCTTTTAAGGTAGTGGATTCAAAATGTAATGCAAAGTATTTACATGTCTCGGCTATTAAATAGTGCAGCTATTTTCTCTGCAGCACAATTACCCATTGCATGGTATGGTCTCAAACACAAAGAGTGAAATGTTACAATTAACCCCATAGTCTGGGTTAGTTGTAACATATCCTGGGGTGAAATGCAACACAATGAAATAAGGGTACTAACAAAACATTAACATGTAATCTTTGCTTATTCAACACATGAATGCAATTAGAGCCATTTATGTAGCTATGTGTGTGTGTGACAGAATGCAGAAATCTAGCTTTTGAACATATGCCAACCCCCCAAAAAAGACAAATTATGGAATTTTCTGCAACTGAATATTTCATTAATTTTGGTTGGTCTTCCTTGAGTTTGGCCTCATTGGCTCAGTGAGCATTATAACCTACAACTCTTGCACCAATTTTGAACATAACAATGAAACTGAAAAAATGTAGTTGTTCACCAGCATCGCAATTCCATTACTTTTTATCATGGCTTACCTTGGTGTGGTTTGCAAAGTGCTTCAGAAAGATGAGGAAATCTGTTTCTTGCACCCATCCTGATTTATTTCCATTACCAAAACTTCCTACTGGTCCATCTCTGACACAGTGGTCTGCATAATGTATGTGTGGGAACACAAACAGTGGAGGAATTGTGTTGCCAATGGCATTAACCGCATATACAAAAGCGACCAGTGAACCTCTCTCTGCTGATGTCTTTGCCCCAACTTGTTTAATATGAGTTAAAGTAATAGTGTGGTAAGTTGTAACATCTGCATTATTGTTACAACTGACCCAGACTGTTGCTGTTACAACTGACCCAGACTCCTATAGCCATGAACTAGCTAACATTACAGCCAACGGCTAAAACATTAGCACTAAAGACCTACACAGAATATATCCCCATAGACATACAAATAACATAATTTAAGTTTGATGACTTTAACTGCAAAGCAGATAATGCTATTAGAAATTGAAATAAAGTAGAAAAACTTACTTTTTGGCATACAAATTACTTTTTTTCGTGTTAAATTGTCTGTGTTTGACAAAATGTGCTGATTTTTCACATGTGATAGCAGAACTGAGTTGGGCATGCACAGGATGAGTCACATCATTTGAAACTTAGCCCTGATTGGAGAAATTGGAAGTGTTACAACTGACCCACGTTACAACTATCCCCGGTCTCCCCTACTTATGTGATGTAACACAAGCTTATAGGGATCATGTTATATGCTTTTCCATAGCATTACATTTGAATTCAACAGTTCGATCTTTCAAATAACGGACAGATATTTGTGAAATCATGATACATTTGTGAATGTATTTTAACAATCTAAATATGCATATGTACAGACAGATACATTTAATAATCATGAAAATTATGTTTCATTACATTACAGTGATTTAACGTTAATTTACATTTGAAATGTGAAGTCAAAGTCTATTTACGTAACTTTAATGATATTCTAGAAAAACAGAACATTACTGTAAAATGCACAGTAAAATACCTTCATATTAGGATTTTTAGGCCGATGCTTAGCGTCATGTTATTATGTGTCCCAACATCCATTGGCACGTCACATTGTTTTCATGGCCACACCCTCACCCCAGGTGCAGAGGCCTAGTTCTGTTCTGAGAT
Organism: Neolamprologus multifasciatus; assembly: GCF_963576455.1. Lineage (NCBI taxonomy): Eukaryota > Metazoa > Chordata > Actinopteri > Cichliformes > Cichlidae > Neolamprologus > Neolamprologus multifasciatus. Next base: position 26,653,283 of record NC_140454.1, read on the forward strand.
TTATATTAATTGCAATTCCTAACTCTACATTTCTTGTTCAAAATTTATAATTAGCACAGCATCGCCGTGCAATGTTTTACATTGTGGCATGCAAGGAATCTTAACAAAGAAGCTCACAGAGAAAGATTGAGCTTGTCATCCAACCCCAAGCTGGTAGGGGGAGCTCCTTATTAAAAACTTGCTGGTGCTAAGATGTGCCTCAAGGTTCAACAACAGCACAACAGAAGTCACTCATGGTACAGACCTCCCTCTACAAAACAACAACTGTCAGTGACTCTGCACCACGGCATAAACACAACATTCAAGATAACAGTTAAAAGTAGCGTAACCATAAACAATAAAACAAGAATATCTAAGCAGCACATGTCCCAAGGCATGATGGGAGAGAACTAGCTGTTCCCCCAACACACCACAATATGTTTTTTTTTAGTTTTTATTCCTATTCCTATATATTTTTATCCTATTTTATTCCTATATTAATTATATTTTCACTTGTTACCTCTTAATTATTGAATCAGACCTAGGTGACATGAAATTTTCAGCAAAATTATAATTCAAACACTCCTTTAATTATTGATTATTCTCATTAATTTCCGATCATTTTATATATTTTTCCATAGTATTACATTTGAATTTAACAGATCATTCTCTTACATAACAGACAAATATTCGTGAAATTATGATACATTTCTGGATGTAGTTTTACAATCTAAATATGCATATGTACAAAAAAATAATATTATATAAATAATAATATAAAAAAATATATATTTAAAAAACAAGAAAATTGTGTTTTACTATATTTACAGAGCTGTTACGTTATTTTACCTTTGACATGTAAGATCACAGTCTACTTATGTAAATTTAATGATATCCTAGAAAGACAGTACAAAACTGTAAAATATACAGTAAGATACTTTGACATTACTATTTTTTGGAACAGTGCACAAGATTCAATTCAGTTATATATATATATATAGCACCAAATCACAACAACAGTTTCTTCAAAGCACTTTATATTGCATGGTAAAACCATGCAATAACAGAAAGAAAACAGATGGGACATAAAATACAAAACAAACTGAAAATAGGACAAAAGACATGCTGTAGAAGATTATTAATAACCAATGATTAAATGCAAAGTGGTATAACAACACATACAGTGAAAAGAGGTCAGTGAAGAAGTACCCCAGTAGCCTAGACCTATTGCAGCATAATTAAGGGAGGGTTCGAGGTCACCTGATCTCACTTTTTTATGACAACCTGATAATGCTAAATTACAATAGTCTGTTCTAGAAGTAATAAATGGATGAACTAATTTTACAGAATTAACACAGGGTGTTGCTAATTTTAGAAATATTGCAAACATCCACCTGGAAGGATGCAAACTGGTAAAAAACGAGTCCAAGATTCCTCACAGTTATTGGAGGCCAGGGTAATGGCATCCAAAATATGTGTCTTGTTTCACACCATGTTTCTAAGATTTTCAGAGTGCAGTAACTAGTTGTGTGCAGATCAATTCTGAAATATCAGTTCCTCCAATACCAGATATTTATGTTCTAGAATCGATTCTGATATTAAAATATCGCTATTTTAGTAATTTGGGGAAAATTGGATTTTGTCATTAACAGCAACACAATGGAAAAAAACGATATTACTGGGATCACCTAAATCAGGGATGTCCAACTCCAGGCCTCAAGGGCCAGCATCCTGTCCTCACTTACAGAGGACAGACGCACGCTCCACTTGACTGTCGTGCCTCTCACCCTCTCTGTTTTTCACATAATGATATTATCCTATATCCTCGCATGTGATTGGCCACAATATGGAGGGATTGGAGCATAGCTGAAGCACTATGTGAGAGCTGAGCAGCGAAAGGAAATTAAGTGAGGAGCCGGCTCTCGCTCAATGGGAGTCGACTCTGATTCACTACAAAGCACTCTCTAAGCACGGCTCTTAGAGATGATGCTTTTGTGCATGACACATTATCGAATGTTACGTTGTGTGTCATGGATACTGTTGACTCCAAATCTCCCGACCACTATGTCGATCTGAGAACGCAAGACTGAGACAGCAAGACCAAGACCAGTCTCGAGACATCCAACTCTACCTGGGTGATATCTAAAACCTGCAGGACACCGGCCCTTGAGGCCTGGAGTTGGACACCCCTGACCTAAATGATTGTTAGAAACTACTTCTTCTTCCACCTGTCATAGTGATATGCAAAATATGGCCGTATAATTGCTCCCTCACTCAGTTGATAAAATAGCTGATCATAAGCAGAGTCATGTTAACAGCCAAGATGCGGTTTTTGACACATGTGGCAAGACCACAAACCTCGTCAAACACAAACAAAAAAAGATGATGATGAGTTTATGATGAGGCAAACTGAAGACAAGGACAGGAACAAGTGCTGGTAAGGTGAGACAAAAGTTGCTCACAGAGTCCTGTGGTGTTCAGGCACTATCCAAGTACAGATGAAGAAAATGTGGAGCTGTTGGTGTGTAGCACTCTTGCTGAATTTTGGAAAATTACTTACGTCTTTGTGTTGTTTAAACGACTAGAATTTATAGTATCCTTAAAACCATGGAATCCCATTTGTTTAAATTTACATTAATTAATAAATTTTAATTTATTGTATGTTAATTCTTCCTAATGAAACAGTAAAAACAAGTGGTCTGATGTCTTGTATCCATTGTACAGATATAATTTGAAATAGACTACCTTTTATTATTATTTTCCAAACACATTACGTTTTTATACAAAGTACCTGAATCGGATCAGTATAGTCAATGTCAACCCTCATTTTACTTGGTATTGGATTGGAATGGAAATCAACATCAGTTTTATCTGACTTTAAAAGAAGGAATTGGAGGTCATCCAGTTCTTTATGTCGGTAAGAAATTCCTGTAGTTTAACTGATTGGTGTGTGTCATCCAAGTTCAAGGATAGATGAAGATAAAGTTGGGTATCATCTGTTTAACAGTAAAAGCCTCATGCTGTCTAATAATGCCTGATCAAAATGCTTCAACAAATGAATGGTGATATTTCATCTATTTATTTTTAAATTAGCTTAAACCTACATTTAGTTGCACTCAGATACTACACACACACACACACACACACACACACACACACACACCATTGTATATCTTCTAGCCTCATATCCCTAACCCTCAAAATGTCACTGCTATTTAGTTTTCTGTCATTTACATCCAAAGTTATAGCTGTATGTTTTAGTTTTTTTTAGAAATCCATCAGTCAGAACAACCCTAATCGTCTTTACTTATCTAACTTGTTGCTAACTACTAATTAAAACGTATAAATAATCTGTTTTAATGATGTTGTATGTTAAGTGTTATTGTAAAACCACTGCCACACTGATCAGATTATTCTAACTTTAATAATTTGGACAGTTATATGTATATCCAAATGTTGCCAATTTATTTGAGTTTAGGAGCTACAGGGTTGTTTAGATCTGTAATGGTCATCAGACTAAACAGACGGATTACTTTTGGGAAGCTTTTAAGAGACGGCAGACTCTATCAAGCTGTGTGTTTTTGTAGCTTCATCAGTTACTTGATTGTGCTGATGCATGCTGAAGGTGGAGTCCTACAGGTATAAAAATAAGGCACCAGGAAACTGTGATATGTCAGAAATGATCGGCTACAAGTACAGCAAAGCAGTGAAAGTGTTTAAGATTCTGTAGTCATTTCTATCTGTCATCACACTAAGAACTGTGAACCCTGTTTTGTTCTGTTCCTTGGATGAGGGACTCTGATTCCCTCCATGGAACTGTCTGATAAAATGGAGGTTAGATAACAGCCTACAGTCGTACAGTGTGTGAAAATCTTGCAGAGAATATCAAGCTCATGCAGGTAACTTCAGTTCAAACCACAGTGGATGTCCACACAAATGCATTTCTGCACAGAGAACAGGGCTGTGTCGGTGCTGCTCAGAGTTAATGCAGAGCTACACCTCGCCTGTTTAGTGGGAGGCTCAAATGTGCTGTGACAAGTAGTGAGACAGCTTCCAGTCGGCGGCGGAGGTTGCGGTGACCTCATCACGGACACATTATGAAGATCAAGTGTCGATGCTGAGTAAATGCCACAGTGTAGCAGGGGAGTTTATAAAGATCAGCCTCCTTCCATCAGAAAAATCTTTCAGTCTCGAGGTCAAACGCTGAGCGCTGCGCTACTTTTTCACATCCTCAAAGTGACAAGTGGGTGCACTGTGCAAATATCAGGACATTTATTCCTGCAATCGCTGTTACACTGACTGAATAAAATCAGGTTTATAGAGGTGGTGCAGCCCTCCCACCTGGTGCTGTCAGATCCCTCGGCTCATCATATCACACAATATGTGTGGGTTCCTGCAGGGCATCTTAACGGCACTCTGACCTACCTTTATCCCTTAGTTTTACATCAGTTTATAGAAATAAGTATGAACGTTTTCACTCAATCTCCTCTGACTGATGTTCTGTTCAGACATTATGATTACTTCTCACTAATCTGACCTGCAACTTTGTATAACACAACTCAAAATATTTGAAGCTGATTTGACCTCGGTGTGTTAAAGAACACTTTTGCTTTGGATGCATCAACAACCCCAACAATGAAAGCCTCGAGCTTCAGAGGCCTCAAATATCCTGTGAATTCATCCATTTTTAGTACTGGAAGAAATTCATGAGTGACCCCCTCGATTCAATTTATTTGAAGACTTTTTTTTTTTTTTTACCTTTGTACTATGAATAATTTTTTTTAGTTACAAGCCCTCAGGAAGACATAGTTGCAAAACCACAGAATTTCACTCACCAAAACTGGATCACAGAATTCTTGGACAGTTGTGTAATTTAATTAATCACACAGCAGCCATATTAATTGTTAAATAATTGCATTAAAATGCTCCAAAAGTCATCAACGCAGTCCACAATTTGCTGTCAAGTTGGATTTCCCATGGGAGTCTATGTGGGCTGACTCACTGCTGGAACCAGCCTCTAGTAGACATTAGAGGAACTTTGTGCTGACTTCATTTATCAGCCCTGGAGCTTGCCGTTTGGATTAAAATCATGTGATGGGGAAAAGCATATGTACATCAGAGTTAGCTAAAATAATTTATTAAAGCCTGCATATATATAACCTTCGCCAACGATATGAGCACTGCTCTTACTAGAGCAGAAGGAATGAGGAACTCTGGCAGGGAGATCAGGCTCGGCTGAGAATGGACTTCCAGCATGTGAAATTAGCTCCCCTGCTGTAAGTTACAGCCCCTCTGCTGAGGGGAATATAAATATTTCCTCGTACTTCAGTGCCCCTGGGTTAAAACCTTGCAAGCACTCAGTACATGAGGGATATACATTATGGCTTCTGTCAGACCATAAAAAACATGTTTCTTGATGCTTTAGCTGTGATTATTAGACAAGCCTGAGGGGCGGTGGGAACACTGGGGCGGTTTCTGCTCCAAAGCCACGGTGTCTCCACACAGATGCGATAATGGCACATGTCAGCAGAGTTTAGCGGCATAAGACGACTCCAAAGTAAGCGCTATGCTTAATGTACATGTAATTCAACAAGACAACGTTTTGGCAGCAGAGGGTTTTTTATTGCCATAGCTGGAGTGCAGAGGTTTGTGGAAAACAACATAATTCAAGATGTTGCTCGTGACATACAACCATAAGGAAAAACAGGAGAGGGTTGTTTCTACTGGTTTATATTGTGAGCGATGGAAATGTTCCACACAGAACAATAAGGCAGTAAGGCCCTGTCTGAGACTGTGCAGCAGACTCTAATGTTCATGTTTCACTGTGTTATTAGAACAATGTGAAACATGAACTCATACAGACGAAGGTGACAAGTGAAGTTCCTAACTCTGTCAGATCTAAATCATCTTTAATGATAAAAAGTCAGAATCCTTTTTTTCTTTTGTTATTGTTTAGTCAAAGTCTCGGATACTTAACATTATAACTTAAAGCTACAAAACTTTAAAGTATGTTTTTTATGGGGTGGGTTTTTAAATGAAGAGTAAAAGAGGTGGAGACAGTGGGGAACAGAGGTTCATCCTTTAGGGTCCTAGTTAGGTGTGTTTTTGAGAGTAACCACCAACCCTGTGTGTCTGCCTTTATCGTCATCTGTGAGAAGTGCCTTATGTCTTCATGCTTTCTAATGGCCACCAAGGGGCAAGCCCCGTGGTTGCAAAAAGCAACAGCACAAAGTGTTCACAGAAGTCAGATCAGTCAGTAAACACTTTTGTATACGTTTATAGGTTCAGCCACTCATTTCAGGTTATATAGAATAAAATGTCGTAAATTACAGTTGTATAATTTACGGATTTGGTTAGGATTACAATGAGATTAGGTTAGGAAAGGTACATTCATTGGCTAACAACTCGTGGCTGAAAACGAGACTTCTCTAACTAATGAAATAGCTTTCATATGGTAATCTGAATGCTTACAGCTCAGACGGTCATGCTAATATTTACTTCCTGCATATGCATATGCACTCTCTCATCCATCCATGTACAGACACAATGGAGACACAAGAACCTTTACATAACATTCATCAATCAACGAGGCACATATAAAAGCATTTGATCTCTCCTACCAAAGTTATTCCAGAAGCATGTTTCACGACTCAACATTTTTGAAGATATGTCTGCCACCGCATTACTGAAACTGTTGGGAATAACCACTGTATAAGTACATCAAAACAACTAGCTCATATGTGCTTGGTTTTTGTTGCTCATTTGCTCTTCTGTGACCAGGAGCAGGACGATTACCATATTTGTTAATTGCAAAATTCTCCAATTTCCATTCAGGATTCTTTGCCATGTGTCTCTTGAGTTATGGTCAGTGTCAGTAGTGGCATTGTAAAATTTTAGGGTTATTTTGGGACCATCTCTTGTGTGTTTTTTTTCCTGCTGATGTTGGAATTTTGAGCTAAAGCTCAGAAGCAGGAGGTTAGTGACCCTAAACACTTGAATAAATCTACTACAGAATTGCGTCAAACCAAGAAGGAGCCCGGCCAGAGTTCAGACTTCAGCCCACTGACCTAGTTCTGTAAGAAGGGAAGGACAAAATTCAATATGTATGCTGATTGTGAAAGTCTGGTTATTTTTGCTCCTCATCCCGGCTTGTGTGACTTGCCTTTTGGAACACTCAAAATCGAAGAAAATGACAGAAATTTCATGAAAGAAAAACCAAAAGCAAAACCCAGGGAATCTTTTATCATAGATGAGACACATTATATCAAACACTAAGCAATCTTTCTCTTAAGAAGAGTTGCTAATGTTGCTTGTTTATATTTTTTAATCTAAGAATTATAATTAAAAAAAAATGATAACTTCAAAGAAAAAAATCCATTGATGTGCTTCAGTAGAGGTAGTGGTTTATTATTTGTTTCTTTTGTTTCTATGTTATATTGTTGCTTCATATAATATAATATATAATAGAATGGTGAAATCTAATCTACAGACTCCAGAACTTGCCTTACAGACCAGGTTCTGATCATTCTGCTAAATTTGTATAAATTAGCCAGATCTATCCTCACGAGACTTGAGGTATTTTGCAATTTTAGCTTGTAATAAATACACGTTTGTATGATTTTGTCCCCGTAGCTTTACGATTTCTGTATGAATCAAATGATCTGCTGATATTGATGGCGATTTTTATCTGATGAGAAAAGTCCAGCTTGCAAACATGGGTTTCATGTTTTAGCTTACCGGCGATCGTGGACTAATATTGACTTGATAGCCAACATGACAGTTAGATAGCCAACCTTAGTTTGCTTTCTCTACTTTTGTCTCCTAGGCATCCTAGCTTTTGTTGCAAACATAATGTCTCAGGTCATTTCTTGTATTTCTTGGCATCCAACAGACTTGCACTCTGATTTGTGAAACATCCATTAACTGAAGAAAAAACAAAACAAAAACTTGTAATTTATTGAAATGCATGTAGATGCAGTGCACAGTCTGAAAGAAACACAACTCCCTCTACTCGTTATGCACTCAGGAGGATGATCAGCGCTGGCCCCATTTCAGCGTTGTAAATATATTTCTATAATAACTCATCCATCTATTTAAAAACAGTCACAGACAACTTATACAATGAAGTGTGTTCAAGTGGAGGAGATAAAAAATATGTTTATGAATTATAGTGAAAGGCTGTTGTCCAAAACACCCATAAGCAGTGCTTGAAATTTCATCCATCAACATGCAGTCGAACAGCACCTGTAGCACAAACACACATTAACTCATCACATGGACTGACAGGAGACCAAAACAACCTCCACATGAGGTTAGACCAGGAAAGAGCAGTGTAAGGAACAGCTTTTCTCCAGATGAACTATTATCAAGTATTTACGGCATCAGCGAGGACCTCACAGCTCCGACAGGCGCTGACAAATCACCCCTCCTCCTCCTCCGCCGCCACTTTCTTCTTCCGCTGGACCAAACAAGGGAGCCATTAGAGCAACACAAAGTGTTTAACCTCGAGGAAAATGCACAAACAAATGCAAGGCTGTGCTATCATAGAAAATATGCTCTGACACAGGTGCTGGGAGGAAATCAGGACACAAAAACGCCTCTGTAGATTACTTTTATTTGTTTAGACTAAACAAACTTAGTTTCCCTGAAATAATGTAAAGGAGATTTTTAATTTTGTGTTCATAATCATATGTTTTTGTTTTTAAAATAATTTTGCCAACTTTCCACCCTGCCCTGCTGCATCCAGAGTGGCTAAAACAGACTCTTAGGCTGTGTCCCATTTCAGGGTCTGCACACTTGAAGTACGTGCACTACGCGTACTACGTACGGTGCGTACTATAAGTACGAGAAGTGCGGAAGTGAGAGGCTTGTGAAATGGGACTGTTCAGGTTGCCTAGCAACCATGATACTAACCGCGAGACACGTTACATACAACTTTGTTTGACAGAAATGAAGGAGAAAATTGTTTTGTTGGTCAATCATTTTTGTCATGACATCACTTTGATTAGTTGAGTATCTGAGGCTGAGACCACGGGACTGTAAAACATGATTCAAGGGCTTCATTTCTGTACTGAACAGTCATTTAAGATTAGCTAGTAAATAATAATTAGTTAATGTTGTTCATGAGACTAAAGTCATCTCACTATGGTAATGTAAATATAATATGGCCAATATTATAGTATTGTCAGATGATATATATGATATATATATATATATATATATATATATATATATATATATATATATATATATCACTGACTTTCAGCTTGTTGTGTTTGTGGATATATGACTGACTTTAATTATCCATAAAATCATCAGATTCTCTGTAAGATTAAGGTCGACTATATGTATATTTAGAAGTAGAGGCTTTAAAACCAAGTTAATGCTGAAAGTACAAACATCACTAGCGTCACATAACTTTGCCGACATGTGGCCAACAGCAATGTTTTAATGTTCTTCATTATTAAACATTCGCACATAAATAAGTGATGTCATATTCAGTACTTATTTTTGACAGTTCACTCTTTGGCCGCTCCCTTCTGCCGTATTTTGTGGCAAAATTATCCACACCCACTGCCGTGCTATGAATTGTGGGATATATGCGACCACGAAGCGTGCACCGGACCACGCTTGATGTTTGGGGAAATCGACGGCGCATTTGGAGTATGCATTTCAAGTACACTTCGAATTGGGACAGCCGTCGTCGCGTGGCGGTGACGTAACCGCACTTAAAATGCGTACTTCAAGCGTGCAGACCCTGAAATGGGACACAGCGTTAGAAACACTGCTGACCAAGAAAACACTTTTCGAAATATAAAAAACCCCTCACTCATATTCATTTAATGATTGGCTCTTATCAGTAACTACATGTCCTTCCCAATTTTCTCCCACAAAGCCACCAACCATCTGCTTCCTGTTGACGCCGGCACACGCATATGGTAATTAGTTAAATCCACATAATATTCTGGAATTTAAGTCATCAATGCTGAAGCACAGACTTCTTTTATGGTCCATTTGTCAAAATTAAGTACACAACAAGCCATTGTGTTTGTCAGATAACTGCATTAAAAATCCGAATTAGCAGTTAGCAGACAGCTAGTAGCTACAGTCACATGTGTTGGAACACATGCCAAAAAGGATCATCCCTAACTCTAGTTGGGACGATTAGTTACAAAGAAGTAATTTAACCCCCATACAGCTGTTTCAGCTGTTTCGAAGTTTGTAATTATCCAGAGAAATCGTCCATCCATCCACTGTCTGTTGCTTGTCTGAAGTCAGCTCTTGGTGGCAGCAGGCTAAAACATCCTTCTTCTCAGCCATAATTCCTAGTTCCTCCTGGGGGATCCCAAGTCGCTCCCAGGATATATGAGGCATATAATCTCTCCAGCGGGCTCTGGCCTACCCCAGAGTCTCCTGCCAGTCTGTGTGCCTGGAAAACCTCTCCAAAATCTACTTGAAGATCCCTATGGATGTCTTACCACAGCCACTCTATGGAGGAGATTCGTTTCAGCCACACCTTTAGATTTAAGGTGATCACCGATACTTTATGACAATAGACGAGGTTTGAGACATGACGGACTGATAAATTGAAAGCTTTTGTAGCAGGCTGTAAACCTGCTTGGTACTGCTGCAAAGCTGGACATTTTAATATGGGACTGACTTACTTTTGGAGCCAGCCTCAAGTGGACATTAAAGGAACTGCAGTTTTTGGCACTAACATGTTTGATTAGTTTTGTCAGTCCTGGAGGGTAGATGCTTGGTTGGAAGTGACAGCAACACCTCAGAAATACCACAGACACATGTGGCAGATGTGGCCAGAGCACCTGGGGTCCACTCTTCAATGGGTCACAGTTGTTTTAGAGGCACTAAAAGGTGCACCTGCACAAGATCAGTTAAGAGGTTTTAATATTGTTGTTGCTGATTTCGAATACATGCTGTAAAAAACAGTATTTATTGGCACCTGAACCACAATTTATTTTTAATTTAGCAAAGGAGAAATGGAGAGCAGACAGCCCCTCATGTCCCCCGTGACTGGGCTGCCTTTACTGTGCTGTTGTTGTCATTTACATTTTCTTCTGTTTCTGTTGTCAGACAACAAAACTAGTATGAAATCTGAGCGTGGTTCATAAATACCACGCTGACCACAAGTCGTTATCGAGGCGCCGAGCTTCAGATGAAATCATTATTTGAAAATGAACAAAAACACAAGTTGACAGCAGCGGTGCAGAGAGATCGCCTCTAACAACGTTTAGAATGAGAAAAGACAGAGAAGGTGAGAAGGTTGTCAAATACAACTTGCTTGTAGAACTTGAGGACATAGTATTACACTCCTTTTTTTCCCCTCACAAACTATGGTGTGAATCGTTTCAGCCACATAAAGGGGACACACAAAGTCAGTAAATATAAACCGTGCAACAACTAAAGACATAAACTGGACTTTTTAATCAATGGCAATTTATTCATTCATTAAAAATCAAAGTTTGAGTTAAAACATTTTGTACATGACTACATAAACCTTTTTTTGTTGTTGTGTACAGACACACGTGGACTGCCCCCCTCTCACGCCACACACAGACCAGCCTGCGGGGATCCCGCCTTCCTTCCTCCGTCCACTCGGGCCCACCCTGCACCTAACTCAGGACGAGACACACACCTGCTTCCACTCAGCTGCAGTCCCTTTGAAGTCAACATGTGGAGGTCTCTTGCTGAAGCGCTTGGGGCTACTCTGCCCTAATTTCCCACTGTATACACAGATTATCTGTGCCTGGTAATGCAAACAGAGGGATCATCTAAATGCATGTGAACGCCCCTAATGGGCCCGGCCGATTGGACCTGGAACGGGGCCGCTCAATGTGGGGATGCCTGCAGTTCAGATTTGCACCGTGGCAATTCGTCAAAGGGATTACACACGTCTGCAGGGGCCTTTCCACAACTCCAAACTATTGCTATGGGAATCGTGCATACTTATGATGTATATATACAATATATCATCCTTTTCCGCTGGATTTGGAAAGAGCTGCCTCTACTTATTCATAAACTAAACATGAAACTATTCCAGCTCCTTGAAAGGTTTTTTTTGCAATCAGTGAAGATTTCCTTGGATGAGTTTTGGAGATGGATTTCTACTCTGCTTGGCACTGCTCTTGACATTGTGTAGAATAACTTGAGGCAGCGGTAGCACCACAAATATGGGTCATGTAATCTATTCGAATTGATATTTAAATCATTTATATGTCAAATGGTGTTTTGAAGTAGCAGTCCAAACGAAACTGTTGATTTGGCAGATTTGGATAAACCAGCAATCAAAATTTCTTTCTTTCTGAACTCACACACTCTTGGATCCACTTTAGACCAGGCGTCACTCCAAATGAAAGACAACCACAATGTGGCGTGGGATGCAGTTAATGAGTTTAAAAGTGCGACAGCATCTGCTATGAGCCCCTACGAGTCGGATTGACAAGTAGGGCCAGAAAATCCACAGTCGTTGCAAACAAGCTGCTTCCCACAGATGCTGCCGACAGATGACAGTTGCTGGGCATCGTCGAAACCGTCATGAAGAAAGGAGAGCTCCCGCTTTGCACCTGATAGAGCGCACAAAGGCTTCCAGGCAGCAGGCCCGGGAATTCAGCTCAGGGCCCAGGAAGTCAGAGGAAGCCACCTGGAGGGACGGCACAGCCAAAAGAACCTCTTCAGTACAATAACTTCAGCATGATGTGAAATCAGCCCACTTTCATGCGGGACTTTAATGAGGACTGGGTGGTTGTGAATGTTTACTGACTGCAGATGCCCACCTGTCTCACCCACTAACCCCTTTTAAATAAATTGTTGATTTGAGGGGCCTTCCCCATGGCCGACAGCAGGTTCCCATGATCAGGTAGACGTTCATGTTCCAGAAATGACAGAAAAATCATCCAGATGTGTAGCTGCTGCTGCATCAGAAGCTGACGTGGGAAAATATATGATTTACATCTGGTGCACTCAGCACATATTGCTAGGCTTGCGCACACGCCTAGACTGCACATGACGTCAGGGTCCAAGCACAGAGTGACTCCAGACTTCTGACAAATTGCCGTCTTTGATTTTATTGGTATTTGACCTTGAGACTGATGTGGGATCCCTTCATATTATGAGAGGGCATAGATTATGAGCCAATGTGTTTTCAATAGAGCCCAGATCCATGCTAGCTGGTTTACGAGCAGTGGAGTGATGAAGTGGTTATTCAGGGAATGCCATAAGTGAGAGGGACAGGGATCGCCTTTCCAAAAGCCTTCTTTAGGGCAGACGGGGCATCCTTAAAATCATTTACAATATATCCTCTGTTGCACTCTAATCGAATCTGAATCAGACTGCCAGCCACGGCTTAGGGCTTTCTGACTGGAAACATCTTGCTTTCCATCGTAATATGTGCTATAGTATACTGTAAAAGAGCGCTACGACTAACTGCAAACCAGGATTGTGAGATTCTCGCTGCTGAAGGTGATCAAAAAGAGACACGCACCATAAAGGAATGTCATAAACATCGCCAGCTTCAATTTCAATTGAAACCTTGTGAAAATAAACTTTACAAGTTTGTTTTAAGTTCAGTTTTATTGATTGATGTCTGCAACATTTCAGAATTTAAAGGCTGTCGAGTCAGCTTTTCTGCAATGTCATGCTTAATAGAATTGGGACAAATGTACAAAGATCTCCAACATCAACTGACACTGCTCAGCATCAGTTCTACCCTTAAAGATATAACATGCAATAAATATATACAGATGCTGTTTTTGTTTATTCTCATCTGTGTTTCCAATAAGCAATAAAATCAATAGAATCAGTAAGAATTCTATTGATTTGATGGTCTCAGTGATATTTGATGCTTCTTCTTGCCCTCACCCCCAACGAGTCACAGCAAATGGCTGTTCCTGAGCCTGAATTAAGAATTTACTAGCAGATTAAACAGGATTTAAGACAAGTAGTCTGTGAAAATTGAAAGAAAATAGCCAAAACTCAGTACAGCCCTGATGGATATCCTAAGCCTGGTTCTGTTTGAGGCTTCTTCCTGTTCTTCCTTCACACTGACCCCAACTAATGCTCCTAATGAATCAATTGATCATTATGTTTTTATCTTTTATATTATAGACTCATCACTTTACCGTAGAAAGTGACCTTATAAAGTTGTGTACAGTGCTACATAAATGAAACTGAATTAAAATGTTTACTGGAATTGAGTTCTGCCACACCTTAGCCCGTATTTGATTTTACTGCCTTTGTCTCTGAATTTCTAAAAGAGTAGTGTTTTTTAGTGCTGTGGTGTTGAGATAGTTGATCATCAAAGTGAAGCTATCAAATGATCTCTTCAATTGTGTTTCTATCCTCAACTTTGACCACAAGTTTTCAGCAGTGATAATAGAAAGATAAGATTGTGGATTCAAATGGCAGAATATCATCTGAATGGTGTTCGGACTCAGTCTTATGGTGTGTTTACAAAAATACAAAGAGAATGTACTTTTTGCCTGGTCTGGTTACACATGAAGTCTATCCACTGAGGTCAACCCATGCAACTAGACATTAGCCAGTGTTTTCACAAATTAAAATATTCACTCCCACGAAAACCAGTGAGCTGGATCAGAAGTATCAGAAATGGAGACTTATAAATGCCATTAGAGGGCAGCTGGAGCTAAATTGTTCAACTTAACTTTTAACAACAGTGAAAAAGGATAAGGTATTATTATGCTACAGTAATTGTGTCCAACAATCGGTTGTGCGCCTCCTTGCCCTGTTTGGCTTTCAGGGCAAATATTTGTGTGTGTCACATGAGTAACATGAGGTAAAGCTTTGCATTGCGTTTGGTGTGACTGCACCCTTAGAATTTAGGAGGTTGGCCACTCAGGTGGAGCTCAGACTCACTGCATAAGCACAGCGCAAGGAGCCAGCTCAAGCTGTTCAGGTGGAGCAGGGTGTGTAGACCCAGGAAACTCTATGGAGGAAGTTATTGAGACGCATGTGACCAGCAGTATTAAAAGGGTCTTAAATTTATAGTTTCTTAAGAGAAAAAGGTGATTACATATCATGTCATTAGGTTATGTTACATTTTAATGTTGACCTAATGAAAATAAACAGTTAGACAGCAGTGCACTTAGTAAACTGCACTGTGTATTGTTGGTTTTAGCACCCGTCACTTCTAGCATTTATGATGGATTACAACCTCACGTACAGCCTGACCCCATCAGAACACACATGCGTATGCCATTTCCCTAATCCATATATATCAAAAGACACAATT
The DNA here is from genome assembly GCF_963576455.1 of Neolamprologus multifasciatus. Classification (NCBI taxonomy): domain Eukaryota; kingdom Metazoa; phylum Chordata; class Actinopteri; order Cichliformes; family Cichlidae; genus Neolamprologus; species Neolamprologus multifasciatus. The sequence goes on from NC_140454.1 coordinate 26,668,527, forward strand.
TATTATCCTTTCTCTTCTTGCATTCCCCTCTGTTCGCTCTTTCTCTCGGGCTACGATGAGGTATTGAGAAAGAGAGAGGATTAAGTTACCAGGAAATTGAAAAGGTGCAAGAGCAGCCAGAGATGTGAGATTACTCTGGTTTATAACACATCTCCTGATGAGGATAACACGTGTGTGTTTAACACAGTGCGTGAGACGGGTCCAGCCGAGGGGTGAGGGGGATGGAGGGATTGCAGGGTGGAAGGTGGTGATAGACTGAACGATACCTGCGGATAAACAGGAAAGCGGAGAGGGAGGGGAGCTGTGTGCGCGTCTCTGATGTGGTTTGGACCTCAGTCAGGTGAGGCGTGGGTGTGCTTGTGCATATGTATGTTTAAATGTGATTGGAATGCAATGAGGAAGAAAATTTCTGTCAGGAGCTTTGTATATAAGAATCTGATTAATTTAAGTGTTTTTCATGAACCAATGGAGCATAACAGTATTTACAGCTTAGGCAAAAGTCCAGTATGCCTGTCTCCATACCAAGTTTCCTGTGCTTCATTGCCTTACTACAGAATGAATAAGTGTATACATTTTATTACAAAATAAATATTAATATCATAATAAAGGAAAACGAAACAATTATCAACTTTCAAAGTGTACTAAAATGGTTTTAGATGAAGGGGGAGGAGCTAAAAACAGATAGGATGAACTGCATGCCCTCAGTTCTGCAGTGCAGCTTTGTATTAGTTAAACCAAGATTAGCTAATACAAGGCTTAACCTGAGTCATGCAGCTTTAGGAGAGACCAAGACTAAAAGCATGAAGCTGGAAATGAGCATAATAGATCCTCATTTACAAACAAACAAACAAACAAACCAAAAACTGAGAAGCTCATTTTGGTCTTCAAGGAAATTATTGTAACTTGTAACTTATTGTAATTTCTTGCACACCCGGCCATTAGCCTGAGCGACCACTGTGTGATGGTTTCTTCAGGGAAATTTAACGCCATCATATCAAAGTGGAAAATAAATGAACACAGACCCCAGAGAGCATGTGTGCATCCATGAGATATGTTTGTGCTTGTGATTATGTTTGTAATAGGGGCACATTTGTATGAATAAATCATTAATGGTGTTCACCATGTGCCGTAGGTGTATGCGTATTATTTGTTTCCACTTCCGTTGGCATGTCTGCTCATGTTTGAGCAAAAAGGAGAGCGACAGCAGGAGGTGTCTTCAGAAGCACTCCCTGCTGCGAATCAAGCCCGGGTTTCCTCTCAGATGTAATTATCACTCTGTAATTATTGACTAATTACACTTTATAGCGACTGGAAATCCTCCTAATAACTTCTCTTTTCTCCAGATGGGGAAAGAAATCTGCAGACAATGTGTGTAGGTGCAGAAAATAACAATAGCGCCATACTTTCTGAGCATAATGAGCAATGAAACATAGTCATTAACTGTGATTTTCCTATTGTCATTATCATTTTTATAATGATATTCAGGTCAATGGAGAGCGCAAGGCACCATCTCAAATGCAGCAATAAGTGTCATGACTTTAAGCCTGTGAAACACGTGTGAGGAAAGTAATGTGCTCATTTTGATTGTAATAATTACAGATAATGGCCTCAGCAGTCAGCTCTATATCATTAGACCAATAGAGTTGCATGTATATATTTGTTCAGAAGCACATCTCTGCCCATGAAAAGGTTACATGACACAAACTAGCCGTTTCTGTTGGTCTGAGCTGAATGCGTCGCATTGTGCTCACGACACATGCCCTCAAGGGCTAACATACATGCTGTTCCTATCTGTCAGGCTGGGAACAGCATATCTGGGCCAAATCAAACCTACTGTTTTATGCGATGGCAACTCCGGCTGCTGAAACATCATTTTAACGTGTAACTCTATAAATCCCTGGTGAATGCTGCCAGCCTCTGAGGGTCGATTCCCAGAGAGCTTCCGACGCTAAAAACGGCTGCAGAGACGGTGCTGCGAGGCAAGCGAATGTCATTATCTCAACGTTAGGAAACATCCCTCAAAAGTTCTCCATGCCGAGCCAGAAGCATTTGTTGAAAGATGATTGTGGTTTCATGCGAAGTGGGTTTTATTTTTGTATTTCCGCTGGAAGACGATGACATGATTCAAGGAAAACTGGGTGAGGTAAAAAAAGAACTGTCAAGCAATGAGGATGCACTAGTGCATCTTAAAAAGGTAAACTTATATATATATTCTTAATGCATGTGAAATTCCAAGTCCCGTTTTTGTTTATTTGTGATGATTATGGCTTATAATAATAATAATAATGGATTGGATTTATATAGCGCTTTGCAAGGCACCCAAAGCGCTTTACAATGCCACTATTCATTCACTCTCACATTCACACACTGGTGGAGGCAAACTACGGTTGTAGCCACAGCTGCCATGGGGCAGACTGACAGAAGTGAGGCTGCCATATCGCGCCATCGGATATGGCAGTCAGGGTAATGAAAGTGGGCCCGACCCAAGTGGGACATCATTTGTTGGGGGTGAATGTATTGACTGACTTGGGTTATTTGTACTATGACCTATGCTTTTAGTCACACTGCAGTTATATTTAGTTTGTTTTAGGAAAATATCAAAGTTCGAGTAAAATTTTGGGGTGTGCAGGATAAAAAGAAAAAAGTTATTATTATGCCACCAAGAGATTTAGTGTATTTAAACTGTTGTAAAGGAGTTGTTCTCATTACAAGACAGAAACTTCAATCAGTTGTGATATTCATAATTCTTTATTTATCAAGGTAAAAACTCTGGATTTCAAAATGTCTTTTCTCATGAGATATCTAGCCAAAAGATCATCAGAAATGCAAACAAATATAACATAACAGTTTTGTAAAAAGACTGATTGATGACAATGTATAACACAATGTAGGTACAATAACATAGTCATGAGGATATTTGCAAAACAGGTCATTTCTTTATTTTATATGTAACTGCTTCCTAAAACCTGCTGACTACAGCATATTTACAAACATAAGCAAAGATACTAGACATAAAAACACAAAAAAACCTTCAGATATCACCCTTTGGCTGAGTGGGGAAACCCTAACTGAACAGAGTCCAAAGTGTAGAGAACTAACCTAGAGTGAAATGAAAGAGTGAAAATTGCAGCAGAGCTGTTTCGGTTTGAAGCTGCAGACTGGAGCAATGTGGACGCTCAATAGGAGGCTCTAGGTCTGGTGATTAAAAGCAGATGTGGACGAGATGATAAACTTTGACTGTTCTACTTTGAAAATAATTAACATATTTATTACAATGTGTTTCTTGTCTTTTTGTAGTCAGCTATGAGGTCAGTTTTAAAATGTCAGCAATGAGCTGTTCACTTTCTTCTAAAGTGAGCGCTCTGTTTTTATACCATCTTAAAACGAATCCCACCCATTAATGAAAATGTATTTTGTGTTAGCTATTGTGTTGTGTGTTGTACCCTTTGCTTAGTAGTTTACCCTGTTTTTTAACTTTAGAATCTATAATGAAAATATATGAATAATTTAAATAATAAAATGTATTTGTCTTACTTTTGTCAAACCTTACTTAAATTCAGAAAATGGGATGAAAATAAGAAACTTGACTTTCTGAAGAAACATCTTTGCAGTTACTGCTGTTGTTGTAGGATGGGGTCAAATAGACCCCTTCTGATGGTTCTAATGTTAAAAGCAAACATCACATTTCACCAAAAAGACACCCCTGCTTGTTGAAGAATGATAATAACGGACAGTCTATGAATGTGACTTCACAGGGCTCTGACCAAACATCAGTGATAATCTAGGAGTGAGGACTGGCCTCTCTAAAAAGTTTAATAATGATGCAAATCTTCCAAACTTTGAATTCCATTCTACAAAAATAGCACATTCAATACCAAATTTTCAATAAAATGTGATGATTGAACTTCAGTAATTAGATACATACTAATAGACACTTTTCTCCATGTGTGAAGATAAATGTAATCTAAAAATGAAATCATGCACGGCTACCGGTCTAACTGACTACCCACCTTACAGACCCAGGAGGCAACACTAGGATAATTTGGCCAATTACTCATCCATCTCATATCTACATTGCTATACCTACAGATACATAGAGACACTCCAAACAGACTCCAAATTAGCATAAATTGAAAGCTGCAAAAATTAGGGATCAGCTGGGAACACAGCTCTCCAACCTCCAGTCAGCATGCAAAATGTAATTAGTGTGATGAGTCCCCTAAGTATCATCACAGTATCCCTTCCTCTCCCTCTCTAGTGCCTTAATGAAATATCAGACTTTTATTTTGGCACTGAGACCGCTGTTAACCTCGGCTGCGTTTTCAATGTCAAGCGGCTGCATCAGCAAGTGATTCATGGCATTATTAAACATCAATAAAAATCAGAGAAATCTCTCTACTGTGCACTGCTCACAAACACAAGATGTGCTATTATTTACGATAAAGTGCTCTCCAGATGAAAGCGAGATACCTTAGGGTTATGTTTGGCAGCGAGTAGAAAGATGTGTAAGCTTTATGTATATCCTTAGGTGAAAGGGGAAACATCATTTGCAGATGAGTAAGAAGGCAGCGAACACGACACAGTCTAATCTGTACTGGATCAAAAAGTGTTAAAGGAAGGTATTGTGCTGGTATTAACTTCTGGAGGGCCAATTTACTGCCCACTGCAGCCATTTTACACACACATACATGACACATATGACAAACTCTCCATTATCTATATGTGCAGGTAAAAACATTTTTAATTTATTAAAATTTATTTAGACAATTGTTTGGTCTGCTCTGTTTTTTATGGTTTTACATAAACTGCATTGAACCAGTGTCTGTTGATACTTCTTAGATGCTTTTACAGCGAGGTGAATGCAACTCTAATTTCTTTAGAAAAACTTCTGAAAAAGTCTTCGTGTTGTCTTCAGTGACTGTAGTCGGGCATATGGATGGAAGCAAAAAGAATAAAGATAGATTCAGTAAACTGAAGGTTGTGCTTGAGTGCCTGCATTCTTACTAATAGCAAGAAGGGGCCAATTTCAGTCAGTCAGTAGTCAGTCAGTAAGAAAATAATCTATGACTCAACAAATACTTTCTTGCAGGAATAAAAGTGCTAATAAAGTTTATGCACAGCACTTATAAAAAGGTAAGGCAGTTTAAGTTGGATCAGTGGATTGATGTGGCATCCAAACTCACCATAGTGCTGAGTTGGAGGTTGAAGCTTTCAAGTTACGAGTTACTATAATCTGTGGTCAGAAGCTGTGGGAGGTGTCAGAACAGCTAGGTGCAGATGCACACCATCAAAACGAGTTCTCCAGGACATCTTGTTTCTACTTAGAAACTGATCACAACACCTTCTGGACATCTCCTCTTGAAGGTTTTCTAGTCAATTCTAACTGGAAGGGTTTAAACAAAGAACACCCTCAAAAGAGTATCTCTTTCATCTGGCCTAGGAGCACCTCGGGATCAATGGATGGATTGATAGAATCAATTTCGTTAGAGTCAAGAGCAAACATTAAGAATACAGTGACTGAAAAGATTTATAAGAAGGCCCTATTTTGACAGGTCATTCCACCACTGAGCAAACTCATGGTCATCTTTTTGTTCATAGTCTCTTTCCCACAACCAACAAAACCAATCAGATAGTCGCCCTTCCCTCTACCTGTTTCTGTTGGAGGTCTCTTTCTGTTAAAAAAAATGTCTTCCTCCCAAGTCGCCAAGTCTTGCTCTAAGGGGGACATCGAAACGTTTGGCATCTCAGAATATTTACCTTACTATCAGTGAAGTGAAACATATGTTGTAATGAACAGGAAGGATATAAAAAAATGAAATCATTAAAGCATGTTATGGTTTAGGTTATAGCTTAATTCTCACTGAAAAATCGGTACCACAGAATGTATTTTTTTAGTGTCTTGGCCAGATCAAGGCTACTTGTGTCCCATGGTGATGATATATGGAAAGGAAAGGGAAATACCTGCAAAGTGTGCCCAGTTCAGTGGAAGGTTCCTCTTTGATTTCTGTGCTTTGGTCCTTCTCTCGTTGTTTCAGGCCCTGGTCTGAGCCAACACCAGCCTGTGAAGAGAAGATAAAAAGTAAACACGTGCTCTCAGAATTGGAACATGGCTTCATCCTCTCATCCTCCAGTATTCTTGTTGTCTTCTTCTCTGAAAATTCCCATGAACTCTCACATTTTTCCAATCAGCAAGGGAGTCCAGGAAAAAAACATTTAGACTACATATCACATACCCACAGGCACACATGCATCTTTAGTGTGTTCAAATCTGATTTCTTGTCTTTGTTTGATTATAAAAACAGTAAAAAAAACCATGTACTCACACTAAATAAACTCATGACTTCGTACAGTAATATCTCTCAAAGCTGTCTGAAGACAGAGGGGATGAAAAGCACCTTGAACGCAACTTGAAAGAGAATGTCAGGTGTGAAGATTTGAGTGGATGCGTTCAGATGGAGGGGGCACGGTCCAGCGAAGCCGAGCGAGGAGACACATTCAAAACACAATGCATTATTCATCCTCCAACTTGTGCTACTGTATTCCTCAAATAACATCAAGGATACGAACTGGCACAGATCACAGTATGAGGGCTCTGGCTTTGTCTGTGCTCTGACTGTGAGGGGTGTGATCAGTTCTAACACATCTGAACAGAACAGGTCTCAAGACGAGCTTGGTGGGTTCAGTAAACACACACACACACACACAGAATGTGGCTGCTAGCTTCTATTGCGCACACAGTTCCCCTGGAGCGCAAGCAAAAAGGTCAAATGCCTCATTCTCAATGTTTGGGTTAATTGTGAAGACATTAGTATGTAAAAATAACAACAACTATGTGACCAAAAGCCTGGTGTGAAATAATCAGCTAAATATCAGTTCTCTGTGCATGAAGCCAATGTATTAATCAGTGCATCCTCTGGGTATGTTCCCCTCTAAAGCTTTGTAAAGTAAGGAAAATGAATTTGTCATCTTATGATAAAAGAAAACTGTCACAGGCTCAAAAGAGCGCTCACTCCTCCTGAGGCTGTCAGTGATACAGATCCTTCAAGGATTTAGAAAAACTGCTCCAGGCCTAAAGTTGTTTGATTGATCTTCTCTGTCCAAAATGTAATGTAGAGCAAGTAAACACCATCCAGACTGATGGCAAAACAACTAGTAGCTTAGTGTCCCAACATTTAGAAGAAGCAACAACTGGATCATCACCCCCACCTGAGATTGGAGACCAAGCCCCAAGTAGGATTGAAGGTGTGTTGAGTGTAAAAGCCACTGACCTGAGAGATAGAATCATGGGAAAACTGGAAACCTGGAACCTCCGTAGCAGATTACCAAGACTATGTTAAGTACCCTCTCAAGGTCTACTAGAAGATGTGAATGTAGACAACAAGGTTATTATCGTTAACGAAAACTAACGAAATAACGAAAACTAGAAGTGAAAAAACATTTTCGTTAACGGAAATAAAAATAAAAACAAAAAAAGGAAAACTAACTAAAACTATAATGAGTGTTCACAAAACTAACTAAAATTAACTGAATTTATAGCAAAAATGTGTTTCGTTTTCATTGATGTGTGCATGTCATACAATAGTCAAGGGTGAAAATGAAGTTTAGTTTACAGATTTTTTTCTTGCTGTCTAATTATGCCAGCAGGTGGCAAGTACGTTAGTCGAGTCGTCTGTGTTGCTGCTCCATCCACGCGCAGAATCATGTCAGGAAAAGTCGGGAGCCAGAGTCCAATTTGGGATTACTTTGAATATGATTGTGTTTTGGATAAAGCAAGTGTCTTGTAGTGGAAAGAGACAAATTATGAGGGACATTTCTAAAGGGAAAAAAATCCCACAAACCTTAAAGTGCACTTGAAAAGCTCACACAAGAAGGCTAACCTAGCTTACCTTGAGAAGGTAAGGGAGCACACTCAACCCTCATCTCCATAAAACAGAAGCTAACCCCAGGAAAGGCAGCGTGATGCATCCCGAGACAACAGGCCGGGGATATCTACACAACTGTGTGAGTCAATTACCTTCAAAAAGATTATCAATTCACTTGAACCAAAATTACGAACACCCGGTGCTGCAAGAGTTAATAGTCTCATTGGGGCCAAGATATACATTTTATAGTTGCCTGGTATCAATGGTTGTTCATCTGCCTTTATTTATTTATTTATTTATTTAAAGAACCCATAGGTGGGAATGTGAGTTGTCTGTCTCTGCGTGTTAGCCCTGCGACAGACAGGCGACCTGTAGCTGGAATAGCAACATACCCAAGGATAAGCAGAAGAGAATGACTGATATGATGAAACTGGGATTTTGTTACACTTAATTATTGCAAACACAACTAAAACTATAACTGAAACTAATCAAAACTAAACTGAAACTAAGGATTTTCAAAAAAATAAAAACTAAACTAAACTAGCAAACAATTGGTAAAAACTAATTAAAACTGATATAAAATTGAAAATCTGAAGTCAAAACTAAATAAAAATAAAAACTAATGAAAATTGCAAAACTATTAAAACCCTGGTAGACAATCCCTACTGCAACCATCCATCCATCTTCTTCAGCTTATCCAGGTGCGGGTCACAGGGGCAGCAGCCTAAGCAGAGAAGCCCACTCTCACCCTAGGGTGAAGCCAACGATCTTGTTCTTTTGGTCACTACCCACAGCTCGTGACCATAGGTAAGGGTAGGGACATAAATGGACCGGTAAATCGAGAGCTTTGGTTTTACACTCAGCTCTCTCTTCCATAAAAATTATGAACAGAATCATTGACAAAGGGCAGCCCTGGTGGAGTCCATCACCCACTGGATACGAGTCCGACTTATTGCTGGCTATGCAGACCAAGCTCTTGTAATGGTTGTATAAGGATCCAATGGCCAGTAGCAATGGGCCAGATGCCCCATATCCCGAGGGATACAATCGAATACCTTCTCCACCACATAACAGGAGGTTGAAAGATGTTAGCAGGCAGCACATACATGGAATTCCATAACCAAGTGGTCGGCACTACTGTACAGGAACATCTGTGCCAAGTATGGCCTAGAAGCATCCAGAGCATCCAGGAGCCTGGCCTAGAAGTCCCATGGTCAAAAGGGACACACCCCCTAGTGTGGTCAATAATGACTGAGCTAAAAAGTCCTGTTGGACTTCCAAATACAGATGGACAAAAGGGTGATAACTAACCAATCAGACATAGTAGTGGTGGACAAGCAGAGGATGACAGCTGTAGTGATAGGTAGTTACTAAGTGATAGCAACATCAGGAGGAAGGAAGACGAGAAGTTGGAGAAGTGCCAAGGGCTCAAAGAAGAGCTCGAGAAGATGTGTAGGGTGAAGGCAACAGTGGTATTTTTTTTTAATAACCCACCCAGGTACACATGCATATGGAAAAAATAAAAACTCTAATTCTCATGTTATGAGGTAAACATTTGTGGGTTCATTAAAACAATCAGATATCAGATGACCCTAATGAGCAGCACTTGGTGATGGTAAGGGAGAACTTCAATGGAATCAGGCTTAAGGAGGAGCAGCCATCTGCCTCAAGCAGCTGGAGGTTGAACTAAAGACTGAAAGAGGGAAGGAATAGCATCTTTTGGAATGTCTTTTGAAATCATTTCCTTTCAATGCACTCTGAAATTGTTTTGTCTGAACCTTTCTGTTCATCTACCACATACTGTGTCTGCTGTACTCTAATTCTAACCAGTGAACCTGCTAAGAGCTCCATAGATTCACATGATGCAGTTATGTTAGTCTGAGACGTCCATTCACTCCCTTTTCAAATCTTTTTTTAATGCATTTAGCTTAATCTGAACTTTTGGAAGTACAGGATGGGACTAAAAACTCTGATTTTTATTCTGTTTCTTAAACAGTTGTTTGTTATCAATGTCATTATTTCAACTATTTGCAGTGAATTATGTTGATAAAGCTTCCAGAATGTCAAAATAAATGTTTTCTACTCAGACTTCATTTATGTTATAGTTCTTCAAAAGACGTATTAGTTTGAATCTCATCAATTCAGTGGACTAATACACAGTTTGTGTTCTAGTAACTTCATGCAATGGCCATTGTAATAACAGGACACGCCAGGCAACACAACTAAATTGTTGTTAATAGATTTGACAACAATAGAACTCCTTAGCACATAGGAATGAGATCCATATCAGGCTTTGGACACAATACTTGTTTACAGTGATGGGAATAACGGCGTTACTTTTTTCAGTAACGCGTAATCTAACTAATTACTATTCCTATCGTTACAACGCCGTTACAGTTACTAACAAGAAAACGCGGTCCATTACTATTTTTCAACAAACAGACGGTTTAAGCTGTGTTCAGCTTACCACATCTTATATCAGTTGCACAGAAGCAGCTCTACGTAAGTAATCTGGATGCTACAGCTTTAAGCAGTTGCGCACGCTCCCGCGGACGATAATCACGATCACTTTCTAGCACAACACCTGGAGCTAAGGGGGCAAAACAATTGCATGAGTGCTGCTGTTTGACTGAGCAAGAATAAAGTAGTCGTGGTAAGCCAATCACATGACCACTTAAAGACAAAGCAACAAGGTGATATATACCAGTTTATAAATTGTGTTGATAGGCCACGTAAAACCAGAGTCATGATAAACAATATATATGCTTGTTTTTTTCCTCATTAGTTTCGTCACATTTACTGTCCAAGGACAGTGCTAACAAGCACGCTTTGCTTATGACCCCCCCCCCCCCCCTCTCTCTCTCTCTCTCTCTCAGCAGAAAAAGAGAGAGGGAGAGTTTTGAGATGTGAGAGATTTGTGACGTTTAGCGTGTTTGGGGTGTGGAGTTAATGTGTTGTCTTGTGTAGTTAGTGTGTAGTGTTGTGGATAGTTTTGTGTTGTGTGTCAGAACAATGAGGCGACTGCTGTCTCCAGGTAGAGAAAGGAGTGATACACCTGCTGCTGTCAGACCTGCAGGTATCAGGCTGTGATGTTCTCCTTTATAGTGGACAGAAATTATTTTTTTGGAGTGGCACAAATAATTTGTGTGGCATCTTATTGAATGCAGAACAGCTGATTGTTCTGTAAATAGTTTGAAGTGGTTATTTAAAAAATCAAGGTAAAAGGTAAGTGGCTGCAAATAACTTTGTTGTTTGCAAAACTTGTGCATAGGATTTTAAAATTGACAATTTATATTTGCATTTAAAGTTATGAAATATGATTCATTAAACATGTTTGTGGTTCTTACAGTAAAAAGTATAACTTCTTCTACTCTGATTTTATGGGTTTTTTTGTCTGATTTTAGATCAATTGTGTTAATACAATATGTAAAAAATGAAAACATAACTGTAAATTCAGACACGTGAGGCTGTGCTGAAAAGGATGATACCAAACAAGGCAAAGTAAATTGATTTTAAAGGTAAAATGTGGAGGGAAAATCAAAAGTAGTTAAAAATGGCCAATCATACCCTGGACCCCAGAGGGTTAAATGTTTTTTTAGTGTAACGCAATAGTTACTTTTCAAGTAATTAATTACTTTTAGAATACTGTTACTCAGTTACTAACTCTTTTTTGAAGAAGTAACTAGTAACTATAATTAATTACTTTTTCAAAGTAACTTGCCTAACACTGCTTGTTTATCTGATGCATTCATTTCTGGTTTTTGGTGTTTCGGGAATTTTTTTCAACCCTTTAAATATAGAAAGTTGTGTGTAATGTCCTTTTTGTTCCACTCTCTTAATTCAATATGTGAACGTGCTCTACATGAGGTGTAGATGGCATAGCTTGTACTTATAATCCTATTGGGTTTGTTCTCTGATTAATAAAAATGGAGAGGAGCAACAACAACCAAAGGTCAGTTCTAGAAAGTGGAATTTACCTCACATTTAGAGCTCCATTAGATTACAGTTGAGATCAAAGGAAGAAGCACCTTTTATTGCTGTGGGGCTCTGCTGAGGATAAGCTGCCTGTCATAAACCCTTCAAAAAGGCTGTAAGGATGATCCCAGAATGTAAAGTGATTCCCTGTTCAATTAAAATTAAAGGCCAAAAGGTGCTCAGGCATACTGTGGATGAAAATCACTCTATGCCAGGAGCTGACCTGCTGGAATTAAACTTTAAAAGCAGCGTTCTCATAGAAGTACCTTGACTGACAGGTGGTGGCTGGTTGGCTTAATGTCACACTATGGAGTTAACTGACAGTGTAAGGAGAGGCTGGAGAACTTCTAACATACTCAAAGTATTTCCATTAACCCCCAAATAAACCATTGAAGAAACACGGTCAATGCCTTGTTGTGACATTTGGTCCAAAAACACGAAGACAGGTGGAGGTATTTGTGCCGTGTTGAACATATAGTACAGCCAGCCGTACTTAAAGTACACATGCTAAAGGCCTTGTACAAATATTGTTGTCAGCATTTTCATTAGCTCCAAGTATGGCACTAACGAGGACACAGAGGAACATCTGTCAGCACCGACTCTAAAGGCTCTTGAATGCCATTGTGTTTCGTATTTACATTTATGCCCTCTCCAGTCTGGGCTCTTGTTGTGGAGAGCTATGTTTACTTTAAATGCTCCAGTCATAACAAGGCAGCAGAAGAAAAGGAGTAATGCCGCATTTAAGCTCCAGCCACTTGTTCCGTCTAAATCTCCTTTGTTACCCTGAAAACCCTTGTAAAGATCTTGAGTATTTTGACCTCGGATTCGTCAGTCAGTAAAAATTGTTCATGCAGGTTAGACAAAAAAAAAAGCACCATATCTTCCTAAAAGTTCTCACGAATCACAAAATCACATTCTGCCATCAATCTGCAGTTGGATGAGGTCAGATTGGCAATTACAAGCAATCTGACTAAGATAATACGGCAATTAACTGTGATAAATCAGCCAAAATGGTGAATCTTCTGCAGTCTGACTTCACATTCCGCCCAGACAGAAACTCATAGATCTAAAACAGAAATACCTGTACAAATAGTGACCAGTTTCTGTCAGATGGTGAATTAACTGAAGGACCATGCTTTTACATGCTTTGACCATACAGGAAGATGGCTGAACTGGTTGCCAGTCGGTTGTAGTCTGGTCGAGTTCCCTATTACAAAGAGACACCAAAAAGTACAGATACAGTTGTGCTCATCAGAGATCTCTAACACAATCAAACTGTTCACATTTATAAATTTTAGGTAGCAATTATTTGCAAATCTTTAGCAATCTTTGTGAGAGTGACTGCGATCAATTTGAGTCGGCTCGCAATTGTTTGTAGACAGGTTGGCACCAGCAGGCAATCGATCTGAAATTGGCCCCTCAGATGCTGAGGAGGTTGCACACTCAATCTTGGAGTAACCAGTTGCCCTACTTGCTACTGGTCCCCAACAGCAAAACAATTCAACACAACTACAGTCCAAGCACCGATTATTCCTAGTCACAGGCATGTTGCTGTTCTGCTTTTATTGTAGTCTAATCATTGTTGAAAGCATTGCACTCTACCAAATATATTTAACCAAAATGGTTATGTCTGGCTTAAAAGAACCAACCCTGCAGCACCAAAAAGGTAAATACTAGACTATTGTTGAAAAAAGAAAGAAGAAATGAAAATCTGATGAATTTTATTCTTTAAAAAAAGACAGCAAAAAAAAAAACCTCTGTAAAAAAACAATCTGATGCATAAATGTTTGTGTCACTCCCTTATTTTCATTTTAATTCATTTCAGATCTGCATGCTTTAATTACATCGCCTGGCTTGGAGCGAGGGTCTCTGCAGACAGTGGTTTATTACATGTTGGAACACAACTTTCCAGTGATATCCTTCATTGCAGAAGAACATTAGTTCTGCAGGTATGCTCCTCTGGACAACATAATTGCACAGGAAGGTTGTTGACTTACTGCCTCAGAGGCAGTGAGCCTACTGGGTAAGTACCCTGTAGGTTGATGACTCCTTTAATGAGACCGGAATCAGGCGAAGCAGCATGTATAATAAGTTAACACTCTATTTGAAACTGCTCTTTTCTGTAGGGGGGAGAATGGCAAACAGAGCTAAGAGCCACTGGGTTGAACTGTAAAAGTATTTTTTTTAAATATTTAAGTCTGTGTTTGTATTGGTCCGTGGGAGGGCAGTGTGACCTTTCACCTGCGATTTGGTCAAGACAGTCGTCAGGCTGGATAGAAACAGCAGGGTGTGTGAGGAGACCTGAATGAAACAGCAGGCAGACAGTCACAGATAGCAGGCCAAGATTTAATATGAGGTAAAAACAGGAAGAGGAAAACAGAGAAATAAAGAGAGAAATGCTTTGGTGAGAATGTCCACCCTGCAGATGCAAAAACAACATTATGGATCATTTGTTTTTACTGCCTTTTTAAAAATCACTAAGTAATTCCCCCATCGTGATGGACCTGCATTTTTTCCAGAGCACATTCCTGGTTAACAAGTCACTTTCTCTAACTGTATGACAAACACACACAGGGGCGGCGATGTTACAGGGGTTATCTTATCAAGCAGTGCAGGCATTCAGGGTCAAGACAGGTAACCACAAGCTCACATGGCAGTGTTCATTCTTCATCTGACCATCCAGCACACTGATCAGGATTTCATTCCCAGAAAGAGACGCTGTCAGAGTGCAGATTTGTACTCTGTGTGAGGCTCATGAGTCTTGTGGCGACCATGTGGAGCCTAAGTGACAGGAGCTGAAGATGACAACAGTGTGTGTTTTTGCATACTAATATACACAAACATATATACGGAGCCAGGAGTCCTCTCATCTTCAAGTATTTGTGTGTGCTTCTTTTCATGTAAGTACACTCAGTGATGCTTGGCTTCTTCTGGATGAAGCAACAGGAACATGAACTCACCACTTCAGCAGACTTAGGCAGTACTTTGCAGTTATAGCTGTCAAGTCTCAAGTGATGCTCCGTCAGAAACAACGGGGATTAGGCTAATGATTTTCTTTGCAGCCTTTGGAAAGTTTGTTATTGTTTTATTATTGTGCTGCTAGCACTCCCTATAATCCCCATTATCTCCAGATTACCTCATTTGGAAAGAGCTCACTGGGTATTCCCCATCGTTTTACCTTGGTCAGAGAATGAAATCAGCATCTGAAAGTGTATTAATACAAACACACGCCAACACAAACACACACAGACAGGACTATTCATAGGCACAGAGTGTTTAATTAAGAGATATGGAAGGGGGGGCAGACAATAGACCATTGTTGCCTGTTTGGATTGGAAATTATAGTAGTGAGTGAAGAGCAAACTGAATCCATCAGCTGAAACAATTGATGCTTTATGGAGAAAACTCCCAACGCACACATACTGGCATCACGTGACACAATGATAAAATCAGTCCATAGTTAATCTGTTGTAAGTATGGCACAGTGATACGCACACTGCCATTTCACTGAAACCTTCCACTTTATTATCAAAGGTCTAATCTGAATCCTGATTTAAACTGTCTCTTAAAAGGAAAAGAACTAAAAGCCCAGAATTATAATTTTGTATTTGTTTTAGACACAATTAAAATATTAACATCTGTAGCACCATTTATTCAAAAGCAATTTTAAAAAGAAGTGGCTTAGGCATTAAGAGTTAGCATTACTTAGAAAAGGAAATTTCAAGGGGCAAAATATATTGTTTGTGAATGCAGGTATTTGTTACACCACAGTAAGAAGATGTTCTGCATGAGTGAGTTATAGTTAGATTATGTTAATCTAACCTACTTATCTTATTATAAAATGTTGAAACTTCACTTAAAGTTAGCTAGAAGGACCAAAACAGATTTTATATCAGGCTTAAAACATATTTCTGCTGTAAAGTTTGGTGTGTAATATGTGGATTTAACATGGGAATTACTGGGTAGTAACTCTTGTTTTAGTTTCAAAACAGTTTATTGGGCTGTAGAATGATGACACGGATTGGTTCCCTCTGTTTGGCATAAGTTTGGCAAAAGAAAGGCTTAACTGTATGGCCAAAACAGGAAAATAGTAGTGGACTAATGGGGAGAAAAACCACTTGAATGAGAGAAACCCAAAGTGAAAGAAGACCAAACCCTGGACTGCCTTTGGGTTGATAGGAAGAGTTCTGAGGCTTTAGACTGTGTGCAAGAGACACTCAGCAAAACAAATTAGAGCAAGGCTGCTATCATAAAAGAATGCAAAAGAGCAGAAAGTTATTTTAGTGTGCACATTTATGAATATGTATGCAGTAAGTTCATTTTAGTATCTATCAGTGTCAGTTAGCTGGTCACAAACAAGGTTACCTTATGTGGAAGCAAGTAATCTAAAAACATAATACAGTGTAAGTGCAGGTCTTGTGTGTGTTTTCCTCTCTGAAAACTGCATAGGAATTCAGATCGATGGGAGTCAGCTTAAGAAAACGCGGTGTGTTTTGATGCAAGCAATAGATGAAAACTGTATAAGGTCATAGAGATCAGGCCGAGTCAGTCTTTGGATATATTGTATCAGCTCAGGTTTGTTTAGGATTTATCCGCAGACTGTATGAAACATGGACGTCACGTCTGGGTTGGAAAAATTGAGCCAATGCGTAGGGGTTTTATAGCTGCATTATATCTGAAGGCCACCAGATGGCGATAGCTGTGGTTTCAAAAAGACGTCCGGTATTTCCAGTCCTATAGATGTGAACAGGAAATCCAGTTTCTGACTTAAACACTTTCCAGCTGAGGTTAGAGCTCAATTATTTGTTTTAGATTGTTTTGAAAAAAAAAAAGTTTATTTTCTAAATCTTACTCATTCCAACTGGCGGATGATCAGACTCGGGTACTTAGTACCAGGTACTATCACCTATGGGAAACCCTAAAAACTTAGCGCTGATTCTAGCTGATCTAATCTGATTATGTACTAATGGAAAAGGGTTATTCGTCACACATAAAAAGCCTGTTGTATATTATTTCTTTTTTTTTTTTGGCCACTTAGGGGCAGCAAAATGTGAGACAAAAACAAAACTGGCATCCAGCTGTTAGTTGCGATAAACATGACTTTAAAAGAATGAAGCAGTTCGTCCGTGTCTGCTTGGCTGTTCAGAGTTACATACACCAAGTTATAAAGTCATTAAAAAGAAAGGTCATAAAACAAAAATTAAAGCAGCATTAACACCCCCAAACATTAATTTTTTTAAATTCAAAATTCAAGCAATTTAGTAAGAATCTGCCAGGATATTAAAAAAAATAAAAAAAACCAGCAGGACCACCTGTGATTACCAAGAATGGGTCCTCAGCACAGCGTTGCCACTTAAAATCACATATTAAAGTGAAAATCAGCCAAAATAAAAGAAGTGACTGCCAAATCATTATGTATAATCAAAAGGCTGTTATGAAACAGACTCTTCTGAATGTGAGAAAAGCCAAAAAAAAGTTTAAACAGCCAGTTTAATTTGCTTGTAGATTAATTATTTCATTAATTTCATCTTTGTTCAAAAATCCAGTCAAGTTTTCCCTTTCATCCGTTTATGGAAAGCCAAACGTGTCAGTCTCTGTTTGTGGATTTAAAGCAGGTCTTGGACATACGGCACAGGCCAGGTTCACGATGAGGTTGCCCTCTTGTAAATCTGTCGTCACCTTGGCACACGGTAGAAGCCCAGCTCGGCCTCGGCTGATTTACACGCTGTGGGGAATGATGGGCAGGCACTCGGGCCGACAGCTCCTGCTCCGTGTCTGGACGTCATTGCAGCAACGGTTGAGAGGAGGAAGTGATTTTTCGAGTAGGGGGGGCAAAAGGCTCCACTTGAGACTGTCCAGGGAAAGAGAAACAGCAGCCAACAAAGCCTGCCTTACAGTACAGGGCAGGGATGTGGGGTGGGGGTGCAGCCTTTCCATCTGCTGAGTAAGCCTGCACAGGGTTGATGCTAATGCTAACTGAACGGGTTATAGAAGGCTCGTGTCCCCCCTGCTTGTTTTCGGGGAGCGTGTGCATGTTCTCGGTGTGGGTAGTGTGAGAGTGTGCGATCGTGGTGAGTGAGACTGTGCATGTGGGAAGTGTGAGAGTCTGTTTGGGTAGGTGGGTGTGTGTACGAGGAAGTGTAGGAGTCTGAGTATTTATCGTGTACATTTTCTGAGAGTGTGCACAAGCCTGAGCAGAGTAGGTGGGTATATTTATGTTTCTACATAAAGTGAGAGATTCTCCATGTGTACGTGCATGTGTTTAACCATCGGCGGCTGTGAATGTGAATGGGCTCATATAGAGCTGGAATAATTTCATGAATCTGCATGTGTGTAATGGGTTTACACAGGAACACACCACACGTGAATGTATGCGAATGTGCAGCGCAGCGTTACCTCACTCTTCCCCAAACAAATTACATTCATGTAATAACATGTAATCTTAATAAATTGGTGTTAGAGTGCAGGGAATAATTATGGTGTGTGAATATAAAATTTCTCTCTGCTACATGTTCACTCCAATATTTGACAAATGATATACAAAATCAGGCTATTGTGACGGCGCTTAAGTGAACTCAAATTGACTTTGAAGAGCCATTTCAAACTGAATGCATCTGAAATAGCTCTTTGGTGTTTAGTAACTCTGACTTTTTCAAATTTAAATGTTTACTCATGTTGGTTTCAGGTTTGAAGTCACAGTGTGATCGATTGATTCATTTATGGCAATGAACTGTAGAGCTTCCAGCCTAAACCAGCAGCAAAATGTGTTATGAAGCATTCAGTTTAAGGCTATTCATAAAAGATGGACGTAGCTTTCCAGTCCAAGAAGAAAAAATGAATGAAAAGTGCCTTAACCCTGCATCTTTATGATGTATCCTCTGGATACAAAAAGAAGGCCGTGAGACATCACTAAACACCTTTCTGATAACTTTATGGCCTCAGTCACTAATTTCAGCTCTATATCCAGTATGTAGACATGAGCAACCGGATCGACAAGTTGCAGGTGTGACATCATAAAGATTTTTAAGCAAAAAAGTAAATGTACCTTTGGAGCGGAAGTCGCAAGTTCGATTCCCTCCCAGTATCCAGTAAGGGTCCTGGCTAGGCCCCCTATGCCAAAAACACCAAGCCCTGGAATGGCGCGGCTACGTCTGCAGCCTGTCCGCAGCTCGGACAAGACACATTTCACTGCATGTTGTAATCTGTATGATTGTGACCAATAAAGCTCATTTCTGTTAAATGATCGACTTGATACATTGTCATGAAACAAAGGCTAAAATATTGTATCATTCACATTTATACATTACTTTTCTAGCAATTTACCTATCAATAGTTATCCACGTGCTTCCATGTAAGTAGCTGTAGTAAATTCTTGCAAAAATGTATTCATTGCCTTTAGGTTGTTATTCCACCCGGTTTTTCATCTGTTACAATATTTACTCACTACCATATTTACAGTGAGCATTGGTTACATTTCACAGCTTAAAGGCTACATTTAGCTAGCCCTTTAGGCTTTTTATCCAGTACTTTTGTTCAGACTTTTTTGCTTATTCAAGTGTTATAGGTGATTAAATATATTGATTGGAGAATCTATTTAAGAAAAAAAAAATGAGAAAAAAATCTATATTTTATCTACAGTTTGCTTTTATCTGGCGTAGAAGTTAGGATTAGGGTTTTGCTTGGAAATCACTAGTCTAAAGATGGACCCACATCAGTTACGTACAGGTACAATAAGATTCAAGCCATCTGACGATTGATGCTAATTACAGTCTAACAGCTGCTGCTGTCAGTTAGTTGGATTTAACAAAAGGAATAACGAGATATCAATGATGTAATCAGTATCAGACGTAATAGCGTTTCCTTTATACCGTCTTTTAAGAATGTTCTACTCTGTCCAGTAAATCTTATTAAAAAGTCCTAAAAATGTATGGTCCAGCCTTGTTGTGCATCATTTATTTCTGTTTATATTTTGCAATTATTTATTTATTTATTTAACTATGACTTCATGAATTTCCTGGAGCTCTGGCAGCATTTTGAATTTGATTGCGTGTTTACTTCTGTCATGAATGAATCATGTGATACATTTCTTCTTCTTTGTCATTTTGGCCATTTGCCTAACGAAGACCTAACGGAGCATGAATGTTACCCCGTGTGCAGAACCTTTATTTTTTTGTCCATTTACCTCACATAAACATAAGGCGGGATTTGAACGTGTGATTCAGTCTACATGTTAAAATCCCGCTGTTTTAGGTGAATAATGAAGACACATGGTGCAGGAATCTGTTTGATCTGGAGGTGTAATATCCACGAGTGTGTTTATGGAGCCGTGGTCAGCTGTCGCATTGACACTTCATAGCGGCTTGTTGATATCCAGTGCTTAGCCAACAGCTGACCACATTACCTAATTTCACTAAATAGTCTGTTTTTATCTTTTTCCACTATGATAAAAATATTAATACTAAATTAAAAGCAACCAAACTGACAAAGGCAACTTCTTCTATGTTTTGGTTATACTGTTAGTACCATTTCATTTTCAGATGATCTAAAAATTGGTCCTTGTTTAATCAGTTGTTAAATTAGAGTACTAAAACTGCCAAAGGAATTTTAAAAAAAGTATTTAAACACCTTTATTTAAACATTAAATAGAGGTGTCATTAGATACAGCAAAGTAAAAAGAAAAAGACTAATAATCATTATGTAACTGATATAAGGTGATGTTTCTGTTTTAATGTCCACAGTTGTTATATATTTATCTGTATGTGGTTCCTGGGCATATTTTTAATCTAATTTTTTACTTTTTCTTTCTTTCTTTTTCTATCTATGGGCAATCCATTCACTCTTATTTGAGTTACAAATTAGCAACTATGCACTACTCAACAGCTTTTCCACTTTGTTTTCCAGTTGAATACTAAATTCCCCCTTTGCATTCCTTTTGCCAAACTTTGTCAATTCTATATTTTCTTTTTTAGATTTCCTTATGTATTCCTCTTCATTATGAAAATTAACAGTTGTTCCTCAAAGTCTGCTATGGGGTCATATTCATTTCTATAATACGAACTATATCTATAAAAATGGGAAATAAATGAGGAATTCAGACAAAGGGTAAATAAATATTGCAGCAAATAAAAATGATGTGTCACTTTTTATACAGTGATACTTAATATTGAATAATATATTAGTCATGCAAAGACTATAATATAATTATTTAGGATTACAGAACAGAACAAGATAATTACCAGAACAAACTTATAGAAGACCTTGATAACACTATTGCCTTATTTTATATATCTATATATCTATATATATTCTGACAGCTGTAATTCATCCATGTTCCTATGATTTTGAAAGCAATCACGTGAATCCATTTTGTATGTAATGTACTTACTTTTTCGGGGATAGTATTTGTCTTCAATACAAAACTTTCGAAAAATGCAAACAGCCACCGTGAACTTGTAGCACCACATGAGGCACAGCAGGGAAGAATGTACCTTTTTAAACATTTTTTTGATGTCTTAGTTCTATTAATTAACTTTTAATCAGAACTCAGTGTTTTTCTGTGTGCTGATGCTGTGTTCATGTCTTCAGCGTGCTGGAATATTCATGTTCCTCCCATGGGGGGCACTCTTGAGTCACACAGAGAAAAAGTGAGTGAGAGGAGTTTTCTCAGACAGAGAAATGACAAACCCACTCGCACATAAAGACACACAGAAAGGGAGAGAGATGGGAGTTTAGCAGCCCGCCCTCCTGCTCCCTCCTCCCTGTGCAGCCGGTGTGTACCTCACAGAGCTCGGCCGGCCCCTCTCTCTCCCTCTCTCTCTCTGGGAGGGTCTCCGTCATTGTGCAGCGCCTGGCTGTATTGTCTGGATGTGTATCTGCACAGGGTGTACGGAGCTTTTCCCAGGGTTTGTCCTGCCCCATGTCTCCTTCCAATGCATTGCGGCTTCCTGTCATTCACAGCTGGTTCCTTCCCCTCTCCCCTGCCCAAACACCCCCGTCTCCCTCCCCTCCCACAGAAATTAAATCAGCTCCTCATATTGGTGCACAATTACAGCCATAGTTCAGGTATTTCTGTGAAGTAAACCTGCTGATGATTCTTCTATTTCCCTCAGGCAAAGAAACAGCATACTGACATTTCACTGCCGAGTGAAAAAGGTAAGGTGTGCGGTGGAAAATTATTTTTTGATTAGGAAGGCTCCTCAGTGAGGGCTTTGACCCAGAAATGTCTAAGTGGAAGAAATTACTGGCTCAATAATGTCTTGAAAAGTTAAAAGAAAATGGGACTTAGAACCTTAGAAATCACACCAGCATCCTTTATAAAAGAAAAATAAATGAGGGAAACTGTGGAACAGAGAAATCAAATGAAAGTATAAAAGAACAGTGATGAATTCTGCTTCTGGATTTTAGGGGAAACTCAAGTTTGTTTGAGCGGTGACAACATTTGAAATCCTCCTGGGTGAAGGAAACACTTGAGTGGGTTTAAACTGCAAATATTTCCCCTTCATGATGTGTAAGTATTTCAAATTGCTCTATTTAAGAGTTTCTATACAACCCCTACCTTAATGGAGGGTTCAGCATCAAAGTGTAGGTTAATCTTGCAACTAAGAGCATAAACGGCTTTGTTTAAAAAGCACTTGCTTGTTTTCTGAAAATAAGCAGGCAGGTTTTATTACCAACAGCTGAAATAATGGACACTGAATGTCACTTTTGAAGCCTCTCAAAGCCCCAAGCTATCTCTACTCAGTAAATGCCAAGCAGTAACCCCCAGGGTTGAAAAATTAAACCAACATGGAAGTCATAAAAAAACACAAACAAAACAGCTGCATAATTACATGCATACAATTCCAGATGTTTAAATATGCTGTCTTAAAAGACAACAGTTATTTCCTCTTTTCATGGCTGATTAATCTTTGATTGAACCTCTGGGGCTGAACAATTAAGCCAACGCAAGTTGACATCAAAACCTGCAGTTCCTCTAGTGACCACTTGTGGCTGGTTCTAAAAGTGAGTCCATTTCCATAGACTCCCTTGTTAAAATAGCTGGGATCAGCACCTCAGAGGACATTTAAATCCATGCCTCCACCTTCAGACTCAAAATATGAAGGATTATACTTATGTTTTATCACCGGAGCAGGGATCCCCTTCACTGAAGAAGCAAAAGCATGGAGGAAAGAGACAATGCAACCAGCATCATAATAAAATGTCGTCCTTTTTCTCCTCACCTCAAGCTTTATTTTCTGATCTGGGTCAGGGCTCTAATGCCAGCTAAGAGCAGCCAACAGAATCTTACAGACAGAAAATTTCAGGAAATCCTCAACAACTCACCTTAGTATTGCTGTCATTGGACAGAAGTGAGCTTAACTAACTCATTAACATTAACTCATTAACAGCCTTCACCAGAGGAATAAACGTGGACACCCAACATATTAACAGCTGAGGTAAACAGCATGCTGACAACCTTCCCAGATAGCTAAAGCTCAGCAATGCTGTATTATCTTGGATAAAAATACATTAATATTATTAATTATTAACAATAACCCAATGTTAATAGACCAATACTTATGATATGGACCTTTTGACCTTTACAACACTGTGATTATTTGAAACATAAGGGTAAGAGGGTCATTTCCCTGGTTTGTTGCAGCTTCATAAACACAGAATTTAAACTAATTTGTGACAATGTTTCAGACTGTGATGGTTGTTGTTTGGGGTTTAACCGTTTAATGGGAATTTCTCAAGTTAAAAAAACAAACAAACATTTTTTATTATTTTATATATATATATATATATATATATATATATATATATTGTCCTGCAGGGGAAAAACCCCCTCAGAAATATATATATATATATATATATATATATATATATATATTTATGGATCGTGGGATTTAATTCAACTTTTAAAAAGAATCCATGGATGACATATTAGAGCTAAAATAAAACGGTTTGGTTTGATCTATTCTAATGTCTTTAAGTTTTGATTTTTTCTTTTTTCGTTGAAACACAGAGAAAAAGAATTACTTTAATCTCTTGCATAAATCATTTAGCTCACTGACTTGGGAAGATTTTATTTCCATGACATTTGTTGGAAGCCTTTATTGGAGCAAATCATTTTAAAATCTAATTTCTACACACATTACTTCCTACTGTTACAGATTCTCAAAGGCTGTTGTTCCGATTCTTTTCATCACAATGAAATAAAAATATAACTTATAGTATGGAAAAAAAATAAATAAATTGAAGTAACTGGAACAGAGTCAGCTTGAATCAGAAGAAGGCAAGAACAAGAACAAGAAATTTTAAATCCAACTAGAGACCAGTTAAGGACATTTCATGGTTTAATTGGGTTTAAATACCCCTAAAAGTATTGTAGTTACTCAATAAAATCATAATATCCACAATTTTTATTCCAGTGATGGATGTTCATGGCCGGTGTTTCTAACATGGATGTCATTATGTATAGTAATCCCCGTTATGTGCACAGACATCCCACCCAACCACCTGCTATTTGAAAGTGAGGGGCAGCCAATCAGAAGGGAATTGCTTTTTATGGGCAGGAGCTAAACCAGCTTGTTTGAGACAAGATGAACTAAGAGCTGCACCAAGGCAAAGTGCAAGATAAAGAAGGATTATTTGGAGCAGTGAATAATGCAAAGCTGCTCTAGTAGAGATGAGTATTAAAAATATGGAGTTGTTAAACTCTGACATCCAATTTCTGTAACAGCGGACATGCTGTAGTATCATTTTTTAAAAATGTGTAGTGTGTTTAATGTTTTGCCAGGATCAAAAAATGTTCTGATAATCATTACTAAGAAGTTTTTTTGTGCTTAAACCTAACCAAATGGCAAGTGGAAACATCCGCACTGAATCAAGACACAAAGCTCACAAATTCAACAAGAATGACAGCATCCTGGCCAACAGCTTTCACAATTTTAATCCAAACTCCAATATCACCAATATCCAAAATCCAGTATCGCCTGAATGTAAGAAAATGAAAAATGTAATGAGGCAAATGTAAAAAGAAAAGTTAAATGTCTTCTCATAGCACATTTATCCCCACCCCCTACTTTAAATTCATAGCAGCATCACTTGTAAGTGTTAATTCAGACCTTAATGATCGATTTATGCGGGTGAAATCTGGCAAGCTACCTATGAAATCTCGGGAGAAAAACCTGGTGGAGTTTTAATAGAAGATTAGCATCAGCTAGGCTAGCTGGGTGTTATTAACTTTACTGCGTTCAGTTAAACTTTATTGACACTTCACAACATTTGTCTAAAGATGATTTAAGGAGAAAGGTGCAGACCATACAATATTAGAAAACAAAATCCACTGACCAGACAAACCCTGTGAAGAGTACTTTGTGCTACTTGTGAAGAAGAACTGCTTTTTAAGCAGGCTCAGGGAGAGACAGCCATCTAGGTAACAGGAATAGAAAGAGAAGGTAGGACCATATAGATCGACCACATGGTGATTACTCAATGATCCACCTGCTCAACCATTTTCACTTCTACAGTTTCATAACATGACATAAAGTGATTTGATGGCTAGCTGCTAAACTATGCTGGCTGACTGACGTAATGTTTAAGAGTTGATCTTTTCTTAAAACTTTCTTTAAGCAAAGCAACACATCCATATTTCAGTTCTGCAAAGCATGACACCACCCCATCCACAGCAAATGAGAGGTGAGAGAGTGCAATCACAGAAACTCGCACACAAACATCTGGATTCTTCGACTCCACTGTTTCTACCTAGAAGTCTAGAGGGGCACAGTGTACACCTTATTTTTCACTGTAATGCTCTTCTATCTACAGTAATGGTGAGCAGCAATATAAAAGAGAAAAGCAAGTAAGCAAAATGTGACCAACTTTTTAATTTGCTCCACAGGGTCTGAGAGGCAATTAGGAGAGACACTTGCTGATAAGACAAAATGACATTGTTTGTGTGTGCGTCAGTGCAGATGGAGGATAGGATGGATGGACTGATGAGTCACAAACCTTGAGAGGTTAAATGCGTCTGAGTCAGCCATATTTACCTCGGTGGTGTAACGATCACCGAGATTAGGGTGCAAATGGATGGATTAATGTGAATCTAAATAACCGGTTCTCTTTAACACTATTGTTTTGTCAAGAAAGAAAACATCGCTTTCAGCTCAGCCAGGCCCTTATCAGCGGTAGCTGCTCTCCTCTTGAATACAGTCACTAACCTCTTAGCCAAACAGAGGCTGCTTTCATATCTGCTCAAACATGTAGGCAGTTTTGTTTAGCCGGCCAGATACCGAGTCGACCGGCATCAGAACAACAGGGCAGAGGTTAAACCTGATGTGAAGAATGAGCACATTACTGAGTAAAATAGTTGGCGGTTGAGGTAGTTATGAAACATACATAACTTACATATTTTAATAGCTGCTAAACTGCATTTCATAGTAGAACCTATAAAAAAAAAACAAGCTAACAGTCTAAAACAGACTCCCCTGTGGGCTGGGGATAAATCGCTGCCCAGCTTTGAGTGGGAAGTTTTGAAGCTGGTGGCTCTCTTTGTTCCAGCCCTCCTACTTTCTGATAATAAGCAGACCTAAAGAAAAAACTTCCTGCTTCTATATATACTTTGTTAAAGCAAACAGCAGTGTTTGTTGTGGCACTGGAAATGAAGAATGGCAGGCTAACGTCTGAATGCAGAGTCTCAGAGAGGCGCCACATTACAAGGTTGGCTCAGAAATGTCTCAGATTAACACCCTGCAGACCCTAAAACATGTAAAGAAAAACAATGCAAGTATTCCAGTCAAACAGTAATGAGTTAACTAAACCTTACGGTACCCTTTAGTTAGCATGTTACTCTCTTATGAACTGAACTTTTAAAAACAATCACAAAAATAATCTTTACACAGCTGAAACCAGTAAGAATATCACAGGGGGAGCAAAACAAAAAGCACGACACAGGAGACAAATAAGTACCAAAATTAAACAGGAGACTATAATAAAATAATCACAAAATCTCTAATAATAAACCACAAAAGCCTGGGATCATAGCGTTAACCAAGCAGCCTTTGGACTTCATTAAAGTAATATAAGGTTTGCTGTTATCGCTATGCTGAACCTTCTTCAGTGCAGAGTGTCTAACAGGAGGAAACGTGCACGCATGCACTAAATGTACCCTTTTCCTTCAATACTTATATATATATATATATATATATATATATATATATATACACACATAATGACCTGTTACTGTTGATTAGCCAGAGGGTTGTGGGGCTGCAAACACAGATTATCTTGTAAAAGATTAACATAACTTAGAGAAGAACTAGGAAGGATGATGCCATTTCTAAAAGGTGAGATATAACTGACAGCGAGGCCGGTGGATGTATTTCATTGTTGATATTTGCAGTAGCAACAACAGCCAATGCGAGGCAGATTTAATTAAAATGAACTCACTTCCATTAAGTATCCCTGAAACAAGGTGTTTCTCACATGAATACCATCGTGCTATTCCTAGTGAACAACCAATGGGACGAGCAGGGGTCCAACATATTTTTAGAACTTACCACGGAGTCCTAAAATTTCACTCACTTTTCTGCTTCAGATGCCTCAAATGGCATCAGTAATCTCCTCCTCAATTTCTGATTGTCGGCAATATCAGCAGAGACTCTATGAGAAAATCACTGCTGATAAGGTTTTTTGGTTTAGGGTGAAGTTAATACAGTAAAGCTGTTGTGCAAATGTGAATTTCCTTCTGCAGATGTTTATGTAGCGTTTGATGTGCCTCACTCTTGTGCAGGGCTGGACTGGGACAAAAAATCAGCCCGGGCATTTTGACTAGAGACCGGCCCACCAGGTATTATAGGAAAAACCATAAAGCCTTTGAATGAAAACAAATGCTGTTGTCACAATGATATACACTGTCTTGTTGGCATATATGTATCAATCTAATAAACTTAAAGTTTATTAGATTGATACATATACACCATCCCAAAGACTGCTTGGTTGAGTTAGCCTCCTGAACTATCTACAACACATGGAAACCTGAAATTAAGACAGAGAACACTACAGGTGAGACATGACCATTAGTGAATATTAAAAATAATAAATGACAGATTTAGAGATATTTTCATAAACTATTCATTTACCACATCAAAAAAAACAAAAAAAACATGATGGCTGGACAGGATATTTTTTCTAACATGGCAACCTTTAAAAAGTGAAAGGAGACAGAGAGACAGTTGAGAAAGAATAAAATGTAATTGACTTTTTGATGGCATTTTACACACAGTACTGGTACAGAATCTAGAAAATGTGGGAAAATACTGGCATCATATACACTACTTACTTCTGAAGCAATTATGATGGGACCCTGAAAAAAAATTACTATGAACAATAATGGATTTCTATACATTTAGTCAGATGACCACTTTTGTTGTAAGATTCAGATAATTATGTATTCAAAGTTTTTAAATGACATAACAAAGAAAAATATTTTTTAGTGCCCCCCTTTCCCTGTTAATGCCCTACCTGGCCTCCTGGCAAAACTTTGCTAGACCCGCCCCTGCACAGTTACCAGCTGTCAGCTGCTTAGAAAAGGATCCTGGCGTAATTTGTTTCTCAGAAACAGTTCATAACTTCGCTTCAACTCATGCTCTGATGATTCAGTAAGGACATCTCCTGGTTTCATCTTCATGTTTCCCTCTCACCACATATCCAAACCGACATCATGACCAGCAGCTTTTATAGCTGTGGCTCCAGCAAACATCAGCTGATACTAGAAATTAATATCAAATAAATTCTAACAACAGCTGATCAAGCTTAAACGTGCTGCTGTTGTTTAGCGCGACATCCGGCGGTTTCCTCTTTCTGGAAGAAAGTGGGTGATAAACAAACAAGAGAGAAAAGCAATCAGCTGATCATTGATCAGTTTCATGATTGAAATAACAACCGGGGGAGAGAATGAGAGAAGAAGAAGCAGCTGTGCAGCATAAAGACACAGAATAACTCCAGCTTTGTGTCTTTTTCATTGTAGCTGAAGTACCGGACAAACTGTGTTCCTTTTCACCTCACCTCACGAGATGATCCCGGGATGGTTTGCAACTCTACTAACTAACCTTATGAATTAAAGTTCACTATCAGTCCCATTATAGCACACACCCAGCTGTATAGAAACTCCGTCATGCTAGCTAGTATGAGTTATTGTAACTGACTGTAAAAAGTCAGCATAACGAAAATAAACTCCACCTAAACTTGGTTTATATCTGACCCAGATAGACTGCAGGTCATAACTTCTTACCTGAAGTTCAGTTCACCTGACACTCGGACCGGCAGCCACCTCGGGTCTCTCCTCCTCCTGCCTCCCCTGCTGGCCTCCACTACTTGCTAATGTTACTGAATCTGTGGAAGCTCCGCAATAGCCACCACCAAACAACTGAGTTATTTTTACACATCTCCCAGCATCTGGCCAATCCACCACCTTTCAGTGTTTATAACGTTACGGAAAAACAAAAAACAAAAAAAGATCGGCCCATAAAAACAAAAAAATGCCCGGTATGCCCGATGGCCAGTCCAGCTATGCTGTTGTGATGCACTCTACGGTATACTGGAAGTAACTTTTTGTGGATGGTTTGAATAAAGGTCAGTCTCAGTGGAGCTGAACTACACGCTGTGCAGGAACACTCTGTTTCCTAATCTGCAGTACAGATAGGAGGAGGTTTATGAAACTCTGTATGAGGTTAGAACTCCCTCATGTTCCATAATAAATATATCTGTAGTTTGTACCATTACAGCCCGTTCTCATCCCCGGGGTGTTGGTGTCATTTTTTGGTGTGGTTTGTGTCCTGATGCACCGAGTTATGAAAAAGGATGACTGGTCACTCCCAACTTTTATCAATGAGCAGGATCACCATTGTGAAGGGTCGGTTTTTAACCCAAACCATGATCTTCCTTCCTAGCACTAAGTAGGGCCTAAACTCACCAATAACTGGAAGTGAAAATACAAGTGGTCCCAAGATAGCATAAAAAGGATAAGGAAAGTACAGACAGACTAGAAACAGTCTTTAAAAACTTTAAGAGCCCTTCACATAGAATACAACAACAGCACCACTGCACTGTGAAATCCATTGTTTTCTATGGCTAGCACCTTTCAGTAATGGTTTCCTGCTGTGTCAAACAAAGTACAGTCAAACATGCCGACCATGGAGCACCCGTGCATAATGCTGTGTGTGACACACAACCAATAGAAATGCACAACGAGGGGGACTCGGAGCATATACAATACATATAAAAACCCTGAGCGACTAATAAAATTATGTTTCACAGACAGAGCGCAGCAGGTCGGTGCAACATAAGGTGTATTACTGTTTATGCACAGAGGTCTGTGGGTTTTTCCAGGAACACTGATGCTATTTTCCAGAGAGCTAATGAGAGAGCAGGTGATGAGTTTGTACCTGATGATCTCTAATCTATTATAACCTGCTGCAGCGCAGCATGAGTTACCATGGCAATATGTCCTGGTAGGAAGTAAACCCCGTTTGTAATCCTGAAGCACAGGACTAAACCTGGAGTTACATTGCTTAAGTCCCAAATCCTGCTTTAGAATACACACCTTGGGGCTAAGTCCAGCCCACCGATAGGGACTGGTCGTAAATGTTTCCATTCATCATTGTGGACAACGGCTGCAAAGAAAACAGAATCAAGGGAAGAATTTCTAAGCTGGCATCCAGTCCTCCAGAGGGCCAGAAGGTTGATTGGTTTAGGCACATGACTGCCACCAGCATGCACATGAAAACAACAACTGACCCAGCATCTGCAGAAAAGTAAGTTTTGAATCATCTTCAGTTTTTTTCTAGAAACAAGAAATGAAGAAAGGTGTCTAAATTTTTTGACTTGAACTATTTGCATAAAACCAGCCAAATATTCAGCAGCTCCATGTTTTATGGAGTATTAGGAAGACGACGTCGGCCAAATTCTTCAATATGCACCTTCAATGGCACCACAACAACTGATGAGAGATTTGGGGGAATTTTGTTCAGACTCTGAAGTAGTCAGGACCCACGCTTTTTTGACTAAAAGCAGACCGAATCAGTATCTACACAGCTTTAGATAAATTACTTTATCTTCTGTTTTGTTTTGTTCTGTGTCCAAACTGTTTGACCTGGATATCATGAAATTAACCAGCTGAATACTCAGAAGCTTCACCTTCTTTCC
This sequence comes from Neolamprologus multifasciatus, assembly GCF_963576455.1. Taxonomy (NCBI): domain Eukaryota; kingdom Metazoa; phylum Chordata; class Actinopteri; order Cichliformes; family Cichlidae; genus Neolamprologus; species Neolamprologus multifasciatus. The sequence goes on from NC_140454.1 coordinate 26,699,552, forward strand.
AACAAATAAAAATCCATTATAATCCATATTCTTATCACTTTAGTTCTGGTAGTTTTACCCCAAAGGCTTTACATACATAACAACATTGTGTTACAGGAAAAAACATGAAACATTTGAGTAAGATGGAAGATATTTTTTAATCCAATTGACAATGAAAACTAAATAAATCACCCTCGTTGCTGAAACCCAAACCCATATTTTTGTTCACTTGTGTATGCTAATGTCCCCTAGCGGTGTGTCCTCACAGCTGTTATCATTCAGTCAGAGGTGTGTGTGTATGAGACGGGGGCCCGTGTCACGGCAGGGAGGACATGTAACTCATTTCCAGATAATGGCAGGGTTCTGTCTTCCCTCGCCGCTGCAGCAGGCCCAATTCGCCAACTCATCAATCCACTTGCAGGCACACCACGCCCCCGCAGGCCTCTGCTCACTTATCACCCCAAAACTACAACGCCGCTCTCCAAATAACTACTTCCCCTACACTAATCTCTTCCAATCCCCCACTACGTCTTTCATCCTCTGCATCAAGCCCATTCCCTATCTTTTTTTTCTTTCCACGTATTTGCACAGAACCTCCCATGATAACAGTGTTGAGTCAAAGGACCAAATAGTTCACTCCCTCGTTTCATCTCCTAGACGTGGCATCATAGTTATTTTTGAGGTGTGTGGCAAGCGTCTGCCGATGATGAATTCAGAAGACCGTAGGTGGAGGACGGTCGGAGCGAAGATGGCGGTGCCAATTTGATCTCCATGGGTGGTCTGCCCTGTTTAAACTGACCTCAAGCTTAATGAGGAAAACTAACAAGCTTGTGGATTACATGGTGGTGGGGGGGACTGGAGGGAAATATGCAGATGCTTTGAAATGCTGCTCGAATCTTACAGCAGGTCTGCGGTTACTGCAAGGCCGAGCAGGCCTGCCACTTTGTGTTTGGGGGCAGCGCTGAGCAGACACCCTCCTTTGATTAAAGGTGTTTACACTGGCCATCTGATCCGCTGTGACAATAGGCCAGGGTCCGACTCTAACCTGAAGCCAAATATGCACTAATGAGGACCAGGCCCGGCTGGTCTCCCTCTCTTCAATAAATGTGACATTGTGAATCAAGCTCTCACTACCTGAGTGAAAGAGCCTGTGCTTGCTGTCATATTTCAGATGGCCAACAGGAGAAATGTTTGCAGGTGGGTGGGTTTAGGGGGTGACTGCACTCATTTAGTGCCACGTGTGCGTGTGTGGTTACCCTTTATTGTGCGTTCAAGAAGCAGGAAGTGAGGTCAAGAATTAACAGACTCTTATGATACCTGGCAGCTTTTGAAAATAATCCAAAATATCCAGAGTAAGGATTCATATTGATTTCTTCTGTTATACTATCTCAACCAAACCAATCCAACCAACCAAAGCACTTTTTATTGCAAGCCACAGTCACCCATTCAGACAGCGCTTTACCTTTAAAGTGGTTTCTAACATACTCTCACTGACAGATGATTTGAGACCAGTTTGGGGTTCAGCCTCTTCCCCAAAAACACTTTGATCCCTGCCTCTCCTAGTCTGTGTTTCAAACAACCCACTCTGCCTATTATGGATGATAAATTAGGCCTCCATCCTAAATATTAAATATAAGGAAAGAGAAAGTGCAAAAATTGAGTTTAAATTAAGCTTTTATTTAAGGATTTCACTAACAAATAACTGAAATCACCTGGGGTGCATCCATCTCGCATGCATTCTCTGTGGTTTTTAGAACAGTGTACAAACTTAGTGCAACAAAGCTTTATTGGTTCCTGTACAACGCAGAGATAGATCCAACAGTTGTAATCCAATATCTGACGCAGGGCTTGCCGCAGGACAAATTATCTCTCTTGCACTGATGCCTAATGCGTTTTTAATAATATATTTGCCTCATCAGCAACTCACCTCTCAGGGCAAGGCTGTGTACTCTAAATGGGCAAAGGAAGAGGGGGGCAGACAAATAGCCTTTAAGAGGTCTTGGTGAGGAATGATGGCAGGGAAGACGTATGGCTTAGCAAAATTAGATCCATCCTTGGGGGGGAAAAAGCAAAACTTAGAGGAGAAAAGTGCAGAACTTTTGCATTAGTTCAAAGTAATGTAAAGGATGAAACTGCCTCATGAATCACTGCTGGTCACTTTATTCTCTTTTTCCCCACCCTGCACAAATGGATCAGAAGCATCAAGGCCATGATTATAAAAAAATTTTCACAATGACAAACCATAAAAGACCTATCTATTGACTAAAAGTTTAAAAGGGCAGGACATATACAAGTTAGAGTTATTAGTTATCAAACTCCTTTGTATCATCAGGGTTAAATGCACTGTATACTGTGGACGTCACTGAAAACAATGGAGATACCCCTTCTGTCCACCCATACTCGTGGCTGTGATTAGCGATTACCAATCCAATCCAGTGTCACATCACTTTCACAATAAATCCTTTGAAGTTGAAACATGATACTCCACTCCAGTCTTTCCTGTAGACCTGCTCTGACGTCATATATCAAGTTTCTCTCTCCACAGATCGGAGCAACAAAGTGCACCTCAGGGGGTGATGCCATTTGGCTTTTACCCAGGAAACTTTCAACATTCATCCAATTGCTCTGATCCTATTTTAGCCACCAAGAAAATCTCATAATTAATTTTGCTTAGTTATTTGACATCTGTCAGTACATATTGCTTGTATTGTATTAATTTAATGCATTTAGCCAAGTTTTGCTTCATACTCATTATGCTCATTTATTTTTTTAATGTCCTTATATTCGGGCTGTCACTGGAGTTTTACCTTCAGACCTTTTTGATTCTGTGCACGTCAGAGGCAGATGAGCTTGAACCAAAGGTGCTCTGATAAACCAAAAATTCCAGTCTTTACCGGTGGACAAGTAAATTACACCATTCACCTCTAGTAGGAATTCAAAGGAAACAACTAGTGGCAAATAAACATGAATTTTAGGAGATGGGGTTGAACGCAAAGGTCTTCTGAAATGCTTTCAGCTCATTTCACAAAATGTGCTCAAACATACAAAAGTCCCTTTGGCTTCAAGTGTTAAATTCAGATGCTACTATTTTCAAGCCTCCTAATCCTTCATTCTGAATTTGACACAAAGACGGTTGCTCTAGGCAACTTTTTGACCCCTGTTGACCTCAAGCCAATCACAACCTGAGAAATGATATAAAGGGGGGACTGAGTGCCAAATTTATGGGCTACAAATAGGGGCAATAAGGCATTACCAGCCGCACAGGGTCAGGACAGCCATTAGGCTGGATCCCAAATATCCCCCCCATCACTCTACCAATTAAGCCGTCAAAGTGGGGCAGATGGTTGTGACGCTATCGGGGTGCCGTGCTGCCCTCGTGCCCACATCTCATACCCTCTCAGAGCCATCCATCACTGGAGGAGCTCTAATTAGCTTGTTATTCTGACATGCAAACTATTCCAAGCTTGTGAAAAGGCCTCCTCATGTTTTGAATGACAGGGAAAGCATTGAGAGAGGGCGAATGGGAGGGGGAGAGGAAAGCCAATCAATGCACACAGAATGGCATCTGAATGGCCTTTTCAGCACACTACAGCAGCAATTATATTCCCCCCTCAGACCTCCTGCCGGGATATTTTTCTTTGTTGTTTCTTCATCAAAACGGTGCCATCAATTGACAAGTTAAGCTCGACTGAATAAAAGGCCAAATGAAAGAGGTCAAAAGAGTCGTTTCTTCTCGCCTGAATGTCATTGGTGTGGAAACAAAGAAGAATTCAGTTTGGGAAAAAGTAAAAAAAAAAATCAGCCACTGTCAGACTGTACCAAAGTGTTATCCACCTTTTCCTGTGAATACACCATCTGCTTTGCTCAGGTAGAAGCTGTTATTTACATAGGCCTTCAAAGGCCTCCCCGTCCTTTGATGGGACTGCCACCATCAGTCCTACCATACATTTCAACATACAGTGAGCATCTGTATGAATGTCTGAATGCGCAGAATATGCAGAAACATTCTGCACAATGTAAACATTCCCATCGTTCTTTGTATGTTGTGAACAGGAGGGCTAATGAAGATCTGTGCTATTAAAAGTCACCCCACAAAATAGCAATTATAGTTAATTTATTAACTAGAAATTAAAACCACGGCTGTGCAGATTATTTTCATTCTAAAAACCATTTGATGCTTCTGAAGCATGGTATGAAGTTTTACACATGCAGTCAAAACAAAACAACATGTCGCTCCAACACATGCTGCCAAAATAGCCAGACCCACTGAGACTCTGCGAGATCTCTGAGAGGTTTCCAGTGGTATCTGGCGCCACAGATATGTTAGCTCTGATCCACAGTCAGTGTTACCTGCAGTCAATGGCAGCAGGCCATGCCACCAAGCAGAGAGGATTTAGCACTGTGGAGATGGTCAGCAGAAAGATGGATTTTACCACAAAACGAATCAGAATCTTTAGAACAATTCTCAACATGGCAGTCAAGTTACACGTCACAAAACTCCACTAACAAAAAACCTATCATTTTAGGCTTATAAAACATGGGGGATGTTCATATTCTGCCACGTCAGCTGGTTGGTTATTGCTATTGAGTGATTTTCGATCCAACTTAACACTAATGTTCCACACTGAATCCTCACAGTGATCACAGATCCTTTAATCTGACAGATTAAATTGAATTTATCTGTGTTCTGAAAAGAAGCTGTCAATTGTAGTCATGAGTGGAAATTAAACAATAACTGCAAATACTGACAGCTTTAGTGACGCTTCATGTAGTTGTGAGGGTGCAGGGAAGCATCTCCCTCACTAAGGTGAACTACTCGCGATGTCTGATAGGAAGTTTTGGTTTTGTTATGCTTTTATTTTGAAGTCCACTAACTACTTTCTTTTTTGAGGTCAACTTCCAGAAGGCCTGATTCATGGAGTGCACACATGATTAAAGGCTAATGACGTTCACCTGAAAGGAATTCCCTAATTAGCCACTGTTAGTGGGGTAAACCATTAGATGAGAGCTGAGGGTGGGAGCGGGCTGAAGCTTCAGTTTCATTTGATTTAGTTAGTTTTTATATTATTTAACTGGGGTTTGTTTTGTAGTCAGATGCATGTTGGGTGTGTTAAACTGAGTGGAGTATTTCACTGTTTATGTTTATTTGTAGCTGGGGTGTGTAGGGGTGAATCTCTTTATTTTTATTGGTGGTATGATTGGTGGCTATTTAAGGAGGTTTTTTTTTTGGGGGGGGGGGGGGTTGTTCATGTTAAGATGTGTTGTTGCTGAGAGTGTTGAATATTTGTATCTATAACAGATGTATATTCAGAGCTCTGGAAAATGACTGAAGTCTATTATGGTTGTTTTTCCCATCATCTGGTCCCTTTCATGTTAACCACCAACCTCAACAGTAGTACAACCTCAAAACTGTAGCAATAGAAACAGTAGTTTAAATGTCTTAAAAATGAAAACAAATATAGTTTAGTGCCTGGATTCATTGTCTTCCTTTTGTGTGCAAGATCACCAACAAAATCAAAACAATGTGACTTTATCCGAAGCCCAAGTGCAGCTTTTTCCATTAACTTCTCATAGTATGAGGCCCTCACCAGGCACCACTTTTGATTTAAACTGTTTTGTATATTTGTTGTTTTTGTAGACAGTGCTGTTGTTATCCTTTATGGTGCTGCTGAAAGACAACAATTTTCCCTTGTGGGATCGGTAAAGTATTCATCTGTCTACCTCTAACTTGTTGGACTAACTCATTCTGAAGCAAAACACGTGACTCAGAATTTTTAGAGTGAAGCACAATGTCTTTTTGCATTTTTTACTTTATTGCATGTTGGCCTCAGCCTCGTGTTTCAGTTGTTACTTTTTGTTTAAACTAATTACAAACCAGAATGTTGTCCTAATTAACAAGCGCTCGCTGCATTTTGAATTTGTAAGACGGGAGTCGTGCAGGCGTTCAGCAAGCCTTTCCCTAATGCTGATACTTGTGCTGGGAGGAGGATGCATTTGCAAAATTCAGTCATATCAATTCAGCAGGCCAAATTAGTTTCACTTGACAGTCAGAAGCATAAGCTGATCATTATATAATAAGCACACATTTTCATTAATCCTAAAATACAGAAAATGTGTTTGGACTCAAAAGATATAACATTCGTTACAATGTTGCTTTTTACTGTACGTCCCATTAATGCTTTTTAAATTAGTTCTGCCTGACACACTCTACGTTTCTGATGCATTTACGTGCACATTTATAGACTTGAAACTACTCCTCTTACTCTTTTCGCAAACTTTTATATTTTAATGGCACAAATTTCTTTCTGCGTCTCATCCATCCAACCTCCACTCATTCTGATGGACTCTTTAACCTCACATCATCGAGCAGGTTGTCTCATGCTGCTCATTTTCATTCCATCTTTTATTAGCTCCCTCGAACAGAAACCAAAAATATCAAATCTTCTCGTCTTGCTTTGTACCACTTTGGAAAGTCAAATGAGGCTCCCCCCGACCATCCTGCCCTCCAGTGAGCAGGTTATGTCTGAAGCTGTGGGATAGATCAAATTAGTTTAGCACCTAACATGTAGCACCTGGTGGAACAAAAAACCTCATTGTTGTTCACATGCATCAGAAACATGCCCTCATAACTGCTTCACCAAAATCCACACGCAGCCTTTTCAGTCCAAGAAGATTCAGATTACACAAGAGCCAAAATAAGTCACAATACTGTCTGCAGTAAGGCAGATTGGCCAAAAAGCTGGCTAAACCAGTATAAATAAATGTCACTGATATCTGCAGTCACTCCACAGTTTAAAGCATCACGCTGCAGTGACTCAATCAGGCCAGGTCCTGCGAAGACCAGCTAGCATAAACTCAAATGCTCAGAAAGCAGAGAAGACAACAAAATAGTGATTACACGAAGAAAGAATACCTGAGTTTAGCTGCACCTTGTGTGAGTGACTCAGTCTGACTTGTTGGGTTTGAGTAAAATCTTGTGTGATAGAAACTGTCGGAGCTGCTGAAGAGAGAAAATACTGCAGCTGTAGTTACTGAAAGAACCGCGATGAACTACAATGTGTGCCTGTAACCCCAACGGTGCTGCCACTACAATATACGCTCATTTTTAAAATGTTTAAAGATGACAACCTGAGGTTTTAACAACAACTTAAAAAAAAGGGAATAAAGAATTACCAGAAGCGCCGTGCTTCTCAGACTTCTTCGTACTCAGGGGTCACAGCTGTAATAAGTGTCTCCATGTCGCAACTCAAACATCGTATCACAAAGTAAAATGGCATCTACCACCACAAGCAGATTAAATACCTGTATAAATACCTGCGTTTGTCACACTTCTTTCAACCTTTTAGTTTTCATAGCAGGTAATTTAATGTTATTCACCAGAATAAGTCTTGCCATCGCTCTTTTCTTGGGATTTTCTTCCTGTTGCCTACAAAGTCAAGATTCGATGACAAGATCTTGGAGTACGATCAGATGTCTCCAGCCCAGCGATGGCCTACAAACAAAAAAAGAATAAAGGCTGTTTGAGAAAAGCATCAAAGCAGAGAATGAACCCTCACAAGTCCTGCTTGTACCCGTTCTCAATGGTCTCCCTGCCCTGTGTCCTCTACAGTTTATAGTCCATTAATTCAACTGAGTCTTGGCTGCTGAATTTAACCAGGACTTTAACCGTTTTGTGCACTTAATCATCACCTCACAGGACCTCCTGCTCAAGTTCTTTTAGGGAAACTGACCATAAAACAACACCAACATGCGTCTGAATTCATCACTGACTTTTGGCCTGCCTGCCGTCCAGGCTTTCACCTACAACATATGTGGAATGCTTGCTGGTGATTTTCCAGATAAAGCGTCACAGAAAAGCATCAACTCCTTTTAAATACAACCTTCAATCACAACCAAATCACGCTGAAGGTGGGCAATAGCTGTGCATTAGTATTTCAGGTGTTATATCAACAGGCAGTAATTTCAAAAGGATAGCAGCTATGAGTTGATTTCGGTGAAATATACACAACCAATTCCATTCTGTGAGCTAACTGTTTCCTGTCGCTTAATTACATATCCAGATGAATCTCAATTCATGCATCAAGCTCGTTTCATTCATCAGTGATTTTTAATGGAATACTTCAAGTATTATGTTGTGGAAAGTAAATATGAAGACCTCAGTGATTAAGGCTAAACAAGAGTGTTTAACGGAGACAATGAAAAAGCAGAAGTGGAAAAGGAGAATTAAATACATCTGTTTCTCCATTATTAAATCTATTAAAACATTAAAAAGACAAATTTGCCTCATTTAATACTGGATCATTTTAGGTTTACACCGCACAGCAGCCTCCAGGGCTGAAAAGTGAAACCAACATTTTTAATGCAATTATCTGACAAATAATATGGCTGCCGTGTAGTTAATTTTACCAACAGACCATCCAAGAAGCCTGAGCTCAAGTGTGGGTGAGTGAAACTCTAGAATGTGTTTCATGCTGAGCACTAATTAGCAGGTATCCGTGTCTGTCTGTGGATGCTGACTGATGACCAGCACTAGCTAGCATTCTCGGATGACATGGCTCTGCCCCCCTGCAGTCCAAATATGGCCACCTCTGGCTTCAAAAAACTAACAGTGGTGACAAATACACCAATATTAAAGCATCTAAAATGAATGGGCGTGTCCATCCAAGTGTCTTTTTATCTTGAGTATACACTAATTGGCCACTTTATAAGGTGGGCATGTGAACTCAGTCACGACTGGAAACAGCTGCTCTGTCCTGATGTCTAATTTTCTCTATTTTTCTTTATGTTAAATTAGGTCACATCTCATTAGCAGACCTATAAACTCACATGAGAGAGGCAGAATATTAGGAATAGTTAAATATAAATGCAATCCAATACATCAGCACCACCCACCATGACCCCGGTAATAAAGGAAAATGATTAAGATGCATGGTCTTACTCAGAGGATGAGAGGAAGAGCACACGTTTTACACAAGTGGAGCTAATAAAGTCATTGTTCTGTTTAGAAATATTACAGCTATTATTACATGGCAGAGCAACAGATCACACAGAAAGGAGTTTTTGATGATGGGCTATACAATTTCCAAGAAACTGCCCAATTTCCTTATGTTTGAGGATCTGACTGAGCCTTTTAAGATTCTGACATTTGTCCTATTTTATAAATTTCCATCTTTAGAAGCAGCAGACCTGAGGCTGAGCCGTGCAGTCTAAGAAGTCAATGAGAAATTCACTGAGAGATGAACTGAAACGATTCTGGTGCCTTCTTACAAAAATAATACTAATTAAAGAAACAAATTAACAACAGTGTTATGCTTCGGTTTTCACAAGATGAGACATTTTGTTGAAGCAGCTTTGGAGTTATTTAAAGGCACATTTGATTAAACTGCTCTAAATAAAGTAAATTTTAATAAGTGCGAGGTTTGGTTTTCTGGCACATTTTATGAGGAAGTTCAGAAGCAGCTGACAAGAGTTGGACTTTCAGTGATAAAAATATACTCAACATTAATTTTCAACTTACAGGTAACAAAAGGAGCTGAACGAAGGAAATACAACAAGATAATGAAGATTTAAAAAAAAACAAGGGAAAATAAATTTGGGGAGTGAGCAGGGAAACAAGTAGGACAAAGACTGAGAGAAAACATACCAGGAGGAGGATAACAAGGCACAGGTGAACTCTGTCAGGTACTAATGAGGGCGGCAAGGAAACAAAATGAAATATAAGATGATAAAATAACTTAACTGTTTTCTTTTCATCATCTGGTTTCACCTATCTTTTGATCTCAATTACACTTTTACCCGTATTAATGAAAGGAGTTAGCAGGAGATGAGTGTAACAGTGAAGCTGCAAGAAGAAGACATGGTAAATGTAGATACGTTTAAATAGCCCAGGCAGGGTGGAGTAGGTGAGAGCGAATGTGTTGAGAGTGATATGTGACAGAAGTATAGCAGCAAGGGTGAAAAGAAACGTTTACAAGATGGTAGTGAGACTTGCTATGATGTATTTTTTGGAGACTGTGTCACTGACAAAAAGATAGAAAGCTGAGCTGAAGCGCCTCGGAGTTTCCACGAGTGACCAGGATGGACAACATCAGAAATGAGTACATCAGAAGAACAGCTTGGGGCGAGCAGTTTGGAGGAAACGTTGAAGAAGCAAGGCAGAGATGGTTTGGACATGTGCAGAGGCGGGATAGTGGATAAACCGGATGTAGGGTGTAACAAGCCAGGATTTTATAGAGAACAAATAATTATACTTATAATTTTAAGGAATATGTACTAAAGACCACAGAGAAAATGGACATGAAGGACATGCAGAGGGTTGGTGTGACAGAGTTAGGGACAGGCTGAAATGTAAGATCTGCTGTGGTGATTCCTAAAGAGAAGAGCCGAAAGATGGCTATGCTGACATCATCGATCACACTCACATTCCCATGAAGGGGGTTATCATCTCAATAAGTCAACACAGGATATCCCAATCTAGCATGTATGTATGTATGTATGTGTTCACATTAAAGAGATTTTGCAGCGAGTGACCTATCAGAAACATGGGCAGGCTGCCTGGCAGCACAGTGTCATTGTACAGAGGAAGAGAACTCTATAATGAAAAATTCAAGGAGGTTAAACACAGAATACAGACTGAAAACATCAAACCAAAGAGCTGTGCAGTATATGTGTAGTATTAAAGAGCAATGTATAAATGTGTGTGTGTGCTTTAAAATGTTTTGATCAGTAAGTTAGAAATGAAGTCTATTTGAAGCCAGGAGGAAAAACTGTGTGAAATTTGACTTTTCAGAAGAACTAAATAACTGACACAAAATCATATCTTAAGCCATACTTGCAACTTTTATTTGCAAGCTAAAATAGTGCAAGTCTTATATCTTAGGATCATCACTATATTGAAGCTTATAGAATGATAAAGTTTACATTTTACGAGTCTTCCAGGGACGGTTATGCTTCTCCTTTGGAGAGCTGATTGGTCAGGAGGTGCTTGCTTTATGCATGTTGATCTCTCATCTCACAAACAGTTCCTCCTTGTGAGCATGTTAGGCCTCCAGCATAAGTTACCATGGCGATGTACCGCAGTAATAAAAAAGCCTTGTTTGTAACACGGCACAAAGTACAGAGTTAACCCTGAAGGCTTAAAATGGAAGTGCTGTTGTTCTTTTCCACCCTTCTTCTCACCTCCTAACCCTGTCAGTATTTAAATCTACCTTTACTTCCGCTCAGTAAACATCATCTTATTTCTATGTCTGTTTGCTCTTCAGTGTTTTTTCTTATTTTCTGATCGTATTTTTTTGTCCCTTTACCTGAATTCAGGACTCTCTCTATGCCTGCCCCTTCTCATTTGGATGCCCGCTTGCTTTGCACAACCTTGTGCTGATCTCATTTTACCATCTCGTCTCTTATGCTGTGCATCTGCGACCTCCAAATGTTAACTCTCATATAAGTAACTGCAAGTATTTTTTTCAACTAACTGCAATTAGCGTTAGACTTCATCCAACAGGCATTTAATTCTCGAGCATCAGTTTACATTATTGCTCTGTGTGTGTGTGTGTGTGTGTGTGTTTCTATCCTGCAGTGGAGGGGCAGGTGGTTGCTGGCACGCAGGTGTGCTACTTGAGCCGTGTCACCCTGAATTTCCTGCCTCTCCAATCACAAGATGGCCGGTCTCCATCAAAAACACCAGTAGGGCTTTTTTATTGCGTCTGCAGCTATATTGTTTCACAATTATACCCCAAAAAAGGCCAGTGGGAGACAAAGAGTGATTTGTGAGGCAGGTGAGCGGTGACCTCATGGCTTTGGCTCTGTGCGCTGACTCCTGCCGTGAGCTTGCTTCATGCACGAGTGAGAATTCACTGACTCGGTGTTTACAGTACAGAAATGCGCTCAACTGTATTGCTGCTAATCTAGAAAACACGCAGGCCATCTATGAAAATTGTCCGTCTCAGGGCATGGCTGGACATTACAAGGTCCCTGGGATGGTTAGAGCTGTTGAACAGAGATGCAGGAACTTCATGCCTCTACGATGGAGGCATTTTCATGTCTTAGATTATTAAAGCTCTTTGTGAACAGCGGAGCCGAGGAAGGCAGGATTTACTACCCACGTAAGGGATTAAAGAAGATTACTCAAAATTTTCTGACGAGGCCTCATTGTTATTCTCTTTATCCATTAATGTATCAGTGAGCGTTTCATTAGAGCACCACCGCTTTATTAGATGTGAACAAAGTTGGAAATCAATTATCTTTAACAATTTCAGATAATAAACTGAAATGTGTGAGCAGCAAATGAGCTGCCGACTTTCCAACTGTCAAGATAATAGAGAGAGGTTGTTAAAGGTAATAACAATAAAATAACTGGTCATTTATACTGCGTGGCACTGCTGGAAGCAAAAGCCGAAAAGGCTGAGGATACACGAAAATCAGAAATCTCATCAATTATCTGACTGATTATGGCGGGGCTCAGACACAGGATTTTACTGGCTTGAGAGGACAACATTGATACACGTGTCTGTCTGTGGATATCATGTCTAGGCCCTGACCTGGTCTCTAACCTCAGCATGTGGTCTTAATTTCTCAGTTCTGCCTGCACTTTGGTTGGATTTCTTTCAGAGCAGCTGGACTTTTTTGTAAACACAGTCCTTCTCAAAAGGAAACTTTCCTGTGGAAGGATACACATTACTGATGGAGACAGCAGAAGGCCATTTGCTTGTTCAGACTGATCCAAATACAACTTCAGCTTTCAAAATCAAATAGCCACACTGAGAAGTATTTGTTCGCCCAGTTGTTACAATAAAGTTTAATGTTCAGGCGTCCATCTATCCATCCATCTCTTGCTGCTTAACCCACTCTGGGTCATGAGGGCAGCACATACAACATGACCTCTCTTTCTCTATTCACTCACCACCAGCACTTGCAGGGAGACCCAAGCCTGGGAAAGCCTCTGTCTGCATCCAGTTATAGCAATGCTCTACGCAAAGATGGGAAATAAATAACTGGATGTTTGGCTGGTTACTGAATATGACCTAGTTGTATATGATGTGTAATGTATGAGATATGGTTAGGCTAAAATAAACACATTAGCACAGAAAAGATGGAGGGTGAGGGTTAAACTGTTTTCAGTGGAAGTTTACATTGAGGGTCCCTGATGGGCAGAAACAAACGCCATTATATGGCAAGAAAACCGAATGATCTTCAGCTAAGAGGATAACTGAGACGATCCAGCCACAACATAAGTTCAGTTAACGACATGTTGCTGGGTGGTTTGGATTATTCCTGTCCTGATCCTAAGTTCAGCGTCCTCACTGAAACCTTAGTGATTTCCTAATGCTGAAGATACCCAGCCTCATATTTGATGGACAAAGGGAACAGAGGAAGGAAAAAAAAAATGGCTTTAGGAGGCAGGTGGTGTGGTGGATGGTGAAGACCAGCATTTGAGTCTGTTTCTTTAAAATTTTTCATTTCACTTTGGAGCCGACATGACAGAAAAAGTAAATCAAAAACCAAAGGCGAGAAAGCTTATTTCACAATCTGCATGTTAACTCAGGAAACTGTGGCAGAAACACCGATGGGAACTGCAAAAACAAAGCATTTTTAATTTGCTCCAACTCTGACTCAAATCACTCATGGCAGTGGCACCAGATCTCTTCAGCAGCTAATACCTTCACACCACGCTAACCGAATCCCTGGATCCAGATCAGGCTGGCAAACATTAATAACATTGAAGTTGTGACAAATGTCATGCAAATCTAACCATAACTTTTTGAGTAATCCTGCTTAAAAAAAGAAAACAGACAATACACAAAACAAACTAGTAATGCAAATTAAAAATGATAAAGAAACAGTAAAAAACAACATCCTGCTGTTGAAGACCAGCTTCCTTTTAAATAAACATAAACCTAAATGACAACCACAGCTTCCCATCTGAAGAAAAAGAAACAAATGGATTTAATTCTCAAGGCGCAGTTTAAAGGACTTTTCTGAAGGAAGACGATGTTTGCTCTGCAAACAACCAATAATAACAATGATGAATTGATACGATCACCTAGTGATTGTCTCGCTCCTTCCTGCTTATCAATATTAGCAGCATCATCAAATCGCTCCCTCACTGTTTTCTCTGTACTTTGGTCAATAGTCTGTCCAATTAACATCCAATTACCACGACTACTATTAATCAGACGGGAGCAAGGGCAGTGAAGTTTCTCAAAGGTCACGTATGTGCAATGAAGATTAACAGTGACGCAGCATCGATTGGCAGGCCGGAAGGTTAATGCAGCGGGTGCGGTGTAAGTTGTCGCGCCTGTCGGATCCAAAGCAGGAAGAATCTGGGACGTTAACGAGAGTGATGGTGCTGCTGATGGTGGTGTACAGTTAAAGGATGACTGTGCCATTTATTCTTTGATTTTCACACTGTTATCAAATGTCAAGAAAAGATTTAAAACTAAAAAAGAAACACTTTTTCCTGAAGAGGGTGATAGATGGCCGCTGAAGTGCAGAGGAGGAATTCGTGGGAGCAGAACTGAAACCCTGGGAACCAAATTGCATGTTGGAAGAGGGATTTCAGCGGCGGATGATGGTAGATAAATTGCAGGACTAGTAATTGTTTGAGAAATGGAATATTTTAAAGAAAGACAAAAATTACTCGAAGCTGAAGTTTAGGTTTAGTGTTGAAGTACTGAAACAAGCACTGAAAGTGGAGGAAAATCAGCTCTGAGAGGAAATAAAGTGAAGGAAGAAAAGCAGAGGATTACTCGGCGAAAACAAGTGTGAAATGTAAGTTGAAGTAAAGGCCAGATGCAACGTGAATTATCATCATCACAAACAGAATACTCGTGAGGTGTGATAGGTTTTTGTGAGCTGAAAGCAGGTGAAGGCTCTGTTGGTTTCAGGCACTTCTGTGGTTAATAAAACGCAATTACCCAAGTGTACCAAGCAGATACTGAAGAAATTATTTTAATAACTCCGGAGTGCCGGAGTGGTGCCACTTCAACCTTAATGCACTTCTAGATCCACAAGGGCCACATTTTCTCAGGTTAGGCTTCCCAGTGGAAGTAAGGATGACTTCAGATTTTTATTATTTTGACAGATGATTAAACTGAAAGAGTGATCAAAATGTAAATCATACAACCTACCTTCAGAACCAAGAATCTTTTAAATTAGTCCACTTTTTTCTTACTGTATGACTTTGAAGGTCATACAGGAACAAAGAGGAAGAGGCTATGGCTCTGATTTCAGCAAATTCATAGCAAGTTCAAGAAAAAGTCTCATTTGAGAGTGGTTTGTGGAACAAATAGTGAAATAAAGTCAAATTGTATGACATATATATGTCAGTAATTCTTACTATAACAATCTAACTTGATGTCCTATCTACTGTCACGGCTCTGTTTTCTTTTGGGACTCTTGCTCCTGCTCTTCCCACCTCAACTCATGTCTACATGTAACTTGATTCCATTGCTGGATATTCTTGGCCAGGTTTCGGTTGCATAGGGAAATCTTCTATGTATTTATTAATCCCCATATGTCAGTCAAAGACATCCATTCCTTCCTTCTTGGTGCATGCAGAATTAGTGAAATTCAGCTACAACTGCTAGAAACTTTTCCTGACATTTCATGGTTTCTATTCACCATATTTCCGCTAGTATGTTATGGATGATTCTTTGAGCTTTTCATGAATGCGTTTGGAAAAATGAGAAGGTCTCAAGACAGTGCCATACCACCAAATATAATTACTGCAGACAAATCATCCATCCATTTTCTTTAGTTTATCCAGTTCAGAGCAGTGTGGGGAATGGAGCATATTCTAGCTGCCTCAGGAGGAGAGGCAGGATACACAATGAAAATAAAAAGGACACACACATGGAGAACTCGACATACAAAGAACCTATTCAGATGTCAGATTCAAACCCAGGACTTCTTGCTTTAAAAAAAAAAACAATGCTAACCACCACAGCGCCATTCTAAACCTGTAGATGACCTGCTGTACGTCCTGTAGACAACCCTTTTTTAACTCAAGAATGTGGTCAACAAAGAGCACAAGGTTATATCAACCCATTTTCAGTCCTGACAACTTGTTTCTTTTCTGTTGTATAGCTTCATAATCATGCATGTCTCTCTCGCTTTCAACCATCTGAAACTCATAATCTGCTCTATCATCATGTGCCTAACATGTAAAAGATCAAAAATAAAAACACTTTGGATTCTATAGCTCTTTAGTTCTAAAGACTGAGGACAGAAATCACTGTTGTTAATAGACATGAATAAAGAGAAGCTGAAAAAACACTATGTGTGTGCTTTTGTGTGGGTGTGTGTATGTGTCTGTGTGTAACTCTCAGGCTTTAGATGGCACAATGAGAAATGTAATTACCTTGCCATTGTTTAGAAAGATTACCTCTACTCTCAACACACACACACACACACACACACACACACACACACACACACACACACACCTATTCACCCAAACACAATTTACGCATTCAATATAAGGGTAGGTCCTGAACCTGACCCTCCTCCATGTTCAAGCATGGTTCCACAGTTGGCTGTCAGCAGTTTATCAACATTACATTCACCCGTAAGGAAGTCTCCATCACAGATCAATAACATTTGAAAATCTATAACATGCAATATGCCGCTGTCCGGTCTGATATGCAGAAGCAGCAGACCGACGCTGACATGAATGTTTCTGCATCTGCCCTTGAAAGAATCGATTTTCCCTGCTTAGGCAAACGGATGTGAACCGATAAAACGTGCAGCGTGTTACGAGCTAAAAGCTGTGATGAATTTTGCAACATCATTATACTGACAACACAGACACAATAATCACACACAAATACTGAGCAGCAAATGTTCTCATGTAATTACAAACTCATTCTTAGACACAGTCTCTCTCTCTCACTCACACACACACACACTTATCTCTTGGAGCAGCCTCTCTGCCAGGGGAGTCATGATTTAGGCCTTGATCCTCGGGGCCTCTGGAGACGTTGTGCTTGATTACTGCGGCCTAGCTGTTTGATCGATGAGTCATCAATAACGGTCATCTTCTATAGCATGTCATGGCTAGCCTTTACTGTTGCCTCCATGATGGCTTCAAGGCAAAACAAGAATGGAGTCAATATGTGGTGGGACGTCGGGGGAACAGAAAGTCATAACTCAGCATGGGAATGCTTTGATCATGATATTAGACTAATTAATCAAAGTTATTCAGTTCAGTTCAATATTATTTCTAAAGCATCAAATCACAACAACAGTTGTCTTAAGGTGTTTTATATTGTAACAGTAATAGAGCCAGTTGTGCTGACCTATTTGGAAATAAGTAGGTAGACAATAAAATGAATTCACCAAAAATATTTTAGCTGGTATGCTCCACACAGTATGTATTAAATGGAAATATGAACGAATGACCAACCAGTCACAGCAGATAGCCACCCCTCCCTGAGCCAGGTTTTGCAAGAGGTTTCTTCCTGTTAAAATGGAGCTTTTCCTTCCCACTTTAGCCAAGTGCCAGGTCTGATTGTTACATTTTCTCTGTATTATTGTAGGGTCTTCACCTTACAACAAAAGTGTCTTGAGACGACTGTTGTTGTGATTTTGCGCTATATAAATAAATTTGAATTGAATGTTGTGCTGAAAAGATGAAGTTTGGTGTCTTCCTACATTAAGATAAATATAAGTTAAAAATAAGTTTAACTGACCAGGGTTCACCGGGAACATTACTACTTTTTCTTTTTTTTTTAAAGGAAAATATCCTTTTTGGGGTTAAATGATCAGTCACAACGTTATGCTTTCTATCGAAAATTGCTGACAAAGGTATGACTGATTAAGCTAAGGACCAACAGCACAAGCACAAAGCCAAATTTAAGTTTATCCTGTCGTTTGTTCCACATTTGCAGTTTGCAAAGCTCTGCTTAACACCTACCAATAAACAGCCATGCCAGGCGCTTTAGAAGTCACATTCACATGTGGCTGTTTCTTCAATGCTCGGTAGGGGACATGCTATGTGGGAATATCTTTGTACTAGTGGGATCATCGAAGCAGTAATAACTAATCACCACTAAACAAGCTAGCCAACTTTTGATGAGTAGTTAGCTTTAGCCGAAATTCCTGCCACTTGCTAACTTGGTCCCTATTTAAAAGACTGACTATTGATCAGCTTCTCCCACATTCTCGCTCTCGAGACATTTTTTTCTTAATGCGACTTAATTCAATTAGTGGGAAGCATGATTTAATTGGTCGGCATCTGTGCTTGCACTTAAAAATTAAACTCTTTGATCAAAGTGAAGCAGCAGATATGATTAATTCTATAATTTGGTTTGACATCACAAGAAGCTTGCAATGAGTGTGAATCCTATCTAAGACCAGGCGCACCAAACGCTTCAATCAACACACTCGTGACTCTGCCCCCCCCTCCTCGTGACAGCACACAGCTACAAAATGTAGTCCGCTGTCTGCAAAGATCTATGTAGCACCCACATGATTTAGGAGTGAGATTGAACACATCCTGACTCCATCTCCAAATTCACTGTGCTGGCTCTTTGAAACACGTTAGAGTAACGTGATGTGCTTTCGGCTTTTACTCTCTTTCATTTCATAAGCATTAACATGTCCCCTTAATGAGCTTTTATTAAAAACATCCAGATCCACATTTTAAAGAAGATCCCTGCACCTTTTTCTCTTTGTCTCCTCAAACTCTAATGAAAGGCACACATTTGCTCTTCCTCATCACAAGGAACTTCACAGGATGCCATCGAACTCTACCAGCCAAATTAATCTGTGATAACTTAGTGATACATTTCCGTGGCGCACCTAAGAGAAACCGGCTACCACTGATGAAAGTCTTTGAATCTGCGAGGAGATCAGGCGCCGTTATAACAAAGAGAATGAAAAAGTGGAGAGGAGAGAGAGGGAGAGGAGGAAGCACAGGTTCCAGGCCTAAAGGTACCTCCTCGGTAATTACCAGAAGGTAAGCATTAAACATAAATGCATCATTATGTTAACAATTAATACAATTATGTCGGGCCTCCCGGCAAGCGTGTTCTGCTGGGCTGTATGTGAAGGGGGTAGGCTGCTGTGTGGATGTGTGCTGTTTCATGCACTCTCATATGCATACATGGGAGTAGATATGAGTCTCGGGGGGGGAGAGAGAGAGGGGAGTGATTACCTTTTTGCTACCTGATTTAAATGTCATTTTCAGCCTGGAAAACAGGGGAATCTCATTAACCCGTATTTCTTCTTCTTTTTTTTTTTTCTTTTGCGTGAATGAAGTTTTTTTTTACCCCCCACTGAATCTGGGTCCCTCTTCTAATGAGAAACACATGTGCATTATGATATGAAGAACAATAAAAATAGTAATCTCTTAAATTGACATTTGTTTTTCCTTTTCATTCCATCAGGTTTGGTCTGCGGTTTTGGTCAGGAATGGTGAAATAATACACTTTCGAACAGTGCAAGTCCTCAAGGAAAGGTCGGCTGTGATCATTCCCATGAAGACAGAAGCTTTCTGATTCCTGTCACGGACGATGTGATTGTTTGAGCTGCCGAGTTTGGCGGCGTGCCTCCATCCATATCCAACATCAAGGCGCCCCCTTTTTCTTCAAGGAACGAGTTTACATTCGCTGTCTCAGAGACAAAACCAGAGCTGTTCCCACATTGTTAAAGATTGATTATATGGATTCTTTTGTCTCTTTAAACAATTCAGTGATTCCCTCCAAAAAGTGAATGTACAATTACAGAGGATGGAAAGCTCTGGAGAGATGTGTGCAGCAATGTCAGCACAACAAATGTTGCTGCGGTGTGTTTGGCACAGATACACATGCTCACATTCACAAACAATCTGCTTCAAGGCCACTTATGTTATTCTGCAGTTCATATGGATATATGGTCATTAACAGCTTTTTTGATGATAAACTGACCAGTGGCCAAACTACACTAATAAATATTTTCTGATGAAGTATTCTGATAGTAATAGTAATCTTCCTTATCTCCTAATATATCTGTGGTTCCGGTGGTGGTGGTTGCTCATATTAAAACGGGGCAAAAAATTAAAAACATAATTACAATATATCACAGCTTTTTTTCTTCTGTTGTATCTGGATAACATTGTAGAGGGTGAATATCCCAAATGTGGTCCTTTCAGCAACATTTCACACATTTTAAGATGACTTACTTGTGACTTGCTACACTTCGCAAACAGAAAGTTTATGTCATGTTCCTGGGTCTGTTGACCCAGCGTTTTAAGTTTTAGTTTATTTGGATGTTATTTATGTTTAAGTTCATTAGATTAGCGAAGTTCATGTGGTTATTAGACTTCTTGTGTTTTCTTCCCCTGTATTTAAGTTTCCCTCACCCTTTGTGTTTCATGCTGCGTGTCTTATGTTATCAAGTTTGTATTATCATGTCTGTCTCATGTTTCCTGTTTTATTTTGAAGGAGTCGTGTGTTCTTTGTTCATTGTATGTAGTTTCACTTCCCTTGTCCTGTAATTAGGCTCATGTCAGTCAGGTGTTCCTCCATGTGTTCCCACTTCCCCTAATTACCTCCTGTGTATTTAGGTCCTCTGTTTTCAGTGTGTCATTTGCTGTGTCACAATTCAGGGTCTGCACGCTTGAAGTACGCATTTTAAGTGCGATTACGTCACCGCCACGCGACGACGACTGTCCCAATTCGAAGTGTACTCCAAATGCGCCGTCGATTTCCCCAAATATCAAGCGTGGGCCGGTGCACGCTTCGTGGTCCCATATATTCCACAATTCATAGCGAGGCGGTGGGTGTGGATAATTTTGCCACAAAATACGGCAGAAGGGAGCTGCCGAAGAGTGAACTGTCAAAAGTAAGTACTGAATATGACGTCACTTATTTATGTGAGAATGTTTAATAACGAAAAACATTGCTGTTGGCCACATATCGGCAAAGTTGTGTGAATACTATAATATTGGCCATATTATATTTACATTACCACAGTGAGATGACTTTAGTCTCATTAACAACAAGAGCTAATTGTTATTTACTCACTACTCTTGAAATGACTGTTCAGTATAGAAATAAAGCCCAACAATCATGTTTTACAGTCCTGTGGTCTCAGCCTCAGATACTCAACTAATCAAAGTGATGTCATGACAAAAATGAATGACCAACAAAACATTTTTCTCCTTCATTTCTGTCGCACAATCTCGTGTTTCTCGCGGTTAGTATCATGGTTGCTAGGCAACCTGAACAGCGCAACGAAGGCTAGACTGTCCCATTTCACAAGCCTCTCACTTCCGCACTTCTCGTACTTATAGTACGCACCGTACATAGTACGCACCGTACGTAGTGCGCGTACTTCAAGCGTGCAGACCCTAAATTGGGACACAGCCATTGTCAGGTCGTCTGTTTTCCACGCCATGTTTCCTATGCCATGCCATGTTTCTAAGTTTCTTGTCTACGTTTTTCTTATTGTTTGTTTAGATTTCCCAGTTTAGGTTTGTGTTAATTTTGCTTCAGTTTGCCTTGCCCTTTTTTTTTGTACCTTTTTTACCAGCCATATTAAACGGCTCGCTTTTTGTTAACATTTCAAGTTCTGTTCCCTGTTCCTTGGAGTCTGCGTTTTGGGTCCTTTTGTCAACCCCTACAGTCTGCCCTCGACTGTGACAGTTTAAAGTGGGAGGAGCTAAAACACTTTGAATCATTCACTGTTCAAAAATAAAATTTTTGCTTAAGCCTGAAACAAAGTTACGGTAGTAAAGTCCAACAGTGAAAATACAGTGACAAACCAACATAGTCATGCTGCAACTCTGAGTATTACTTTTTCACAGAGAGAATTACAGTACCTAACATCAGCTGATCTCCTGGTTCCAGCAGGCTGCTGTTCTATGGACTGACTCCATAGGTTGGTTCCGGAGGTACACATCCACCTCTTTATATAAAACTTTCACCTGTTTGCTTTACCTCAATCTACTTTTGACAGAACAACTCAAACTGCACGTAAGAAAATGTGTTTTAAAAGGTAACATCTTCTCGGTTCTGAAACTTAGCTTGTTTAGCATGTGAATAAAATGCAACCTAATCCCAGCCTATTAAATAATCTAATTTGTAGACAACTATGAATGCGTTGGTGTGTTTATTAGCCAACCTGCCCAGTGGATATTATCCAGTAACTACATCAGATATAATGCATCGCTTCTTCTAATGATTAATTATTTTATATATGGTCTTCCATGATTGGTGTTCATCGTCTAAACACAACACGCCTGCACTGTTGCCTCAATGAAAGCAGCTTCTGGCTTTAAGCCTGTGCAGGACCTTCCGTGTGGAGATTGCATGTTATCTGGGAGCTCTGGTTTCTCCTGCCATCAAAAAATTTTTCGGGTTAATGCTGCCTGCCATTGCTAAAGACACTCTTTGAAAAACAGTCGAGTTTCACCTCTTGGTTATGTAAAAGTTAATAAATATCCATCCATCTGTGGTGGATGGAGTCTCAGTGGAGCTGAAGCCTCTCCCAGCTTTCCTGGGGTGAGAGGTCATCAGCCTGTTGCAGACGATGCTCACATTCACCTACAGCCACTTTAGAATATCCAGTTAACCTAGCATGCCTATCTGGAGTTTAGTTGGAACCTAAAGTCTCCTGTGAGGCGACAGTGCAAACCACCACACTGCTGCCAGATACTCACCGTGCTAAAGGTGGTAAATTAATTCACAGAAATATAATTTTAAAAAGTAAAGGGTTCTAAATATGAAAGAATACCATACCAACTAGAACACACTAATCTACTGTTCCGTCCATCAGCCCATGAAACCAAATCACAGTTTGCTTATATTGCCTCTAACAGTTGAAAAGCTTTATGAACATATTAGGAACAGATACTGTTTGCAAAGTTTATTGACAGTCAAATAAATCAGCTCATTACAGCAGTTTTTGCAGATGGAAATATTTAGTCTTACAATAAATGCACAAAAGCAATATAATACGGAACTCATGTGTTTCCCTTGCACCCTAGGCCTCAAACGTTTTTCAGTAAGCATTAACAAAATGTGTTCATTTCTATGAGCTGTCACCTCAGGTGGACTGCAGTTCCACGGATTTGGATTTCCCATTTAAGTAGCTATTTAAGTAACTCCCATGAAATCCAAATAATTCATGGAATTTGTCAGACACAAAGAGGATGATTCAAAGGCAATACACACTGAGAGGATCCGTTCTCAGGACAGCCAAAGCCATAAACAAAAGCCTGTAATGAGATATGTGCTTTGAGCTTTTCCCCGTTTCATCCGGAGGTTTGTCTTGTTGGAGTGGAGGAAGCACTGATTGCTCGGAGACAAAAACAAATATATATCCTTTTTGAATCCATCTGCTGTCTTCTGGGGACCGAAGGCAGGATGTGTATTCTCTACATTTTTGCGGTGCTATATGTTGCATCCATTTATTTCAGGCCACTAAAAGCTATCTGTGCGATTGGCAGAGAGATATGAAAAGCTTTAATTCAACTCGTATTTCATATCAAGCACCAGAAATCAAATCCAGTCTGTGAGGAATTTCTGAAAAACCTACAAATTAAGGCCACACACAAATCCTGCACGCATATCATAAAGTGTATCGCCAAAACCACAAATAATACAGGCCTCTTCATTTCCATTCCTTAATTACAGCAGATACAGTGATTTACCGAATGTTTCTGCTCGAGGGAAGCTCAGCATCTTTCAATCACTAAACCTCGTCCACGTTACTTCTTTGAAAATGCGTTTGCAGGGCAGTTGCTCAGGGGGCAATTAAAAGCGAAGTCAACAACAGGAAGGATGCATAAAAGGCACTTGCAAACCACACAGAGAGCAAACAAACAGCAGAGAAAGTTCTGAACTGTCATCTTCTTTAAAGTATTTTGAATAAGGACATCTTCAGAAGACGTTCACTAAACATTTCAGAGAAACCAGAAAGTGTTTATGCCTCATTTTTGTGACACTAAAACATTTTCAGGATTGATTTTGAGCAGACGTCCTCCTAGAGCTCTAAAAGACTTTTATTTATTTAATTTTTTTCTATTTCTGGTCAGGTTTAGGTAACCAAACAGAGAGAAAGATAGGATCTAAAAAACCTTTGATGTCACAGTTAAAAGATTAAATATCTGTTTGAGTTTACAGCCTGGTGGTGCTTAAAAGAAATGTTGCTTGAAACCAAGTAGCAACTTACAAGGCTGAAAAATAAAATGTCAAAACCTGCAGTTCCTCTAATATCTTCTCGAGGCTCCAGAATTAGTCATTCCCCACAGGCTCCCATGTTGAAATGTCCAACGTGTTTACATCGTGATACAAGGTGAAGCTCCAAAAGTGTTAAAGCCCAACTATTGCAGATCCATTTTCCTTTTATTTTTTAGGATTTTTGTATTTGTTCATGTTAATATCATATCCACTGTTCAACAGCTGAGAGGAGAGCTCATTCTGTGTGTGAGAAACCCAAATATGGAAGCTACAGTACTATACAAAAATCACAAGATTTCCAACCACCTATCCATTCCCTTATTATTCGATTATAGTTACTACAATGAGTGGGAGGACAGGTCAGTTTTACCTATGCATATTATAAAAGGGAAATAGTGGATGCTGCTGGCTACCTGTGCATCGTTATATAAGGAGAATGATCAAAAATGGGAAGCCTCATGTCCTTTTAAACTCATCTCATGAAATATGGATGCGCTGCAGGTTTAATTCAGTTAATAATATAAGACTGAACATAATCTGCAAATATATGGCTGTGACCTGCAATGACTCCAATAATGGTTTCAGCTGAAATGGGAGAGCACATGTACATTAGATTTAGATTAAGAGAGCAATCCGTCATTCAGAACTCACTTTAGTGGGACCAAACTGCCTCAGGTAAACAGAACAATCATTCCACCGCGCTTCTTTATCTTTAAGACAATTACAGACACAAAGGTGAAAAAAAAATAAATGCACATTTAGAGAAATAATCCTCATATTTAATGCGTAAATGGATGTTTATTGTGAATGAGTGTGTGAGCCCCTGTTGGGCCTGGCATAGATGGATGCTGGAGCAGGCGTGAGCTCCGTTATGAGGCATCTGCACAGTAATCCCAACCACCTTCACATGATAAAGATGAGCCTTGTAACAGCACATCATGCCAAATGAGCCTCCTCTGTCACATCTCACCGAAAAGAAGCAATTGAGCTGTTATTATGTGTGAAATTTGAGATATGGTAGAGCAAGCAGAATGGAGTAAATACACATACATTTCTGCTAAAGGAAATAAATGTGTTTATGTGGAGCATTTATTAGATATAAAACACCTGCACTCGTAAACTTTCTGGCTTGCTGCCGTGCATAATTAAATACACGTGTATGCAGACGGCTGCTTTTTGTGAGGAGAGTTAAAGATAAAAAACAGGTGTGAATAAGACTTCCAACTTCCAATAATACTGTTCGACTGTTTGGGCTGTGTTTGATGCATTTTTGCCAAACTATTCACACATTTTCTGTCCGGTGATTTATTTATGGTTGGATTGCAGGTTTTTTGTCCTTTCTTAAATTGCAGTTTGTCGAGGTCTCGGAGTGACCAAACACGCTGAATAGTGTTAAACATTTGTCTTCTGCAGTGCAGCTGAAGGATGTCTTGGTAATAAGGTATTACTATGGCTTCCAGCCTTTTAGATGAACAACTCAAATCTACAATCACCGGCAATTTTACATCCATCTCAGTGCTTTTTTTCCTTTGAATTTGCTTTAATACGCAGTACTAGTCCGTCCACCTATGAAGCTTTCAAAATATGGAACAGTATTGGTGTTGCATTGGATTTTACTGTACTTGCTTGCAGAAAACAACATATCACAGATGATCAGAATCAGAATCGTGTTTATTGGCCAAGTATACTGTATGTGCAGACACATACAGGGAATTTGGTTCCGGTAGATGGTGGCTCTCAAGCACAGCAATGTAGATCACACACACGTGTCTATATACACACATTACACATACATACACATACATACACAAAGCTGTGTAAACCAACTATAAATAACTAATCTAAACTTATATACATAAAATACAGAAATGAAATTATTGATTATCTGCTATTATACTGGGTTTGTAATGTAATGTTCGTCCTGACATATTGGACTGAAATCATACCTGTTAAAGGTCCCAACAATGCAAAACAAGGCCTCCACATCCCCGTCCCTGGAGGGGTCAAGAAGTTTTCCTTCAATTTATCACTCAACTATACGCTTAAACAATATATGAACACTGAAATTATCCCAGTGATGTGAGACGGAATCTTAACCCTTAATCCCCAACCGTATTTTTTGAAGAAAAATAACAAGAAAAATGACATCTGGAGAAATGTTTTTAACAATTTTCAATGTGTGCCAATCAGAATGTTTATTTGTGCTTTTATTGCCAAGAAGAAATTTCAAAAAGATCTTTGAAAAGATAGATAAAAACCCTAAATCACATAGGAGAGTTTACTTACATCTAGTTAAGAAAAGGAAAACCTCCTTCCATCTCTTTCTCTATTAACCTCTGGTTAGTAGAGAAATAGATGGAAGAGAGGAGATTAGGACCTCTTAATTGAAATTGCAGGTGAGTAAGAAAAGATAAAAGAACGTTGCTCGAAATTTATTGGACAAATGTCCAGGTGGGGTCTTTGAACCAAGTATGGCTACGGTTAAAAATAAAGTGGAAAAAAAATCATTATTTTTTCACTTTATTTTTTAGAACCCACACAAATTAGCATTCACTGCTATTCAAGACAGGTTAAAAAATACAAAATTAAGTGATTTTTATTTTCAAGAATATGTCAGGATCCCAATGTCTAAGTGTTCTTGTGTTAGAATACTTTGCATCATTCTGTCAGGGCTGAAATAGTGGATCTGATTGATTGATATTAGCACTTGCAGTCATTTAGCGGGTTGGCTCGGAACCAGTTTTAGCAACTGGTACCTCAAACTAAAAAGAGCCATTTAGATTGTTTTGCTTCCTGTCCATTCCGCTTATATGGGTTTAGGTTGCGGACCCGAAAAGTGATGGATGGGACACCTGATATGGCTCTCTTCTGGGTCAGGAAGAACCCCTTGTAGAATACAGCATCACAATGACTCCCGTGAACAGCATGTAAGGGGGGAGCTGGAGGTGGGTAGCAATTCAAATAGAAACCCACGTGAGATTTACCATCTGCTGATCTGGGCCTGGGTCTGTTATCTGCCACTGCTGATGCTATACTCATTTAAATTACCCTGAGACCTTTATTTAGAATGAAAAACTGAAAAAAAAAAAGGCTTTTCCTTCTCCTTGAGGATAATTTCTTTTTTGCAGCAATTGCTGCAAAGCAATTCACGAGAACTTATGCTGACCTCAAAGTATTATTTACATTACTTAATTCTTAAATCATGAATACTGTTTTAAGTATACAGCACACTCCCTCATGTTAATAGGATTTGTCACAGAGTCCACTGCAATCCAAAAGGCATTGCTCTCATTACAATGCCTAATCAGGCTTTGTTATCTTAAAATAGTCTGCAAACACGATTAACTGCAGAGCATATTTGTAGCTACTTGTAGCTGCAGTCACAACATATACTAACACGCATAATGTTAAGAATATTAAATTTGTTGTTTGCTTTTGCCATGTTTAGCCAGCATGTAAACACGGAGAAACACACATCATGTCCAGCTCGGCCTAGGCTGCCCTTTGAGGGAGCCGCAGTGCTGTCACATTTTAACATTACTTTGGTTTTATTGCAAGGAAAACCCCGCCAGGCCCCCTCAAACCACATGCTTTAATAGGTCAGAGTGTAAAATATGTCACGTTCCATACACGAAGCCTGGGAAGTACCAGACAACAATAAGATCCAAACAACAGTGTGGAATACAAGTCTTATTATAGCTACAAATGTGCACACACAACCACAGAATAGTTTATTTTGGGGCAAAGCTTTGCACTGTGTAGAAGCTTTTTCTATTACTCTCCTGCTGGGTTAACAAGAGAGAGCAGCTTCCACAGGCTTTTCTCTTAGACGGCTTTTCCTTTGGGGTTAGTGCAGAATGTAGAAGAAGCGTGTATGAGTCCAGCTGTGACACTCTTATTTCTGCAACCTTCAAGAGAAAATCCACGTAGATGCTCTTGCAAGAATTAGTGTTGGTTTGTAAGCCATGTGGTTTTTGATTCCTAAGTGACACTTGAGTTTCTATTTTGTCTTTATCTTAACATCGAGCTTCATAAAGACTGTGTGATTGGTTAAAAACAATTAAATTGTCCAGAAGAATTTCCTTGTGGTTTAAAAAAGAACAATGAAAAGGGTATTTAAAATAACAAGAGAAACCGCTGGATTTGACTGGTGTTTAGGACATTGACCTCAGTGAGCAAGTGTGTGGTTGGAAAGTACCTGAATTCTTAAAGCATTAAATGTGACTCACTTTTTATTTGACATTCAGAGTATCAAACATTATCCAGTGAACTTTCTTCTCATATCCTTTGAGACAATTACTGGTCTCTTTTCTTCAAATATCCCTGACAACCGGTCATATTAACATGCAGTCGTCCTCCCCATAAACACTTCATCCTCCTCAGTGTTCAGGAAGTCTCATCCAAAATCCACGTCTATCCTCGAGCTCTACTTTACAACCCCACCAGCATCGTGACTTTGGTTTTGTTCGTGCATCGCTATGCTAAAGAGTCATCTTTCAACCAAAGCCTTTGGCTGCCTCTCGCTGAACTTGGTTTTGTTGGAGGTTTCTTTCTGTTAAAAAGTTGTTTTTCCTTCCCACTTTTTTTCAAGTCATGCTAAACAGGAGTCATGTAACTTTTGGGATTTACCATTAACAGGATCGGTCTATTAGAGCAGGGTTCAATCCTTTTAGTGTCCGACCCATTCTACAGACAAAATCTTCAGATATTTTGACCTCTTCTGTATATATAAGTACCTGTTAGAGCAAAACTATTAACAGTTGCTAATTTGTAAACTCCAAGTTTGACTTGGCTCGTGGATCTTCACAGGGCACTTTCCCACAAAATCTCGGTCAAGTTTAATAAACCTGCCCTGTGTTAGCTTCCATCCAAGGCTTCACTGTAGCTTCCAGAGAGCTGCTTATTTGGAGTATAATGTCTCCAAACAGAAATTCAGATCTATTGATATGACTGACAGCCAAAATCATGACTCGGTGTAAGATGCACACGTTAAACTGCAGTTTGGCAGGACTGGATAGAGTAGTGGCTCATTCCAGCTAGTCATAAAAATTTTTGAAATGTCGCCATAAAAATTTTTGAAATGTCGCCACAAAAATGAAATGGTGCACAATGAAACGTTAAAGGTAAATGTAATAAGAAATGTTAGGAATGACTCTACATGAAAATACACGTCAAAAAGTGGTGACTGGAGATTGGAAGTGATGGAGAAACTGCTGCCTGTGACTTTGCTACTGTTTCCCTTTTTTATGACTTTCTTTATGGTTGTCACTCAGGAAATAATGTACTTATTTTGAGGCATTTGTACTAAATCCTGCAAGGTTTTAGCTGCCCTGAAATATGTTTAACCTCCAGTGTAAATATCGCAGTGAACACTTCGCCAACCAAACAGTGAGATGTACTAATAGAGATGTTTTGTCGGGGATTTTCCTGTCTAATACCTCCCATTACAGCCTCATTTATGATAATGGCGGTAGAGGACACTGAGGCATGGCTGTGCTGATAAACCAGTACTATTAAATTGTTGGGTCTTGACAGATATTATGACCTTATCTCCTGAGGAAAGAAGATTATTGTTTCTGCAGATTTTGCTCCTGCTGAAGATGCCGTTGGTGAATTTGTGCAGCAGCAGATAATGACATTTAGTCAAAGTCATACAAATAAGCAACTCAGACAAACAATCAGATGCAATTATGATTATTGTTCCTCAGACTCTGAATTAATAACCACTCAAGTGTTGGCTGGAGAACTGGGGGAGGCTTCTTCTACCTGAATATCAATGACTTCCTTTTATGTCTGTGAAGGTTCTCAGTCATCCAGGTCATCGTAGTCAAAGGAGCTTGCAAAGAAAAGTGACTTCTTTAAGGCTGGTTAGGCTTAATCTGGCTGATTGGGACCCAACCCATTTTCACACCTTGGCTCAGGTGATTAGAGGATCATCAGGGGGTCCTTTAGTCCCTCTTTGGGGGGATACTCCCACTGGGTTTAAATCTGGGACTCTCTGCCATTTGACCTTAGAACTGAAGAAGCTTACAGGATTTTAATGCTGTAAGCTTTAATGCTTTAATGCGTTGCTTCAACGCCTGATGAGGGGCATGTGCCTGAAAGTTGGTGGGGAATGTCAGCTGGCTCGAGTTAGTGGAGTGTGATTAGCAGTTGCTATGAGCCATGATGGGTTCCCTGTTCATATACATTCATTTTAGGTCTTATGTATGTAGCACAGGTTCACATCAATGGTCACTTCATACTGGTTTGATGTTCAACTTTCTTTACTGCAAGTTCTAAGTTCTGATTTCATTAATCCGATTTATGTTATTTGGCCCTTTAAAAAACAAAGGTTTTAAATGTATTTTTCTTATAGCTCGCAGGCTTTTTGTTTTTCATGTATTATGCAAAGCACTGTGAATTGGCCTCATGTACAAACAAAGTATACAAATAAAATGTCTTTTGAGAAAACAACAGCACTGAATGTTGCTTCAGTTTACAACTACAAATAGTCCTGAACAGATGCACTATTTGCTTCTGTTTGTGAAGCTTGTCCTAAAAACTAAAAGTAATTGTGGCATTTTATGGAAATGGAAATCTAATTATATGTATGGAGATCTAAGTTGACATTAAAATGAATAAATAAATATACTGACTGTCCTTTACTTCAGCTTAAGTTACTTGCACTTGTATATCTTGTACTTTTTCTGCATTTCTCCACTTTAAAATTTCCCAAGGTGCCCATGAGGCTGTTAGGCAGCATTATTATCATTAACAGTCATGTACTACACACACCACCACCACCACCGCTGGAACAGGCTCTGTCAGGTCTTCCAGATGGCTCGTCTGACCTTCCACTAACAGGCAATTTATCAGAGACCGTACTTGTTATCTCATTAGTTTGTATTTTTGGACCAAAAGCAAATAAGTCCGAAGAGGACAGAAATGGGAATACAGTTAGATAATTAATCACACAGCCTACTAACCGCTCGCTGTGAGGTGTCTGAGAGGCTCTTGTGATGCTATGTTTCAAGACTCAAGACATTAATGAAGTCCATACTGTGTTGTGTGAGCTGAGCATTACAGTATCTCCTCAGTATTAATAAAAACAGCAGCTAGTGTCATGAAAACACCCAAAAAACACCCACCACTGACAGCAAGCTTGGCTGCTTGGATGAAAGTGCACATAAAGGTGAGAGTTCAATTCCTGATTGAAGAGGCTACATGTGAGTACTGCAGCTGAATGTGGCCATAAGTCTGATCAAACATGCTGCTTGTCAGCGCTGAGCTAAGCGTCTGGAAATCCCCCCTCAAAGGACGACATCCTTGCAGTGAAAACCCTTATGAAATGCATTTCAGGACTAGAAGGAGGCCATGACAAAAGAGGCACTCACCAACAAGATTTTCAACAAGGTAGAGTCTGGACTAACACCTCATTAGCAGCCACAACACAAAGTATTCCTCTGTGAGCCTCTGTAATGCTGCCAAATTGTCTGCTAGTGGCATAACTGGCAGGCTGTATGTATATGTGGAAAGGCTTCAGCTCACACTCCCTGAATTTAAGCTGCGGCTTCACCCTGAGAGGAAACTTTGGACTTTTGTTTAATCTGCTTGGCAGGAAACAAAGGCTGACGTCTGGATGGATGTTATGGTGTGATCTAAGACAGCCTCAACAGAAAAAGTGAAAACCAAGAAAACTGTTAGTCAGCAGCACTTAGACCAGAAAACTTTTATCATCCACCGATTACAGTCACATAGTGCACAGTCTGATAAAATCTTTAAATATACGGTACACGTTCACATTGTTTTCTGATTTTGACTGTAGTTGGTGCGATTCAACACCATAAAAATGGTTTTGATACAGAATAGAGCATGAAAGCCTCCACTGTCTCAGTTCTCTGTGTGATTTGCGATGAGGTTAGCTATTTTAGTAGCTGGTAGTTGGAAAATAAATGAGACCACACCAAAGACCTTCAGGGATAAATGGTTTAAGAAGGAAGGACGGATGTATCACAGTGTCTGTATTAATTCAGATTAATTCTAGCAAATCATTGTGTCACTGTAAAATTGCCAACAGGCCCTCTCAACCAAATTACATTGTTTCTTGTCGCTGCCCAAAATGCATCCTGTTGAGATGCCAGGATTTAAAAAGCTACCCTCTAAGGCCATCACAAAGAGACAGTCAGTGGATGCTGATGAGTCTGGAGTGGGATTTTAAAGGATATATCATTCCAGTGTACAGAAAATAGTCTGCAATTTTTGAAGGACTGGTCGACCCCACAAATTAACCCCTAGAAGAGACTATTTGATGGAAAAAAAAGTCTGCATCTGCAATCAGAGAGACAGACTGCACTAATGTGACCTGCATCTGGATCTGTGCAAGACAAAGTCTTTGCTGTCCCAAAACAGAGTTCTGAACATACAGCCAACAAGCTGGTGTTTTGAAAAAAAGAGCTTTGAACACTCAACTTAAATATGGAGCTTTAGCAGTCCGACTGTTCAGTGCCGATCAAGGACGGCTTTCAAAGACTACAACTTTTAAATATACAATAAAAACCTATTTTCCTGTTTACAGATGAGCTAATGCAATGAGATATGACCGGTATCTGACTTTTGAACACTGCTGGCATGCTGCGAAATGATGAACCATTGAAAACTTGAACCAAGCAAGTGATATATGATACGTGTCATTCATCTAAACTTGTATTTAAAAAAGTTTAGCACCAGGTAATTTTCTGAATTAGATCTGATCCTCAGAACTGAAACAGGTGGAACCCTCTTTTCTTTTTTTACTGGGATTTTTCCTTATGAAAAATAATGTATAATAATTCTTTATGTTTTGTAAAAGTTACATTAATCCTATTTTCATCAGAATGGATGTCTAAACTCTTTGGGTTCAAAGCACTTCTATTCATCTACCTAAACCTTTGCGCACAAACACACACACACACACACACACACATAGATGATGAAGAGTTTGGCAACAGAAGGAATCAGTTTGATACTTTGTATTTCTGCTTCCACAGAGCTTGTCTTTAATCAGAGTCTGCATTTCTCTTTAACCCAGATGTTGGAGTAAACCCTAACTAACCGTAGTTTGAACCTAAAACTGCCAACAAAGTCATTCCTTTGTTGGCAGAAGACAAAGGAATGACTTGGGGAAGAACAAACATACTAGAACTAATCAGCCGAAACTGGGTAGTGACGCGCGATCTGATATCTCCGTGTTGTTCCCACATCATCATAATAATGTGGGTCCAAGATCAACATTGTAACTGGTTAGTGACGTTGTCTGAGCATTTATTTAGCATTGGTCAAGAAATTAGCTAATGCTTTAAAAAGCTTTCATTAGCAAACCAATGTGAATAACCTAAATTTAGCTAACGGCTAACTTGATAATATATTTATAAAATTTTATAGATTAAAAAAGCAATCACTTAATCACATACCATTTGTTCCAGAAGAGAGTTTTATATAAACAAGGAATCTTGTTTTCATTTTTCCCCACATTGCAAAGCTGTGCCATCACAGCAACATAGTTAGCCAGTTGCAATGTTGATCCTAGACTAACATTATTATGATGACACAGGACAAATACCAAGATGGATATCTTAGATACACCAGCTAGTGACACACACCTCTGGTGGTAGATCTGACTCAACAAGAGTTAGAAGTTGTGGAAATAAGAACTGGTTGGTTTTGATGTAGAACACTAATCTTATACAGGAACGATTTTCTTACCAAGAAAAAAAAACCGAGCTGATTTGAATTTCTTGAACAACTTCTGCTGAAGTTCATCTTGCTGCGCTTTCTGTCACTTTGTTTAGCAACACAATAGGAGACACTCTTGGAGATATGTTCATAAAAACAAGTCCTCCCACTGAGTTTTTATTACCTTTGTTGTAACCGAAGAACCGTGCATTAGAAAGACTCGAGAGAAATCAGGGGGACTTCTAGGTCAGAGCACTTTGTGATGGAAAGTGTAAATACGAACAGGCAAATCAAGTTAGGATGCACTCAGCGCTCGTTTGCTGACAGCATGAAATGAAAGCAAGAAGCAATAATATCTCTGCTGAAGGTGAGCTCTGGGAGAACCGTAATGAGCCAAAGATCCACATGTGATTGACTAAGAGGCTGCTAATTTGATTTCAGCCTCCTTGATGAGTAAGTCAGCGCTCAGATGGGAGAAATTGGAGGGAAAGAATGAGAGTGGGAGGAAAACCTGGGGTCACTCGCTTTCAAATCAGCTGCCACTTCAAAGAAGAGAAACAACGACGGGTGCCAGCAAGCAACGGATGAAAAGTTTCTTTCTCGGGGTTCTTTTCTGTGACTTTTCTTTTCCGAGTGTAATTAATGAAAAGGCGGAAATGACAGGCAGTCTGTCGAGTCTCATTTTCATTTGCAGGATCACGCGATGGGGATGCAAGGTGAGGTCACGCTAAGCAGAAGCAGGCTTTATTTTCCAATTTTGCCACAACAGACCTGCAGAGAACAAACTGCACCCAGTGTAAATGTTATTTAGCTTTTTCAGAGAGGGATTTGTAATTTATTAGAAACTGTCACAGGCAAATTTCAGCCTGCAGAAAACAGGAATCCATTTGTTACATTACATGACAGCCACAGCCAGATTCTGCTCTTTCTTAATGACTTGGCAGGTTTCAGTGTTTCTTATGTCCAACGCACAACACTGTGTAAACATTTTACAGCACAGCCTGCTCATTTTTACTCAATCGCACATGTGCACGCTTATATTCTGTATATCAGTCACGAAACGGTGTGTTTATTGCAGTTTTGACATTTCTGGAATTCTTCAACTTTCTGCCCAAATAAAAATGTAATCTCCTCGAAAGTGTCTGCTAAAGCTCGAGAGCAGCTAATGGTGGTGTCAAACGCAAGACTAAATGAAGAAGAAAAGCTGCGGCAACCGTTAATGTAACACACACTGGAGCATATATACAATAAAAATACTTTTAACTTCAACTGAAAACATTTTGTGGGGGGTATGGGTACAAAGTAAGCCCAGATTCTGAGGAGTGAAGGAATGCTTATGCTTTCTTCTCACGTATCAAAACCAAAACCAGTTCCAGGCAGTGTGTTATGTATGTAGGAGAGTGTACTTGATTCTGAAACATGAGTATATTGTTGGGTTTAAGGCACTGACATGGAGGTATGTCATTCCTTTCAACTGTATGACTACAGCCCCACTTCACAACAACACACATCTGAAGCGGAAACAATCCTTATCGTATATCTGCTTCAGTTTTTACTGAGATAAAGAAGTGCAATTATAATCATACATGTCATTTTGGTCAAATAGGCTCAACTTCTAAGAAATTACTGAAAAAGTTCTGGTTTCTCATTTCACTGACTATTCTGCAACATTTGAAACAGAAAGTTTTTGTTCATTTGCAGAAAATATCCAATTTGTTTCACTTTAGATCAACTTAAAAAAACAAACGTTTGTGTGATTTAATTGGTTATATGTTACTTTATTAATTTGGTTTAGTATGAATGAATGAATGACAATGGGGGGAGGTCTTTATCAGTAGCAAAACTTTTGAAAATACAGTTAAAAGTCTAAAATGTAAAAATACATTTGACAGCCCTGCATTAGAGGCATATCCAAACAATGAGAGCATGTAATGTTGACTAGCCGGCAGATATCTGCTACAAAGTTACACCCTGTTAAGCTCTGAGATTTTGGTTTAAGAAAAGCTTGTGAGAGCCATTCGCCATGGCAATGCATAAATAAAGAACCTCTATTTGAATGTGCTAGTAATATAATCATGAATGTGTTTCAGGGGGCACCATAGCTCTTCTTCTCGAGTCTAGACCGAAGCAGCATCTTTCCCAATATTCTAGTCCGCCTTCTCATTCTTCTCCCTCACTTTCCTGACGACTCTACTGTTCCTATCCCATAAAACAATAAATTGCTAAAAATATGTATGAATGCATTTCACGTTTATCTATCTTAAAAAAAAAAAAAAAAAAAACAGTAAAGGGGAAAAGGGTCATTTTAATCAGCATCGTCCACTTAGTCACCATTTAATCAAATTAAATTTTCCTTCATATAGAAATCTGGAATCCAACCAAATTATACATTTGACTTTTAAATTAATCAGCTGTAACCCGACAGCAATTGAAGATAAAAATATGCATCGAACAGATAAGACAGTTTTTAATTCTGGATCTTTAATTTTGGTCAAACAGGTTCAAACTTTACATTTTTAGACTCTAATAAATCCTTGTCAGTGCATTTCAGGGTTGCAGGGCAGTTGCAATGGAACAAACATATATGTACATATCTATTTTTTTTTTTATATTTTAATACTCGTTATGTCAAAGTTTTATATTAGAATCTCTATTTTTGTGAATAGTTAGATTATTGCAGTCAGATTCTGGTTCTTCTGATTTTTCCGATTTTAGTGTGAGAATAATTTCAAACAGGGGAATTTTATTTAAATTATGACTCCTGCAATAAAGTGCAGTAAATGTCCACAGAGTCAGAGAAAAATTGAGACTGCAGATTTGATTATAGTCTGACAATAAATATACGATGTCTATTGATCACAGCCCTCACATTTATTACTGATTATAAGGTTATAAGCGGGAGTTCAGTAGTGCTATCCATGCCAAGTAAATAAAAAGCCAGGATTGCTGATACCAGTACTGATACTTTTAACTATAAATGCAATGTAAATGTAGGGGAGAGCAGTGTGTCATGATTTATCAGATGAAGCATCATCTAAATGCCAATTCTGAATACATTTTAACACACACTAACACACAATGCACCACTAAATTATTGTGGGTTTTACTTTCCAAATTAATTAGATAACACAATAAAACACACCTTCTACAACTTCTGTTGTTTAAATGTTCTATAGGCTGTAAATCAAATAGCAAAATGAATGCTGTTAATCTTGTGAATATTGGACTTAATATATTTATTTTACCCCCTAGTTTAAACATTTAAACTCAGTCTAATTAAACTTGTCCAGTCAGAAATCATACTCATAATAACTTAACACAATGACTCATTACCTTAAAAATCAGGCTTTTTAAAACACTTGGATTTTACTTGAGTTGAGTTTTTACGTGGAGGACACAGGTTCACTAGTCAGTCAGATATTCACTAAGGGGTGTTTTTGACAGGAGGCAGCCGCCAGCCCCTGTCAGCCTGCCTCCACCTTGGGAAGTCTGTGGGTGCAGGAGGGGTCAAAGACAGCCCCAAGCGGCCATGGACTCACATGCCTCTGGAGACTTAGCATGGCAGCCATGGGGAGAGCAACAGTATGCTGAAGCTGACAGCCAACTGCTGAATGCCAGCAAAAAGCTGACTGTGAGAGTGATCTGAAGACAAAGGCAGCCAATAATCCTTCTACAGGTTCACCTGCAGAAACCTTCAGAGTTTCACCAACTCTAGACAAAGTTTGCTGACTGAGACAGCACTGCTATAAGGTAAAGAGATACATCTGATTTATAATATAGAGAAAATAAATGTAGAACAATAATTGTTTTATGCTAATGTCATTTTCATAACCATGTGAAGCTAAAATAGTAACTAACATCAAAGGCTCCTCAGCGCATTGAGTTTTGAGCTAGTTGGCTAGTACAGGAGTCATGGAAATCACTTTAATTGGTGTTCAGATCGAAGTGGCATTTTTGTTTGTTTGTTTTTTAAATATTCTCTGCTATAAATGTCCTAAAGACAGAATGAACAGTTTTCTAATCTGGGCTCTGTTAGCTGCAATTCCAGCCCAGTAAAACAGACTTGACAGCAGATTAGGACCAACCATTAAAACACTCATAGATTTTCTGCCTCACCAACTGAATCCATGCAAATGTAAGTGGCAATGAGATGCATAGAGTTTATACTGCTTAAACTTCAATGTACAGCTTCTCTCTGCCATATCTGCAAGAATGAATGGATGCAAAACCAAAAACCAATGGAAGAGTTTTATTTACACAGATGGGAATGAAATCATCAGTTTCATTATGTAAATATTGCAGCACAGAGACATTTATAACATTTGTCTACCTCCTGCCTGAATACTGATAAGAAAAATACAAAGTTTCAAGGTAGTGGTGATGTTGGACGTGGACTGCCAGGAAATTCACAGGCAAGTGAGACAATGGATGGCCACCTTAGTCTTTGTTGTACTTCTCAGATGAGAAAACTAAAAAAAAAAGATCAGGGCCCTGCCCAATTCCACCTGAGTGAAGAGAGAGAAGCAAAGAGAGAAGGAGCATGGGGCACTTGGGAATCAGGACACTCAATGAAAGAATCAGTAATAAAGCAGGATTAACAGCTGTTTTTTAAAGCTCTGAGCATTGCCTGGTCTGGACCAGAGTTTGTGTTTGACATACCTTACTAAGTTCAGATAGAACCAGCTTCATAATACTGACAACTCTGCTTTAAGGCTCAGCATACCTCACTAACCCATCAATGTCATCATCAGCAGACGTCTCTGCAGCACCTTGGTGACTTTGTTAAAGACAAACAGTTTGATGAACTGGGGTCAAGTGTTTAATTTAATGATGATTTAATGAATGCATTATAGAGAGTGTGATAAGGTACTGAGGAATGCATTTAAGAATCCCGTCCCATTATTCTTCAAGACTGAAATGAGAAGTCTGTGAGGATCCAACTTTCTCACCTTTACTGACTCTCAACATCTGCCAGATGTCAGCCTGGTGTCTTCTGGGATTAGGGGCAGGTTTAGTTTTAGCTTCGTGCTTATTGTGCCACTCATTAAAAATAAAAGATATTAAATTTCAAATGAGATCACATTTTAAATGTTACCAATTTTGCATGTCCGAAATTAAATCTTACACTCAAAAAATATTCATGTCCATGCGCCGACTGCAAGTAATTTGTTTACATGCAAATTTTTTGTTACACACATCCAGTATAAAATGTTACATTTATGGTCAAATGAAACTTACTTGATCAGTGTGCATTCAGTTTATACCAAGCACATTTATCCTTTATAATGAATTCTTTGAAAAAATAAATTCAGCTGCATTCCACTTGATTAATGAATGGATCCTTTTTATGTGATTTTAAATATGTGAAAAGAAGAACTGCAAGGCCAAAATAAGAGGGCTGATTTCAAAGATAACTTCAGCTTCTCAGATTTGTTGAGCATGTGGATAAAATGATATTATCCCCAGCCACAGGTAATCCATCAGTGACCTGACTGATGTTAAGAGCTTGGGTTTTCCAAAAAGCCATAAATTATATTAACAAAAACAGGTGGACAGTCCTAACCCTAGATGGGTCAGCAGGTCTAAGGTTAGGAGAAGGATTTAGATTCAAATAATATAATATTTACAGAATGTCTGCCTGTTTGGGAGAGACAAATAGAAAAAACAGTAAAACCAAAAGGAACATTGCAAGTCTTGCAAGTTTCAAAACAAAACCTGAACTTTAGATGGGTTGCCCATGACCTGGAGGATGTTAGGGTTAAGGCTTCAATGAGAAAATAAAAAATAAAGTGCATCAGTGATGCAGCCAGTGAGACGAACGCTGTCTCAGCTCAGCAGATGGCCATTTTCACAGAGCAACATGCAAATACTGAACGAACAACATGCGACTGTTATGTTTGAATAAAGCTGTTACAGAACATCTGCGTAACAATTCTTGAAGCCGTGAAGCTCAGAAGCCATGAATTGAAAAGCTCAAAATAGGAAGAGCCGTGAATGCGGACAGCAGACCGTGGGCGATCCTTGTCTGCTGATATTGTTATATTTCTTCTCTTTTTAACATTGTGAGGAAGCCTTTCACTGGAAGACACATGGAAACTGATAAGCAAAGGCAACGAAGCGCAGCACAGCCTTCTAAACAAGCATCAATAATAGATAGTTACACTATCTCCTGGGCTATACACCCCAGGAGGTACCAAGTGTGGTGAAACCAGCCATCTGCGGCCCAAACAAAAACCCTTCTGAAGCTCTGATCTCCAGCTCCCCCTCCAACACTGCTGCCACCACCATCCTCTCTCATCTCTCCACTCCAGCACCCTCACTCCCAAGAACCCAATACTTAGGGGAATTTGCAGCTATTTAATGTTTAATGCCCTCTAAGGCCAAAAGAATGCTAATTTCTGTGGCCTGCTACCAATTTTCCTCCTTTTCACTCTCACCCCAAAATTACAAATCTGTTGTCCCCACGGCCCTATTTATCCCCTGTGTTACAGCTGGGGACAATTATACACAGGAAGCTCGTGAGGGGACGTAGTTTGGGAGCAGCCAGGAAGCGAGTGGCGGATCCATCCTTCAAGGAAGGCGATGCACTGCAGACTACGGAGGGGGTGCTCTTTGGCCACAGGGCCCTTCGCTAAACCCCTCTGCACCATCTCCTCTCCACCACCACGGCCTGTGAAGATTAGCCAAGGTGGGTAAAGGGGGGTTGGATAAAGAAAGATAAAAGAAGAGGAGAAAATGAGAAGCAAGTCTCTGTTTACCCTCCATCCTGCCCTCCTGCTGTGCACGGCACATGAGTGTTTCAGCGACCCAAGCTATCACATATCCAGACAGAATAAAATGTTTGTCATACTCTGTCTCTACCTTTCATCTCCAACAATTTTGTTGTTTTTTTTAGCAAAAGTGAGAGAAATTAAAATTACCATGCAAACAGCCTCCCATTTTATTTTCTCAGGGCAAGTCTGAGTCTGAATTGTCATGAGGCGTAGCTGTCGAAAGCCGGCGATGACTTCCTGCTCAGTTTTTTTGTGAAGGCGTAAAAATAATATTGCCCCCCACTAACATCTGAGGTAATTTTTTTAATGAAATACATCAGGCTGCAGAGAAAATACGTTTTGTGGTAATCAATCAGAGCAGCATGTCACACCGTCAGCAAAAAAGAAAACCTTCTGAGTTTTTACAAGTTGGACTCGAGCTGATCAGTCAGGGGCTAGTTTCTGAAAAATAAAAATACCACCTCAGGTAAGACAACGTGCCGACAGATTATTCAATTCAACTGCTGTCCTGTTGGTCCTGAATGCATGATGCAGTCTGACCACAGCTACCAAACCCTGGACTCCAGCTATCAAACATGAAGCCATGTAGTGACTAAAATTACTGTGATTTATTTATTTTTTTCATATTCTGTCTCACATGTTGTTTTATTTGCTTCTTCGTGGCAGCAAATTTTTCAAAAACAATATGTCGTTATTCCAGCAAAAGCTTTGTGTCGCCATGAATTCCAGACAATCGAGACAAAGTAATCATGATGCATACAGACACAATAGGGACTATAATGGGAAATATGCCAGGCTGAAATAAACAAGAGTGATCCTCTAAGACATAAAAGGATTGATTATGCAGGAACATGTAAGTGTCTGGAAACATTTCAGCTCATTTTGATGAGATGCTTGGTATTACTGATCATGTTTGAATTCTGCACACCCTCATGCCTGGAGCCATCTTCCGTTGTCCCTTCCATTTCACCCAGTCTTCATATAATAAATTAATTAATTTAACAGAAAAAAAAAAACAGCCTCATCAGTTAGCTTGGGTCAGTGAAATATTTTAGTGTCTGCCAGAAAGAGATTAGTTTTGTTAAACAATTTGAAATATTACCAGATTTGTGCAATATTTGGGTCGAAGACCATTTTAAGTGAATTACTTTCTGATTTGTGGTTATTATGAGCCAACTTGCCATGGGGGGAAAGGGAAGTACATTATATATCCAGATGATTCAAAGGTACCTGTTAAATGAGCAAAGTTTCAGAGGAAAATACGTGAGCACAGAGTGGAAAACTAAGGGTTATGGATGCTACTCCACTCACAAGGCAAAAGGAAAAACAATCAGTGCCTCAAATCAAAATACTGGATGCCAAAAACCAGCTTTCATCCTACTTGGACATTTTAGACCTTCTGATTTCTTATTTTTCTGATTTTACTATAAAAAATAATACCTAAAATAATAACTTGGTTAGGTTCAGGAAAAGATTTTATCTGAGGTTTGGGTTGACAAAAACAAAAACAAAAAACAAATTAGGAGTGGTAGCCCCTCTTTTGTGCCATAATTAAGTGACTCACACTTCGCCACCATAAACCAATTTGGATGTTAATGTGACAACACTGCCTTTAATAAAAATGGTAATTCAAGCTAAAGCTCACAAGGCTTATTTTGTAGCCTTGTGACAAAATTTGCAGCGTTACAGAACATGAGCTGTGGTTCATGTCCTGTAACATTCTTGGTTGAATTAACTCGGTCTTTTTCCTTAAATACCAGGAGGAGTATACAAGGCAGCTACCATTTCCATCCATTACTGAAGCAGCTTTCATCTATGGTTAGCAGCAGTATGTATATTTCTATGCTCAATAGTTTGTGTGTATCTGTTGTGCTTTTGTGCACTCAGGGCCATTGTGGGTATGCTATCCTCTGAGGGAAGCAGGTCGAGGTGGCATTTATCTAAAGGGATTCTTTTGTTCTTGAAATGTCCCTCCATTCAACAGGCACCTTTCTCTTCTCTTCACTTCCGCTTGACATAATGCCAACATTTACCACCTCGGGGTTAAATACCTGCTTGCCTTTACACCTCCATAAGACGCACACGGTCACCCATCAATAGGATATTATCAGAGGACCTATATGATTATGTACAGGGACTGCTTTTATGTATATGCATGGATGCATGCATTTTTAACAATGCATCATTGAGAATAGGTTGCTTCTTTGTGACTGGCATTGTGCCTGAACTGTGTGTCACTCCAGTTATTCCTCCAAAATGCTCCAGAAGATCTGATTCCATTTTTTTCTGAAGGCTTCTTGCAACTCATTCATACTAAGCCATCATTAGCGAGGCCCTAACTCTAACTCAATGCAATCAGAATATCCGTTTGTTATATCTTGGCAACCTGTGTACAAAAGAAACTAATCATAATAACTGGCATACATTAAAACCTACATTTTTTTTCCACAATAAACTATGTTTGGGTTTTCTCCAAAATATAAGCTGGTTTACCATCCTCATGTTTGGTGTCACTGTAGAAAGCAAATGCACATTTGTAATGGAAATGCTATATAGACTGGCGCTTATATAAGCTGAGTACTAACAATAGTTCTTCAGTGCTTTTTCTAAAAATTACACACTGATGGATGCAGCCCAGTATTCAGTATCATGCCGGAGGTACTTCAAAATCCAGACTGGAGGAGTCAGGGATTGAACCCACTGATTGGTAGACAACCCACTGTACCACCGCTGCATAACATGATTTACTGATGAACATACATTCTGACTTTATAGCCAACTTAGTATTTTGTAGTATTTTAGCTAGTGAAGTATTGTGTCAAACTAGCCACTGACCAGGCAGCATTTCCATTCTAAATTTTCCTTTTTTGCAATGAGCTTTCTTAAATAATCATAATTTAAGGAAGGTTTAGATGTATTTTTTCAAACCAAACAACCCCTTTGTGGATCAAATGTCCTGCTAATGTTGACTGTTGTTTTCCAGATGTCTTAAATGACACTGGTTTTCTTTTGGGTAATGTTAGCTTACCTGCTAATGTGGACTAATAACTTGATACACAAAGCAACTAGCAAACCCAGCAAACCTCAGCCAACTTTAATTTGCTTGCTAACATTATCTCTATCTCAGTTATGTATAAAACAACGTCTGTGTTTGTTTTGGGGTTTTTTGTCCTTACGTAGAGTTTATGTTAGACTTTGTATTGGAGCCCATCGAGAGCTACTGATGCAAGACACTTGGAAGTGAGTTTAACCACCACATCATTCCACCGCATTGGGCTTAACTTGTAAGTGGAGGCTCCTGTGAACCATCATGTCCTTTCCCCCTAAATTTCTTTCCTTTTTTCTTAATTACACTTTCAACTTAAGTAAATTCCCTTTTTAAAAATGTGTTTGTTAAGATAATGAATTATTTTAAATCACACAGTTTAGCTGTCTGGGTTTAGGGTTAGATTTTGGTTTATGTCCACCACATTAGACAAATTATTTGCCTGTTTGTAACACTCAAAAGGGACAGAACAACAACAAAGCCAAGATGAATGAAACTTCATATGAATTACCTCAAGTGTTCAAGAATTATTCTGTTTAGCATGTGGCTGAAATAAAACCCAACACCATCCCCTGGTAAACTTGTGGATATTAAAAATATCACATTTCTAATCATTGTAATATATATAAATAATATATATATACAATAACTATTGTCCTCTTTGTCCTCTGTCAATGAACCTGTCTTTGTCAGTGGTACACAAAATACAAATAATATGAGGTATTTCAAACATGATATAGAGGTTATTAGCCATATATAACCACTATCTATTTCCCTGGAGATAAAAAGAGCATTATTTCAAAGTCACATGAGAGAGATGACATAGAGCTTCACCTACACAAGAGCACACACAGACATTTTTTGCCCCTGACCAGCCACTGTGGGGGAAGTGCCCACCTTCCCTGGACCCAAAGACAAGACAGAGTGATCTTGCTCTCACTCTCATTTCCCCAAAGGCCTGTGTGGATATATGTGTGTGCGAGGCTATGCGTGTGTTCTCAAGGGTAATCAGGATCTGTGTTCAAAAGGATATGGGCTCTTGGAGGGTCAGAGGGGCCTACCTGACGACCGCGTTTATCATCAGCCAGGAAGCGGAGAGGAAAGGTCGGACGTAACCATCTCAGATGTTGTTCAGAATCAATCTCGGAGTCGGCTGCACCCACAAGCCAAAATAGAGACTGATCGTTTGGGTTTGTTGTGCAGCTGTGTGTCACTGCTTGCATGGCTGTTGATTTGTTTTGCCATGAGATTGATCTTGCGAGGCTCTTTTCTGTGGATGTGTAGTTGGAGATCCTCAGTTTTAAATTTCTCATTCAAA
The DNA here is from genome assembly GCF_963576455.1 of Neolamprologus multifasciatus. Classification (NCBI taxonomy): domain Eukaryota; kingdom Metazoa; phylum Chordata; class Actinopteri; order Cichliformes; family Cichlidae; genus Neolamprologus; species Neolamprologus multifasciatus. The sequence continues at coordinate 26,744,522 of NC_140454.1, forward strand.
GCTTTATGCAGTTAATATGCCTTTTTAAACTTTTGGTATGTATTTCAAACATCTGGGGGTTCTGGTGGTAAAAGAGCAGAGTTATTTATAGTTTTTCAGTGATGATGCTTCCTCCTTTGATCAGACATGACCAACATATCAAATATTGACTTTTTAATGAGTTTGGATGATAAAAAAAACACTTTTTATGGTTAAGAAAAAGAAAAAAATAAAGTGAATAAGCATCAAACAAAGCTGTCTTTGTGTCTTTTTGTTTTCTAAATTAGTAAATGCAAAATGACATCAGGATCAAATAGAAAGATTTAAGCAGAAAGCAAGAAGTCGTAATCTTTGTCACAACTAAAATGAGATTGGGCCTTGTTCTTCAAATGTGGCTTAAAGAAACTAATCACATAATCCTGTTATTTCTTATCTAATTCTTTTAATTAAGTTCTTAAAAAGCAATTGATTTGTTAATCCTGGTTGAAGTCATCTTTAATATCACAGAGCTTTAATTTTAATGATCACCCCTCGTGTTGGATTTCTCCCAGCATGCATGCTTCATCACTCGATGAAGCCAACAGGACCACAATCTCTGCAAGAAGCAGCAATCCTGAGACCCCCAAACTAACTATGCTTAACCCCTTGGCTGCACATGGAAATCCCAACCATAAAAGTAATGACCAGAATTTGTGACAAATGGCACCATTACTTGAGTATAATGGGGAATAAGTCTGATTTACATGTAGCAATGCAAACCAAACTCTCACCATGTTTGCAGAGGGACTGGATAGCCCACAACAATGCAACTGCTATCCCATAGTCCAAACATGTCATCATTATTTACATTTTAACCTAGAAAGAGAAATCAGACAGACATATTATCTGTCGTCATTATTTGATAAAGCTCTTCTTCCCTCACCTATGGTCACAAAATAATGATATTGCAGAAACAAATGGCAGAAATCAGCTTGTCCTACTTAGAGGAGGCCCTCAGGTAGACCCAGGACATGCTGGAGAGATCATGTCTGTTGGCTGGAGTGGGAATGCCTCAGTATCCCAATAACTGGAGAAGGTCGCTCATGGTGCCATGACCTGGATATGTTAGATAACATTAGAAAATGGATGGACTGGATAGATTCAGAACACTGTTTGGGAGAAAATTTGCATGGCGACTCATTCATGAAAAAATAAGCTCAAATCTATCAGATATCATGACTAAATGCATGAATTAATAAATTACATGTTTGGCAGCATGTAGTATATTGCATTCTATTCAGTAATGCGAGGTCTAATCAGAATATAACACAGATTTTGCTTAATCCTTGCAAATGAGTTGCTTGAAACACAGACGTGCAGGGGGTTAGATAAAAACTTAGTTTACAGAAAGTGTTTGACTAAGGACTGAAATAAATTATATTTGACTTAAGTGAAACCACCTTACCATCTGTTGTATAATTTGCAATCCATCCTGAAAACTTTAAGCTCCTTACTCTCAGCTGTGCCTTGAAAGAGAAGCAAATGCCTGTGATGTTTAGTGCTAAAGGACAACAAAACAGATCAAGACAAAAGCATAGAAGAAATAAGCCTTTGTTTGTGGATGTGGACAACAAACCAGCATTCACATAATGGCCTCAAATGGAATTTCTACCATCACACGACAAGGGAGAAAGACTATGAAACAAAATGAAATGCATGAAAGGCTCTTCTCCAACAGTGCTGATGGGTCTCTCAGTGACATGGTGTCTTTCATGATGGAGACCCTCTTAAGGAGACCAATCACTCAATTAGCGCTCCTCTGATGTGGCCTCTTTCACAGACTGTAGCCTCTTCACCAAGACCTCTGAAATAAGCAGCTGTGTAATCCCATTTAACAGCACCTGGGCCACGGCGGGACCCAAATGAAGTCATTATGGGTGCCTGTTCACAGCACTGCTGAGACATGCAAATTGAGATTAATCATCCAAAGCTATAAAAATATTCAGCTTTCGCTCGAGCTGCACGATGAAGCCAGATAACTGTACAGAAGTGCTGATCATTTCATTAAATCACAGTCACATTCCTGAATTCAAACAAGGCTCAATTTGAACTGTCAAAAGTATTTAACCAAAACTTAGAAGATGTTTCACAGCAGACTTGCTTGACAGTGTGTCGAAATTATTACATAGCCCTTGTCACCCAGTGGAAGTCTGTGGAATGATTGTTTGTTGTTGTTTTGATTATATATCCATTCAGTGGGTTCTGATAGGAATATTTTTATATTGCAGTATATAACAGCAAAAGACGAGCAAGAGAGGAGAGAGGTAAAACAAGACAAATCATACAAATCGCCAAGATGCCTCTCTCTAGGTGTGTGACTCAATGTTCAGCTCCGTGTTGGTATTAGATAGCATCAAGTGCACTAGTGTTACATATAGTGATATATACTTCCCCGCTGACCAGCCACCAAGCCTTTTTTCCATGGGTCCCTAAAACTGCTGCAGATTGAGTGCCACATTCAGCACCATACTGCACTGTTGTCTGCTGGGGCGAAATTAGCACTTAGATCCCTGTCAGCACTATTCATCCCGATGGCTCATCAGTCACTGGCAGCTAACGCCAACAGCAGGCAGGTCACTGTGCCGATCGTCCTCTAAAGAACAGAGAAGGCTGCAGCCAGTCATTAAAGTGATAGATTTGCTCTCTTGACCTATTTCTGTGTTATTTTTCTTTTTTTTATGGCTTCACCTGTCAATCTGGTGAACACAGCAACGACTGACAGATTCCTACTTCTGTTATCCTCTCTGTCTACCACAGCCAGTCAACTCTCTGCTTTTTTTTGGCTCTCACTGGGTCCTTTGTTTATGACCTGTAGGAGCACACAGACAATGACATCCCATCCTAATTATCTATCAGCAGGATGAAGGCATTTATCGTATGTATAATAACAGCAAACAGAGGAATGGGGCTTATCTGTAGCCTCCTGGGAGCCAAAGGTGACATCATTAGCCCACATTCAGAGGCCCGAGTCTGGGCAAGGAGGTGGAGAAGGTGGAGCAGGGCGGCAAGGGGTGTCTCAGAGTGGACAGAGTCATTAAAGCGGGTCTTCATTCATTATGAATGAGCTGTGAGGCCGTCTGTTCCAGCTTGTAATTCCAGCCTCGCTTTGAAGTGATAGAAAAGGGAGAGAGAGAGAGGGAGTCTCAGAGACAAACGAGAAAAGAGACAAGGAGGAAGAGAGATGAGGGAAGAAAATGAAGTATGAGCTCAAGAAAGAATTTCTACTTCTACAGCTCTCTTCTTTAATATCTCTCTCTCTCTCTCTCTCTCTCTCTCTCTCTCTCTCTCTCTCTCTTTCTTAGTCTCCTTTATTGAGGTTTTGCTCAGTTGGTCCCTAGCTTTTCATTTTTACTTATTTCCTTTGGCCAACTAGCAGTAGGGCTCCACTGACAGTCAGTTGGGACTCAAGTCTAGAGCAAAGTATCTCACGAAACTCAGAGAATGTTTTATATAAACTATTTAATGCAGAAATACTTGTCCAGTTCTCCATATTGCACCATCGGCAGGTACACAACGGTCCCTGTGATTCTTCATGTGTAAACATTTTAAATAATTTTCAAAGAACAAAAGCTATCATTTGCTTTAACCTCTGTTTATCACCAAACATTAAAAAAATACTAATTACAAACACTTTGTAGCATGGGTAGATAAGTGATGTCAGTCGATTACCATTTTTTCCCATCCAATCCATCCCAGAGGTTTTGTTGACATTACCCGACAGAGGCGCATGTAAAACTTCTTATGAGACCACATGTGAACTCAAAACACACATTTAGATAGGATTTAAATAGGTTTTATTGCTCTTATTAGAGTTCACAGGATTCACTTTTGTTTAGGGTTTGTTTTTAAGTAATACTTGTTTTTAATGCTACAAAACTATGCTGTAACATCATGACTGAAAGCTTTGTCTACAGTTTCCCAACACGTGTTTTTCCGTGACTGCAGCTGTTAATCAGAGTAGGGATTTCCGTACCCATGACGGTCTGTTTCATAGAAGTATTTGAGACATTTCTGGCTGTACACAAGTTTTCAAATTCGTTCTATTTATATAGCACTAAATTACAACAACAGTCCTCTCAAGACACATTATATTGCAAGGTAAAGACATGCAGCTGAGTAAGTTAGATAACTGTTCCCTAAACACTTGGTGACAATGGAGAGGAAAAACTCCCTTTTACCAGGAAGAAACCAAGCTCAGGGAGAGATGGATATCTGCATCTGGTTGTAGGGATACATCTGCATGGATAATATCATTGCTGACATAACAAGAAATCATGTGCATCCACAATCTGTAATTAATGGCACCGGTAAGGCAGTACTGGCCAAAGATTAATTACCAAGAAGACTGTGGTAAAGTAGCAGAAGGGGTTGTTAATGAGTTTCAGCTGGTTAATTGTAAATAAAACTAATAACAGATACACTAGGGGGGCAAAAATGGTATGGTTTTACTAAAATGTTTCTCTTCCTCATCTTTTCTGACAGTTTTTTTTTTACTGGTTTTGCATTTTGCTAGGATCACTGTCACTACTGTTAGCATGAAACAATAGGTGCTCCCACTCCTCCAATTTTCATTATATTGTCAAAATATTTGCTGGTTCTCCCAGAACAGTCACAAAAGCATGGAGGAGATTCCAGAAGGGCCGTAGAAGGCCTTTAATCCATCAGCAGGGCTGGTATCTACTCTTTTGTGCAAGGTGAGACAGGAGGAGCGCTACCAGAGCCCCACAAAATGACCTCCAGGAACTTACTGGTGTGATCAAAGTCCAAAGAATTAAACACTGACACAGAATAGACTCTGTTCTCACTGCTCAGCACTGTGCAGCATTTGCCATAGAATACCAGAATTGGCAAATCCATGACTGTAATTGGGTGCTTTTCAGTGCGGACAGCAGATTCATTAAAGGGTCTGGAGAACCCATGGAGAAGGTTGTGCTGCCTGTAACATCATTCAGCATGACTGGTTTAGTAATGGGTCATTGATGGTCTGGGGAGGCATCCTCCTGGTGGATGACAATATCCACCACTGGCTCGCCGCCGTGCTCGTATGACCTAAATCCAATAGAACACCTCTGGAATATTATGTTTTATTTTATCTGATGCTGCCAGGTTGAATCTCAAACTCCAGGATTTCAATGATGTTCTGGTCAAGACCTGGCAGGGGATTACCAGGACAACATCTGCTTTATCATGAGGAGCATGCACAGATGTTGTCAAGAATACAAGCATGTGGGGTCCATACAGACTACTGAGTACCATACAAACATCCTTTCGTTCTTAACATATCATCCAGCCCATATCAGTGTAGCTTGATGTTTCCCATCAAGTATTCCTTTAATATCTTCGTACAGCTTAGTTTACATGGCGCTTCTTGATCCTTAAACAATCAATAAATTGGACTTTGGACCCAGTCATTACACATTTTTTCCACACAAACTCCACTCATGGAAAGTCAATTGTTTCTAGGAAAAGAAAACAGCAAATTAGGCTGGTGATGGGTTAGAAAACAATGGCTACATTTGACATTTTATTTTATTTATTTATTTATACACACAAATAAGTGACATCAATGCCATCCTGTTGTGCTTTGTTTGTTATGACACTGATGTTCGATTGGAAAATAACTAATAAATGAAATACAACCAAAAACTCCAGAGCGCCTATCTCCACAGTGGAAAATCATCCAAGTGTTTGATGATTTTTTATTTGTACTTGAGGTTGCAGCTGTCATCAAATCATCAGAAAAAAAAAACAGTTTGTTCTCTCTCAGCTTGTTGGGGCCCTTTCTTTCACTCCCCTTTCAAACTTGTAATGAAACCATCAACTCAGCCTCGTTTGTTTTTATAAAAAATAATGAAGCACAAAAACTGTTTACCCCTTATACCACCCAGCGGTGTGGTGCAGGGGAAAGTGGATGCCTAGTGTGGGCAAAAGGGGCCCCGAAGAAGCCTGGAAGCAGGAATATTCTCCTGTTCAGTTTTAATGTTTTAGCTTATTAACAGCAAATTATTACTTTTACTGATGAATAGATGGTTTCAAACTAAGTAGAAACTGCTGCAAAGTACTTAGTAGCTATTTTATCTAAGAGAAAATGAGCAACACTGATAAATAGTGAGACAACACTGAAAGTGCAACTTTGTCTTTAAATAAAGTTGTTTTTTTATTTAAAAAGTTTACCTGTAGTTTAGTTGCTTTCTGACCACAACTTTCTCTCAAAAATCTGTCAGACAGCTCGTGGTTTGTAGACATCTAAACTTAAGTGTATGTATAGACCCATTTTCAACTTTTTTACAGCATACCAGTGACCTCTTTTTCTCTTATTTCTTAAACAAATTTGGACACAAAGGGACATAAAATCCTTTGCCGGGAATCAAATTTAGCCAGGGTTGGCAAAAGTACAGTCATTCTATACTTAAGTAGAAGTACAAAGTAGAAGCAGGTGGAGGGAACCCAAAAATCAGTTGTAATGTGTGTGGGAAAGAATCAGAACTCACAATAATTTCTATTGAGAGATCCAGTAGATTTTCTTAATATACAGGTTGTGATCAGCTGACCTGCTGCTCTTTGTGGATGTAGACAACTTAATTCAACCAGATGTCAGCAGATGTTTCATGTTTCCTGGCTGATTTCCATCCTCTACACTAACTGTTTATGCTGTCTTTTATATTACACTGTATAAATTTGGATGAAGGTCTAAATCAGCTAAAATTTATATGAATCTCTGGTAGACTTGATGTAACCCAACTTTGACCAGTCATGCAGTGTTCTTTACTTTAAATCCATGACAGTGCAGCAATCTAACCGGTTTATCCTGCACTAACCTGCAGAGGATTTTCATGCAACATTTAAATAACACCATTAGTCTGCCTCGGTTTTGCAGCAGGTTTCAAAATATGAAAAAGCAGAATGTCACATGTACAGACCCAATATCTTATTCTAAAACATGAGGACTTACATGTAAGCTTTTAACCCTTTAAGACCTACCATAGAACCAAGTCCGCCAGAGCTTATATTATATTTTTACATGCTGTAGTGCCATTTTTGGGAGCATTTCAAGTTGCTATACATCAATACAACCATTACAGCCTAGATTTTAATAATATGTATGACTTAAGTGCATAGTGATTACATAAATTGCAAAAAAGTGCAATAAACTACAAACAAATTGAAAATCGTTTTTGTTTTTTTTAACATATATTTCTAGTTAGAGAAATTTAAGAGGCTTATCCCTCAAAACTGTAAAGACAAAAAAGTTGCACAAAATAGTTTCCCACCACAGGAAATTAATTTTGAGTGTCTTCATAGTTTTATTTTTGAAATACACCAATTTTTATACACTGCAGGAAAAACGAAAATAAATATTATAGTGCAAATTTGCAAAAAAGCAGCATATGCATCAAAATAAACTATTTCCAGCAGTGCAATATGAGTCCTAAGCATCCCAGAAACGACACAGAAAGTCATAAAGTCAAACATAACTTTTAAAAACACCAGTATAGGCTCATTGAGGCCTGGACGGTAAAAAACTACATTTCCGCGAAAATGACATCACTTCCGGTTTTGGGCAGATCATGGCGGACATGCTGACGTCTAATCCAATGTAGGAAGTGTTATGAACAACTGATCAGATCGGCAAAGCGTGTTTCTGGAATATGATGTTTTTGTTGCTGCAAGTGCTTTTTATGCAGTTTTTGCAAAGTTATATGTGGAAGGAAACTGTGACCGAGGACAAGCTAATGGCATAAGATGTAAGTACAACTCCTTAGGTTTCATATGCAAAAAAAATTATTGCGCTAGCTCACGTGGTTGCAGAGCTACCGGTATTTAAAAATAGTTACGCAAAACAGAGCGTGCCCGCTCTGACCGGTTTTAAAGGGTTAATTTACAGTTTATCAAATCCCACTGAGCAGTCCTTCTCTTTAAATCTAACCTTTTTTCTTCCTCTTCTGTCCTTCTTATCTTTCTCAATCTCTGAGTGGAGTTTGCTTTCTTTCTTTTCTAGATCTTTAGCTAGCAACACACTGTGTGACAAATTGCACACAAACAGTTTGTGTTTGCTGATGCTTAAGCTGACAGAAGCGCTGCATTTGAAACGACTTGCCACTTAAAAAAGTCACTCTCTGTATGCTTGCTTGTCTTCAGTATTACAGTGGCTTGCAAAAGTATTTGGCCCCCTTGAACTTTTCCACATTTTGTCACATTACAGCCACAGACATGAATCAATTTTATTGCAATTCCACGTGAAAGACCAATACAAAGTGGTGTACACGTGAGAAGTGATGATGATTCCAAAACATTTTTTACAAATAAATAACTGAAAAGTGGGGTGGGCGTAATTATTCAGCCCCCTTTGGTCTGAGTGCAGTCAGTTGCCCATAGACATTGCCTGATGAGTGCTAATGACTAAATAGAGTGCACCTGTGTGTAATCTAATGTCAGTACAAATACAGCTGCTCTGTGACGGCCTCAGAGGTTGTCTAAAAGAATATTGGACGCAACAACACCATGAAGTCCAAAGAACACACCAGACAGGTCAGGGATAAAGTTATTGACACATTTAAAGCAGGCTTAGGCTACAAAAAGATTTCCCAAGCCTTGAACATCCCACGGAGCACTGTTCAAGCAACCATTCAGAAATGGAAGGAGTACGGCACAACTGTAAACCTACCAAGACAAGGCCGGCCACCTAAACTCACAGGCCGAACAAGGAGAGCGCTGATCAGAAATGCAGCCAAGAGGCCCATGGTGACTCTGGACGAGCTGCAGAGATCTACAGCTCAGGTGGGGGAATCTGTCCAAAGGACAACTATTAGTCGTGCACTGCACAAAGTTGGCCTTTATGGAAGAGTGGCATGAAGAAAGCCATTGTTAACAGAAAACCACAAGAAGTCCTGTTTGCAGTTTGCCACGAGCCATGTGGGGGACACAGCAAACATGTGGAAGAAGGTGCTCTGGTCAGATGAGACCAAAATGGAACTTTTTGGCCAAAATGCAAAACGCTATGTGTGGCAGGAAACTAACACTGCACATCCCTCTGAACACACCATCCCCACTGTCAAATATGGTGGTGGCAGCATCATGCTCTGGGGGTGTTTCTCTTCAGCAGGGACAGGGAAGCTGGTCAGAGTTGATGGGAAGATGGATGGAGCCAAATACAGAGCAATCTTGGAAGAAAACCTCTTGGAGTCTGCAAAAGACTTGAAACGGGGGTGGAGGTTCACCTTTCAGCAAGACAACGACCCTAAACATAAAGCGAGGGCAAGAATGGAATGGTTTAAAACAAAACATATCCATGTGTTAGAATGGTCCAGTCAAAGTCCAGATCTAAATCCAATCGAGAATCTGTGGCAAGATCTGAAAACTGTTCACAAACGCTGTTCATCAAATCTGACTGAGCTGGAGCTGTTTTGCAAAGAAGAATGGGCAAGGATTTCAGTGTCTAGATGTGCAAAGCTGGTAGAGACAAACCCTAAAAGACTGGCAGCTGTAATTGCTGCAAAAGGTGGTTCTACAAAGTATTGACTCAGGGGGCTTAATAATTACGCACCACTTTTCAGTTATTTATTTGTAAAAAAATGTTTGAAATCATGTTGGTCTTTCACGTGGAATTCCAATAAAATTGATTCATGTTTGTGGCCGTAATGTGACAAAATGTGGAAAAGTTCAAGGGGGCCAAATACTTTTGCAAGCCACTGTAGCTAGCTAGATGCCGAAGTACTGTAATTTACAGACACCTTCAGAAAAACCAAAAACGTCCCACTTTTGACCCCTGACTTTGGCACACGTCATCTCTTTTTATGTGACATTCTCTGGTGATTAATAAATGAACAGGACTGCCTTTCATGAAATTGGTTTGATGTTTGGAGGTCCGCAGTGACAAAATAATAACTCCTCAAATTTGTTAAACTAAAAGTAATGAGCCTGTTTTGAAATGTACAGAGTAGAAAGTACAGATATTTGTTTAAAAATGTAGAGTAAAAGTAAAAAGTACTCAGAAAAAATAGTCAGGTAAAGTACAGATGTTCTTTGGAACTGGATTTAGCCACTGAAAATAACATACACGAACATCTGGGGTGTGACATCGTGTTTCCTGTCTGCCTGTATCTTTTACAGTCTGATTATTGCATATAGAAAAACAAAAATGATGGAAAAAATTGTGGCAGACCTTCCCATTGTGAATTCTTCTCTCAGATTTATTTCCATCTGGCTTCTGTAGCTCTCGCTATGCTGCTGTGTTAAATCAAAAAGTAAATTTGTTTGCAGTTGCAGTGTTTTGTTTTTTTTTTGTTTGTTTTTTTTTTTTTAATGAAGGCCGGGGAAAAACACTTGAGTGCTCAACTAGTTAATGCCACAGCTGTGAGCTTCCAAACAAAACTTCCTGTACTTTCAGAAAGTACTTCTCAGGTTTATATTTACTTAGACCCTGCTTCCTGCTGTGGTAATGCAGGTAGAGGAGCTGAGTCCATTTAAAGGGTCATGCCCTAGGAAAATTACAGCTATAACCAATTACAATGATTAAAAGCTCAAACAGCAGTATGTTTGCCAAAGACTCTGTTTCAAAGTTCTATGACAGGAAAGTTTATCCATCTTCACAGTTCACATATAAACCAGATTCATCTCTCTATGTATAAGGCATATTTGTATATAAGAGGAGAGCAATGTTTTTAATACTTTTAATTAACTCACTATAAACTTCCTTTAATTTAAAAAAAAATATATATACACATGTTTCCATCTCTCATCATATATAATAGGAAGGAAAATGAAGACACTAGAAAATGATATCTGTGGCCTTTGAAAGCAGCTCTAGCTGTGAATTATGGGGACATTGACTCACTTTAGAGCTGTTTAGTGGGCAAAGTGAATAAGGCTGATGTACAGTAAACAAGACGAATGGAGCAATCTCAGCATTGCACCAGCTCGGGGAGAAAATGCTCAAAAGAAACCCACAGTGTTCACTTTGAGTGCATTGTATGTTTTCTATGTGTTCCTGTTAGGTTTGTGTGGCGTAGCATCAGCAAGGGACTGTTTCTAATGCATCGTGTTCCTCTGCACACTGACTCTTCATCCTCTTCAATTACTTCAGCAGTGGCGCAGCGACCCGAGCTCTTGTGAAACTGATTCTGTACAGAATCAGTTTCAACACCAACATCACACACAGACAATAAGGGAGCTATAATCAATTGTTTGTGCCACACATTTGTCATTTTAATGAGCAAAAGTCGTCAAAGACAACGTCGAAGTTACCATTCACGGGTGCAGCCCGCACACCCGAGCATACACACACACCTCATTAGGGAAACACATTTTAACCTTGTGAATTTCAGCTTTTGTCATGACAATTAATGTGTTACCAGGAAAAGTGGAATTTAAAAATAGAGTTTGTTTTATTGCAGAAATGAAAAAAGAATGACAGCGGAGAACCGAATTAAAAAGAAAGAAGACAAATTATCATTACTGCATCTTCCCTTCACAGATAGCATTTCCTAAATGGCACCACGTCAATAGCGTTTATGGAAACAAATAACATCTTCATCATAAACTGGTGTATATGTACCAAGGAACCACTAGATATGTGGTGAAAATAAATGCAGAATGCAAGTTAGTCAAGTAAAATGTCAGACTGATCAATTAAAAAAAACCCAAAAAAAACAATTGTATAAAATTTTTAAAAAAGTCAAAACAACAACTGTGATGTTGAATTTATGAGATATGATGAAAGAAAAACTAAATGAAAATGAGAAGAAAATCAAAGTTAATAGCATGAGGTTGAAAACACAAGAGACAAAGTTTAAATAAAGATATTTATAGATAATGAGATAAAAATGAGTCAGTTATATAGATAAAATGTCAGTTAAGTTCCAACGTCAAATTCACAACATAATTAAATTGCAATTAGTTTGTTTTTTCAATGATGAAAAACTTTTTTCTCTGCATTTTTATTAATGGCCATAATGGGCTTCCATACTCTGTTCAGTTAATATATATACACACATCCTTTTTTTCCATTATGTTCGTCTCCCTTTCTTTTCCTTCTTGCATGGTTTCATTTCTGCTGATCCAAGCACAAAAACCCAACAGCCGACATGCCCGAGAAGAGAAACACAAAAAGGAGAAGAAGACGAGGTATTCCCCATTAAGCGATGACAGCATAAAGCCAGCAGATGCAGGAGGACCAGAATCTATCTGCCTTAATGAACAGACACAGCACTTTCAGTCTCAGCTTGCAATTATTCTCACTTTCCTCTTCATTTTCACGCTTTTCCTCCATTTGTTTTTGCAGTTCATCACATGCAGTGGTTTGTTCCCCGTTCGCCTTTTAGCTAGCAACCCCCCGACCTCCTCTCCTATTATTCTCAAAGCAGAACGTGATTTATTTGTTGTGGCATGCAGTGTAGCATAGCATGAGCATTTGGTCACACATTTCCCATTTAAACCAGTGTTTACTATCAAGAGGCCAATTATTGCAAATGCTAAACTAGACGTAAAGGATGTCATATCTGACTCTCCCGACATGTTTACTGAACCTTTGTTAGAAAATTTCAGCCTCCGTCTGATGCCTGGTCAGAGGTCATCGCTGCTTACTGAGACTTTTTGGCAAACCAACATGCAGTGGGCTGTGTGGGGGCTGGCTTACCTTTGATGCCGGCTCCATTTTCTCACACAATATAATAAAAAAGTGCACATAAGCTCTCACGCTGACCTCAGGAATGACTCATGCTTACACCCCGTGCAGAGTATAATGCAGCTTCGATTTGTTAATCACCCCTAAATGACCCTGCCTTGCTTTCCTTGTTTGTGAACAGTGCACAGTGTTGGAGATTGCCTTCACATATCACTAAATATACAGTACAGTATATCCAGGCACATATGTAATGTCATGTGTTTTTGTATTTTGAGAATAAAATTTCTGTTTTCTTCTCTTCCTAGAGCTAGCTTGCAATTTCATATAGTTAAAACTCATTAGTTTTGTGGCTTCAGAGCTGATTTCAGACTCCACGGCAATTTTCCCTTTAAGAATTGGAGGTAAAGTTGGAAAACAAAATGATTTGGGGGCCTGCGTGCCTTACAGTACTGTGCAAAAGTCTTGAACCATCTCCCATTTCTTCGTACTTCCCGAGGAAAATGCAAAATAAGTCAAGTGACTTGTTAAGAATACAAAGTTATATGGAAATACAGTATATAATATATATATATATATATATATATATATATATATATATATATATATATATATATATATATATATATATATATATAACTGTTTTTGTATTTAAAAAAAAAACAAAACAGTGTTTCTGCAATTCTAACCAGTTTGATATGACCACCTTTATTCGACGCAGCATGAACTCTCTCAGCCAGTTTGCTTGTCCTTTCTTAAAGTAGTCTTCAGGAATAGATCTCTGGGCTACTTGAAGGACAGTCGAAGCTCTTTGGATGTCTTTTGCTCTGACATTAAGAGAGAGACAGTCTAAACATAGAATTAAAAGCTGCATATATAGAATGTATGCTTAATGTATGCTTAATGTATGCTTCAATCTGTTGCGCTCCTTCATAGTTCCATCCATTTTGACAAGATTACAAAAACCACTGTGTTTTATGCTCATATGGAACTCGGCTGAGGGAGGAGCAGCCATGTGTTGCGACCAGTTAGAGGTAAGAGGAGGAGACAAGACAAAAGACATGCTGTGGAAGAGACCCAGAGATGAATAAGAACTAGATTAAATGTAGAGTGGTGTAAAAACACAGAGTGAAAAGAGGCTTCAAGCTGAAGCATGAGATGCTCAAACAACTTTCTGCTGCAGAAATACCAAATATTTGTCAGCGTCAAAGCATGTGTATCTGCTTTTCTGTCTCTCTTTAACCATGTACATGTCCATTAGCATGTTTGTCTGCATGAGTTCAGCCACTCTTCCTTGTCAGGATGGTTTAGTCTTTGGAGCCACTCTGATGTGGTAAATCAGTCCCATGCACAGCATCCAGCATTGCCAGCTGTACTGTTCCCAAGGTACGATGAACTCTGTCACTCTGAGGGGGATAGTGTTTCCTGTGATCGTGCTCTGAGATGTCCAAACCCGTCGTTAAAAGCTTCCTCTGTGACAGATCTCCTTCCATCAGATTTACAGATTAGATGTTGCACAGTCTTGCCTTTTCTTGGCACCATCAACAAATGCCTCAAAGGAGCACCAGTTTAGGACAAGATCAGTGACATCTGCCTGTTTATCATGTAGTGTGACTTTGATTTTCTGCATTTTTTAAAATACTGCAATTTTAAAATACCGCATCTTTGAATATTGTTCTCACGCATCTTTCCATCCTTTGGAACAAAATGCACTAATGGGCTCAGAGGCCATTTTATAGAAGAAAACTTTAAACTAGATTTGATAGAAAACATTTTGGTTTTAAAAAGTTTTCTGCCTTGTCCTTTTTTTTTCTTTCTTTAAAGGGATGAGGTTAAGCATAACCTCCACTGAGCACATCGGTAACAGAGGCTTTATAGTTTAGTTTCATTGGCACTGGAAATGCAAAGCATAAGACAACGTTTTACAAATTTGCTAAAACATTTTGTCTGAATAACTAAACAGGGTTTATTTGAATCTTTATATTTCGTGTTGTATTTTACATATTATATTTTTCAACGATGGATGCCCAGTATTAACAGGTTGATGTCCGAGAAGCACATGTTGCCACACAGGAGTCATTTTGGTTATGCTTTTAGGTAGTTATTTAGTTTATTTTGACACTCCTATCCAAGACTGTTAAAAAATGGATTGAAATTTTGGTCACTTTGTCCAAAAGGAAGTTTGGTTTAGTTATATCGCTATTCTGCATGTGCAGACTTACATGACATTACAGCTTTATTATTATCCAGAGTGACAACATGATCAGTGTCTCTGGCTTCCTTGGCTGTGTGGCTAATTGCAGATCCAGTGTGCAGCCTTCGACAAGTTTAAGATGTTTATTGACAACAAGTGAACTGGGAAGAACTACAGGTTGGGAGGTTCTGCAGCTTAATAGTAAGGATAAACAGTCTTACTTGTATTATATGTGAACTGAGTCATGGAGGGGGTGAGAACAGGCAATGAGCTGGGCAAGCTCGGCTGGAGGTTTCCACAGGGAGCTGACGGGTGTATTTCCAAGGAGACAAGAGTGCTACAAGAGCTGAGACCAGGTGACTGGAAGAGATGCGATTACAAACAACAGGTAATGAAGGTGGCCTAATGTTCACCATAATGAGGATAACAATCTGGCAAAGACATACCCAGCACTTGATTGCCAAATGTGAAGCAGGTGTAGGAAGGAGGGAACATGGAGAAGCTCCACCCAGAGGCGGACCCAGGGAGAGAAGGCAGCCTAAGAACTCCACCTGAAGCTAATAGCAAAAAGTCAGGAAGTAGTTCATATAATTTTTCTATGACTTTTATTTATTTTTATTATTTCATGTAATATGAATAACACATTTATGATAGTAATACATTTGTTTTTTTTGATATTTTAATCTCTTAACACCCACCAGTGAGTCACCAGCAATCCAGTAAGGGTTATGGGTGTTTTTTGTTTTACTAAAAATAGTCACGTTTTCTTAAGCATTTTAAATTAAGTTTCATATATTTTGGAGTTACAATTTTTCTATTAAAAGCTCTTCCATTTGGCTGTTCAAACAGGCAAAAATTCTATAGCCAAACCCAAATCCTACCCATACACTTAACCCCAATGGGTCCCCAGTGACCCATCAGTAGAAGTTATGCAAGTTCCCACAAAGGCTGATCTTAACTAATTTGTAAGGGTTTGATCTGTTGGGTCCAGTGATATTGAAAATCCTAAAAAAGTGATCAACTTACATTTAATTACGCCTCCTCACATGCTCCATGAGGCCATGCCAGACATTCATGTGGTAGAAGAAACTTTCTTATAGTGAGGTCTCCAGTTCTCTTTGAAGAGCTGCAGATATGCTCCAGCGAAGTACTCAGAGAAGTCAGTAACAGCTTCCTGCTGCACATTTTTAAAGTCATAAAACCTTTAGAAAAAAATAAAATTTTACTTTTCTGACCTTTTGCCCTAAAGTTCACACACAGCATCAATATAAAAGCCGTGAAAAAAAAAAAAAAAAAAAACTTCTGCAAGGGCACAGCACTCTGTTCTTTCTCTCTCCTCTCTCTCTCTGAGACAGACACACACACACACACACACACACACACACACACACACACACACACACACACACACACACACACACACACACACTTATTTATTCCATCTCTGAAGTGGATGTATAATTGGAAAGGCTCAGAGGTGGTGATGCTCAATTAGGTTGGTTCGTGTGTTTGTGCCAGGGTGAATTGAGTGACGATTCACGGTGACCAGATCTCATCAGTTGAGCGTGGAGTCATGTGGTGTCAGTGACAGAAGGGCCTGACCCCCACCCACCCATCACTGCAATACAGAGCTCACTGCAGACACACATTCAGCCTGCATGGGTTATGAAAAGTTTCATAACACAACTTATTATTTTATTCACGAGCTGTCTGGGCCTCAGTAAAGCCATCTATAGTTTCAAACTTTCAAACAAGCAGGCCTTACCTTCAGACATAATGTTAATGATTCAGATGTCCAATAAACAGGGAGAACCCTCCAAGACTTAAATATGAAACCAATGGACCAAAAACTGTAGTTCTTCTAATGTCCGCATGGGGCACATCAGATTTCACCAAGCTCTGATGACAGCCAGGACCTGTACATGGAGGAACATTTTCAAATAAAACTAAACTAAAAATGAAAACTACATGTGAAAAAAATCATTTTAGTTAACTATAATAAAAACACTTGAAACATTTTTGTGAACTTATAATATAATATTATATAATATTATATAATATATATATATAAATATATATATATATATATATATAATAAAATTAAAAACACAGGGAAATATCCTTAATTTTAACATTTGTTAGTTTGTTAAAGGTTTTTTACAACTTCCCTGATGGATGTGTTTATTGAGATTCTGGGTGTCTTCAAGACTGTGAGTCAAATCTTTTCAAAGAAATGTCCCTTTTTTATTTATGTCCAGTCCCTGTATTGATTTTTCTAAATCTTGCCTCTGGCTTATGCCTTCCATACAATAACAACTAAAAACACTAAAACTGGCAGTGAAACAAATAAAAACTAAGCTAACGTGAAACATTTTTAAACAATAAAAACTAAACTGAAACAAGAAAATCCACTCTGGAAACGAACTAAAATTAAAATAAATTAAAAACAAACAGACAAGATTCTAATAAAAACTAATTAGAAAATCGAAAACTGATACAGACAATAGTAAAGGGTTAAGGGGACTTAGAAACACTTTAGTATTCATCAAGAAATAAGACCTTGGAATATGTATCAAGCTTTCAGTACAGCATCAGTAGATGGAGGCAGTGAAAAGACCTCAAGACCTATTTCTAATTTTCTTCTGGGATAAATGATCTGTGATAAGATAACTGTAAACCTACAGAGGAAAATAATATTATGTGATTGGGAATAGGAACTGCTTAAATTTATTTGCACATGTTGGAGTCTGACTACAATCCACCATATGAGTGGATGACACAAACACTCACATTTATTGACCATTTATTTGTGTGACATAAAGGCTGATTTTGGATCTCAAGCCAAAAATCAGAATCATTTTTTGGGGAAACCATCCTCAAATTATTTTACCACGAAGACTGCAGACAAACTGTTTGGGCTTGTTTACCTGCAGAAAAAGACCACTTGAAAAACAAAAAAAGCTATACTTTCATTTCTATAGATTTTCAGTTTACTCAAAAAAAATAAAGAAATAAAGGTCACAAACCAATGGGGTGGTTTGAAACACTGGCTTTAAAAGAATATTCAAAATTTCCCTTAAATAATGACTCTAACCCACCTATACCCATTTATCATTTTCTCATATATACTTCTTATTCTCTCCTTTCCAGATGATCAGCAAACTATTTGTGCAGAACCTGATGGTCTGTAATAAGTCTGGACTACTGTGTGCTATAACAGAAACCTGGAGACTCACGAGTACTTAAATCACAAATGGGTAACAAAATGTGCACGTGTAATACGATAACACACACAGTCACACATGTAAAGTCTCTTATTAGTTAGTTTCCCATTTCACAAGGATTTTGAGGCCTTTGGAGTTCATGGATGGTCACATATTCCACACATGGCTATCCCATCAGCTACACCCTCTCTCCCTCTTCTTCCTCTTATTTTCCACCAATGCTGTCCCATCTGCTGGGCATAGCATGTGGTGGCTGGTGGGAATGTCTCCAGGGGCCTCAATTCCCCTTAAAACCTATGGGGGCTGACAAGAGGAGAAAGGAGGACAGCATCTGGAATCCTGTAGCTGTCACAGCGACGCACACATGGTCAGAGTTAGGTCTCAATATGTTTGCCGGCGAAGTCTAAATGGATGGGATACGAGGTTGTGTCACAAATGATTAGAGTGAAGCGGAGGAGCAGTGCAGCGGGGCTGTCAGGCTCCAGGTGCAATTGTATGAACCAAAGGGGTTAAAGAGCCTGCTTTAAAAACTTAATTTGTCTCAGACTACCTGGTTAAATCTCTGTAATCTGGAATATGATACAGTACAATGGGATGCTGCGTTACTGATCCCTCAGGTTCATTTATTATTGGAAATTGTTGGAACCATTGCACACATTGCTATGCGATTATTGGTGAAGCGCCATCTGTCTCAACTTTCAAGAAAAATTAAACACACTTTGAGTTTCATAGGCTCAAATTATGATAAACTGTAAATAATAAAAATGATGATGGCTGAATTCCATTTGGCTGCTTCAGTTTCACGTTTGCTGCTTCTCCATCATGACTCAGTGGAACAGAAAGGAACCATTGTTAAGGTTATTACTAACACCTGTGTTACTATAGTAGTTCTGATGTTTGGCTAGAAGTATGGGATATAGGCTGCGGTTCGATAGTGTTTTATATTAAATTCAAATCCAGAAACTACTACTCACCAATAAAACATCATCACATCATTAAAACACATCATCATCCAGATGTGTTTGCGATAAACATATTAGATAAACATCTCAGCATTGGACACCTGACGGACGGGCCATTAGAAAGGGGCGACTTTCTCTCCTTGCTCGCTTTGCAACTTTCAATTCAATTCAGTGTTATTTATATAGCGAATAATCACAACAGCGGTCGCCTCAAGGCGCTTTACATCATAGGGTTTTATTTTTGAAGAAAAACTCCTACAATAATTCAGAGAAAATCCCAACTATCAGATGACCTCGTATAAACACTTGGCAAGAGTGGGAAAGAAAAACTCCCTTTTTACAGGAAGAAACCTCTGGCAGTACCAGGCTCAGCGAGAACGCAGCAATGTCCATGTCTGGAAAAAGCATTTAGAAACATTGTTGCTGAGATGGCTTCATCCAGTCCACACAGCTCGAGTGCTGCTATTATTAAAGAAATTCTGAATACTGAGATGCTCTCACAATCATGGACACTTTTCACATTGTTCAGAAAATAAATTATAATAAACGTAAAAGTAGATCGCTTTCCTCGTTTGGTGTCAGAGGCTTGTGATGGCTTTTTTTGGACCTCGACCCCCCTCAGTGAACTTTTACCTTATAATGTCCCTGATCATTGGCTAGTTTCATGTATTGCAGCTATCCCTAGTTTAAGCCCGTTTTAGGTAAGCATGTATTCAACGGTTCTATTATTAACAAATGCTGAAAATGAAAATCATTGCTCAGTAGATTTACCCTCTTCATCGTGTCCTGAATGAGCCAGGCATAACTGTGACCTTACTGAATTTCTGCATGTGCATATTAATGAAGCAAAACAGATTTATTTAAAAACTTTAGCCACACATGCAGAGTCAGATTACCAATATTGTGAGCACTGATGTCCGTTGTCATGGAAATTTAGGCAGTATTTGGGGAAATGAAATGTATCCTGTTGATATTTGCCATTACCTTCGCCACAGAGGTTTTGTGATTGGGCCAGTTTATCTGTCTGTTAACAGGATTATTCAAAAACTCATGGAGTCATTTACATAAAAATATTACTAGACATCGTTGGGTAAAATCTCCCAACTTCTAAGGTTAGTATCGCTACAGAATGAGCTTTCTTTTCACACAGTTGTCTTGAGTGCAGGTCCAAGCTATCAGGCAACACATCATGCAGACTATAGACCTGCACGAGTGATACAAGATGCAGGTTTCTTGGATGGAAGGAGATTTATTGACTCCATAGGTTCACAAATCTGAGCACACAGGCAACCAGGAGCTAGATTCAAAATGGAGCCAGCTTTTCACTACCGTGACAGCCTTAGAAGGGCCGCAGTGGTAATAAGGTTGAATCATTAGATGGTAATTTTCCTCTTTGTAGTTGAACTGATTGAAGTTCAGACAAGGATCTTGCAATGCAAATAAAAGAATGAGACAGTGGGTAATCGCTGTCTGATTAACATTAATTTCTCCCTCTTTTCTCTCTCACACTGCGACACTCTGTTTAATGCCAGAGCGGTAAGCAAGCAGCTCCCCTCTTGTACATTTGCAGGTAACGTCGTATCACCCACCATCGCAAGGCATTACATATGTATGAGGACAGTGATTCCCAATCACTTTTGTGTGTCTTTTAAATTACCTCTCTGTTATCACTGTGGATTACAACTCCGCTCCCCTCTCTACAGTGTGGAATGAATTCAATTCTCCTGTGCTCAAGATATTGCCTGCCTATTGTGAGTGGATGTCAGAGTGCCCGGGGTTTTCTCTCATTCACTGAACGTGTGTGCCGCCTTTCAAACAACGTCTGGCTGAGCTTTTGTCGAGCACACATGTACACCTGTGGAGTGCTTTTATACATAGACTCGAAGATCTACACATGGGCCCACATTAACATGGAGTAAATAAACTTTTTTATTTAAGGCATCAGGATAAAAGGATCATTGTTAACTGTGCTTGGATTTAATCCTCATAACCTTCTAAAGTTCAGCTCAAGAAAGCTACAGTGAAGTTTCAGAAATTGCAGTTAGCTAACTGTGCACATTTGGATAAACTTTTAGTTCAGAATTTTAGCTTTTGAGCAGATGGTCTATGTTATCCTCTGTGATGTGATGCAGAATTCATAGCTGAAAAGTTTACAGAACCACCACATTTCCATCTACTGACTTCATGGCAGGTACGAGGGAGTTCTACACCAAACATGTCTACCATTATTCCAAATTCAGACAGACAATGAAAGCTTAAGCTATGTTAGCTGGTTGTTTTACTTTGTAAGGTGTGTCATAAATGGTAAACAAAACTGTAACACCTGCAGATATCCTAACAGACAAACTTGGTTTATTTATTTATATTCTTAGTTTTGCATGATGGTTGTATCACTTCTTTGAAGTTAAGCAACATGAGCACAGATTCCACCAACTGTAATATCCCACCATCTGTGAATTTTCTTCCTACCGACCAGCTCTGTACGACTGTAAAACAAAATTGAAGGGGAATGATGCTGCCTATCAAATTGAGTGAAACTGACTAGACCATCATTCTGATTCACACCACTTTGGTTGCCGTTGTCTGTTGTTTTCACCGTTTTCCTTAAAAATTACAAGTTTAAGCCTCCTTCCAGTTGGCATCACGCACATTATGAAAGACCACAAGCATGATCACTAGGGGACCGCTTTAGTCTTCCATGTTCAGTGATCATCATCATCAAATTAGGCAAAAACTGTGTGGTCACAGTTTGGCATTATAGTGACTGAACAGCCCTACCTTTGATTTGTATGTTCAGAGAAGATTATACAACAGTGATCACCCATGGAGTTTTAGGGATGGCTTTTGTTTTAGCCAGGAGGCAAATTTCATTGTATCCTTCAACAGTGGCAGCCGTTTTCATCATTCCCCTAAATGATTTTGGTTTCTATCAGTTATGAAAAAGTAATCAGACAAAATTATTTCTCTTGCATTCATTTGGCTACAGAGTACATGTTTTCCAGCATTTGGTCAACCAGATCGATAGACAGGAAATAAAAGTAGCAACAAGATTTCCCCAAGTGACCCAATAGAAGGACCATTTCGTTGTATGTCCTGCCTTTGTCTGTGGATCATTGAGGGTATCTCACTTGCTCTGCTTTTAGTTGGTTGTTTCCTTCAGTCCTCCTTCTTGTTTCATGTTTTTTTTTTTTTTGTAGATCCCAAAAGGTGCTGTTGCCTGAGCCTCTTGTTGGGCCCAGCATGGTGGAGGCTGCTGGCCCTTCAAGAGTCAAAAACACCCACTTCTCGTCAAGATGACCCTGTATATGTTTCTTAAGATAATTAGTGATAATGATAAATAATCAAGATTAGAAAAAACAACCTACACCCTGCAACCCTGAATTAAATAAATAAATGGGTGGATGGATGGATGGATGGATGGACTAATAAATCAAGATTAGAATTATTGAGCTAAAAAAAAGGGATTTTGATTTCACCCACTTTGCACAGCTAATGGTTGTTTAATGTGTTGTTGTTGTCACTGGAATTCATTGACAGTCCAGCCTGGTGACTGGGCATTACATTTGTAGTGACCTCCATCAGAAGAATCGAGTAGTCTTGGTCATTTTCAACCACATATCATCGTCTGATATATTGAACAAAAGTTGACAGTCAGCTGTTGTATCCAACATGCTGGACACAAGAGAAATTGGCAGCTGTGATAATCTGAGAGACTTTTTGTTGAGAGCAGATGATGGGGCGATGAAGGAGATGGTAACAGACAGGCAGATTGTTGCAGGGGGAAAGCCTGTGGTGGAACAAAGTCTGATACTCAGCTCCAATAACATATTACAGGACTTAAAGGATATGTTGCTCAAGTCCAGGTGTCTGATACCGCAGAGGTCCTCTAAAGTCTGAGCTGTTTTGGTGGCAAACAACCGACCAACAGCACATCATGCAGGTGCTCGTAATGTTTTGGCTCATCAGTGTACAGCTTTGTTTTCCTCAGAACAGAACAAAGCAACAGTAAATTACTGATTGTTGTCATTATACAGAGCTTGAGTAAAGCACTGATGATTTTAGTGGGCTGGAAGGGAAGGTGGATATGATGTGTGTGTGTGTGTGTGTGTGTGTGTAATTCTAACAACATCATTATTATATGTGTGTTTATCTGTGGCTGCAGATGCTTCTTGCCATGTTGTGTGTGAGCTAGTGTCCGTAAGTGTTTTCTCCCTCCCTGTGTTTAATCAGCCATTTAATCAAACCACAAGGTCAAGCAGTGGGACAAGCCGGGGGAAGCTGAGTGGCTTCACTGGCTGAACTTTAAGAGTCACTTCAGCAGGTCTGTCACACACATCAGCAGCATGTGGACAGAAAAGAGGCACTGCACTGTGTACAGCTGCATTTGCATTGATTTTATCCTACAAACTGGAATCACCACAGCTTAAGCCAGTGGTTCCCAAACCTTTTTTGGCTGGGCCCCCCTTTGTTTTACAAGAAAAATGTTTAACATGAGTAACAGCAGTATTTTGTCTCTATCTTCAGTTTTTACATGCTTACATATAAACACACAGTTACTGTCCCTCCATTTAGAAAGGCTCTATCACGGCGTCACGGTGTAATAATTTGAAGTAGTTGGTTTTTTTTCCTGTGTAATAATATTCAACATTGCTATCAATACATTTTTCAAAAAATGCCTCTTTGTGCAAAATGGGTTTAGAAACATAAACAACTGTGGGATACCGTTTGTCCGTGATTTAGACAGGTGGAACAAATCGTGGCAGGATCAGCCTGATATTATTTGTATCCCGCTGTAACTTTACTGTATAAAGAGCTAACATCTCCAAAATGTCAGGAGTAGTTAGTCATTACAACAAGTGTTTGTGAACTAAAAATCAAGAATGTGGGATACTGTTTGTCTATGATTTGAAGAGCCTAGCTAGCTAGAGCCTAGCCTTCCCTAAGGGAAGATATGCTTCACCATATTTTCTAGTCTTTGGCTTAGAATGAAGTTGCCCCACACTTTGGGAAGGTCTGGCTTAAGCAATCAGCAGTTTACAGCTCATAGACACATTAAAGTGAAAACGGTGAAATAAACTTTGAAGACAACACATTCTTCAGCTGTCATATGTGAACAGCAAATAAGGGGTAATGTTTGTTTTATATATGGACATCAAAAATATGGTTCATCTTGATGGAAAATAACATCTGCGACAGGCACATCTGCCATTTTCTGCCTTTTTTGTTGAAGACTAGCTCTTGGTCGTTCTTAGCTTCTAGCACAAAAACATTCTGGGGGATCCCAAGTCTTTCCCAGGCCAAGTAGGATAAACAATCCTGTGTGCACACTCCTTTACATGCAGGTTATTGAACAATACAAAATAGCAGTTAACACTTGCCTCTTCACTGAGCAATTATCTAATAGTTTTGTCAGACAAAAGAATCAAAGAGTGTAAATCCTCTTTTTTTCATTGTTCATCAAAGAGCTCACTTAAAATTTCAGAAAAAGGGGAATGTCTGTGATACATCCCAATCCAACCACCTCATAAGGATGAGGTAATCCAGGGGTTATTGGTTACAGTTGTATCCCAAGATATGGCGATATCACTTCACCTTCATAACAAAGATATTCTGCAGTTCTCCCACTGTGACGTCTTATTTTCAAGCTTTGTAAAGAGATCCATCTTCATCTGAGCTTTCTGAGACCACACAAAAAACTAATAAAACCAAAACGAAGACATTGTTTTATTCAATAATTCAATAAATTTGATCTGGAAAATCAATGTGCTTATATGTGCTCAGGTTAAGACGCTACAAACAAACACCAACAATTAGATGGCTGCCTATGAGTAAACACTTGATGACAGTAGGAATGAAAAAAACTCTCTTGTAACAGAAAGAAATGTCCAGCAAATCCGGGTTCAGGGAGGAGAAACCATTAACCACAATCATGACTAAAAACTAGTGATTAAGTGACCAAGTGCATCATTTTCAAACAGATTTCAGAACAATCAGATTTCTATTAGCACCCACAGGAATCGCTCCCTGCTAGAGGAGAATGCAGGTTTATGGCTTATTATATTTTATATTATTATAGATTGTATTTATTTTTAAAAACGTGTATCTGCTGGAAAAACACACTTTATCCATTTGAAAACATTCAATTTCATTTGGCAATTTCACCTAAACTGAAAATAAATTAATTTCATCCACCATGTCACAGGTCACGCTCATGATCTACCGCATCAACGACCACAAACAAATGGCCTCAGATGATGTCACAATCTGTTTCTCACACCATGGCTGAAGCATGAAAATCTCATTGGTGACAAAACACTTCCAGTTACTGGGTACTTCAGTGCTGCTTTTCATGGTTTATCTTTTCAGGTGTACCTGACCACATCGAAGCAGATTCACAGATGTTATGCTCAGGCAGTGCACACACACAATGTTTGTGCAGGACAGGACAGTCATTTCACGCTCTATGGGTGCAACACTGCTTTTTGAATTTTATCAAGAGATGTGAGCTGAAGTTAATCAAATATCTGACGAATAAAATATTTAATGTAAATACAGTCTGTACAACAACACCTGCAGAGAACAAGAAATCCCTTCATACATCATATACAATAGCCCTGAACACTCAGAACACCAGAGATTAGTTGTGAGGAGTTGTTAATAATAAGGAGGAGAGAATGTACCATCAGATTATCTAACCAGAGGCAGCTTGTCATAATGAATGAGAGGTTAACAGACATTTACATGAAATCTTCAAGGTTTTAGAAAATGTAGACTAGGAAACAACCATTTTATTATTTGATATTTTACACTAATTAGCATTAATATCAGTGTCTGCACATTACACATGCGCATTTTATGTTTGCTAACCAAGCTAGCATGAGCTGGTAACTTAATACTCTTAGCTTTCATACAAATACTCCTTCTGTAGCAAAAGTGCTGACAGGGAATAGAACAACAGAGCATATTTCTCCTGTTTTGGCTTCCCTTCATTGGCTTCCTGTTAAATCCAGAATTGAATTCAAAATCCTGCTCCTTACAAACAAGGTCTTGAATAATCAGGCTCCATCTTATCTTAATGACCTTGTAGTACCATATCACCCCATTAGAGCACTTTGCTCTCACACTGCAGGCTTACTTGTTGTTTCTAGAGTATTTAAAAGTAGAATGGGAGGGAGAGCCTTCAGTTTTCAGGCCCCTTCCAGTTTGGATTCGGGAGACAGACACTATCTCTGCTTTTAAAATTAGGCTTCAAACGTTCCTTTTCCCTAAAGCATAGAGTTAGGGCTGGACCAGGTGACCCTTAATCCTCCCTTAGTTATGCTGCAATGGATATAGACTGCTGGGGAATTCCCATGATGCATTGAGTATTTCGTCTTTAGTCACCTTTCCCAAGCACTGTGTTAACAGACCTCTCTGCATTGAATCTTACTTGTTATTAATATCTAGCTCTCTTCCACAGGATGTTTCGATCCTGTCTTTCTTCTCTCACCCCAACCGGTCACGGCAGATGGCCTACCCTCCCTGAGCCTGGTTCTGCCGGAGGTTTCTTCCTGCTAAAAGGGAGTTTTTCCTTCCCACTGCCAAAGCGCTTGCTCATAGGGGGTCATATGATTGTTGGGTTTTTCTCCATATGTATGATTGTAGGGTCTACCTAACAGTATAAAGTGCCTTAAGGTGACTGTTGTTGTGATTTGGCACTATATAAATAAAACTGAATTAAATTGAAATACAGTATGGCAATTTTTTCTGTGGCAGAAAATTCTGTGATTGTGAAAAAAAAGTTTCTGCAGTCCACATCCTGAACTGTCAGCCATCATGTTTGTTGTCTCCCTTGGGCTATCGCATCAACTCTGTAGGACCTCTGATGGATTAGACTAGCCTATATCACCAAACACTTTTACTGCTTCACGATTCATATCATGCAACCACCTTTGGGATGTACTACTGCCGACACCAATCAAAAGTTGCACAGTTACCCAATCATCTGACCTAATGTTTTGGTGCTTATCACAGTCACTGAGGTCTTTGGATCTGTCTGCTGTATGCTACTGTAGACGTTCGAATGTCCCGTTAAGGATAATTCATGTTATTTACTTCATCTTTATATTGTCCGACAGTTTTGACTCATTGGAAGGTCAGAGATAACAAATATCATAAATCTACATGCTGGCAAGGTAGCTGCCATATAGGGCGTGCTCTTCAATGTCACTACAGGCCATTTTAAAGATTGAAGTGACAAAAGTTTTTGCTGCCAAGTCTAAACTCATCGGTCTTCTGAAGTGTTAGGAAACATGTTTATACAACCTGACAGCCATGGATCAAAGAATACTGTGCCTCTGATTGCGTCTGCATCCCAACCACAATGTCTGGTCCGCTGGTCCAGCCCACATCAGTTAGAACATTAAGAAAGAGCTTGAATATCACGATCACGTTTAACAGCCCCCAGCAGTGGTGACTGAATTGCTGAAATGGATCTGTGTAATGTGCTGCCAGAAAAAAAAATGGTGATGTAGCTGATGAAAATACTTCCTGCTGACTTCAAAAAGCATCAAAGATGTATGAAGTACTGGAAATAAACATTGTCACAGGAGTGCCAGAGAGAGGAAGGGAGAAATGTGCTTGAAGGGGACATTTAAGAGAAAACAAAGCCAAGAAACTGTCCGACAGTTTATGAGTCAGGAGAATGAAGGGAACTAGTGCTGACACCAATCTGGAAGACACAAGTGCTGTTATTACACCCATGTACTAAAACTAAATGCAATTCATGCAGCATCATACAGATTAATTTTTTTCAAGACTGCGCCAACATTCTCATCCAAACCCATTATTCATGCAAACTTCCTGCAGCCATGGCAGAAAAAAATAAAAAAAATTAGCTGAGAGTTCAAAATTGAGGGGTTGGTATTGCAGTGGGGAGAAACAACCAAATACACACACAGTGGATTTAGTTCATGAGCCGATAAATCACAATACTGTGTTGGTAATCAATGCCAACTGCCCCCTTAAATACAACAGGCCGGCTAATAAAGCTACACTGTGGCCTCGTCTGGTCTTTGCACTCAAAGCTTTAGTCGCCGGATGTAGAAATATTCCCTCTTAGCGAAAACAGCGTGCATTTTATGAACATATGTTTGAATATAGACCACAAAGATTCAAATACCAAAGCTTGAATGTAAACGATGGTAAACCCAACAATTTAACTTTGTTTTCCCCAAGTGGAAATTGCTCTCGATTTAGTTGGACTGAGAAAAAACACGTCGGAACACATTGTAGCACGATGGCACACAGATGATGCAAATAATGCTGAGCGTCATGAAACAGTGGCACAAGATGTGGAATGCTATTGAAGTGAACGGTTTTGTAGTTTTGTGTGGGATGCCACCACGCTGTGCAAGGGACAAAGTATTTCCTTAGGGTTTATTGTCAGTTAATTCAAAAATAAGTATTTACATAAAAAAGATACAGTAATGGTGAGATTGTTGCTGCACAGAATATGAGTACAGGGTTAGAGTGAGGATGAAGTCACTTAATGCAGCAAATTAATATTCTATTGAAATCAGAAAAATGTAGACAGCAGAGCTTTATTTCCTTCCTGAAAGCATATAAGTCAGAGTAGGTCATCCAACAGATTCTGTAATCAGCTTATTTATTTTTTAAATTACACACTATATCCTGCTATTTAACTGAATGGATAACCTATATTAGTCTTGGTCTTCACAGCCCAAGAAAATAATGACAGATCAAGTATTGTTTTCTTAATATATACAGGCACATGTACCCCTTTATAGTAAATAGAAGCTGTAGTAATATAAACATCAACTTGTGTAATTACAATGCCCAGCCGAAATTACACTGGCCCGTCCAACATCAAAATCCTGGCGCCACGCCTAGTTGGATGTGGAAGAATTGGGCCAAGTGATTACACCCACATTATTCAGTCAGATCATAACCAAAATGGCAACAGCAGTGAGCATCATACTGACACTAGTCCAACTAGGACGTGGAACGTGTCTGATCCATCGGAGTTCTTGTAGAGTTCGTGTATCCATAGTTACAATGATATGTAACAGCATATAAAGCGTTACTGGTCACGATGTTTATGCTTATCCACGTAGAAGAAGTTTGACAGAAATGAGGCTGGACCTCGGGAAGATTTCACAAAAGCATCTTGACCCAGTTTGCAAAGTTATATACTGGTCTGGATTTTGTTCTGAGATACTTTAATGCAAGCAGGATTAGGGATGGGTATCGAAAACCGGTTCTTGTTGAGAACCGGTTCCCACTGTTTCAATTCCTTGGAATTGTTTGCCATTTTTGCAAACGATTCCCTTATCGATTCCAGTCGCCCCAAATGACGTCACCATGTTGCGGAGCGTCATTTACCTGGCAGGAAACATGGCGGCTCAAACGCTAAAAAGTTTGGTTATACTTTACGAGAACGGATGACAACAGGGCAACTTGCAATACTTGCAAAGTAGATATTTCATTTAAGGGAGGAAACACTACGAATATGCAAAAGCATTTGCTCACAAAACACGCGATAACCTTAAATGAATGTCATGTTTTTAATTCCGCTCCGGACTCGTGAACCTCAATCCAGCAGCAGCGGTAACATTTGCACGTCCTCTCCTGTTAATGCGGCAGGTAAATAATCAACTAACAGTGCATATTATGTTAGCGCGATCTGCCTTATTACAAAACCTGCCATTACTGTGCATTTAGGTGACCATGATGAGAGAGACAGACAGAGTCTGGCTGGCTTGGATGCTGGCAGTTGTCGCTGCAGTCTACCGGTAGCGTCTCCATTCAGGCCAGGATAGACGAATGTCACCGCGCAGTGACTAAGTCTGTGGTAAAAGGCTTGAACCTATTTGCCACAGCAGATGCCCCCGATTTTCGGTAAGTGAATGTGTTTAATTGTAGGCAGGGACATTATTGGATATTCTTGTGTAATTGCTACAGAATAATTTATGTTATACTTTGTTATTGCTACAGAGGAATATTTATTTTATTATTTTACATTTACAATTTTTTTTCCTGGGGACCCTGTGACACCCCATTGAAGAGCCGTAGGCTGGATCTCTTAAGATCTCACTGTTGGGTTTGTAAGGCCATGTTATTCCTAAATTTCTATCTTGTTCAAAGAGAAGATATAAAACAAAGATCTAAGCTAATTGACCTTAATGTTCTCCTTTTTTTTAAAAAAATAATCGATAAGAGAATCGAATCGTTAAACAGAATCGAAAATGGAATCGGAATCGTGAAAATCTTATCAATACCCATCCCTAAGCAGGATCCTGTGTAAGGCCTTGACTTCAAGGTAACGATCTGTGGCACCAACTGACAAAAAGGCAAAAAATATGACATTGTTTGAGGTTTGCTGATAATATAAAACTCATATAGAAGTTCTTGTATTATTATATTCTTCTCTGAATTTAATTCTCCCATAAAACATCATGTTAGCTGCTAAAAGGTTTTAATGCTGGAGTGAATGGAGACGAGTAGTTCTGAAACAACTGTCTTATTGTCATACACCATTTATAAAAGACAGATGAAGCTACTGTAATATCTCATATTGCTTAATGAATAACCATCATCCAGTATGTGACAAACAGAAGTCCTTTGGGCGCTGCCATGTTGGTGACACAGTAGCTAGTTATCACTCACAGGGAACGATTGCTCTAAAGCATATCCTGCTTTATCCATATTTCCAAAGCTAAATGGGACTCCAGTTTATAAATGAAGATAATGGAGTATTTAGTAAAATTTGAAAATGATCATAACCATAAACTTTTTATAATACGGCCAGAGATCAACTGATTTAAGCTGAAATCTCTGGACCATCTACTGTTGACTTCTGTACGACGAGGTTGAGAAAGATTAATAACTTTGCACACCAGTCTGATGCAGACGTCAAATTCATGTTAAGCAATTAACAATATCTTAGAGAAACTAGCAGAGAGACTAGTAACATTGATATGGTACAGCATTCCATACACCAGGAGAAAAAAATAAGAATTAAGTTAACATTTATGTTTAGTAGTAATGTAATGTTCTAATCCTCCTTCCCTCTCCCGATTGCCAGTCGGGTCACGACAGTGGCAAGCTAAACAGGATGTGCCAGACATTCTTCTCTGCAGCAACAATTTCCAGTTCATCCTTGGCCTGCTCCCAGGCTATACAAGATCCTGAGCCTATCACTAATGATGATCCCAGCAACCCAACTTGGACTAAATACCTTTAACAGAGATAATATCACCAAAAATGTCTAAATGCAGAGCACCTTCCTGTTTGTGTTTCCAACATAGAAAACCTTAAATTGCACTGTTCCTCAAGAGATTAATCAAGAAAAAAAGTCAGGCTTATTGAATATTCTGTAAAAAAAAAAAAAATAATAAATAAAATATATATATATATATATATATATATATATATATATATATATATATATATATATATTATATCCTAGTTTGTTAACTTGGAGTTTGCTACAGGTTTTACCAAAGTCAAGCAAGAGCAAAATTAGATACATTTATAAGAGATACACAAACCCATCACATAATGTCTACACTTATAAGATTAATGTCTGTTTTAAAGGAAACTATTCAAGGACAAGAAGAAACTGTTGAATCTACTGATATAATAAATTACAATCATTGTTTAAGAGGTCTCTACCTTTACTCGTGCTGATTCATATACCTATAACCCAATTTTTTTGCTTTCAGTACAGTTTCTGGCCGCATTTTAAGTGCAGACCTGGTCCGGCTTTATTGAATAGGCTGTCTCATAAGAGGCTGTGCAGCCATAATGCTGGGCTCTCGGATATTAAAACCACATAATGTTCGAGTTGCTTCAGGGGAGTTACCAGTCAGATAGCCTTGCCTGGTTCTGTTTATGTCCGTTTGCTTTAGTGCTGTACATGTTCCCTCGTGTGTCTTTACCCCACCAGCCTACTCCCCATTAAAAAAAAAATCATTTAGGTAATGCAGAACAGCTTTGATAGATTAAATGAATTTAATAATCATTGTGGCTTGCCAAAATCCCAGCACAACAGCTTCATCTTTCAAAGTAGAAGTCTTTGAAACCTGAGGGAAAAGTTGGCCATTTCTCTTTGTAGATTATTTTCATTGAATTCTGGAGCTGCTCCATCCCAAACTCATCAATGAAATATTTTTTTTCTGAGGGGTGCAGCATTTTGGTGCATAGCTCCTGTTAAAACGGCACTTTTTTTATTACAGGAATCACAAAAAGGCTCAGTTACTTCAATTCAAGAGTTGGAGTTTAAGATGACCGTGTTCCCATCAGTATATTCTCAGAATGCACCACATCTGAGAAGCTGTGACATTAGGACATTTGAGCTGCTTCTCAATGACTAAAACATGCCATATTTAAATCCTGTTTCAATAAATAATGGAGTGTTAAGCCTATCTGCTGTGACTCTGAGAGCCTCTTATATCCAATTGCCAAAAGCTCTCTTGGATGGGAGTCACGGGTCTAGACGCTAAGCCTTAAAATCACACTTGGTCACAGGCTGAGAGGAAGCGTCACTGGTTCCTCTTCCTGAGACTGCGACCAACAACATCCCTGCAGCATGTGCATTAGCACGACGAATGAGGTGAGAAAACTCCACCTCCGATATTCTACTGACATTCCGCATCATCTGAATATTACATAGTAAACCGACACTTTCCTTCTTACTTAAACCAAACGCACCAAAAGCCCAGGTGAGAATGGTTTCATCCATTTCACTCCAAGAGGGCGAAGTGTGAAAATCGTCTTCCGTGAGCCTGGGCTGAGGGGAGCAGAAGTTGACAGCAGTTATCTAACATAGAAACTTGCCAAAGTTCATTTAAAGTTTAAACCACGTTTGTGCTGAGCTGATGACACTTTTATGGACGTTTTATTAGATTAGTTTTTACTTTTTGTGTTACTCCTTGGTGTGGGAAACTAAAGTTCTTCAATAAAAAAATAACCAAACTTAAATCAGTATAGCCCATAGGTGTCAAATTCTGGCCCGCGGGCCAAATTTGGCCCGCAGCCTAATTAGATTTGGCCCGCGAAGCCATACCAAATTACTATTAGAGCTGGCCTACTGGTATTATACAGCTAATATATATATTGTTTAGCATTAAGCTTTGCTTGTTCCATATTCAGTTTTTCAGCAAAACTTGTTTGAGTCCATAAGAAAAGATTCACCATTAGGTCGACTGGTGATTAGTTAATTTCAAATTATCCATTGGTGTGAATGTGTGCATGAATGATTGTCTGTTTCCCATATCAATCCTGTGAAAAACCTGCAACAGCAGGGGTACTTCACCTTTCATCATGTGGTAACTGGGATGGCCTCCACCTCTGTGACCCTGAAATTGGACAAGTGGAAGAAATATGGACAGACTAACCAGTTTTTTGCACTATAAAGAGCAGAAGCTGTAATTAAAGTTTAGGCTCAAAAAGATTTATGGCTCGAATCTTCCGAACTCTGATGCTATCCTTTCCTTTAAAAAACGAGGTATAGAGTCAGCATCAAGAGAATACTTCTTTTAAATCTTTACAGTGGAGCAGTTTCATAAAAGCATAACAGCATAACAGATGCCCACAAACAGCTGTTCTTATGGTGACAATAAAGAAATGTTCTATAATCTGTTTCCGCTTCTTAAAGAGTTCAAATTGGAAGCTGAATGAATGGAAAGAAGATCTATAAAGTCAACTCTTAGCAGAGAATTATAAACCAGTTTGTGCTATAACTCAGATGCTGAATACACACCTCAGACTAATACACTATAACTGGATCATGTAAAATATAGCAGATGTATGTACTGGGGAGGGGGGGAGGGGGGATGTAAGCCCAAATATTACACACAAGATAAGAAAAATTATGTCTTATCTCATACCCGCAGATAATCTACACAGACACAGGGAGAACATGCGAGCTCCACACACAGAGGGCTCAGACTGGAGTCATTGCAGTTGTTTCTTGTTTTCTTGTTTTTTGTGTTCATCATTTTTTTGGGACTGAACTTTTTAATGGATTATCTTCTGATTAACATGGGGAGTAGAATGTTGTTTACTTTCATTTTGTTCCAGAATATACAATAAATACAAAGCACTTCTTCTCCTTCTTCATTTTTTATGGTCTCACCTCATAATACAGCACAGTGTTAATCCCTGAATGAGGTTTCCAGTCTTTTTTTGACAACACGAAATGAAATATCACATCTTTTGAGAATTCAAGCATTTCTTTGACTTCAAGTCTTGAATATATTGTAAAATCTCTTCCAACTATACTCTAAAGGAATGTTTTTGTACACATGCATGCTGTGCAAAATAAATACATTTTAAAAGTCAGTGTTTCTCTCATATTACAACACACAGAGTATTCACAATAAAATTTGCAGCTTGGTGAAGGTAGAAACAGGTTGATGAATGCAGGCTGGCGTGGAGGACGAGGTGTTTCATCACTCCGGGAAAAGATTGAAAAGATTGCATTGGGTGCCTTTGACTGGTATTTTGACAATGAAAGCTGAAGTCGTTTGTTTGTGTTTGAGCGGAGTTTTTGTCTTCAAGTTTGACATTTCATTAAAATCAAGACCAAAAAAAAAAGTCCACTGCAGTTTTTCTCTGTCACACTTCTTCCCAAGTCTGAGATGGAAAACAACAAATTTCCCACAATTTCCCAATGTAAGAAAAATCCTCAGCAACTATCCACCAAGTTGCTGAGGTGGTCTGCATTTGTGACAGTCGAGACCAGTTATCAGTGCATCTACAGTGTCTGCAGTCTAAATGTGTACACTGTAAAAATGGCTGGTGTCGCGCTCATGAACGCATACAGAAAGTACGTTTTTCAGGACATTTTGTTCCCTGCACTCAGGGTACATGTACATTA
This sequence comes from Neolamprologus multifasciatus, assembly GCF_963576455.1. Lineage (NCBI taxonomy): Eukaryota > Metazoa > Chordata > Actinopteri > Cichliformes > Cichlidae > Neolamprologus > Neolamprologus multifasciatus. The sequence continues at coordinate 26,779,422 of NC_140454.1, forward strand.
CAGCCTTTCTCTCAGTGACCTTTATAGATCTGTTGTTCCTGAGGAGACTTCAACTTGAATACATTTGTATGATCTTTATTTCTCAGAGAGACATAGAACTACTTATTCACATGTTCACAAACACAGAACCTGACTAAGAGTCCTCTACAGAGCATGTCACATTGTTGCGTTCAGTGTAGGTCAGCCCTTAAAATGGTTTGCGAGTCCAGTTTAACCTGCAGGATTTAGAGGGACTGATAGAGTGTTATTGACTATAAACAGGTAATATCAGAGTATACATGCAAATATGGTGGCTGAATCAAGTCTGAATGTATTTGTTTACAATGTTTATACCAAATGAATATGTCATGTGACATTGGTTATTTTAATTTGCTGTACTTGCATATAAGTTGTTGCAAATAGCTTTACATATATATATATATATATATATATATATATATATATATATATATAATTCCTTTTAGTGATATAACTAGCTAATTTCCTAAAATAAGCTATATTATGAGAATCACAGTCATTTAATTTAACCTCTCAAGATCCACCAGGCCATTAGTGCCTTGTTTAGGGTCAGGGGAAGGTTCACTTCTACCCATCTTTCATCATGACCTAGTGGACATTAATCCTGTGAGGTCTAAGTCATTATATGTGAGCCAAACCCCAGCCATGAACCTTAACCCAGTGTTTTTAAGAAAAGCAAAGAGGATTTATCTTTTGAGAAATGTCTATAGTTTCTGAAGCAGCTAGAATAATTAATTTTGTCCACTGATTGCCAGCATTTGGGAGAACAGCTAAAAAAAATAATTATGTGGTGATCAAGTAGGTAAGTAATGATTAGTAACCAAAGAACAAAGACAAATATTGACATTTGTGACTAAAAAAGTAGGACTTCAGTCTCTTCGCAGGGTTAAATACATGATGAAATAACGAGATTGTAAAAAAAAAGCTATGAAAATGTAAAATAACTGAGAGAAAATTGTGTAATAAAGCCCAGTCTGATTATGGTAAAGTTGGTCTAAGCGATCACGTCCATCCAATGTTGGTCTTATCTGGTGTGTAAGTAGCACATTTTTACCTGCTTGACAGAAAAATAAATGGAAAGTTTTTCACATAATTGAAGCTCGTAACCATTAAAATGTCATTTCCATTAACAAAACGAGGAAAACATACAACAGCATCGTGTTTGTTTCTTTTTCCCTTTCCCTAAATGCCCACATTCATCCAGGTTCAAAAGCCTTGAGGTTTTTTTCCAGTGATTGGATAAACACTTCAAACAGGCACATTATCTCACATCCTTCACCGCCGCAGCCTTGAAAACAGCAGCGAACAACAGTCTGAGTGACTGAGCCCCGAGCTCCGTGTGTGTTTTAGTGTGTGCATGCATGACTCACTTCTCTGTCCCCCCACAGATGAAGTATCGTCTTCGTTATCTGATGCCCTGAGTGGACACTCACTTTCTCTAATGACCTAACATGTGCTGGATATCATACAGCGTGTGGTGAAAGGGCAGACACATTACTTTTCTATTACTTAGCAGCGATGGCACAGGAGGCCTCGTGGGCTGATCTGATGTATACAGCGACCATATAGCGGAGGACTATTACTGTGGGCTGGAGTGTTTGTGTGTGTATCACACAGAAGGGTGTATGATTAAATGTAAAGGTTCACTTCAAATTTCCAAAAGTTGATTCTGTTCATCTGGACGTAGCGTTTTCTGGGAGAAACGTTTCGTCACTCATCCAAGTGACTTCTTCAGTCTCAGCTGACTACAGGTTTCCCCAATCTTATAAACAGTACATTTGCATAATGACTGAAACCAGCCCACTGAAGGAACAATGGGCTGGGAGGTCAGTTCCTTAATCATAATTATGCATATTCTCATGACCATTGATCGGGGCGACCGTGGCTCAGGGGGTTGGGTAGCGTATCTGTAACCGGAAGGTCGCCGGTTCGTTCCCCGGGCTCTCTGTCCTGGTCGTTGTGTCCTTGGGCAAGACACCTTACCCTACTGCCTACTGGTGTTGGCAAGAGGGGCCGATGGCGCGATATGGCAGCCTCGCTTCTGTCAGTCTGCCCCAGGGCAGCTGTGGCTACAACCGTAGCTGCCTCCACCAGTGTGTGAATGTGAGAGTGAATGAATAGTGGCATTGTAAAGCGCTTTGGGTGCCCTGAAAAGCGCTATATAAATCCAATCCATTATCATTATTAACAACCACTGACCAAAACCCACTGATCAAAGACCACTGATCAATGGCCATGAGTACCATTCACAGAGAGTTGGGGAATGGCTGCAATCACAGCATTGTAAAATTGCAAATGTACCCTTAGGCCCCCTCCTCGATTCAGAGATGGTCTTTCCCTTTTCACGTAAATGGCCTCCTTGACTCCACGCTCAAACCAGCGTTCCTCCCTGTCCAGGATGTGTACATCCTCATCATTGAAAGACTGTCCACTAGCCTGTAGGTGTAAATAGACTGCAGACTCCTGGCCTGACGAGGTCGCTCTTCTGTGTTGTGCCATCCGCTTCGCCAGAGGTTGTTTGGTTTCCCCGATGTATAAATCCTGGCAATCCTCCTGGCACTTAACAGCGTACACTATGTTACTCTGTTTGTGTCGGGGGACCCGATCCTTGGGGTGGACCAATTTTTGGCGCAGCATGTTTTGGGGTTTAAAAGCCACAGAGACCCGGTGTTTCGAAAAAATGCGTCTCAACTATTCCGATACTCCTGACACATATGGGATCACTACAGGTTTTCACTTGGGCAGCGGTTGTCCTTCTCTCCTGGATCGGCTGGAGCTTTCTTTAGGTGCCTTTCCAGCTTTGACAAAAGTCCAGCTGGGATAACTACATTTACTCAGGGCCTTTTTGATGTGCTGTTCTTCTGCCTCCCTGGCCGCTGTGTCAGTGGGGATGGTGTTCGCTCTGTGTTGTAGCGTCCTGATGATTGGTGATTGGTGTCATCCTGTAATCTCTTACGGACTACCTCCAACGCTTCCATGACTGGGATGCAAGTGAAGAGAGATGTAACGTCGTACGAGACCATGGTTTCATCTGCCTCCATAATGACATCTCTCACCTCAACAAAATCCAGGGTGTATTTTCGGTAAACCATACAGACTTGGTGTAGATTCCCCTGGGTATAGCCTGTGGTATGAGGTCCGGTCAATAGCCTTGTCTTGTTCTTTTTTTTTTTTTTTTTTAGGCTTTTTTCTCTTTATTGGGTTAATGATTCTGCTTACATTATAATTTACAAAATGTAAATAAGTCATAATCTCTGTACAATAATATATGCTTCCCTTTTTTAAACAATAAACATATTTAACTGTCTAACAATGTGTTGACAGCTCCGTGCCCCTCTTTCTCTGCAGCGCATTTTGACTTCGAGTTCCTTCAGCAGCCTCTGTTAGTGTTGCAATGGTCTTCTCTGTGGTATCCAATTTAATTTTCACTTCTGCCAGGTACAGACATTTCGCCTGCACTTTCTTTTTATTTTAGTTGTTTTATGATTTCGTGAACCTTAGCTCTTTTCTTTTCTACTCTGGGAGTGTAGTCTTGATCGAAGAAGATCCGTTTATCTTGGAAGAAGACCTGTCTCTGGCTCCATGCTTGCTCTATAATCTTATATTTTATTGCTGCATTGAGGAACGTCACTATCATTCTTGAAGTAGCTGTTTCACAAACCTGACCGTATCCTTTCCTTCACTTCCTTTTGAGATCCAAATATTGTTACGTCTCAATCTGTTTTGGAGATCCTTGCACTTTGCTGAAAGATTCATATCGCGGTGAATCAAGTATTGCAAACCCCTTTGGTGTCGCATGACTTTGAGCCATACTGACACTTTTCATTTTATGTGTCTGGTTGGCTTGAGTCGCTAGCATTGGTGTTTAAGCTAGCTGGACTCTGTGGTCTCTGTTTATCTTCTCTTCTTTTCCAGGTACAGTATCTTTAAGTTCTTTCTCTCACGGCTTTACGTATTTTGTTGTTTTATTTATTTAACTGCCTATTACGTTCTTGTTTGTAATAGCTACTTGTTTTCTCATTGTCTGGCGGGCAACCATGGCTTCACCTGAGGTTAATTAGTCAAATAATTACATTAAGACAATAATACACTGTCTTAAATTACTTAAAATATCAGTGAAAGTATGTATGTAGTGTATATAATAATATTTCTTAGCATTGAAAGTACTGTGTATGGATGAAAGGTGTTTTTAGGGTCTTCTCATGTAAGCAACAGTTTAGACTAATGATATGGGGGGGAAACGCGTACTTGTCTTGTTCTAACTGCTTCAGACAGTCTATCACCCTCTTCCTGTAGCCACTTCCTGGGTCTCGTTTCAGGGGCTCATAAGTATTTTCATCACGGAGTAGTGACAAAATCTTCTCATGATAGTCTTTCTGGTTTAGCAATACTGTGCACCTACCCTTGTCTGCCGGAAGAATGATAATGTTGTTATCATCACTAAGTGATGTGAGTGCCTTCCTCTCCTCCATGGTGATGTTGGATGCTGGGGGCTTTGTATTGCTGAAACAGGCCGAAACTTTCGTCCGTAGTTGCTCTCGAATTGCTGTTTCTCTGGCTGTGATCAGCTCCACTAGCGGGATATTTCTCGGTGTGACCGCAAAATTCAACCCTTTAGCAAGGATGTTTTTCTCTGTTTGGGTGAGCTGTCTGTCAGACAAATTCTTCACCCACTTCTCCACATCCTCCGTGTCGCATCCTTGTCTCTTCTGGTCGCTGAGGACACTCTCCATATTTTGCGGTGGTTTCCGACGTACAACAAATAAGTCAAACTTCCTTTGTTGCCTGGTCTTAGACTTCCTGTGCTGAGCTAGACGAGCCTTCTCAGTAAAGTCAAACACCTTTAAAAGAGTATTCTCATCTAAAAGCATTGTCAGTCTCTGTCGGATCCGCTCCTCTTGAGATTTTAGCATGTCGATGGTAAAGTTTGTTTGCCTCACCCGTTCATTAAGCAACTGATGCTGTGCCTTCTGGAGGATTTTTGTTGCCCGGAAGCCTTTAACTTAGGAGCTCATTTGCAGACTTTTAGGAGTAATCCTGTTTTGTCTGCATCTGAGGCTGAATCTCAGGTGGTTCCTGTAGTCCGCCATCTTATGTGCTGTCTGCTCATACTGACGTACAAGCTTTAGGCAGTCCTTGCCAAAGTGGGTTAAAATGTCTTGATGCATTCTCAATCATCCAGGAAAATAAATCTCCAAAAGTTGATTCTGTTCATCTGGACGTAGCGTTTTCTGGGAGAAACGTTTCGTCACTCATCCAAGTGACTTCTTCAGTCTCAGCTGACTACAGTTTTCCCCAATCTTATAAACAGAACATTTGCATAATGACTGCAACCAGCCCACTGAAGGAACAATGGACTGGGAGGTCAGTTCCTTAATCATAATTATGCAAATTCTCATGACCATTGATCAACAACCACTGACCAAAACCCACTGATCAAAGACCACTGATCAATGGCCATGAGTACCATTCACAGAGAGTTGGGGAATGGCTGCAATCACAGCATTGTAAGATGGCGAAAGAGTAAATGTGTAAATGAGTAAATGTGGTTATCCCAGCTGGACTTTTGTCAAAGATGGAAAGGCACCTAAAGAAAGCTCCAGCCGATCCAGGAGAGAAGGACAACTGCTGCCCAAGCGAAAACCTGTAGCGATCCCATATGTGTCAGGAGTATCGGAACAGTTGAGACGCATTTTTTTCGAAACACCGGGTCTCTGTGGCTTTTAAACCCCAAAAAGTTTTACACCACAACTCACATTCAATTCAGCACTTTACTCTATGCACCAAGGAGCAGTATCTACCCTGCCTTCAGCTAATAAACATTTAACATAGCCTGCATGCCTTTGGCCTGCAGGAGGGAGCCAGAACACACAAAGGGAGCTGACCCAAGTGAACGGAGAACAATCAAACTCCACAAAGAAGGACCAGGAGATTTAAACACAGACTTTTATTTAAATGAACTGACAGAATTAACCACAACCAACATGGGCCGCCATGCATATGCACACAGTCCAGCAAGCAGAGATAAATAAGCTGGTATCAACTCATCTGGGATGGGGATCCCCATTTAGTGGTCAAACAGATCGCTTCTGATCAGCCACACATCTTCTGTTTATACTACAATTTTAAGAATTTCTGCTCTGCATGAATCACTGCAGCTTTTACCTCTGGCAGTATTTTATGTAGCTGAGGTAGGAAAAAGAAGTTAGCATGTCTGGCCAATACTGAGAGTCTCTTCTAGCAAAGAACTACAGCGTAATTTTTTTCAGTCCATGTGAATGAGTGGATGTAAAATATGCAGTGAAGTCACATCAACCTATAGATGAGGAGAAGCTCACAAAAGGAGCCAGGGTCCTTCTAAATAAGACTCAAACTCGCCTGGTTAAAACTTGCGTCCTGTGTCTTTACCTCTTAATGCAACTCTTAGGTTACCTACAGTTAGAGGTTCTGTAGAAATGTTACATTAATAATAAATCAGTGAGCAGCTTATATAAATAAATGTGTTTGAAACATGTGACATGCACACGGCCTCTATATGTGACACTTGTTTGCTATGCTGCAGACGTAGTTTGTTCTCTGAGCACACAAAGCCACTTTATGTGTCATGACGTGCATGTGAGCGGCGGCGCAGGCATACCGATGTCATGCCCGGGCCCTTTAGCTGGCGTCTGTGTAAATTAGCATCCTTGAAGGGGTGGAGAAACAGTATGGCTCCCCACGGCGTAGCTGTCACCTCCCTTTCTGGTTGTCAGGGGATGACGCAGACATAAATAAGTGATGTGGATATTTTTAACCCCCCACGTGAAATCAGAGATAAATTGATTTTATTCCTGCAAGGCCCGTCAGCGATGCATATCCTTCTTTGATTCAGGCTGGCAGCCAGTGAAGGTGCTATGAATTTTTCATTGTCTCAAAAGTGAACCCCCCCCCCCACATACAGTTTGGTCCCCCGCCTGCTTCCTTTCTGTCTCGTTCTTTTTCTTCATCTCGTCTCAAATTCTTTGTGTCTGTTGTCTTACGTCTCGCGCACACTTGGTGCGTCTCATGTCTTTGTTTCCTCCTACCTGTTTCTCTCACGTATCCTGATATCATTGCTTCTTCACTCCCTGGCACAATGGCTTCACATCGACTTTGACTTCCCCAAGCAGCTCAATGTCACCGCTGACGTGCCTGAATGCCTCTCGAGTGCCTGTTTCCAGAACATTTCAGACTCATTGTCGCCGTGGTTATCTCATAGAGTTAAGTCAACACGACAGGCAATTTTAGGGCGAGGAGGAGATTAGTCATTGTGACAGAACACAAATAAATGATTATTGATAATATTCTTTTAATGATCTGGCTCTTTATTATGTGGAGCAGACTAAATGATGTCAGGAATGGTAAACTGTCTGCAATGTAGGGAAATTCTACAGTGAGCTGAGACAATTTAAACTTGAACTTATCAGAAGAACTGGGATAAGTGTGGAATTAAGGGTTTTCACACCTATAGTTCGTTTACTCTGGTCAGAAACAAAAGCAAATACAGGAAGAAGGTTCTGTGTTCTGGACTATCTGGGGAAAACTGAAGGTTTACGTCCATTTCACGGCTAGCCCATACAGACCTTTGCACATCTATGGTACCTTGCCGCATTGAGAATAAAACCTTGCTAGGGGATTTTTTTTTAGCACAAACTTGTAACATACACCTGGTAGTTGGTTCGGATCACGTTCACACCATAAGTTAACCATACCGAGACCACTTCCTCCAAAGGGTCTCGGTGCGGTTGTTTTGGTCCGCACACGAGCACGATTACTGTGTTTACACCTCCACAAATGAACTGCACCAAGGGGGGAAACAAACCCAAGTTCAATTTAAATGGAGTGAACATACCGTCTTTGTGAAAATTGTCCGAAGTAGCAGATGGCTTTACGGGTATTTATTTTACAAAAATGTACCTAAAAGTGGTCAAATACATCTCAAGAGTTATTAGATTATTAGAAAAAATCAAAAAAAAAATTCAAATTCACAAACACTCAGGGTATCAAGAAGAAAAAACTTTCAAAGGCATCAATCAGAGGCTCAGGAAGACTTTTGTTTTTTCAGATGGGAGCCAAATTCTGCAGATTTGGAGGGTTTTGAAATTTGTGGGCATAATCTCTTCTCACATGCAACAATGACGTGTCTTCAGTTTCCTGGAGTTGCAGATTCTTTTTTTAGATTTCGCAAGTTTCATACATTTTTTAATTAAAAACTAAAATTGTTAGTTTTCTGCCTTTTAGAGCAATGATAAATGTCACTTACATACATCAGCGGGAGTAGAGGTTAATTTCTGTGTTTAAGTTCACTTTCTTTTACAATACATGTAAAAAACCCTATTATTAAATATTACAGCTAAGGATGGGCACACAAATGAAGTTTGAAAAAATCATATTTTTAAACACAAACAAAAAAACCCAGTTTGCTGCTAATAAATGAATTTGGATACCACTTTATTAAATTACTTTAGAATATACTTACAGGCACTGCTTTGCTTTTACTGCATTTTATTGTTTTGGTTACGTGAGCTGTTTCTCAAATCAGCTAATATCATTTTTAGATTTGCTATTCTGAGTTCATACTGTAAAAATGCAGGTAACTAGAAAAAATAGGGGGTTAGCAAACCACAAAGTCAATGCTAAGCAACTCTTATTTGACATTTTAACACTGCAAACATCGACAGGCTGATGTTATCACTATAAATATTGGTGTGTTGGTTCAAAAACCGTGTTTAATGTGGCAAGAAATTACACGCAAAGGTAAAGTCGTCTACAGACCCCTTCAATCATTTCGTAGCATCCGATCATCGAGATTGCAGAGGGCTATGCTTTAACAGAACTACAAAAACAGCAGAGAGCTGAGCTTTCACACTGCAGGAGAATCAAAGGGAATACGGATGAAGGGTTTCTCACTGCTGATCTAAAATTAACTAGAAATCAATATGTGCCTCATAGACCATTGTGACCCAGAACACTGCTTCTATAAAAATAATCATTACTGTGCTCCACGCTTCATCTGCTTTCGTGCAAAGGGACGGAGGAACAAAATCATCCACCCTCACATACTGAAGGGTATGTGAGGTCCAGGTAAATTCTCTTCTCTTTATAAAACCTGCTACTCTCCCCCCAGCTTCAAAATGTCCTGCTGTATCAGACTCATCAGTTTTCTTCAGTTAAAAGTGGTTCAGATAGTTTAAGCATCACACAAGCCAGAGAACAGCATTAAAACCAAGTCTAGAAATGATTATTCTGGGTTTTTTGAACGAATGAAATAACCTGCTTTTAATGAACTTACTCGTGCTTAAAATAAAATTATATTTTAAGGTTGATATCTTTTAATTCTTCATGTCAAGTAATGCTATTTGACACACAAAAAACTATGACATGATTGTACTAACATTACAAAAATATTAGCATGCACATCAGCTGGATGGACTGCCTTGAAACCTTGTACACAAATTTAAGTTCCCCAGAGGATGAACCGTTGCCAAACTAACCAACGTTTACTTTTAGAGCCACTTTTCTGGGTAATGTAGTAATGTAGTTAAAATAACTTCACATACCACTGGTCTCCTGTTAGTCATTATAGTAACTTAGTTTTGGGAAAACATGAAAATGTATTGCTAAAATAATGGACTGGTTCATAAAAGGTCCAAAAGTAGTAGTTATCATTATTTTTTCTGGATTATTCACATATACACTTGAAAATAGAAGAGCATTTATATTTTTGCACATTTCCAGTCTTACCATCCACTCAAAGCTTTGTCACCTCTCTGGGAACTCCCAGGCCCTCCAAAGGCCTATCTTCCCTCACCACACTCCCTGCCGGTAACTGATAACCTCAGGGGTCGGTGCGTTGGTGGTTCTTGGTGTCCGGGGCTGGGAGCTCAGGTACCAGCTCACTCCTGGTGACTACTTGGCGGGGCCTGGTGCCTGTTGCTCGTTCAGGCCTCTTCCGGGGCAAAGGGGGCCCTCGGGCCTCTGGGCCTGCGGCTCGGTTCACTCTGGCACAGCTGGCAAAGCCGTCGGGCACGCCACTGCAGCCTCCTCTGGCTTCTGCTCCGTGGCTACTGGGTGACCCCTCATCTGGGGCTTTCCTCAGCTCTTCCCAGGAGGGTGGCACGGATGCCCCTCCGGTGGTCCTCCTTGGGCTCTCGCACTCTGGGGCCTCTGGATGTCTGGGGCCTGGATCTGCTCCATGCCTGCATCCTCTACATCCTCTAGCAGACCATTACATGGGGAAACCTTTTGAATACAAGCGAGCTGATCCACACAGGTGTTCACTGTCCATAGACATAAACTACACCTTTATTGGCTGCTATTTCCAAGCACATTATGCGCTGTCAGTCCTGCTTGCTACACAACATTCAATATTTAGTATTTACTGCTGTTTACACTTAGCTAGATTAACATGATGGTGTTGTGTTTAGTATGTTGCTCTGTTCTTTTGTTTGTTTTCTCTTCTTTTTCTCTCAACAGGTGATCCAGGAGATTTTTTTTTCTCTTTCTCTTTTTAAGTGCCCTTTCTCACTGTCCCTCTTCCCTTCTGTTTTTTTTTTCCCTTCCTCTTTCTTTCTCCCTTTCCTATCCCTCAGTCATGTCTGTCCCATCCGTAACAACTGAAAAAAAAAAAAAATAACAACAAAGGTCGATCAAATGGACCAATACGGCAAGGCCGTGATGACCCATTTGGCAAAGTAAATCCATTGGGTATCCTTGTTGGTCTTCAGACAACAATTCTGACAGCTAAAGAACCAAAAAAAAAAAAACGGTTCAGCTTAACGATAAAAAAAAAGAAAGCTTCGTCACATCCATGCACATACATACAGCCCTCTCAGAATCACTAATTAACCAAAAAACAAACAAACCTGTTTTTAGACTGTGGGACGAACCAGAAGAATCCGAAGCAAACCTTAAAAAACACGGCGAACAAACCTCTGCATCACTGATACACGAGACTGACACAGAATGACAGCAGTCAGAATGAAATAAATACTGTTCATTTAATCAGGTTTCCATTTTCCAAGACAGAAAAATTATATTTCACCTCTTTTTTTTTTTAAGCACAACATAAACTATATAGAACGCTTCATGTGATCCTTTTACTGCTTGAGAACATGTGTGAACCTTTTAGTCACTGGAAAAGTCCACGTAGTTACTCTGTGGTCCACTAATTAGTCCTGAGAGGTACTATTGTACAGGCTATACATGCAAGAGTAGAAGTCGATTTGTCCAGAGTCTATTCAGTCTTATTTAGTGTTTCACAAAGGACTGTTCGACTTTGTTCCTTCCAATATTAGACATCGAGAGCAAAGGACACCTTATGCATATCTTTGAGTCACCAGGGGCTCATAATGCTGCATTTAGGCACTTTTTGTCTTTCAGCAGTCATCATTATCAGCTGTTGAAAAGAGCTTCCAGCATTGTCCTCTGACTGATTCTTGGTCTGAAAGGTATCATATATTTTAAAAACTAAAGGAACAATGATTTTAAAATGCAAATCTGACCGTGCCCAAGCTCTCTCCTCTTTCCCTGTGTTTCTTATTCTCCATTAAACACAGCAGCAGTCCTAAAATCAGCATGAAACTTGATCTGTGGGGAGACTATTTGTAACTAATGTTCATAACAACCACAGGCACAATAATATGCTTAACCCAGCATTGCTACAAAAAAAACACCTCTCATTAGCATCATAACAGGCAGGTTTAATAGACAGGGACTCCTGAGATGATGCTTCATCGTGCACTCTTCATTACTTTTTATTACTATTGCGGTTCCTTTTAAATGCAGCCACCTCATGCTCCACATTCAGCACCAGCAGAGAGGCTGAGGCCATAAAAAGAACACCAAATGTGTCATAATATCTGGCAATGGCGACGTAAGGAGACTCTCAATGGTGCTGGGCTCAAGCCTCCAGCAGATGTGGAGAACAGAGAAGCAGTAAAGGGGTAGTAGTTATCTTGAACTAACATATTTTTTCGATAACATTGTCCTGGTTTTATTTTTATTAGACACCCGTGGCCACAATAGTGTTTATTCTACAGCAGAGGGTTACAGTGAAGCAAAGAGATGGCAAGAGGCATCCTAGGGGGGTGGGGGCCAGCAACAGGGTGGAGAAGCAGATGACATGATGAGAGGTGACACAAGGTGAGAAGAGGAGGAAAAAAAGAAGAGATGAGAGACGAGAAGTACCGAGGGAGGACAAGGTGAGTGTATTCCTGACGGTTCAGACGGGGGATTCATGACTCTAGCCTGATGAGCCCTCCTGAGAGGAGCTGACAGATGGATACCTGGGTGGAGTTTCAGAGGAGAGAGATAGCGAAGAGAGACATTGAGTAGAGATGAAATTACCAAAATGAAGATACGCAACTCAGACATAATTTCTCCAGGACTCATCCAAATAGGCTGAGATGTTCTTTGAGGTTTCGTGTTCAGTTATGAAATATGTTTTTCAGTGATGCCTCACAGGATTTTTAGGACCTACGTCCTTTTATTCTGTAACCTGGGAAAAGGCGAAAATCATCACAGCCCTAAGTAGAGAATTTCAAGGTTATACTCAGCGACAAAAAGGTCAATAACTGGACTCCTGTACATGACTGTGCTGCACCAGTGGATGATACTGCATATCCCAATGCTTTTGCTATTTGCTATCCCAAATTCTTTCAGTAAAACACACCGCTGATGATGCACCGATCAGACAATAACGGTGATTTTGCTGAGAATCAATTTTTTTCTGTGGGACAAAGTTTAATTGTGTAGCTGATACCTGACTTCCAATTTTTCAGTCTGCCCTTACACGAACATCTACATCCTCTACACAATCCTGCAACCAGAAAAAACTCATTAAAATTGTCTTTATCCACCACTGAAATAGTCCCACAAATGCAAATTATTCTTATTTGAATTATCTTTTCTAGTATCTACAATGAGCAGCTGTTTTAAGAGATTACATCAATATGTTTTTAAGGATTTCTTCATAGGGAGCCTTCAGGGCTGCAGACTGGATCAGGAGTCAAGCTGAGAGATGGGCTACCAAATAAAAGCCTAAAATTGGGAGAGAATTTGTGAAGCCTAGTTGCAGAATCAAACTGAGACAATAACACAGGCAGACTGTGAGCAGGCCTTGTTTTTGGGAAAGAGTTTTCTTTGTTTATAATAAAACTACATTCCAAAAAGTGCTTCAGGAGATATTACTTTACATTAGGGGGCCACATTGCATCCAGCAACCTGCTTTTAAGACAACAGATAAAACCTTAACATATTTTGCAGAGGAGATCAATGAGAGGGGTCATGTGATTGTGTTCACGGTGAAAGGTGAAAGTTTCTCCCACTTCAAAGCTGTAGATTTTTCTTACTTTGTGCACAGCAATTTAAATTCAGCGCCTGCAGTGAGTGAAAACCTGTGACGAGTAAAGAAAGGAGAGGTGGGGATTGTGGACCAATAGGGAACAGACTAATGACTGGATGAGGGGAGGTTGGGGGCAGACCTGACCTGTTCAGTTAGTGTGATGTTAACCTGCCCAACTCCCCCTGGATCCATCCCACTTCCCCAGTCACCCCCACTATAAATAAACCAGGGAAGGAGAAGAGATACGCTTCCCTTTCCCTCCCCCGCCCACCCCTTCCTGTCTCCACCCGGCCAGGAGAAAGCGAGCTGGTGATGTCAGCATTGGCTCAGAGGTGATTAATCAGCTAAATTAGCACTTGCTTGGGTTCAACGGTGTATTTGGGTGAGATGTTTGGGACGGAAGGAAACAACACAGTCCGGAGTTAATACAGTCTGAACACAGCAAACAATTACAGCCAGGACTGCTCCGTGGACAAATCTAAGAGGCCATTAAGGATTAGTACAAAGGAGAGAAGCTATAATAGTGTGCAGGATGATAAAAAGGGAAAAGAAAAGGTTTAAAATGAATATATTTCTCTGAAAATTAATAAACGAGCTACATTAAATTCAGGGCAAAGTGGGTGCTGAATGTTTCTAACGGGCCTGGACAGACATTCAAGTGTTTCTTCATATTCACACTCCTTAATTCACCTCAGTTTTCAGAATCAAGATAAGTGGCCTAAGGTGGAGATGAAGAGCTGTTATTCTCATTAGCAAAGCAGGAGTGATTCATTCAGAGTGAAAACAGCCCTCTGCATCATAATGAAATAGACATCGTACAGGTCTGCTTCTTAGAATTTAAACATTAGAACCTGACTTTAGCAGTATGATAGTGATACTAATGTTTGGCTTTATTTTGTTGGGTGTGGGGGACTGTGGCCACTTTATTTAATGAAGCCCACGGTAGTGCTGGTGGGTAACATGATCCTCAATTCCATTTCATTAAGAGACAAAAGCTTCAGTGGGCTCACAAGCTGCTGTAGTTCTTGTGTCAGTCCCAAGCCCTGAAAAATGGGAGGGTTGTGTAAGGATGGGCATCCAGTGTAAAATCTATGCTAAGTCAAACATGTGAACCCAAGGGCGACCCCCAAGTTGATTTCATCCAAGAGTAAATCCTGTAATAGCAAAAAGCAAATATATATTTTCTACAGCAACATCCAGCACAGGTGCAGTTAGCCCACTAGCTGTTATGTAGCTACACAATCTGTATCTGACACCAAATCGGCTTTGTCGTCATTACTTATGTATACAGTATACATGCTGGTTCTGCTGCTGTGTACATAAATGACATGAAGTACAAACAACAGACCAACATAATGGTGCAGGACATTGTATGTGTTATCATTCCCACACAGTGTGCAAGCAGGAGCTGTGCACAAACTATCAAAACTGCAGTTCCCTTAATGGGTACCATTAGTACCAGCACTTTATGTTGTAAGAAAATGTTCATGCCAGCTTCAGAGCTCGTATTTTTAGTCGTCTATAGGTCAATTATGGATCCTTAATTGTTTTTATGCATTTTATGCAGCCCCCCCAGAAGTATCTTTAAGTATGAGACTCAGGCAACCCAGAAAATGTGACTTCCAGTGATGTAGTAAAGACTTTATATTAAATAAAACCATAAGCTTCACTTAGATCTAACCAGAAACCAGAGCAAAAGTATTGTAATGCATGTGGTTCAACGTGTAGTCTGTAAGCCAAACGTCTCCTTCAAACTGTTAGCTCTACGAGTGTTTCCAAAGCTGCTGTGAGGATGCATTGTTGCATGCAGTGTTGCATTGTTCATGGCAGAGAGATCAAAGAAAGAGTCACAATTCAATTTTTTCATCTGTTCTTAGTAAATGCCAACTGGATGTCTAAATGGACATAAATGACATGTTGGGGGGGTAAAAAACCTCTAAAAATGAATGAATTGGATGCAGTGGGTCATCATGCAGAGCTACTTTCCCATTTCAGCTTGTACCTAATTGCACTTTCACCAGGAAAAGCACAATGCTGGCACAGCCAAGACAAAAGGTACGCGAGCAGGACTTGGCCATTGTTACTGCCAGCTGCAACCTTGAGGTCCGTTTTTAGAAAGCCATCCCCAGGCCCTCTACTTTATAAAATTGCAGCTCATCTTAAGAGAAACGCACAGTCATCTGGCTAAAAGCGGTGCGGGTAAAACTAAATGGAAGTTTAATTTCACTTTATTGCTGGTTTCCCTCTTTTTTCTTTTTATGCAGTGACTCAAATTCTCATTTGGAGGCCAAAAGGTGATATCTGACTTTTTATTCTTAGTTTTTACTTGTGATACAAACAAATGAATCAGTTGAAGGTCTATTGTTAAGGTTCAGTGATTGTACCTGTTGAGCTCTG
Source organism: Neolamprologus multifasciatus (assembly GCF_963576455.1). Classification (NCBI taxonomy): domain Eukaryota; kingdom Metazoa; phylum Chordata; class Actinopteri; order Cichliformes; family Cichlidae; genus Neolamprologus; species Neolamprologus multifasciatus. The sequence goes on from NC_140454.1 coordinate 26,795,200, forward strand.
CACTTCAGAAGTGCACTAACACTCACGATTTAATTAAATCTGTAAAAATAGCAGGGGTGGATTAACTTTTGACATTTCACCAAAAGTTTGAAGGGGTGTGAAAGAGATCAAGAGACACCAAGGACTTCCCAGTGAAGCATTTTACATGATCTGTCAGCATACTCCAACTTTATATGAAGACATCAAGTTTAAAAAGATTAAAAGAAAGTTAGAGTCACTAAAAAAAAATCTCCGAGGCTAAACTATTTGATTCTCTCGTCTCTCTGAGGGCCTTTCAGTCCACTGAACATCACACTTTTTCCTCGCCAGCAGCGATCAGCAGATGTTTCTCAGAGGCGATAGTCAAGGCTCCGGCTGTTCTACGAGGCTGGTAATAACCGCTTAACAGTGGAGGGAGCTTCACAGTGATGCACACTACTGCTTTCCCCTTTTCCCATTAAAAAGAGTGTCTGTTGAGATTTCAGCTATGATGAAACAGTGATCTTCACACACAAGGCTACAGCCAACAGTGGAGGAAATAATTATTTGAATCCTTGCTGAATTTATAAGTTTTCTCATTTACAAAGAACTCATTTTTATGACAGTTTTATTTTAATAAAAAGGAGTAGAAAGTCATTGAAGAAAATCCAGAAAGAAACATATTACATTGATTTGCATGTCAATGATTGTAATAAATATTTGATCCCCAAGTCTTTACAGAAAGTCTTCAAGTCCTTTAGAGTTCTTGGATGCAGCTTGGCAACTGAAAGCTTCAGGGACTGACGTCTGGAGACTAGCTAGGCCACTCCATGACCTTAATATGCTTCTTCTTTAGCAACTCCTTTGTTGTCTTGGAAGCATGTTTTGCATCATTGTCATGCCTGAAGACTGACCCACAACCCATCTTCAGTTATCTGGCTAAGGGAAGGAGGTTCTCGTCCAAGATTTTATGTTACAGAGCCCCATCCATTGTCCACTCAAGGTTGTGAAATCATTCTGTCGAGACTGTCTTCATATCTGTAACAAGCACCTCTCGCGTAGTTCTAGGCTGATCCACTACCTTTCTCGTAATCATCCTCACCCCATGAGGCAAAATCTTGCAGGGAACTCCAGACCAAGGGCGACTGATGGTCATATATTTCTCCCATTTCTGAATAATCACACCAACCTTTGTCATCTTCTCAACAAGCTTGTTGCTGATGGTCTTGTAGCCCATTTCAGCCTTGTGCACCTCTACAATTTTGTCCTGATGTCCTGTCACAGCTCGTTGGCTTTGCCCATGGTGGTGGAGAGGCTGGAATCCATTAAATTGATTTTTTTGAACTGGTGTGCTTTATACACATAGCTATTTGAGATCAGATGTAATGACTGACTGATTGATTGATACCGTTGGAGCTATAAATGTAGAGCTCTATATAATTCTGTGAGAAAAAGAAAAAAAACACATCTTCCTTCATGTACTGACTCAGTAGGCATTTTCCCCCCTGATTTTCAAACTTTAATCACTAGTTTTAGGTTTGCTTGAATAAAACGTATGTTTAGATTTCACATTATGGTCCCAACATAGTGAAAAATTATAATAAAATAGGGTTTTTCTTTCTGTGGTGTCCTCTGCTAGTTTAATTTCCTGCCTTTTCTTCAAAAAATGGATTAGGGTAGGGTTAGCGTACCACCATTCCTTGGACCTTAGTGCTAATAGTGGTTGCCAAGCAGCTTACTGCCACATTCTGGTAATGTACCCTAAATGTAACCTACAGCATTGTGTCCTACCAGGCGTCAGTTAAAACATGGGAAAAAAGTGTATATTTTAAGTGAAAAACTGTACTTGTAAATTGCACTGAATTTTTCACAACACTAGCTTTGCCTGGAATTACTGTTAGAAGCTAAAATCAGTATGGTAATCCAAATACATCTCTACCCAGCTGAAGTTATGACACTTTCACACATAACCATTTTCCTGTACAGTGCAGAAGGTTTGAATTTGTATCAGCGAATTAAGAACCAGCAGAACTAGCTTGCCAATAACTGTCACCGTATCATGCTGGGTATCACGAGAGCATATCAAGTAAACAAAGAGGTGCTTTTGAAAAGAGTTGAAAGGAGTCAAACAGAGTCTGAACTTTTGGCCACTGGCTTCGAAAACCCCCAGACAACATAATTCATCAGCATGCACTGTACTGTACAACCCAAGGGCATAGCAGAAATACAGTAAACTGCACATTACCTACATAAGGACAATGAAGGAGCTGATAAAGACAAAGGTTCAAGAACTGTACGTCCTGGCAGAGGACAGGGAGGAGTTGTCAACATGCTGTAGTCAGAAAACGAAGATCACAGGATCACGTCTACAACTTTATTTTGAAATTTTTCTAATTTGATTATCAGCTATAAAGCCAAAATGCAAGAAAAGACCACATCGTACAAGTAACATCTTTACGTTATGAGTATTTACTTTTTTACCATGTGACTTAATCAAAAGCAAACTGTATGGTTCACTGGTGACCTTGTGGATGTTAAGAGGTTAAGAGCAGTGGAACGTGCTTTAGAAAAGACAAGCAGGCATGTTAAGTCCTACAGGTGTCTGGAGAGGGTGCAGCTGCTGGATAGACCACCACACGCACACACACATATACACACACACATACAACAGGATGGGATCAGCAGCTAAAGGCCTTTCAGCAAGCTCCTCCATCTCCTCTTTCACAAGCAGAGCTTTCCTGCAGCCGAGTCACGCTCTCCTGACTCCGTCCCCACCACAAAACCCCCTCACCTTCCTGCACCCCCGTCTTATTGGTCTGCAATGGAGCATGGTGGCAGATGAGGTCCTTTGACACACAGACAGAAATACAAGAACAGGCGAATGAGAAAAAAAAACAAAAACACTGAGTGCATTTTTCTCTGCCTCTGTACTGACGCTATCTTGTGGCGCCGTTCACGCGATTTGAGCGCGTGCACTCGGGCACGCCCGTTGCACTGGTGTCTGATCCAATATTTCTTTCCTCTCTCCAGGCTGCACAATATAGTGTCAGTGCTCTCTGTAATGCGATCCCAGCTCCTCTCTTTGTGGTGCTAATGTATTTGGAGCCCCCCACCCTTGGGGCAGCAATTATTTTTTATCAGCCTGTGAAAGTTAGTTAAGTGCTACAGAGTGAGGGTGAGCGGGCAGCACAGGGAGGGCAGCAGGGGGGAGGTTGCATTGACTAAATCCTGGCCTCAGAGCCCCTCGGTGCACGAGCTGACAACTACACAAAACATCAAGGAAGCAGGCGCCATTATTGCTCAAATATTTTCCCATAGTTAGAGAGCGACTCGAGGGAGAATTGGACAAATTAAGTCATAACGGAAAAAGTGACAGGCAGGGAGGAGGGACAGGAAGGAGAAGATCGGGTAATTGGGAGAGACGTGATGATAAGATAACAGCCACACTAGCTTCTTTATTTAATTAGCTCTCGTCTGAACTGACGCACCTAGCCGCCCCCCTGCTGTGAGAGTCGTCTGCTGCGGTTGCTGCGAGCACATATGGCTGCGTGTCACTAAACGCTTCATCACTCGTCCCCATTCGCATATTTTAACGAGCTAATTGGTCTAATGTATGCACTTGTAAGCACATTAAGCTAATTAATGTACACTGGACGGTTGAGCTGACATGATATGGTGACCTTTGCTTCTTCCTGCCGTATTTAGTTTTCTTTCTCATACTGTTATTTTAACCATGCAAATTGAAAAGTCAAATACATATTAGAAACACAAACTGTGACATTTCATAACTCAGCAGATGTCTGTTGGGAATTTATCTTTGTTTATAACCGTAATACTTCCGAAAGAGAATGTGGCTAGCAGACCAGATGTGCATGATTTGGCACAGCGAAACCATTCATTCAGCTTTGTTAGGGAACCGGATTTTCCTCATGCAGAAACAATTCACAAGAATCATCAACAAAATTTATTTTGGAAATACATCCTAAGTTTACCTTTCACAGTTTTCTTTGCACCGGTTTCAACATCTACAAACTCCATGAGATGAGGAAGCAGAGTTCATGCAGAAGCTGACGTTTACTAGACAATGAAAAACAGAAGAAGCAGGTCACATCACGCTGGACTCTAATCCTTCCAGACTTCACCACATTCACGGGTTCAATACCAAAAACCATCCTTCATAAGTTTGACTTACTTTGACTCATAAGCAGTGCACCAGCAGCTCTGTGTGGTTCTGTTTTCACACTAGCACATATTGCACTTATTCCTTACCATGGTCACAACCTTAGTTTACTAATATATTCAAAGATTAGCAAACATTTGCTGATTAGCAGCAAGTAGAATTCTAAGGCAGTGCAGAAGTGTTAAAAGCAGCAGAAATAAACATGTTAACACCAAATACAAAAACAAGTTTTGGTCTCTATAGGGTCATTCTATTTCAAATTACAAATCATCATTCATGTTACTGGTAAGAAAGGGCAATGAAAATTTTAGGCTTTTATCTCTAATGGTTTTTCAGATATTCGTATTCAAACGCTTCAGATTAAATGTGCAAAAGAAACAAAAACCCAGAAATGTTTAAAAAATTGCTAATTTGAGATGAATGACCTTACATCTTTTTTCTTCCAGATATTTATTTCATAAAGGCTTCTCTGACAAACAGGTGGATGGGAACATAGGCAGCTTCACCTTATTATAATTAACTAATCAATAATATGGCTGCTGTGTCTTTAAATGTACCGAAAGACTATCCAAGAAGTCTATGCTCTAGTTTTGGAGAGTGAAATTCTAAGATTTTCTTTGAATGTTCTGCGTTTAAACTTGCTGACCAAGCTTTCTTGTATTTTTTTTCACCCCTTCATCAAGCATTGTCACTTTTGGCTCCAAAATATAAAACTTCAAAATGCTAACTTCAAACCAATGTGTGACACCATGATGGCTTTTACATACTGCCGTTAAGATAAAGCCTATTATTAGTTTATTATTAGTACTAAAAATACAAAATACTTAGAGAAGAATTAATAAAATGAATATGAAGGGGAGCTGACCTCTGAATGACCTCATCATGGTATTTTGGAAAATTTCTAAACTAGCTTATTTTGCATTAGTAAATGTATTTATTTAATTTATTTAAGAATACATTTTTTAATTCTGTTATTTATTAAAACATTACTAAAGTAATGTATTATTTAAACTAAAATAAAAACACTTCTAATAAATCAACATTCCTAAACATTAATAAATACTTTAAATTGAAGACTGAAAAATTAAACTCTCAGTAAAACCTCATTTGAAAACATTTTCAAATTCCAAATTAAAAAATGGATTTTCATAATATTTTTTAAAATACAACTTAAAAGTAAAACAAATTACTTTAGTGATGTATAAATATATAAAAGAACTAAAAAAAATATATAATTCACTAATGTATATTTTATTGTACAATTCATTATTGAAGTAATAAATTCTTTATTTTGATGCGCGTGGCTCTTCTGGCCCTCCGTATTTTATAGCCACATTAAGAAAAAAAAAATATTATTGATCATTTTTGAGAAAAAGGTTGAAATACTATTTCAAGAAAAGTTGAAATATGGACATTATGGTAGTTGTGGCGCTAAGACGCCATAGTAGAGAATCTTAAAAAGCTTAGACAACAAAGTCTGTAGATATGTCCATATTTAATGTTGTGTTGCAGGCAGCCTTGATGTGTCTAAATGTGTGTATGCAGCATCGTGGGAAATGTATGTTTTGGTGAAAAGCAGCAAATGTATCCTTTGAACAGAAGTTTGATTAACAATATAAAAGCGGCTGACACAGGGACATGTGAGGTAAATGGAATAGCAATGCAGGTACCATCAAAGCCATGGACCAACTGACCCACGTTGTAACTGTTAAAAGCTGTAAAATGTTTTAAATCCCAAGTAAAAGGCACCCGAAGTTTATTAAACTCCATTCAAACAAATATGTCTTCTTTTACGATAATATTGTGACTGTTTAGCCGGCCACCTGCATTAGTATAATTATGGGGGAAAGTATCTGACAGCGAACATCTGAAATGAAATGTGACCTGCACCCAAATGCACACCTGTAGAGTGAAGACCCACCGAGTGTGTGTTTGTGTGTGTGTGTGTGTGTTTGTGTGTGTGTGTGTGAGAGAGTAAGGGGCAGGTGATAAGAATGCTACTGGAGATGGTGAGAGGGTTGTAACCGAGAGGCACTAAAAGCTCTGAGCTCCTTTGTGTACGAGTGCGTAAAAGTGTGTTTCAGTGTGTGTGTGTGTGTGTGCTCCATTATCGCGCTGTCAGGCTGCACAGGCCTGGCGTCACAGGTCTCGAGGATCACACAAAGACAGTACTGTGAGGACAGGTGAAGCCAACACAAACAGCATTGTGCCTTCCAAGACAAACCGCTGCACTCGCACTGTGAATGAGGAAGGTGAAGAATTACAGAAATTCATCCTTGTTGCTCCTCCATAACATCGTTTTCACAGAAGACACTTGTCGCAGCACAGGTGTTCCTAATACCATGAACAGCACCTCTGTTTCCTTCTGTATGACAATGAGACAACACGCACAATAACCAGTATGCTCAAGCTGATGCTGCCAAAAATGAATATTGCATTAAATACTTGTAGGATGTCAAAATGCCATCCATTAAATGGTTCAGATCCATTAAAGCATGCTGATTGCACAATCATGTTTCCAATAAAGTCGGGATGATGTGGAAAGGTCACCAAACATTTTCAATTAATTTAGAGTCTATTTTTTCTTAATTGAAAACAGTAAAAAGACAGCATATTAACTGTTCAAACTTTGACTGTTTGCATTTTTTTATTTTCTGATCTGTGACCTCAGTGAACACTTTCCTGATGATTTTATGGTCTCAATTACCAATTTAAAGTCTTGTCTAATAAAATGTGATGTTCATTTTGTAAATAACAGTCCTTTATGGTTAAAGTAGAGGAGTTATTAGGGTAGGGTTTCAACATGAGCTGGCTTTTAACTGAAAAATCGCTTCTTTTTGAGCTTGCAGTGTCTTTTGATTTTTCAGTAAGATCTGTCTCTCGCTCGTGCTCTAAGTAAGAACCTTGAAAACCAGTAAGTGCCATTGTGAAGACTATGTTCATCTTTTCTCTAAGATTTATAATTAGTACCCAACATTTGCAGTCTATTTTTCCTCTTGTGCCATCTTCAAAAAAAATCTAACATGTTGTCTTTGTACTATGTCCATTTATAATTTATTCAGTGAAAATACAGAACTTACCATCAAAGACCTTATAACTACTGGAGGACTGCTGCTCTCTGGACTTCCTGATTCAAGAGAAGGTCCAGCATGGCACAAAATATTTGTGATACAGTGGAAACAGTTCAGGAAATCACTGTGCCTCTAACATCTCCCTAATGCTTGGAAATTGGTGTCCTATTATAAATCCTGACCAATCAGCATGCATTAGCAGAATTTTGCCATTTTATGGGTAAAGTCCTCTTGACTGTAAGAAAAACTTGTGAAATCTAAAGTGTGCAAAAAATGTTGCACTTTTTTAGGCCTATGCTCTGCAGCCAGATTCTGTACAGTGAGATCTAAGGCCACCTGTTCAGTTTTATTAAATGTTGCTGGGTTAACATAACAGGTAGCAAATTAGCTACATATCTTGCAAACTGCAATCATTTAGCTTGCTAGCTCCTTAATTCAAAAGTCAACCGTCCCACAGCCCAGGTATCTCATAAGCTCCAGGTTCACTTAATACCAAGATTCTGTTTAATTTGATGTGATGCGTTGTGTCTTTTCCCCCCAAGTACACTAAAATACCACAAATCCAATCCAATTAATTTTTTAGAATTTCTAATCTTTTCTGATTTCGGTCTTTAAACGGGTGGTTGAAAATCCTCCTGTGGCCTCGGTACGTTTCACTCACAATATGAATGATCTCTGTTCAGCCTCATCTTTGTCCTGTTCTCCCTTTCTTCCTCCAGATCCCTGCCTTCTACCCCGATTCTCACCGACATGCATATCTCTTTCCATCTCTCTCACATTTTTGACCCTCTTACTCTCTGCCTTTGTGCCATCATCCTTCCTTTCTAATCCTGCTAGAGCCGAATCCCCCTTTATCCCTTTGCCAGTCTATCTGCCAAGTCTAACTGTCTATCATTCCTTGGCTCATTGTCTCGTTTCTCTCATCCACCCTGTCCATTCCCCTGTAAATCCCTCGTCTCCTCCTCCTCTGTACTGTACCTCTCCACCTTTCTTTGTGTACCTGACTGTGAGCCTGCTGAAACCAGGGGGCCACGGTGGCTTAACTTTAATTGATGCATCGGATAGAGGAGAGGAAGAGGGATGGCTCTGGGCTGACAAGGTTAATTCTGTTTTTCCAAGCTCCTCGTCACCTGGCGGCAATTAAACTCATGACATCCCTCCTGAGGGGAAGAGACACTAACGGTAAGCGAAAAAGAGGAGGGACTGATTCCACGAAACTTGTTCAAAGACAATGAGAGACAAAAGTAAACCATGGAAATAAATGGGAAAAAAAACTTTACATAAACCAGTGTGGCATGGATGCTGTGCTGTAATGAAAATATTAAAATTCAAGAGGATTATGGTTATATTGATATTGACAGTTTCTTCAAGGGATGCCTGCATCAAAAGCTCCCCTGGCATATTGTAATTGGAGATGAAGCTTGACAATGGAGAGATATGAATTAATGAACTTCACAAAGAAAGACGTGAAGGTTTAACGCTAATGGAAAAGTAAAGAACAACAGATAATCCGGTATGAAATTCCATTTATTCTACAATAAGCTGTAAGATATTTTTTGAGAAAATAAGCCAGAAGAAGACGCCTCCTGCAAACATTTGTGAGAAAATATTGTGTGGTCACGAGCTCTGTATGGTTATTATCATCCATGAAACATAAATTGATTTGATTCATTTTAATCTCAGGATGAATTATACCACCCTGAAATATCTTAAAATATCACCCAGGCAGCAGTCACATTTGTCTTGATCTATTGTCTGGATCTATTCTGCTTTTTCTTATTCCTTGTCATGTATCTCCTGTTCCACTGATGTAGGTTCAAATTAAACATGTGCAGAGTTTCATATCATGAGGTTAGTGTACATACAAATAAGCCCCATGAGGCTCTTGCTGCCCCAGATGCTCTGTTTTTTCTACTCTTGTATCTTTATGAGGTCATGTAGAGGAGGGGATCGCCTAATATGGTGATCTCAGGCTCAGAAGCTTCACCCACCTATTGTCAAAGTCTCTAACAACAGGAAGCCAATCAGAAGACACTGTGGCATAAAAGGGGAAAGGGATAAAATAGATCGTTTCTGTCAGGGTTCTGGGTCTGAGCAACCCAGGATCCCTGAGCAGTTATGGACTGGTTATATCTTATGTATTTTTGGTGTTGCTTCTCCTTTTGCTCTATGCTTGTACATATGTGTGTGGGTGGCTGTGTGTCTGAGCACTCGTTTATAGGAGCCTTCAGGCCTGGTGGGTGTGGCCCTGCTAGGGGACTGGCCACACCCGAAGCCACGCACCTGCTGCTGATCAGGCCTCGTCGGGGGAGCTACTTAAGAGAGTCTTGGAGCTCCCACCGACGTGGGATCATTGCGTGAGACTCCACGTCAGTCAACCAGTTCAGCCTAGTTAGTGTATGTGTATGCCCGCGGTTTTATGTGTCCTGACGGCTGCTTCTATTGTGTCCCCAGGAGAAGTGTGGAGCGCCAGATCGCAGCCAGCACGAGGAGTGCTGAGACACGGGAGCGGAGAGCACAAACACTGGGAGAAGACACGACACGGGAGTCTGGGGAAAGCACGGGAATTTATTGTTGTTTTTCATACACTGTAAATAAACGCACTGTTTACACACAGAGCACCGCGCCTGGGTCCTCCTTCCCTACACCCCCACGGTTTGCCATGCCAAACCGTGACAGTTTCAGGCAGAGGATGGAGCGAAGGTTGCACCAAGGACCAGAATCGGTCCTTTCTTTCTTTCTTTTTTTTTTTTTTTTTTAAGAATATCAATCAAAAAAAGACACAAAAAACCCACATTACTAAAAATGTACAAATTTAATTACATATCATCGAGTGAAATAAGTATTTGATCTCCTAGAATGCTGCCAGAATTTAGGCTCCCACAGATTGCAATCACTCAAACAATCATGTACAAATACTTCTGATCTTCAGTTGTTATGTATATAAAGGACACATGTCTACAGAATCAGTGTCTTACATTTGCAACTCTTCAGCACCATGGGCAAAGACCAACAAGCTTTTAAAGGAAATCAGGGACAAAAACAGACCTCCAGAAGTCTGGAATAGGCTACAAGACCATCAGCAAGAACTTTGATGACAGCTGTTGGTGGAAAAGATGTAGTGGACAAGTATTGGATTGAAATCTGGTGAACAAGGCACATTTACAGGCCCGTCTTAAGTTTGGTAGTGAAAGTCTAAATGATTCACAGAAGCCTTGGGCGAAAGTGCTATGGTCAGATGAAATCAAAACAAGCTCTTTAGCATCAACACAAGTCGCCATGTTTTTGCAAGACAAATGCTGAGCATGACCCAAAGTTCACCATCCCCACAGTGAAGCACGGAGGTGGAAACATTTTTGTTTGAAGCTGTTTTTCTGTTAACAGTACAGGACAACTTCACCGCAATGAAGGCCTAATGGACGGGGCCATGCAGTGTAAAATCTTGGACGAGATCTCTTCTTCCCTCAGCCAGAAAACTGAATATGGGTCGTGGATGAGTCTTCCAGCATGACCTTCCAGCATTCCACTGTACAGGGAATTATTTTCAGTCAGATTACAGTTCAAGATCTTTTGAGTACCACATCTCTCACTTATAAAGTAAAAGAAACTATTTATGGTTATTTTTGTGATTTTTTTTAAGGCCTGAACATGAGACTGAAGCCTAAGAAAGCAAATATTTTCCGTTGTGTCATTAAAGAGCAACGTCTGATTCATGAGAGGATGATTTTGGCTCAGGCCTAACAACTCAGATCCAACCTATCCGCAGCTAGCATTTATCACCCCTTGGCATTTCACTCCATTTCCAGACACAACAAACGATGGCACCGAATTGTCATCGTCCTGTGCCTGAAAACAAAACAGAGCACCACCCATGAACAGCAAGCAGGAGGAGGCGGAGGAGGGAAGGGGGTGTTAGGCGAATGTGAGAGAGGCAGGAAGAGAGAGAGAGGGGCTGAGATGTGGTAATGTCAGCGGAGATAAGGAATGATTAAAGAGCGAGCAGTAGAAGCAGACATGCTGAGTTGGTCCAGCTAACTATTCACTCATCAGTCTCCTAATGGTCCACAGGGGGGAGCGAGGGAGGACGGACGGGAGGGGGGCATTGTTTCAACACGGGTTCCCAGATGTTACAATATGGCCTGTCTCATGTTTGGCTTTTTTTTTTCTTTTGAAAAGAGAAACCTTAAAAAGTCTGATCACTGCAGCCATCTGGTAGGATGTGTACCCATTTCTGCCAGATTAGTTTTGTTTTTTTAATTTTCTCTGCTACAAAAAATATTTCACAGTCCAGAGCTGAAAATCACTTTAGTCAGGTCATATTGATGGTTAACTGAGGCAAAGGTAACTGCAAAAAAATATATAAAAATTATGCGCATAGGCAGGTTAAAATGTGATCTATGATAATATATGATAAAATATGATGAGTTTTGATCTTGCTGGACTTTTCTACTTCACCTTTCACCTGATTTAACTCCCACTGAAATTGTCCAGTCGGAGTTAGAAAAGGGGTTGGTTTAGTTAGAAGAATAGTAAGATCAAGTATTTACATGGGCTTTCTTTTTCTTCTTCTTCTTTTAAAAAGCCAAAACATGCAGTTCCTCTGATGTCCACTTGAGGCTCCATCAATGAGTCAGTCCCTGTAGAGTTCCATGTTAAAATGTTACAGGTTTAAAATTTTACAGCAGAATTAAATATATTTAAATACAAAAAAATAATAAAAAAGGGACTCTATAGCTATAGATTTCCCACATATTTATATGGATGTTACTGAGCATTAATCATGAGGTGTTTGTCTCTGTGTGGACATTTCATACAGTCTATGGCGACAGCTTGTTGACTGCATTGGATTTGTTAGCTGATACCTTCATAGTAATTAAGTGTACTTGTAGAACATTTATTAAAATATCTTAAAAATGGCACACAATAAAAGTCATACAAAATGTAATTTAAGGAGAAAATAAGCCTAAAATAAATTATAAAACACTTTGACTCAATTATACAGACCCTGCAAGACTCAAGTGCTAAATGAAATTAAAAAAGCAAACTTCATACTTAATAGTCAATTGGAAATGTAGAGAAATAAAATAGAAGTAGGCGAGGAAAATATAATGAAATTTAGTAGATCTGTCTACAATAATAATCTTTAACAAAGAATTGAGATACCAATAATTATTATCTAAATATGGTCACTCCTGGCTCTATTAAAGCCACAAATGCAAATCCCTCCAAGAGTCACACATATGCTCCCATCTTCAAATAAGAGCTCATCTCCTCACCTGCACTCACTTCAAGTCATTGGTTTAAATGTGTTAAATTGTTGATGTGCAGGCTGGGAATGGATTTCAGACCAAGAGTTCAATCCAAAGGTGAAACTGATCGGAAGTCCCTCAGTAACAGCTGGCTTGTACCTATTCAATCATCATCAATTTGCCACATGTGGTAATTCAGTTGTGGCGAGCAGGAACAACAGTGAGAGCTTTTCCACGGTTGCAGCTGCGTTCGAGGGATTTTGTTTGCTTCTCTCGTGTTTTCTCTTTTCTTTGCTCCTGCTCCACAGTCTGACCTCATTTATCTCGTGTTCCCACCCTACTCCCACAACATCTGGTTTCCTCTCGTCTCCCCTTCCTTGATCCTACTTACGGCTGCATTTCTCAAATTAATGAATTAACACTAATATGGAGGATTCTGTATTTGTTTCTGATCAATCTAACAGGTGGGCCACACAGATTTCCATCATTCCGTCGGTGTTTTGGAGCAGCTTTGAATTGTGGTTGGTCAAGGCTGACTTAGATATGAAAACAAGTTGGATGTTTGTGTTCATCAAATTAAATGTAAGACTTTTTAAACACATTTTTCATCCCACAGAAATGTTTGCATAATATGATATTCCAGCATATATATGATTAAAAGTTTGCCATGATGGGCATGAAGGTCATGGGAATTCAGAGCTTTTAACGATTTTGTTCTTTTTCCAAGGTGGAAAAATTACGCTCCTGAAATGGCCTTCCCAAAGCTCCAACCTCAACCCTATTTAAAATTTGTGGCCTATGCTTAAAAGCCAGGTCCGTGCAAGTAAACCAACTAATTTAAATGAACTCTCCTAATTCTGCCAAATGAGTCATCAATATCCAGCTAGAATTACACCAGAAGCTTGCTGATGGCTACCACAAGTTTCTGGTTGAGGTGGGGACATTTAACTAAATATTAGTGGGTGTGTTTGTGCACTTTTACATCTGCACATGTAATTTTGACCCTGTGTGGATTAGAGAAAATTAAAAATAATTTCAAACTCATCACCAAATTCTTATTTTTAAGGGTGTTTTCACACCTGTGGTGTTTAGTCCTTTTAAATTGATCTGGGGTTTATTTTCTCCCTTGCTGTGGTTCGTTTGTGCAGGTGTAGACCAAAACAACAGTACTGAGACCCTCTGGAGGAGGTGGTCTTAGTGCACTTCCAAATGAACTCCAGTGAAGTCCATTTTTGGTGTGAATCTGATCCAACCCTGATCTGAACCAACTACCAGGTGTACGTTGCAGGTTTGAGCTAAAAAAAAAATTCCATAGCCACGTAGTTTTGTATTCTGGGATGTGGAAAGATACCCGGATGAACCTAAATTCTCAGTGTTCTCCATTAGTCCACTACACAGCGCCTTCCTCCTGATTTACTTTTGTTGCTCCCACCCCAGACACATCTGGCCAATAAGCGGACTGAATATATTAACAGTAACACATTTTGGAGCTCACTTGGATTTTTTTTTCCAAGACTCAAAAAAAAATCCAAGTGAGCTCCAAGGCTGGAATGAAACCTTCCTTTGCTACAGGCTTAGTATGTCTGCTGTATAGTGCTTAGAGTATAAACACCATGTACTCATGTAGTGTTGAACACTGTATCAGAAGGAAATGGCCAGATGGTCCAAAGTAATTTCTACAAACACAAAAAGCTGCAAATGCCACATTTAGAAACGGAACTCTAATCACAATCCACCAGCCATCCTGTGTGTTTTCCTTTGCACTTTGTCCAGTCTGTCCTTTTTTATGTAATTTGTTAGAAGCAGTTAGCATACCTGTTGTAGTTGTAATTACGATCTGTTCCCAACATAGAAGACAAAGAGTCCTCACTAATACTGGATCCATAATAAGAACCTTGGCCTGTAGTTAGGGGTAGGGTGGACATCAGCACATGGCCTTCGCCTTCTGAATTCCCCCTAGATGACCAAGATTAAAACGCAATTATCACTTTTCTCCTCGGCCTTTTCAGCCATTTTGGTTTTAGGTCCATCAATCACGAGAGCTATTGTTCTGTTCCCACCTGACTTCTGCAGATAGAGCACTGGGAAGGGAAACCAGCTCGAGAGCATTCCCTAATAGAGACGTTGAGTGAGTTTTCTCTATTGTTGCCAGCTTGTCGGATTAAATGAAGCTAAACGATTGGGACTTGTGCATATTGCTCTCTAATTGTGGCGCATTGTTAAAGCTTTAATTGCCCAATCAGAATCAGCCACCATGTGATTTCAAAGATGAATAACGAAACCAAACAACCGTACAGTTGAGTGTGTTTGTCCTTAAATTATCCTTTTATGGCTGGCCTTAATGATCAGCACCTCTGGCTGTACAGAGGGGACGACATTCAGGTCAGTATTTATGTTGTCCTGCTGCTTTAGAGCTGAAAGACCGAGAAAAACACAGAGAGTTGACATGCTAGATCTTTCTGATGACAAATCATTAATCTCTTAGCATCCACCCGGGCCCCTGGAAACCCACGTAGGGTCTATCTAGGGTTTTACAGAATTCTTGTGCATTTCCACACCCAAATATAAAAGCTTACCAGAAAAATTGTGATGCAGGAATGAAGGTTTAAGACTTTATTTGAAAGATAACATCTTCTAGTTTCTGAAAGGCCAACCATTTGCCATGTGGTTAAAGCATAACTCTACTGTAGCTGTAAACCTAGGTGGTTCACCATCGGCCATGTGGATGTTAAGACAATAAAAAGTTAGAAAGGCCTCCAATAAAATCCTTCTTGAAGTGCTGACAAACATATTATCAGTAGAAAGCCATGATTGACAGCTCATATAATTCTATCCACACTTCTATTAAAGTACCATAAGCCTTTCATTGAGTGTATCTAGATGAGGTGAACATCTGGGAGGAAGAGCAGGAGGATCTATCTAATGATGCAGGGATCAACACTGTTAAGGCAAACCACTTCCAAAGTTTTTCCCTGTTTCCAGCTTCTTCTCATACCTGAATAATGTGTTTCCCATTAGAGAGAAAGGAATGCAATTTCATGTGTTCAAGACATGCTGGACCTCCAGACAAGGAGCAGCAAAGACAGAAAGAGTAAAGAAAGAGCGTGCGGAGTGGTGAGATGCGTCCGTTCCAGGAAAATGTCCAGCTCTAAGTTAAGGTTCACCGGGAGGCGTGTGTGTGGTTTGAAACCCTGGCACTGATTTGTTTCTAAATCCCAGCTGAAGGTAATTGAACATGATAAATGTCCTCGAAGTGCACCCATGAGTGTGTGCAGCATCAGTTGTTGTGTGTTTGCAGTGTGTATAGGTGGGAGTGTTACTCTGAGCGAGTCTACTAGGAGACTAAAAACCACCAGAGGAATTTTCCTTTTCTCGTGTTTTGGTGATGTAGTGTCACAACACGCAGCTACCTCATTTGTTTCCTGCACAGAGCGCCTTTGGCAGATGGAAAGCAATGATTGTTGTTAGCACTGGCTGTTTTCTGGTTGACTGAGTGCTGGATGGTCTTTGCAGTTTGTCTTGTACAAGTCTTTCTCTGTTGGCTAATTTGGAGGAGAAGAGGTTTCTTGCTCGGTAATAAATCACTGATCAAAATTCAAACTCATGTGTACTCACTCTCACTGCTTAAATACAGATACAGAAACAACTTATTGTTTAAGCCGAAGAAATAAAAAGCAGATCTTGCAGTTTGCCCCTGGAAGTGTTTTTACACTTTATTATGCAGAAATGTTTCATGGTCAAGTGTGGCGGAGTCAAGGAGAGAGATGTTAGGGGAAGGAAAAGTGGCACTTAATGAAGAGTCAACAACAAGCCCTTGAATTACTATAACAGGTTAAAAAAAATATGAGGAAAGCAATTTTCTTTTTTGTTTTGTTACTTTGCTGATTACCTAGATTTAACATTTAGTCTGAAAATATCAGATAATTTTCAGAACAAATAACTTCCTAGAGCCAAGGGTAACACAAGTTAACTTGCTTTAAAAATCAGCCTCAAGCCAGAGTGTTAATAAAAACTTCAGTTTATTAGTGACTGTTAATTCAGTGCATGTCATTTTAATATGCATCGAGATGGGATCCCAAGGGAATCCAGGTCAAAAATGCAGCTACCATCTCCTGCATTGTGAATAAGTACACAGTGTTTTGGCCACCACCATGTTGGATTTCTGGAGCAAGAGAAAATCATATTTAAGGGACGCCCACATTGGCCCAATGACAAGCAATGACAAGGGGTGTTGGTGCAAAGTTGGTGAGTACTGAGTTAAACCTCTCACCTGCGTTGAGCAATAGAAGTGCCTAACCAATGAGGATCCTGATGACTTTCTCTTATTAGAAAGAATGCACCATGCAGGACAGACAAAGGACATCACATAAAGTAGGAACTTACAGATAGAGGATACAGCTGACTAACGTTAGAGCATTACCTAGGCAACTAGAGCCTGGTATGATCAAAGGTGACATCCCAAAAGGAAACAGGAAGCTCCATTAGATGACAGGGTGGAGTGTTGAGTTCTCTGCAAAAAGAGTAGGTGGTCTGTTGTGACATTATTCATCGGATAATTATAAGAACATTTCCCAAAAGCACCAATAGAACAATTATCTCCCAGACGCCCTTCTGACTGGCTGCCCCTCATAAGGAGATTTGAAAAGGCCAGAGCTGTGTGTGTCTGAGATGACCACATCAGGGATAGCCACGATCTCTGAGCTTTCACCTCACAAGGATAATTATTTAAACCTTTGACCATGTTTAATATGAAGATCTACAACTGAATCGGGAGATATGTCAGGAAATATGGAAAGGTCCCCACCCTCCAGTTCCAACTAATGGTTTAAGACAGCCAAGGTTTCATTCAGATTAATGTAACTTGCACAGATTAGTCCCCTCATCCACCCGGGCACCTGGAATCAATACAATCAATGCAAAATACAGCAGATACATCCCAGCAGTTAAACTCAGTGAAACTCATCACGAATCTAATCATGAAGTGAAAAGTGCGCTGTGAGTGGTTGCTATGGCAACCGCCGAGTATCATACATGGATATATGGAGTCACTGAGTGTGAGAGACAGACAGACACAGATAATCCTGTTTGTCTCCTGACACAGTCTGATAATTCTTTTAGTCTGGGGCACCAGGCTGAACACACACACACACACACACACACGCTCCTTTTGTTTCCTTATGCTAACCTCAAGATAAACCTACAATAATAAGCCTCCTTATAACTGCCATTTAAAATGTGCTTAGGTCTCATGCTCCTTTTACCTCACCCATTTTTCTTTGATACACACACACACACACACACACATACATATATATATATATATATATATATATATATATGTGTGTGTGTGTGTGTGTGTGTGTGTGTGTGTGTGTGTGTGTGTGTGTGTGTGTGTGTGTGTGTGTGTGTGTAAGACGTTCCCATGATAATTGCTGGTTTCACATAAACCTTTGCTGTAATACTCCGATCAAAGCCTTAGACTTGGAGAGTTAGCAGATCTATATGTCCACATTAGGCTGTTGGAGGATGGGATTGGTCAGACGTTTGGCAGTCAGGAGATCACAGCTGGTGTGGCAGAACTGAAAATGTTACTATTTTAATTGAGAGTGACCAGAATGGACATAACTAGAAAAATTAGAGCATTAGAGGGACAGTTCAAATTGATCAGTCTGGAGACAAGGCTAGAGAGGTAAGTATGAGGTGGTTTGTACATGTGCAGAGGAGGATAGTGGACATATTGGACAAAGGATGGTGAAGATGGAGCTTCCTCTTTTCCTCTTTTGAGGAAAAGAGGAAGACCTCGAGGGAGGTTCATGGATCTAATAAAAGAGGACATGGGGGTTGGTATGACAGGACAATGGTAGGGACAAGGTGAGATGGAGGCAGATGATCCACTATAGTGTATGAGAGCAACAGAAAGAGGAAGAAGACGACCCTCATAAAATGACATGTACCCAATGGTTATGATGTACATATTTGAAGAAAGAGAACACAGACCCTGTTTGAGCCTTTTGGAGCATTTTAATGCAGCTATGTGACACCAACACCAAAGGGCTCATAAGGTAAATGCCCATAGCTACCATACATGTACTTGGCACCCTGGGAATAAGATTGAGATGTTTTACCAACTACCTGTTCTTTTTCATGGCTTTCTACACTTTACAGCTCTAATTAAAAAAACACCACCCGCCAACAATGAGAATATTTGGAGGTTAGCCACTAATTCATTTATGATTTTTATGTGACTGGTTTAGTAGCAGCATTTTATATAATATAATCAAATAATGCAGGAGATCCGTGTTTGATGTGTTGGAGCTGGACGTCTGTCTGTAAACTGTCCCGCAGGAACATTAAAGTTTTACTCTAATCCATTTGCATTTAATAGCATCTATATTGTAAAGTGTGCCAAAACTTAAAGTTGCATGTTTGCATTTTGATATTAGTCCTTAATTTTAAACACCTCACTATAAACTTTGAGGAATAGATGAGATATTTATTATTTCTGTTTGTCCCCCATTTTCATGACCCTTAAAACCCTTAACATCCTTGTTCCTTTAAATAGTGAGGAGGAGAAGAGATGTAATAATTTTACCTAAATCTAATCTGCTTCTAATCTGTTCTATTTAAGGGACTTGCTCATAGTCAGGTTAGTAACCACACTGTGACTGTACCCACAGATTTATGTCCCTTTTCCATAATAACCCACTCTGTTCTCACAGGGGTCAACAAGGAGAGTCACACATTATCCCACTTGCACATTAAGATGCATCAGTGTCATAAATCAGCTTAAATACCAACTGTCTGGAAATTTGACTTCACTTAATTAATCCTGACACCTACAAGCCAGAAGCAGAAAGCAAGATTAACCCACGAGTGCAGAGAAACAAAGAGAGGAACCACAGCTAAAAACACCAACCACAAATTCAAAGCAGCATCAGTGTGACACTGAGAAAAAACAGAGGAAGTGTTTTTCAAACATAAACTGTAGTTGGATGGCTCATCGCTATATTTACCATCTTATTTAAGAAAGTATTTTCAGCAAAGAAAAATGCCCTACATCTTTGAACGTTCAGTCTTTGCTAACCCAGGTCTAATGTTAAAGTTGATTTTTCAACTCCAGCTCTACTGCATTGAACTGCAGCGTTGATCAATAGAGAATGTACATTCCCCCAATGCTGCTAGTACTCAAAAAAGATCATTCTCTTGGAAACACTGAAGCTTACTTTGAGAAAATGGAGTGGAGTGGCCCTCAAAGAGTTTCACAACTGCAGCAGCATCTTACTAACGTGGCAGGTCAAGTAAATAGTCAGTAATCTGAGTGTATACAGTCGGGCTATGAACCCTCGTCTCTGTGCTTCATGCTAATGAGAGTCCACCTCTAGACACAGAGTAATTAGAGAATTATGAAAGGCCGAGGTGACACTGACCCCATTATGGAAAAGACGATCAAACTAACGACCCATGACTGATGATGGCCTCCACATCCACCCGCCGAGGGGTTCGGGGCTTTTTTCGAATGCACAGACAGAGGCAGAGAAGAGTGGACAAAAAAAGAAACATCAGATCGACACAACTGGACGCCTACAGATGACATTATCCGTGCTTTATGAATACACTGTGCGTATTTAAACGCTTAGCATGGTGTAGCCCTGTCAGATCCAACAAGCAACGAATCATTTATGTGTTTGTTCTTGGACTGGTTTAGACTCATCAGTGAAAAGCACAAAATAATATACTAAGACTAAAAATACACAGCAGGAAGCTGAAACACAAAAATGATTTGGTGTTTCTGACACATTTCATGTTGGAACCATGGAAGGAGAATATATATATATATATATATATATATATATATATATATATATATATTTTAGCTCAAGAGAAATGACAGGAAATGTCTCTCTGCAAAGCACGGCTGCACACCCACTGCAGACGTTTCAGGCACATAAAGGACATAAAGGATTATTTCAACATAGTGTCATTTTATGCATCTTTACCTCATAATGCCATATTATCTTAACAGAGCACTTCTCTCTCAGACTGCAGGCTTACTTGTGATTCCTAGTGTTTCTAAAAGTAGACTGTGAGGCAGAGCCTTCAGCTGTCGAGCCCCTCTTCTGTGGAACCAGTTTGGATACAGGGGATAGATACTCTGCTTTTAGGACTGGGCTTCAAACTTTCCTTTTTGATAAAGATAATTTTTCTTAGAAGGTTCAATAAAAACTCCAATTTCAAAAAATACATTTCTTCTGGCAATTATTTCATGTCTCAGTGTTATAAGGTTGAAGTATATTTGTCAGGTTAGGCTACAGTCACAGAGGGGAAAACAGTGGTCGGAGACTGCTGCATGACCAAAATTACTGTGGCCGTGTGCAAAAAATTTGTGATGAACCATGTCTGCAACAACTCACAGTCAGCCAAAGCAACTTAATATGGCATCAGTCTGGGTCTTTGTAATGTCTGTGTGATAATACAGCGATTAACTGTGATAAATTACCAAAAATCACACAATTGTTGCTGACTACACATCACAGAAATTCACATTAGCTTCTTAGATTCAGAGTCTTTCCAGAGCCTCACAGAAACAGAAATTTTTCCACAAATAGTGATGTAGTCAATGCAGAAATGCAATTTATATGTTTCTTTATGGAGAACTGGAGATTGCTAGAAGATTGTAATCTGTTTGTGTTTATAAATTTTTGTTTCCAAGTTTTCACCAGTCTATCTTAAGGTGATTGCAGTCAGTTCAAATCACACTACTTGTTTGGAGGCAGGTCGTCTCCCACCAGGTGATCTCAGCATTTGTGATTCAGTGGTCACGCAGAGTTTGAGGGTAGGGTGGTGTGCACTCAAACTCTTGCCAACAAGCTGGGCACAGCTATTACCGGTAATCTGTCTAAGAAAAAAAAATTATGTAATTACAGGATAACCAATGGATTTTTTTATAGTTGCTGTAATTTTTCTCTACTGTGACTGAACAATCTAATAGTTTTTTCCAAGAAGACAGGATTCGACAGGAAACGAGGTTGCAAGAAAAGAAAGAGGAAAATAAAATGCAACAAATGTCTCAGAGGATGGTGCTGCGTGTGTCCTAACCACTTTGGAAACTGTCAAACTCTTCCTGAAATGTCCCATAATATCAATAACAAGGTTTTCCTGTGACAGTTTTGCTGGCATCCAGACAGAAAACAATATTATTTTTGTCAGTTAAGATATTAAACTTTACAGGACGACAACGGGGGAGGACAAGAAACACATTTAAAAAGAGAAAAAGTCAATTTAAGAGTGAGGAAGAGGAATTTAAGATGAAGAAACGAAGGCAGAAAACTTTCTCACAAATATCAGAGTGCAAAACAAGCAGAAACAAACGCATTCAAAAGCAGTCAGAAAAATGGAGGCGGAGACAGAAAAGGTTCCAGGTGGGAAATACTCGACAACACAGAACTCGAAGCACAAAGACTCAGGCAGGAGAACAGGCGATCTGTCAAAAGCAAGCAGAACAGTGGAGGGCTTCCAATCCAAGCAGTAGAAACCTGAGAAACGCGGCACAAAGAACAAGTGATTTCTGGGACTCCAGAGATGATTATGTGAAACACTCACACAGAATCTGGGAGCCAAAAATAGCAGACTGGATTGGAAAAATACTGAAAGCGAAGCACTTACTCCTAATAAGACAATATCCACTTCTCTAAAGTTTGCCGGATGAAGAGAAAGCTGAGCAGAGGATGGTTACCGTCAGCGTGCGTGCCCGTGGTTTCGGTCACTCTTTTGATATTTTTGTATTTCCTTTACCAGTGAACTCCTAAAACCCACGATAGCACCGATCCTTTAATTAACCTGCCAACGGGGAATAAAGAGGCTATAAGCAAAGTCTGCAACGTGAAGAATAAAAGAGCAACATTTGGTCCTCCCGTGGCTGGAATATTTTAGCTTTCTTTGTTATTTCAGCCGGGTTGAAAATGATTTCTGTTGGTTCTGTTGGTGAAGCTGTGAGGAAACGCTTTTATTTGAAAGTAAAACCAAAACCAAATTAAAGTGATAAATGAAAATAATTGCTAAAGTTGTGATGCTCAGGAAAATTCATGCTGTACATTCAATAATAGCCTTTTATTGTATTTACACGCTGTAATTAACTCTCTCAGTAGTATTTATGTTGTTCATTAGAGTCAGACCATCTTTCATCCACAGGTAAAGCTGTGTTTAACCTCCATCCTACTAATTATGGTTCCTGCAGACACTAAAGGGTACCTCATCACACAGGTTCCCAGCACTGTCAGTTTCTGAGATATTAAATCCCAGGTTTAATTCATAAAATTAAACAAGTTCATGTCCTGCCGTTGATGTTCCTTCCAAAGAACTGAGATACTCAACAAATCAGACACTAGTATCACCCAACGTTCCCCCCACCGTCTCTCCTTGTCATCCCTGTCAGATGTTAGCTGCATTTCTTCAACATCTACCTAGATTGGACCATAAACAGGGC
Source organism: Neolamprologus multifasciatus (assembly GCF_963576455.1). NCBI lineage: Eukaryota > Metazoa > Chordata > Actinopteri > Cichliformes > Cichlidae > Neolamprologus > Neolamprologus multifasciatus. The sequence goes on from NC_140454.1 coordinate 26,818,141, forward strand.
TACTTTTTAAAAAAAAAAATGGCAGGTAATTTTATGCAACTATCAGCCAACTCACAGACTATTTCTGTGCAGTTTAGATCGCAATCTGTCTTAGAAGTAAAGGTAAAGGTACATATGCTGTGTTTCCCGGGGAAGAAAAATGCTGCAGTGTGTGATAACGTCACTCTCAGAGATGGAGGCAGTGTACAGGGTTCGCATTGTATCATAATTCCTGTCACAGCTTGTAGTTAAACTCTTTGGACTGCATATGCTTTTAGATTATATTTCCAAAAGCAGCTGTTCAAGGAGTATTTCTGAGAATTCTGGGATCAGTAGTCCTAAATGTGCCATTAGATCTGTCAAATGAAACCAAACCTAAGACTTAGTGATTACACTGATAATGGGATCATTTTAATTTCTCACTTTCCTCTGGTGGCTTCTTTAATATCTCACCATATCTGGCTTCATGGCTCATAAATGGCTATGTAAACTGGAATTAACATCTAAATTTCAAATTAAAAAAAAGCCCTCCTTTAAACATTCACACATATGGACACAATAGAAGTAAAGTCTGAGAAGTGAAGCCAGTGTTTAGGTTCCCTAAACCTGATTTTGTTCCCATGGCAATCAGGGGAACAGCAAAAAGCATCCAGCTCTATAGAAGTCTTCTAAAAACCCAACAGCTTCAACTTAAAAAAAAACAGGAAAACGTCTTCTTTAGGACAGATGTGTTGGCTTCTGACTGGAAAACTAGAGTCCAACCTGGGACCCTTTTTCAGTTTATTATTCACTTTAATTTTCACACAAAAACTAGCTGAGTTAGGTTTAGGAAAAGTTGGTGATTTAGGTTCAAATGGAGGTTTTAACTAAGTTAAACTCAAGTTAAAATGCTTTTAATTGCAAGTTACTGCAATTCAATTCTGCACACCAGTGCACATTTTACATCCACATGCACTGGAGGTCACTTAACTTCATCACTGTAGGCAATAAAACAGCTTGCACAAGCAAACTCTGAAGTTTTCTGGGGGAGGTCAGTCTCCAAAGAGGCTCTGCAGTAGTGTGACATCGCTAAGCTAACGCTATCTTACACACACTAACGCATACAACCTAGTGAAACCAAAGGCCAAAGTATGACCCGCTGAGCCATAACTTCTGAAGCGACAGCGGTGAGGTGAGTTGTGAATGTGAACCACGCTCCCATGGTGAGGGCGGCATGTGGCGGAGCACAGTATGATGATGGATGTCTGACCCACATGAATGCAGCTACCCAAGCGGGTTTACTCCGTAGGTGTTTAATTAGCTGCTTGCATTGTTTTTCAGAAAGACCAAAATTGTAGCCTGGGGTGCTCGACGGCACCACTGCCACAAATAGAGCTCCCTTATTGCATGTTTTCAACCTTTTTTCATATTTTTATGATTTTTTTCCCCCTCATCAGCATTTACCGTCTCTCTCTAGACAGCTCCCTGCTCCCACCAGCCTTCCTCCTGATGAGATGTGCGGGGGTGGAGGGTTCACCTGTTGATTCCGATATCACTGACAGGTGGTGGGCTGTGTTCCCTCCCAGTTTCTCACCCTGGTTTTTCCTTTTTGCTGAAACAAGAGTTAAACACAGAAAAGCACAGATTCATCCTGGGGGCTCTCATTGCCTCTTGTAATGAGAAAACTGAGAACGCAATAGAAACTCATCAAAAATAAATGACAAATAGAAACAGCGCTTGTTCTCCAACTGTAAACACAATTATGTCGCGCCGTAACGCATTTATCTTCATGGTTAGAGAGGACAAAAGGGCAAAGCAATTTTAATAAAGAACAGGACTGACTTTTGTTTACATTTAAAGGAGATGGAACTGGCTTTGATCGAGAATAATACAGAAGAATATCTCATTATTATTTCCCTGTTGTATTAATTAGATCCTACAAAAAGGAGTGAATGTTGATTTTCTTTTGTGTGTGTTCAGGCTGTCATTCTTTGAAAAAAAACAAAAAAACAAGTTTGGATCAAAGTGTGATTTGCTCGAATTAGCTTGAATGCAACCCACGCTGCTTAATTTTAAACAACGCTGACATTATAATTTCATAATTTTTCAACAGGCCCCTGTTTCGCTTTAGTAACACTGCCTCTGTGACTTCAGATTTGTTTCCTTGCAGATTTTCTTTCCTTTGCTTCCAAGTGGAACTTCTCAGCTGGTTTGGTGTCATGTGATCGTGAACAGATTGTCGCAATCACAGGACCTCCTACTCGTGAAGAGCATGAAATTTTCACAGAAAAGTCATTGAACAAGGTGTCAAAGTCTAAGTGACACCTTGTTCAATGACATAGAAAAGTAAACATTATGTTTACTTTTACTACTTACTTATATATCTTATACTGTATTCTAGAGTTGGGCACATTGCCTTTTTCAGAACTTCAGAAACACATGCTTTGCTTTGTTTTTTTGCACTTTGAACACAGTAAAAATGGTTTTCTATCTGTATATTTAATGTATGGTGAGTATGGTCTGGAGTATGGTCTTTCCTACTGGATGACTTGTATAACTTGTGACCCTCTATTTTTACACACAGTGCCATCATCAATATTTGATTTTAGGTCCGCTAATGATAAGAGGCCTGCATTACTGTAGTAGATATTAAGACAGGTAGACAGGTAGTTATTAGCATTAAGACCAACTGAGATGCACTATATTCATATTTGTAATTTGTACTTTCAGCAATTAAAAATCATGTTTTAACAACAGATGTTCATGACTAATTGGGATTTTTTTAAGGGCACGGGGGTTAGATGAGGTTTACAGTGTTTAAGTATAGTGACTTTTTTTATATTTACACACAAGTACAGGTACATTTTCCACTTTGCAAGTACATTTTAAATGTATGCTTTGCTGGTTATTACTAATAACCTATGCTAATCTTGCAACAGTGTAAATTAAAACAAAGAAAAATACATGAAACAAACAAACCTTTTTATAAATGAACATGTGCTACAAATACTGTAAATATAAATACAGCAAAAAAGATTTAGTACCTGTAAACTGCACTGAAAACATGTTAGTAACTTTGCTAGAAATTAAAGTTAAAATTATTTTTTTTATATTATGTAATTAAAATGACAGAAAATTGCTGCAAATTTTCAGTTACAGTAAAGTTGTTGTAAATGCATTTTATGGTAATTTACTTGCACATAGCTGCTGCAGAATTTACAGTACAGTATATCCTTACTTATATTACTTATATACTGTAATCTACAGATGGGCACCTTTTTCCTCCTCACGAGATGTAATTACCATGAACACTGCTAATATATCACTATGGCTCATCTCAAAGCTGCAGACTTCCTGTAAACTCGGGCTGGCATTAGAATCCAGCACTTAAACACTGACCAGGTGGTTGTTGGTTCTCACTTTGGCATCCGGCTAACATGAACAGTTTGACTCTTTTAAGTATGAACTGTAGTTCTTACAATGTAATTTAAATTGGCTAATTTACCATACTCAATTTAAATTGTAATTTAATTTTTTTAACTTAATTTGTGATGCAGTGGTTAGCACCGTCACCCCAGATTTAGAAGTTCCTAGTCAGCTGACGTAAAAATGATTTAGTCCCTTGGAAGTCTTAATCCGAACAACAAAGTAGGCCATCTTACACCATGATATTATTTCTTAAGAGAAATTAAGGCAACATGCAGAGGTAGTGTGTGAAAAATAATCTGGAGTGTGAAAACCTACACCCAAGCAGTGCAGTATCTGCATAGTTCCAGTAAACAGCAGCGAGTATGTGTGGTCCCTCGCTTGAATCCTTTTGGCAAACACCATAAAATATCTTACATTACATGACACAAGGTTGGTTGCCGCATCTCTGAGGGTGAGAGCGGGTTGAAGGGGGCTACAGTGATCCGATGGATAAGAGGCAGTGATCCCCACTCTATCCCAGGCAGATAATGATGTGTCATGGGGGTCTGGGAGTGGAATCCAGCAGTTCAACATAAAACCACGAGCTGAATTTAAATTGCTGGACAGAACGAAGGTCATTCACGCTGGCTGCTTTCTGCCCCAGACAGAGAGGGGTCGGCTGGGACCGGAGGGGGAGAGAGGATCTTTGAAGACAGAGAAATATAATATAAAAAAGAAGAATCAGATACAGCCTCTGGGAATGGCTGTGTCTTGCCGCCGTGATGTATTTTCCAGTTAAAACAAGGGATCAGAGTCAGACGTGAGATGAGTTTCAGAGCGGGCGTTCACCGTGGTGTGGTGAAATTCTTGATAAAATAGTGAGCTGTAACGTATATTGAACAATGAAAGTGGGGCTGTGTGCAAACCTCCATCAATCCTTTTGCTGTCAAGCCTTAAAGACACATCCTTACCTCAAGTATCTCATGTTTCAATAGATTGTTTTTTTCTGATTCTACAAGCAGACAAAGAGAATTAAGTCTCCATCGCTGTTGTTTTTGTTTTAGGCATAGCTCTGAAATTAACAGTCATCGTTTAATAATGAAAATCCCTGATCCGGATCACTCCCAAATTCCCAAACAATCGTTCTATAGCCAAAGGCTTTTCTGACCAACAAATTTAATAAAGGATCACTGTAAGTCTTTGAGATTGTTCTAGACAGATAAGCCAACTAATGAATTTCCTTTGCAAATGTAATCAAGTCCAGATACTGTAATCAAAGTCGTGTGTTTTGGGAAAAGAAATCTTTGATGCCCCTGAACCCCGGAGACTTTAGCCCCATGTAAAAAAAGGCATGATTGAACATTATTTACACTGGTGGCATAACGGCTCGCATTTCAATCGTATGAGTTGCCTGTTTTTGATCTGAAATAAAAGCAGGGCTATGCAAGTGTTTTTCCTCATTCTGCATTCCCATTTCAAGTTTCTTTAAACAACCTCCTTGATGTTACGGAATACAGAAACACAGGAGTCTCCTGGAGAATGTAACCATCATAATGGTTTATGTTACGGCCACCAGTTTCATTTTATGAGCTTCATTTCTGTGCAATCGCGTTCTGTTTGTCATGTTGGCATGAATGTGGATACCTCTAAGATGCCGTTGCCACAGAGTAGAGATACAAATCAGAGCAGTAGGATATTCACAATATCTCATTGCTGCAGGTAAACTCATAAAGAAGTCAGTTTTCAAACCAATGTAAATCCTAATTTAGTGGCTCAAGCTTATGACATTGTGATCAGAGGTACTGCATCTTTAAAAAAAAAGGAAAAGAAATGCTTCCTTCACTTTTTGTGTACCCATGTAAAAATATAACCTTTAAAAAGAGCTGGTTCTCCTTTCAAACTAATGACTAAACTGGGGGAATTTCCTGTTTGTCAAAGGAGTGTGTTTGCAGAGTTTGCAAGGTATTATGTTACCTAACCCTTAAACTTTAATGTTTGTGGTTCAAATATCTTTGCATGGCAGCTACGACATTCTCTTTGCGTAAGATAATTTAATTCAGGTATTTTTAGGATATTACCTATAACATTTGACTCTGGATGGAAACAATTTGCTTGAGATTCAAGTGTTAATTGAGGTTTCTGCATCAAAGGACAATCCACACATGCATATACAGTATCCACAGACATAACTTGAATATTGATATATATATATATATATATATATATATATATATATATAATTGAATTGAATATATTCCATATGAATTCATTTCCGGAAATACTTGAACGGAATCCTGGATAATACCTGCAATTTGTCTGTGGTGTGGGAAAGAACATAACATTTGCTGACTGTCTGTGAAGGTTCTCAGTCATCCAGGTCATCGTAGTCAAAGGAGCTTGCAAAGAAAAGCGTCTGGATTTGCTGACTCCAGCTCGGCCTCCTGTCTTTTTGTCAGCGCCACCGTTTCCATGCCATACATAATAGCAGGTCTCATGACCATCTTTTAAACCTTCCCTTTTACTCTTTCGATATAATGCAATACTCAGTTTCAACAAGTCTCGACTGACTGTAGTTCCTTTGCTGAATATGAGAAGTGATAAAATGTCTTTTGCCTGAAGTAATAAGAAATGGCAGAGTCTCGCGTTATAAGAAATTTCTTACTAGTTCACTTAAAGGTTTTTAAGGTTGAAGCTTCAGCTGTCACCTGGATATCTCGTGGTATCATTTCAGTTAATAGTACAAATTGTTATACCTTCCCTGCATACATAAATCAGCCATCCCCACCTCACACAACTCATCCAATATCTCTAAAATTGTCCCATTGCTTTGTCACCAAGACATTAGCAGTAAGTCTTTGATGTTGTGTAAGCCGGGACAATTATCTGTTCCAACATATGTCTGAGTCGTCAGCTTTTGGTTCATAGTTTGTCCCTCCCCTCTTTCAGACGACTGCCAGTAGGTCTGCATCAAATGTTTCTAAGATGCTCCTACTCTTTAATAAATTGGTCACAGTCCCCATGTCTTCATACATTCCCATCCAATCATTAACTATTGGAACCAACGGTTTGCTTATTGCTCAACTCAGTTCATCCGTGACTTCTCTGAATGTCTCTGGGAAAAGGCAAAGGAACACTGTTGCAATAAAAGTCTGGGACCAGAATCAATTCATTAGTACAGTAAAGTGGCCGGAGCTATATTTTACAAACTAAGAAAGGGTGGATTTAGTGCTAACTTGGCCTTTAAAGAGCTTTGAAGATGCAGAATAAATCTCATTGCATCCTCCTGCAGCTTGTTAGGCCGTTCCCCACAGTCGTCATTCATCGCAGCCGTCTTCACTTGAAGCCATTCAGTTGAGCGCTGACCCACTGAGCAGCATCGATCATCAGAAGCTCAATGAGGCGTAACTTGTTTGCAGATGGTTCTGTAATATTGTTGCCGTCCAAGGCATGATGGGTCTCTGTACATCTGTATTTGGATTGGCACTGCATTAGCAAACCACCAAAGCCCCACAGTGTCCTTCAATTCAAGATGAGGACTGATGGATATTGCAACAGTAATCTCTTTAAAGTCAACAACCAGCCCTTATGCTTTATTCATTGTATTAGTGTGCATTACTAAACATCTCAGCATCTCCAGCTCCAGCAGCAACAGCACTCCACTCCACTCTTCCTGCCAGCTGATCCCTGCTGGCTCAATTATTTCCCGAGAACACTGCATTTGATGCATAACTTGCCAGTTTGCTAGAGGCCTTTTGTTTTTGATTGTGTTGGGAATAGCACCAGAAAGCTCCCATAATGAATGCATAAATAAGATCGCAGGGACTGTTGTTTGTTTTTATAAAGACAGCACCTCTTACAGCCCTAACCTTGGCTTTAAAGGCTTTCAGACATAAGTCTTTTCAGTCCGAAGGTGACTTCTGAATCCAGAATACAAAATGCTTGTATGCAGTGTTTATGGACTTCAACGCTTCACTGTGGTGTAATTTTTCCATTTGTCAAAATTTTATCAGCCTGAATGACCAAACCAGGCTGGAACATCTTCCCTGTTTGCAAACCCATTTGTGCCTTTTACTCAAATGGAAATCTGGCCTTCTTTGAACTTTTGCACATTCAAAGAAAAAGCATGGGTCTCTTAAAACTTGACAGATTCGTATTAAAGGTCAGAGATTTCAAACAACCAAAATAGTTCCACAAGGACACAGTGCGATTTTTGGAGATTTTGCCATTATGCCATGGCCCATTTTCTTCTGATTACACATTCATTTCTTTAACAATGACAATTAATAAGATAGTTTCTCACAGTTTTTACTCTGTTTATCTTTTAAATTCCCAGTAATATAAAACTTGCCTGAGGTAAGTAATCCATCACTGCTCACTTTCCTTTATTATCACCTTGCTACAATTAATTGTAATATGCAGCTAACTTTCTTCTTACATATCCTAACTGCTAAAAAGCTCCATAATTCTTTTCTTGAGCTCTTCTACAGCTATACTCTATGATTATCACAATAATACAATCTGTATCTGTGCCTTGCTGCACCTCATTTCCCCCACTGTCTGAAACAAGCTGTTGTTGAACCTCCCAAAGATCTTCTGGTTGGTTGCCCCTCCTAAACTGAAGACTTTAGCAGGAGATGGGTGGGACTTCTGGCCTCAAAGCCTGACCAGTTTGCCTTGAATGACCAAATAAGCACTCTACGACTTCATACAAATCCAAGACTAGAAAAAAACTGTGATAAACAGAGTGTTTAGGGCGGCCTGAGATTTGAATATTAGGTGAAAATATTAGGTGAAAATTTGATCACGATTAATTTGATCATCCACCACTGGACTAGAACACAGGTATCGAACTCCATTTCTCGAGAGCCGGTGTCCTGCAGGTTTTAGATGTGTCCTTGAGCCAACACAGCTGATTTAAATTGCTAAATTACCTCCTCAACATGTCTTGAAGTTCTCCAGAGGCCTGGTAATGAGCTAATCATTTGATTCAGGTGTGTTGGCCCAGGGTGTTATCTAAAACCTGCAGGACACCGGCCCTCGAGGCCTGGAGTTTGACACCCCTGGAGTAGGAGATACTGAGGTGACTGAAAAGAAAGAAAGCAGTCGACATCCAGCTGACTTCTAGTTTGTCTTTGGAGTTGAGTGGTTTGAGCAAACCATTGATTGACATCTTACAATCAACACGGTAACCTTGCTAAAACGGCACAGTTGCTTTGTGAAGTAGAGAAGATTGATACTCAGAGTGTCAATTGAGGACAATTTGAGGGATTTTTAACAACACCATTAAGTCAGAGTTCAGCCTTGGAAAGGAGCCTTTCTCAACACTAACTCAGATAAGGATGGTATGTCTATAAAAAATGATCTCACATCAGTGTTTATTCAGTATTTTTAGTTCCTTTTCAAAACCACGTTCCAGACATTCACAAGCTATTACCAACATCACTTTATGATGGGAGTGCTGTCAACACACTGACAGGATTTTGGTGCTGTTGAAGAGATCCCTGTTGTCTTAATAAAAAGACAAGTGAAGAGAGAGGCACAAACATTAGAGCAGTGTGATTGACAACAAATTTAGATTTAGTTTTAGCCATAGTCTTTTGACTAAAAAAAATGGCTGTAGTCATAATTTAGTCATCTAAATTCTCTTAGTTGTAGTCTAGTTTAGTTGACTGAATATCATGAGTATATTGTAGATTAAATCTGAAGTTCATTCAGTTGACTAAACTGAAGTGTAAAGGTTTCTCGTGTTTTGTCGTTTTTGCCAAACGTCTTATTTTCCTTGATATCAAATACGACATATGCCTCCATGTCTAATCCTCTCATCCTCCTAAACATTGATATTTTGTCGCGTTTTCATGAGAAACAACAGCAGACCAAACTGCGTGAGTCTGATTGGATCTCATCTCTCAAGAACATTTTAGTCTCATTTTTATTTGTCGATGAAAGTGTCAGTACATTTCACCATAGTTTTTGTCCTCGTGCACTAGTTTTTGGTTAATTTCATCTGGTTTTCATCAGAATAAAAAGGTCGTTGACAAAAACATCATATCGACTGCATTAGCACTTGTGCAGCCATTGTTATTGGTCAGTTTTGTCTATGAACACCATTTTAAACCAAGGTTGTAACAAAGAATCTTGGATCTCACTAACTCACTGAAAGCTCACTAACAGAAGACTGACTGTACTATAGTCTTCTGAAATACACACAGCCACTTTATTAGGTATTGTCGTCAACAAGTCCCAGTATCTGTGACACTGTCACGTCAATTTGAGCCAAAAACTCTGAGAAATGTTTCCAGCACATTGTTAAATCTATGACATGAAGAATTAAAGCAGTTCTGAAACTACTAGCAAGGTGTAACTAATGAATGTGAGTTTATCTACGTTCGATGTATCTACGTCAGCTTATCCATAACCGCTTTCAAAAGATTTCAAAAGATGTGGTGTTGACCTTCTGTCCAGAAAGTGTTCCACACACTAGATAAATTACTGCAGCTATTGCCAAGAAAGTAAATAACAAGTACTCAGTATATACATTAAAATAAAACTGCCTTCAGTATATCGATTGGAGAAATCATATTGTATATGGTTTCTTAATTTGTTTCCACTTTGCAGGTTATGTGTTAAACATTCACAAGGTATTGTGAATGTGGTATTACTCTAAAATATAATGAGTGTAGCAATATTGTGAGTGATTTCTCTTGCATCAAATTTGATGGAGTTATAACTTATTGCTGCCAGACTGTTATTGATTCTAATTACGAGTTTTGATAGGCAGAAATAAAATTTGTCAGTATTTGCTGAAGTTATTTAATATCTCACTTTGGACCGCTGATAAGAATAAAGGGACTTTGTGTATTTCAAAATTTGTCCAAGTGCCTCTTATCCACAAAGCCCAAGGTTGTTCATTTTGGCCTTGTTAGTGACTAAATTCATAAGTGTTCTGTCAAAGGGAAATGGAACAAAAACAAAGGAGCCTTTCTACAAATGCCCTGCAAGTATTTTCAAGTGGAGCTTTTTCCAAAAAACAAGAGAAAAAGAGAAGAAAACAATATATGGGTGCAGAGCTAGAAAGAACTTTCTTGTAATAAAATCAAACCTTAAACAGGTTCATCTGAATCTCATAAATTAAACTATACCATCTGTTATGTCATTATTTTCCCCTATAAATGGATCCTACTTCCAACTGTTCACCGCCGAGAGTGTTCACATTTTTATTAATGTGTGATGGATATATCCTTTTTCTTATTATAATAAATCTTAATCACATCTTCCACAGACACAGAGCAGGTCATACAGTCCATGCATGATTTACATCAGAGTGCTCATACACAGGCTTTCACTCTGACATTCTGCCAAGTGTTTCCTATCTGTATGTGTGTGCCAGAGTCAATTTGAAGCCACAACACCAAACATTTCCTCAACCTTCTTCTAATCTGATCTTCAAACTGTTGCTCCGCATTAAGCGTCTGCCCTCATCGTTGCTGCATTCCCTTCTAATCCCTCCACATTTGGCTCTCTCACTACAACAACAGGCCCAATCAGCCTCTGGTTTATCCAACGAAGGACTCATTAGCTTTGGGCTTGTTTGAGTGGGCTTCAAACCAAGAGCCCTTACACCGCTTCCAACAGTTTCCAAGCCACAAGGGAAGTGCCTGGTGTTTGCCGACTGCTCTGGTGTTCTTGCTCGTGATCTGTCAATGGTTCCTGGGTTCTGTTTAGAGTGTGAAAATTTCTGAGGCGCCTGTTGGCAAATGCCTCTGGCCTTTTAACCCTGCTCAGTTTGCATGTGAGTATTTATGTTTGTGTTTTGTTTTTTATTAATCTCGGCTAACCCAAAGATGGGTTGTCCAGGACTCATTATCTGAATATTTTCACTGAAAGTACGTAAATCGCTTCCATTTATATAATTACCACTTTGAAAGCAACACAGAAATGCACAAACTTTGTATTTAGCATTCCACACGTCTGGCAAAAAACAGGCACCTGACCTTTTTCAGACAGCCCTGACCCCGAAGCCTCCAACTTCACTGAGGTTCCCCAGTGTGTGTGCGGGAAGGTTCAAAGTATGTGGCTTTGTTCCACTGGGAGTGTGGTCAGATGCCAAATGTGCTAATGTAAGAAAGAAACAAGTCCGCCACTCTGCACTCTCGCTTGGCCTCATGATTAAGAAAACACTGCAGGAGATAAATGTCTTATTTGTATGTCACCCTGACACTGTCCGAGCTTTCTGCCACTCGAGCTGCGGTAATGAGTCATAGGATCGAGACTATCAACCCATCAACAGAACCTGCTTTGTTTTCTGCTCTTAGTGTCAGTAGCCTTCTGACTAATTCTTCCCCAGAGCTCCTTGTTCTACCGCTTTTAGAAGACATCTGCATTCACAGAGTTAAGTACAACACCGAATTGAACCGTGCGATGAAAAAGCGGCAGCCCCATCTTCTTTAACCACCAGACCCCTGAAAGCTATCGCACGAGCACAAAAGAAGGGTGGCTGTAATTGCCAGAGCCGGGCTAAACCATGCAATTAGCTTCGAATGACAAGACAGTCGGCAAGCTGAAATTAGCCAGTTACCAGAGCGTCCCCCAGAGAGAGAGGGTGACGTGTCTCCCAACCTTTTACAGATGAGGAAGAAAAAGCGGCTCTAAGAGACAGGAACCGGGAAAAGATAAAGAAGAGGCTTCGGCTTAAATGCTTCGCGTAAAGTGTAATTAAAAAAAGGCTGGTATATTCAGGAGAATAATGACATGGAATATGAGGACGAAACAATGGAGCACACGTCAAACCCTACATTTTCCCTGTACATTTACCCCACTGTGGGTCAATCTGAATTGCACTTCCTGTCTGTCCTTTGTTTCGCGCAGGCAGGATTCACTTTCAAACATGCTTTTATTTGAAAGCTTTCTATTCATATGTACTTGGTAACATTACCTATATTTATCACAGTCATTTGTTTTGTGTGGTATTAATGGGAGTTTGTTTGATGTGCTGTTGGCCCAGCACTGCTCAATGTACACTAATCCAAGCACAAAGACCAGATGTCCATTTATTGCTTGATTTCTTTCAGCCAACTGTCAGCCTGCGCTCTTCAGCTGGCCTGCAATTAAAATTAAGTGTGCGGTTCAGCTGCTTCCCAACTACAGTATCTGTTAACCTCCCCTTTAAAATCCAAGTGCAGAATTATTATGCATTTAAAGGGCAGAGGACACTATGCTAGCGACTTAAAAAAATTGACAAATATCAAAGGCTAGAGCAGCCAAATTGCAGTAATGGGAATGGTTCTCTCAATTTTCATGATTTTGAGGCATTTACCAAAATGTGAACAATCAAGTTTCTTTCTGATTCCCTCTGTTCAAACTGACCTTTCTATGCACCCTCATAGCACTGCTCCACTGTGAAAGGAAGAGGCAAAATCCTAGTAAAAAGCTAATTCATGCAGATACCAAACCAAAATGTAAAGATGTTTCTGTCTCATATTCCCTCTAACATTTCCTTTCATTAACTGCTCAGGATTCTTGTAGTGACACAAAGGGTTTTCTACCCTTTTACACTGAAGTCACAGTTTAATCTAAAACTGGTTCCACTACTTCCACTGAAAGAAGCCAGGTAGCACAATAAAATTGTTGGGTGTAGTGATGGAACCTAAAGATTTCTTCGAACACCATTTTCTGAACCTCTACAATGTTCAGCTCTCAAACCTGTGCAAAACTAGGATGGTACTCAAAATACACCTATGGTGAGCAGAAATTGGATAAGAGGTACATCTGTATTTTTGAACAGATTTGATGGCTAGCCTAACTATAGAGAAGGTACACCAAATACATACATAATACACCAAACCTGGGACCCACTTCTGATACACAGAAAAGCTGATATTTTGCTTAGCGATTTATTCACATTCATCAAGCAAGTACGATGAATGGACCAAAAGAGTTTAGAGATGCACTTCTGATATTAAGAAGTGAGGCAGCAGAACACAAAATGATGGGTTTTAAACTTGCCATAACATTAAAACTATTAGTGATTGGAAAACTTTGACTCTCTGTACTTTGACAAAAATAATTCCAAGTGTAACAGACAGACTTCTTATGAGGAAACACCAACATGCACAGTGATGGGAGTGCTACAAACAAAAAATAAATGTCTGCTGCAGAAAGAAGGTAAAGGGCTTGTTCTGTTGTTTGGAAATATTTTAGGCCAAGTGATGTTAACCAAGAAGAAATCAAAGAGCGCTGTAGTGTTTTTCTGCATCACAAAGTAACACTTATTCAACTCTCTGAAAAACATCACAAACTGGAGTTTAATCACCCCACCCCCCCCACCCCACCAACCCCCCACCCCCTCAATGGGTGCTAATGCGAATCATCCAACATCAGCTTGGTCAGTCTTAAAATTGAACTTGTAGAACCTGTTTGCATATCAATCTGTCTAACAAAGACACTCTGACTAAATGTCATTGGTTGATGATTTCAAAGATGTATGTCCAGAAAACATGAGTGGAGAGGGTTTAGTAAAATGGTCAACACAAAAAAGATGTCTTCCCCCTTGAAATGAGTTTTCCAAAGTACCAAAACCTGTGCAGTGTGCAAAACAGGGAATGGAAATGTAGAGGGATCTCACAACAGCAAGGTTTATTCACATCCATCAATCAGGTACAATGAATGGACTAGAAGACTTTACAGATGCACTTAGGTCAAGTCAATATTTTTCTGCTTGAAATCAATCAATCAATCAATCAAAGCTTTATTTGTCACATGCAGGTTGCCCAGCAGTGAAATGGGACCCCCCCCCCTCCCCGACCTTACACACATAACACAGACATTACATGGGGTTACAAGTCGGAGATCGGTAGCGTTACAGAAAAACACTGAAACGTACACAACAACGGGAAGGTACAAGAGGAAAAAAAAGAGACCTCCACTCATGCTGTGCTCCATGGTAGGACAGCACGAGAACAGGAAACAAATAAACAAAGACAAGCCACAGGGTTGGGTAGGGGATGAGGAGTAATCCCAGGCAACACAGCAGCCATCCTGCAACGGCGCCGTCTCCAGCTTAGAAAAAGGTAAAACTAAAATGTTTGCTCTTTTGATAGAACAGTTTTAGAAAAATAAACAAAGAAAACCACAAAATTACAATAATAAATTACACTAAGAGATGCACTGAATTTGTGTAGTTAAAGACGACCAGTTTTGTACAACATTTGTACATTGGCAGGCATGCAGCACAATATGCATGTGAAAGCAGTGTCACCAAAATCAATGACAAAATCTCAATACTGCTGAAAACAATAACGGTCATCATTTTCTCCATAATCATGCAGTTCCACACAGTGATACAGTCAGAAATCTGTAATATAAACCCCATAAAACAAAGTTTAGTAAAGACAACACTCTCTTCATTTACATGTATATGCTGTAAATGTATTGATTTTTAGGGCAATCTCTGTTCAAACAAGGTCCCAAAACTCTCCCGAACTGTTGGACTATCCAATTAAAACATGAAAATAACTTTATGTTCAGTGAGGCAGCAACAAATATTTCATCTGAGACCAATATTGATTAAAAAATAATAATCACAGCACATTCTTCACTGTGAGTCAATGTTAAATTAGCAAAAGGCTCGCTGACCATTCATCTCATGAGACGCAAAGCTAAATGCCAAAATGATCAGCTAGTATCACATTGTTTCAAAAAGACAACGTTTAGATTTACTGACCTCATATTTGAATTCCACAGAGTTACTTTGTCTGTCCAAAACAACTATACTAAATGAAGTGACATTAAAACTGACGACAGATAAAAATGACTTTTTTTTTCTTTTTTGGCTTGCTCAAAATCTGCATTCTGAGATGCATACCAGCCTTATGTACACAACAGTCAGCCCAGACAAATAAACCAAGGGAGAACTGTGAAAAAATGTGTCTCTAAGATCCCATAAAAGTACAATAAACAAGATAGAAATTCTCTGAACAATTTCCAAATAGTGTGGTAGGGTACTAAGAGGGCTTTGAGATAAGATGGAACCTGATTATTCAAGGCCTTGTATATGAGGAGAAGGATTTTAAATTCACGTCTGGATTTAACAGGGAGCCAATGAAGGAAGCCAACATGGGAGAAATATGATCTGTCTTTCTAGTTCCTGTCAGTACTCTTGCTACAACAATTGAAGGCTTTTTAGGGAGTTTTTAGGACATCCTGATAATAATGAATTACAATAGTCCAGTTCAGAAGTAATAAATGCATGAATTGCCTTGAGAAAACTGCAGATTTGGCACCATATATGTAAATAAGATTAAATTGAATGAACTCGTTTTTCAGCATTACTCTCAGACAAGATGTTTCTCATTTTAGAGATACTGTGTTCAAGCAAGAAAGAATTCCTACATATTTGTTTAATATCCACACTGACGAATATATCCTGGTCTCCCAAATTCCTCGCAGTGTTACTGGAGGCCAAGGTAGTGCCATCCAGAGTAGGTATGTGGTCAGATGTCGCTTTTAGGGCACAATGACCTCAGTTTTCTCTTTTAGGAGCAGGAAATTAGAGGTCATCCAGATCTTTGTGTTTAAGACGATTCTGCAGTTTAACTAACTGGTCTGTGTCATCTGCCTACACGGCTAGATGATGGTGGGTGTCATCTGCAAAACACTGACAATGTACGTTATGCCTTCTAATGACGCTGCCTAAAGGATGACGTATAATCTATAGTAGAAGAGCCCTGTGGAACTCTATTAATAACCTTAGTGTGTGATGAAGATTCTATATTTACATCAACAAACTGGAGTCTATTATATAGATTTGATTCAAATCAGTCCAGCGCAGTACCCTTAATACCTACACACTGTTCTTATCTCTGTAATAAAATATTAGTGTTAAGAGTATTTAATGCTGTACTGAGGTCTAACAGGGCAATCAGAGGGATGGGTCCACTGTCAGAGGCCAAGAAAAGATCATGGATGGAAACTTCAAATAAATCAATCTTCTGCAGATGATCTGTTAGCTTTTTGCAACCACTCTCAAGAAGTATTTTATCCACAACATAATATGAATACAGTGACATAGAGAATATATCCAGTATGCACTATTTAGGGTTTGTTAAAATTGCATATTCCTCACTAATACTAGTAAGTACCAGCAAGGGTACAGGCCTTGCTGTACCAATGGCCCACAGTGAAATGACACAAAGAAGACAGATGTCTGCAAAGAGCAAAAAGAAAAAAGAAAATCTATCCATCATCTCTCTGTAGGAATATATTGTTCAGCAAGTTGGCAAATCAGGAGAATCTTCCATATCACACCCTTTCACTCTTCACTCTCAAATTATCCCACTTTTCTCATCGAATGCACAAACCTCGTAAATCCATCTTACCTGTAACAAAGGGTGACATCCTTTCAGATTGGAAAAAATAGTAATGGGGTACTCTGGCAATGTCTCTCCACACCATTCAGTCCACAGTCAAATGATTTTTTTTTTAATACTGTGTTGATCCTGGGACACAGGGTTGGTGGGTAGATTTAGATATTTCACATGAATTTATGTGATTTTGATGTTGTTACAGTCTGAAAAAGAGATTTGACTGTGTCTTATTGAGCACGTTTAGACCCACATCATAATTACATCCACAGAAAGCAAATGTTAAAGAAAAAAAAAACTCTTTTCCACTTCTGCCATTGTCATAAAGCTCAATGTTCTATAATACCCTCTCTGTCCTATTTTATGTCTTCACTCCTTGAGGTGTCTGAGAAATGTACAATTGCCAGTCCAGTGTCTCCTCTGGCCCAGAGACTGCTTATTAGAGGCAGCCTGGAAAGGCTCGGCTTACTTGAATAAGCTAAATGAGGTGGTCATTACACGGCACATCTCTGCAGCTATTATTGCATCAGCCAAAGTGACCATTAAATGAGCTCCCAGCTCCCCCAATCTTTACACATTCTTCCAAGGAACTGAGGACGAGCTACAGTCCTCTGTGCATGTGTTCGGGACATTTTGTTCTTACCAATCTGATACTTTGCTGTTACCACAGAGCAATGGTTCTAAAACTAAGGGGCGTAGATGGTGGTAGAGAACATTGCCACTGCAGGTGGGGCGTGGATGACCATAGGAAAAATATGGAGTGACCCTGAACTGGATTAATATGATTTTTAAGGGAAAAAAGAGGCTTACTTTCACTGAACTTAATCTTTTAGAGTTATTTATTTTCCAGTGGCTAAAATCTGCAGAACTTCTTGTCAGAAAAAGTTTAAGAGCAGCAGGGGGTGACCTGGTTAATTCAAAATGTCAGATCACATAGAAATCTATGAGACAGTGCTGCTCACCTGATCTCTGACTCAGTAAACATTTTCCTGATGAGTTTTTGGTGTCTGTTGCTAGTTTCAGGTTTCATTTATTGTAATACAAAAATTAGAAACAAGAAAATTATCGTCCCCTTACTGTCACAGTGGAAGATAAGTCAGGGGATGATTTTTGATGGGGCTTTGTGACTGATGCACTCAAGCTGAGGCTCGAAGACTGGATTTTACAGACCAGTAAGTGATGTAATCTTTTAAATAAAGTCTTTGGATTTTACCCCATCATTCAGCCCACATTAAAAATGTTTCAGATTTTTTGGTGACATAACGTGATTGTATTAATGTGACGATGATAGAAACCATTTGCAGCTATTTGGCCTTGAAACTGAGAAAAACATTTTGCCTGTTCACTTTTTTTGCTTCATGAATAGAATTTTGAATTTTTCTTCCTCACAAATGGCAGATAATGCAGTGAATTAATACTAAGACTCAAGTTTTTTGCTCTTTGAATGGAAGCTCTTTAAGTTATTATTGTTAATAATTAGCCTGTTCACCTTGTTGCTCTATTGATGTGAAGTATTGTCGGATTAGCAAACCAGAGCACAGAGTGACCTGAGGTCAGAGCATGAATGTGGCTCGTCTATGGAGGAGAGCTGGATGACTCGCTTTGAAGGTATTTGTGTCATTATACATTCAGAGGTGGAAGCAGTGAAGATTTGTAAGCAAATGCACTGTGGGGTAGACCTTAAGGCGTCGTTGCCAATGTTTTAATGCATAATGGATGAAAGTGAAGAGGAGAGAAAGAAGAAGAAGTTTATTGAGTTTAAGATAAAGGAGGAGACGGCCATGAGTAAGGAGAGAATAAAGGCAGGGGGTTCGGTCTGAGTTATCCAGCTGCTGCAGCTGTTCCACCTGTCGGCAGATATTTTTAGAATTTGCAGAAGCAGTGGTGATTTTTATATCGATAATTAGCGAGCCATTAGATACGAGCAATTATCCATGCTTCCCTCCATCTCTAATGATGAAGATGAGGGTGTAAATGAGTGCCTAGCATTGGAGCAATTTACTGCAGATTTCTAGCTGTCATTATATCTCATAGATGTCCGGTGATGAGACAAATGGGATTCAATTAAGTGTGTGTACGTGTGCGCTGAGTCCATTGTCTCCTTACTCATCCTCTCCAAGGACAGCGAGAGAACTGATTGAGTCCATGTCTGGCACCTCTCAGCAGGTGACGAGATGAATGTAATCCCCGCTGTCAGGCCTCCATGCTGGGAGCGAGTCATGACTCGAGTCCCCCGCCTGAGGCCTCTGTGCCTGGGCTAAGACCACTTGAGCTCTGAATTGCTGTTCTTTTCCAGCAAACACCTGAACACCAGAAAAAACACATTCTGCTCAGCAGTTGGGCAAGAAAAATATTACGGCAATACCGAGGACAGAGCGAAGAAGGTGCAGCTTTGCTTAAAGGTTGTTTAAGCACATTTTCTCCAAGTTATTTTTTCACTGCAGTGCCATTAATCAGAATTTATTAAACTGTCTCAAATCCAATAAAACACATTGGTAATACAGTGTAAGATATTTGCCAAAGGGGATTCACCGGGTTATGGCTTTATGCTTATATAAAAGCAAGGTCCCTGAGCACCTTTGTCATCTTGAATTTCTGGATTTTCAAAATTATAAGAGTGCTGTTTTATGGCCATCTTAATGCATTAGAGTCATTGTAAGTGGTTGCAGACCTGCTGCTTGTCCTCGAAACAACATTTTAAATGCAATGAGTTTTCAAGTTAATTGTTGCGCCGCGGTCTCCAATCGTTTTCCAATTTGTGACTGGAGCATGAACCTTTTTACATTTAATAGGACCTTCCTGAGTCTGTGACCCAGTGAAAGACGTATTTGTACATTTTGTCTTTGTCTCTGTGTTCGGTATTCCCTTTCTGTCTCCTCACTTAGTTATGTTCCCACATTTATTTCTTCCCCTGGCTCAGTCTCAAGCCCATGCATTCAATTTTGCTTCTCCCATCTCGTTATGTCTGATCTGTTCCTCCTGTGTTCCCACCTGTTGCCCATCCTCTCATTATGGGTGTGTAAGTCATCGGTCTCCCTTTGGTCATTGTTGTGTCATCCATATTTGCTGTAGTTCCCGGTGGTCTGTGTCTCCCTTGTTCCTCATTCTTAGTTTCAGTTTTCAGTTCTTAGTGTTTGAGTTTTGTATGATTGTATTGCCACAGATTTTGTTACAGCAATAAAGCTGCCTCCTTGAGTTTATTTCCCACGTCTCTGAGTCCTACCTTGACTGCCAAACAGCACCACCATGACAAGGACACCAGCAGCAGAGCGTATGAAGTCATTCCACATGACTAGATTTCACAAATTGAGTTCCCGCCAGCTCATAATCAGCAAGTTCCTCTAAAAGCCAAAGTTCCTATTGTATTTCAGGCGAAGTGAAGTATACAGCATGTGTTTGCAAAGCAAGAGGCACTTAAAGTGCAGACGATGCCACTAAAGAGTGAATGTGACAGCTGCAGGCCAAAAGATTATCCCTCCTTAATGCAATCTAAATAAAAGAATGGCCGGTGGTGGAATTTTAGCATTAATCTTATATATTGTATGCACCATTTCACAGGGGAAATGCATAACAAGCTTTCCTAAGTTTGCTAAAAACCCACAGCATATGGCTCTTTCAAAGTGCTCGGGCCAAAACACGATGAACACTGTTGTTTTCACACCAGCTGCAGTGATCACAGGTAATCTAATGAAACAACACAGTTTTGCAGGAACAAAGCCAGCTTAGTTCAGAACAGGAGGGGTCTTTTGATTTCCCTTGCTCTGGCTGTTAGTGTTACCCACACCATTTGGTGAATGGATGTATCCAAATTACTGTATAGTAGAAAGAAAAACATTATTTGAGTGTGTCATGTTCGGCCAACTCGGCTAACGGGGCACGTCAAAGTAACATTGCTCTAAGAAACCCATTTACCCAAAACTCATTCAGTATTACTGAACTCAATTTGCTGCTTATTTAGACTTTAGTTGGGTTAATGCCACTGAAAATTTGCTATTTGTGGGTAAATGAGGCTTTAAAACAAAACATTGATTGGTTTACACCTGCATAAATCTGACTGCCAATAAAGTAGTTTGAATTGTTAATAGACTGACCTACTCACTAGGGACTTGTTCAAGGTAAGGGGTAGGAGTTAGGGTCCCATCCACTTATTTGGGACACTCAAATGGAAAAACTGATGGAAAATGTGATGGATTTGTGGATGGTAACCTTAACCCTAACCCTAAGTGGTTCACTTGTGACCTGGTGCATATTGAAAAAGTTAAGACAGATAACATTACACATCAGGCTTTATGTTATCACATTTAAATCATTGCCTGGAGGATGTGACCTTCAACAGGGCCTGTGGGAATGTTCTGACTGAGTCTGTCCATTAGTGTGACCATGGCCGCGATTATAATCTTTCTGCAATCTGCCAGTTCAGCTGTCTGTCTCACTGACTGAGACACCTGTCTATAATCAGAGGCAGCACATCTCCTTTGGCAAGCAGAGAAACAGACTGGTCACCATCTAATCATATAAGTGACAGATTGGTTTGGATACTGAGCTGTTTCCCCTGCAAAACAGTCGAAACAGACACACTGTGCAGTCAAGATTTGGCCTTATTAACTCAATTTCATTGTCCTCAGGCCTAACATGAAGCTATTCATGGATTCCTTCTACATGACTTTTTTTTTTTTTTTTTTTTTTAACATATAAGACACCTTCTACCATTAAAGGGAGGCTTTACTGGTTGTATGGTTATTTCTTTTATACATGGTCAGAGCTCCTCTTCAGGCAAAATCTGTGTTACTGTTCAGGCTTCAGTTTGCTTCAAAAATTAACTGAAATGTTCTACCTCTACATCTTTATTGAACTGTTTTATCATATTAAGGTTTTGTCAGTGAAATGTTGGTGTTTTGGTTTAAACATGCACATGTTTTATAAATTGTGGTAAAATAGAACTAATGTGTAGCCTGCAGTGACAGCAGAAGTTAGCATGTCTCAAATAACATGAATCTGAAAACAAAGAAGACGAGCTAAGACCTCAAGAACAAAGCCCTAGAGACCTGTCGAGGACTTGCTGGCAACCTCCAGTTACCAGGAAAAAAACGTGTATTCCCCAACAAATTGTAAAGCATTGTCCAGTACCCAACCCTTCCTTGTGATTGCTCTGACTTCAGGCAGACTGCTGCGGTTGCCATAATCTGCATGGCAAACACCAACTTGTCAGCAAACATATCCTAACTAATCAAAGTACAACTGTGAAACTAAAATAAGTAAAAAGGAAAAACTGGAAATGGAGACCATTTCCCTTTAAAGTAAAAGTTATGTCTTGCTGCTGAAACCAGTGCATTTCAAAAGATGTCACCATCTTTAAAATGACTTTAATTTGATTATCTGTAGATCACATATAGTGTGTATGTTAATTAAAAATAATAAATCGTCATTGTAAGAATGCAAACATAAGCCCAGCAAGAAAACAGATAAAAAAAACGTGATGTTTTTACCTTTAACTCAAAAAGCTCCTACAATTAATTGGGGTACTGGTGCAACAAGGAGGAGGAAAACATGTTTGGTGCAGTTCTATATGTGCATATTAAGCCTGTTTTTGTTTAAAACTGAATAAATAGGAGAGCAGATCAATATTTGGAATGCACCTTTTATTTTCTGAACCTTTAGAGCTTGGCGTATTTTCTGTCATTTGATTCTATGCAGCCTCAAACAATACACCCTCACCCAAACGGAAGCCCTAAGCCTAACCTTCTCATGTGTCATCTAAACACCTCAAAAACACACGCAAAAAGTTAAAGATTCACAGACATGGGGCAAAAAAGTGGTTTGCCATTTAAATGCCATGCTATGACAGCACATTGGTCTTTGAGGATTTATACTCCTAGACCTTTTTATATCCTTAAACGTTGAGCTTCAAAGTTAATTCTCAACCTTAGAAACAAACCCATTTTTTGATTGTTTTAGAGTTTCAACCTTTTTGACATAGCCTTTTTTCATGTTGAATTATTGTCACATTAAGTCAAAAAACTGTTCTTTTATACTTTTCTTGCAAGACTATTATGAAATGTCACATAATGCCAGAATTCCCTCTCTCTGAAACCCAAGTCTAAAAACACATCTTGTTCTTCTTTGACATCTTATTCGGGATATTATAGCTTTAATTTATACTTCTGCTTTGAACCAATGTGGATCCAACGCTGTAGGCTACGCAACTGGGCAAAGCTAAGAAGCTAAGATGTATCTTCTGTGTACTGAACTTGTGTTTATATGCTCCATGAAACGCTAGTTGGTAAATGGACTAGTTCTTATATAGCGCTTTTCTACTCTGAGCACTCAAAGCACTTTATACAACTTTTTCATTCATCCAATCACACCCATTCACACAAGCACTTTTCTAGGTTTTTAGCCTATCTAACTACCATTCATACACAGACCCACATGGGGTTAGCATTTTGCCCAAGGATATTTGGCATGCAGACTGGAGTAGACTGGGATCGAACCAACAACCTTCCGGTTAGTAGGTGACCCACCCCCACCTGAGCTACACCCGGAAGTGAGGGTTTCCTCTTTGTCCTGACCAAGTTTCTTCCAGCTTGTTCAAATGGCAGAAGGAAAAAGTAGCTGGACATGAATGGGCAGAAACAGTGGTACCAATCAAACATGTCGCAGGTTGTTTTGACAACAGCATCGGATACAACTTAGGGTTTCAAAATGGTTTATGATTACGACATGCTGTTGGTGTACATCATTAATTATTTGTTATCAATCAGAATATTTAATTTACTGTTTTATTAACTATTTTTATTTATATTTTATTAATAATCAGAAAACAAAGACAATATTCTGCCACACATCAAAAAACCTTTTTTTTTTCCAAAAAAAACCTTGGTAAATTATTTCCCTTAAAACATAGAATTGGGGCTGGGTTAGGGTTAGTGCCTATGGTGGCTTAGACTTCAAAGTGTTATGCTTCTCGTGTAAATCTGATAAGCTGCTAAACCATCTTTGATTGAGATCTTGTTCTTTGATAAAAGCTGATGTTCATCAATGCAGACAATCTCTATTACACCCTAGGTGTCTCCTACCAAAGCGGCTCTCATGAGTTGTCAGCTTTTCCAATCCATCAAAAA
Organism: Neolamprologus multifasciatus; assembly: GCF_963576455.1. Taxonomy (NCBI): domain Eukaryota; kingdom Metazoa; phylum Chordata; class Actinopteri; order Cichliformes; family Cichlidae; genus Neolamprologus; species Neolamprologus multifasciatus. The sequence goes on from NC_140454.1 coordinate 26,841,986, forward strand.
ACAAATACAGGATATATAGTATTTCATGTAGGTCAGTTTACAAGCAGGTTTCACTTTCAATATTCCTTAAATGACCATCCTTCAAAGGTGCATGCACTGCTCAGCTGGTCTTGGATCCGAGGTCCTGTGTTGCAGACTATCCTTCAACAGTGTTTTGTATGTGAGGCTGAACTGTAAGTTGAACCTTTCAAAGAGAATCAGCTCAGAGAGAGCAATGAAAATGAATAAATTATTGTCTCTCACATGTATTCACTACAGATCAGTGTGTTTCTTTTATTCCTTTGTTGGTACAATAATGGCAGACTTTCAGAGAGAAGAATTTATACAGGTTCAAATGAATAATGAATAATCAGGGGAAAGTTTATTATTGGCTGAAGAAAAACACTGTTAAAGTCAGATAAAGAAAAAAACAAGTATCTATGTAAAAGCATGGCATTGATTATCACAGAGCTCATTAGCTCATGTGTCTTATTGAGAGTTATAATACCGGATTTCTGTCTTGTGTATAAGCACGACCTGAATTAGTCATCCTCGCTGTGAGTAAATATCTGCAGTATGCATAGAATGGTAACAAGAAACAAATGATTTTCTAATCAATAAGAAAGAAACAAATAGAAAGCAAACCTTAAGTGGTTTCTGAGAAAGATGTGGAAAGAAGGTCTTGAAGATAACCTGACCAGATTTTCGTTCACTGTGCAGGAGTTCCTGAGTTTGAGAATAGGGGAGTTAAACCTGAATTAATTTTTAAAAAGGACTGAAATATACAACATAGCAGGAAAGGACCACTGAACAGCATACAGCTAGAGGAAGGCTGTAAAGCTCCTTGTATGAGCAGGCTAATGTATATCTGCTGGTTGGGTTAGTATAACGTTTTGTGCCATAGCCCCCGTTTTATCTCTCACAGATTCATAAAATGCTCCTACTTAGCAAGTAATGATTCTGAGGCCTTTCTTCTGATAGCATGCTAATTTTCCAATGTGCACTAAACCATACAATTTATGTAACAGGTGAATGAATTCAATGAAGCACAAACTATTAGTGAATCTTGTTTCAAAACCTTATCTTTTTTTTATTCTGATGGTTCTGAAGATTAAGAAAAAACACAAGACAAACAAAGAAATTCCAATTAATTATTATATTTCTTACTGTTTCCTTTCAAAGTCCTGCCGGAACCTCAACAATCTGAAAGAGAAATTCAGAAATAGCGCTGTAGTTGTTGCAGGACAGAGATTGAAGTGCAAAATGACAGGAAAATATAACCAGAACACAACCAGTTGGTAAAATAGTTGTACACCGCAGAAGAACTCTGTTGTTTGGTTTCCTTCCACCAAACAACCAGATGGTTGCTACAACTACTTACAATTGGTCTCTAAGAGCAAAAATATTCAGTGCAATCACTAAATAACCAGCGATTATTCCTAGTCACATGGAGGCTGGTGTCCTATTTTTAGACTAGTTTGGATGAGCGATTAATATTGCTGTTATTAGAGTGTATGCAGTCATTCATTCATTCGTGTTCAGTTTGTTCAAATAATAGATACTGGGATGAGAAGTGGATTATTATAGTTTTCTTTCATGTTTCTTCCTTTTTCTGAAAATCAAATGTTTCTAGTAGTAGAAAAACTTTAGAACATCTTTAAAGCCTGAAATGTAGCACAGGACATGTGCGAGTGAAGTGTGACTGAATCCCTTGTCTAATATATTGCTGCTTAGCATGTTTCTCTTTCACACCTCCGGGCTTGAGTGACACATGAATTTCTCACACACACACTAACACGTAAGCTCATTGTCTGTTTTGAAACACGCGTGTTAAAAAAAAAAAGCTCTTTTCTGTCAAATCTGGCTCTGCTTCCAGCTAAAAATACTTTCACACCTGTATGCACCCTTTCCTCCTTACCCTCATCTTTCTCTCTCCCGTTCCTCTCCACTGGCTCCCTCTCTGATCAGGAAGAAAAGATGGCCACTGGTGCCGTTAGCCAAACAAATCTCGATGGAGTGGGCTGTTGAACCCCCTCTGCGGGACTCTAACACTCACAATGAATAGGTGTCTTCAAGATCCCTCCCCAGACCCAAAGGTCTGCTTTCCATTTCCACGTATTTATTCAAAATCGACAGAGCGAAGGGAAGGTCTCAGCACTATTTCCCACATGCTCAAGGCATGTAGCTGGTTCTAGGAGCTGATGTAATGTATAAATAGAACATATGCTGAAAATACTAAGCAATAGGTGGGCAGTAAAAGTGGTATGCCAGCGACAAAGACCCATTTACTTACCTTGAGAGGTAGCTGGGTTCTTAAAAGATTATGGTCAGGCTGTGCACGTTTCAGCAGAACAACAGCGGGTTAGAACAATCAGCTTCTACTGACGTGCTTTGGGAGTGCCACCAACAATGGTGAACGTTGGTTTAATTTACCCGTGGACTAGATTCACCATGTAGTACACTGATCTGATTAAAGTTAGCTTTGTCTAGTTTCTGCTAAATATTTTCTATAAGTTCCTGTTTGCACCTGGTAACAAAGGTTTTTTTGAGGTATTATAGTTACATTTGGTATTAAAGTGTGAAGTGTGGTGTCTTTTTAACCTGTATGATTGACTTTTTTTTTTCCTTTAGTGTGGTTGAGATGTCAGATGATGCAATCCTATTCTCATCTACATGGTTCCACAAAAGTCCTTCTGTGAGAAAATCTTGCCACTCTAAAGCCATCTTCTCAAAGGATTTGGTCAGTTATTTTGAAGCCCCTATCTAAATGAGCTACGGTAGTGATCAGCACATAAAAAAGACTTTAAAGGTTTGGTGACTTTTCTCCAAAAATAAAGTTAACGACGCATTTTTATACATATATTATCTAAAGTTACTCAAAGTTACAAAACATTATGACTTCATTGCTCGTTTAACCAGAGCACTGAACCAGTGCCATGCTAATTCATGTAAATACAACAGACAATAAATACTGTTACCTTTATTAGCAGTGTTATGTGTAATGCGTTACTAAGTAACGCGTTACTGTAATTAAATTACTTTTCCACTGAAAAAGTAGAGTAACTAATTACTGTTCATTTTAGTATATTAATTACAGTTACTTACAATGTACTTGCGTTACATTGTAAAATAATTAAACTCGCTGAATATCATTATTTAATTTCAATAATTTGTCTTCTAAACGTAGAAGTAAACTCTGCCGCTGTAACATCGCTGTAGTGCAGCTGCACGTCATTTCTCGCCAGTTTGCTGCATAGTCGTATTCTAACGTGGAAGATGTTGGACTCGGCTGAAGCCAGTGGCTGTTTTTTGAAATGGACATATTCCTGTCTCTTCACTTTTCTGAAACAAGCAGACAATAATATTACAGTAATATGTAAACTATGTCCTGGGGAGATAAAAACTATCAACCGCTGTTAATAGCACGAGTAACCTACTGAAGCGCCTGACACGAGAGCATAGACAAACACTTCTGAGTGATCCTTGTTCATCATCCATGGATAACACCGCGGTAACTCCTGCTAAGCAGGCAAAACTTGATTTTACTTCAGCAGCACAGAAAGTGTCTGAAGGTGAGCTTAAAAAAATGATTGAAGGCTACATTGTGGAAGAGATGCTACCGCTGCGTAGAGTCTCCGTCTTTAAAAAAAATTATTTATTATTTAAAGAGTTTAATTTCTATTGTCCACTCAAGGTTTATAGGGATTTTAAGAAGTATTTAGTTAAATTACTTATTTAGTAATTAAGTTACTTTTCTGACACGGTAAATTAGATAAGTATTTTAAATACAATATTGACTTAGTAATTAGTAATTAATTACTTTTTTTAAAATAACTTACCCAACACTGTTTATTAGTTAGCTTTACTGAGCTAGCATATTCATATATGCTTGTTTGACACTGTCATGATCCTCTACCATGCGTATCACTTTCCAGTTCATTAGCACTTTGAGAGCAGGAACGTGATGTCCACCATCTTTACTGTTACTGAATTTTCCCGTGGACTTTAGAACCACACATTTAATAGAGGGCCATGCTAACACTTTCATGGCGAGAATCTATGTACATTTTTCTCTTTTTCATACTAATTATATGCATATATTAATATCAGTGGTGAAGTTGTCTCCCTACTTTTACATATTAAGTGTACATGTTGCGTGAATTCCAAAAAAAAAAAGAAAACACTCCTTACATAAATTTAACCAGGCAGAACTGAACCTCTCAACTTGGTAATAACTTGCTGTGACATTGAAAAATAGCTTTCCTGTAGTTGCACAAACCAAGAAATCTTTGGGGGTATTAATTGGTCTCTTACCATCAGACTTGTTTATCCATTTTGCAGCACTGCTCTTATTGTGGTCTTCATTGTATTCTGCAATGTTCTAACTTCCACAACTGTTTCACAATTAATCAATATGAGTGTTTACACTGAGAGTAATATTGAGTGTTTGGTTAATAAGATTCTTCCCCTGGATGCTGAAGTGTTGACTCAAGATGACATGGATAGTAAATTTACAGCTCTTATGACTGTTCACTCTCACTACTTTTAAGTTTATCTTTGGATGCTCTACAATATAAAGTACATTTACTTCGCAAAGTTTACCTTCTATCTACTTCAGCATCAGTACCATGATAGTAAGAAAGCTCTGTGATAAACTTCCGTATGGTTATTTGTTCCTGGAAAACTCTCTTTGGACTTGTGAGGGTGTATTTGTGATTATGTGAAAAATTCCTACATTCTCAAGTAGCTTAAATGTTTTGGACCCATAATGATCCAAATCCAGCAGGCCCAATAAACCAGCCAGTGAAACAAGAATAACGAGCAAAAACAAAGTTCAAGACATAAAGCTCCCCAATGAAACAGAAACCAATGTCTAATGGTTGATAAACATGATAAACTTATTCTCTTCTGTCTTTATTCAACAGAAGACAATTATCCAAAGCCAAAAACATCTCTCCAACCTCAGAAACATCTGAGAAAACATCCGCATTTGATGCTGTGGGATGAGAACTCAGAGACATAAAAACAGACCGGGACAGTTGTTAGAACAGGCAAGATTCTTTGTAATGTTAACAACCAGAACACCCCACCTACTGCTTTTTTCTTGTTGTATGGATGCAGTTTTTATATATCAGTGGCCTCTTCTGTTCATTTTCAGCTCCATAATTGTATCCTTGAACTTTACTTGTGCAGCTTTGTATGAGTCATACTGCAAAATAATCCTTATTTAGTCACAAAAGCATCTCCTCAGTCTGTCCTGTTTGAAATAACTAATTTTAAGCCCCTCCCCTTTTAAGACTATCCTTCCTTTAAGCCTTGTCTGATTGGTTGCCCCTCGCAGATATAGGGCTAGGCTTGAACAGGAAGTGGGTGGGGCTCCTGTACCTGCGGTCACCATATCAGTCATATCACCTCTCTGTGACATTACAAAGATTAGAGAGTAGAAAAAACTGTGTTAAAGCAAGCATTTAGAGCAGTCTGCAGCCTGAGCTTTTAGCTCACAGGGATTACTGTACCTACCATCAGCCAGGGGAACGGGAGACACATGAAAGGAAGTCATGTAATATACTGCAGGCCACTGTAGCACTGAGGTTGTTGCACAGACAAAGTAAAACAAAAAGTACTTGGAAGCATTTGGTTTAAATATCCACATGTTCTGATGTTTCTTGGGTAAGTGGTGCCACTAAATGAGAAAAGAAAATGCAGAGAGAGAAACAAGCCCAGCTCTGACTGGAAGAAATTAGATTTAAAGTCGCATTGACTGTCACAAAAAAACAAAAAAACTAATGGATTTCATGACTTCACCAGGCTGCATTTACAGTGTTCAAAGTGCGAGGGAATCTGTTCCATCTGTTCCATCTGCTCTCTGCACACACAGTCTGACCTGCAATAATTTATAGGAATAGATTTAGAGCATTTTCAGAGAAAGAACAATTATAAACTCGCTGTGAGAGAAAATGAACAACAACACTATAATGTTGTGATACTTCTGCAAAGTCATTTTCTGCTGTTGCATTTATGGATGAGTTTCTTTAATGAAGCCGAAGATGAAGAAGCAAGTAATGTGCAGCAATGTGGAATGATGAAATATCCAGCCAGTGGAAAACCGAAACACACATACGCAGACAAATATATAGTGTGGTCTTTCCTTCACACGTCATTTTCTATTCTCTCACAGGCATTCACACAGAAGTTAATTCCTCTGATTACTGATTTACACAAGAAACAACACAACCGCACAGGTGGCCCGCCCCGGGCTCTTTTACCCCCTCTCCTCTTGCTAAACCAGAGAGCGAAAAATGGAGAAGCAGAAAAGAGAGGATGAAGTGCTAACGTGTGAAAAACATATGGAAGTCAGCCTGAAGGTAAAGACTGGATTACAAAGTGAATCCAGGCTTGGCAACCAGCTGGAAACACTTTTATTTTGCATACACACGCTCGATACGCTACCATATTGTGGTTTTGTGTTCCCATTCGGGGGAAGTTCGGAGGACGTGGGAAATGTGGCGAGTGAGATGTGTTAACTCAGACCGGGCTCAGCCGCTGAAATACACAAACGTGCAAATTTTTTAGGGTGATGACAAGGATGAAGCTGTCAGAGATAAAATAATATTTGCATGGAAGCTGTACACTGTATATCAATATGTAATCATCTTTCAATTGTGTAACCATTGATGATATTGATAATGATGATCTTTTTTAACAACTGGCAATAAATATACTCCAAATTTACAGTAGGCAAAGTTAGAAAAGTATATGTTAAGACATTGTGGGCGGGTTGGATGAAAGTGTACTGAAGGTCACCCAACTGGGGTGTGTTTCCATCCAAATTACATTCATACTGGGTGAAAAAAAAAAAAATAATAAAAAAAAAAATACTGTGACTGTATTTAGTAAGTGTTCCCATTTTAAAGATCTACACAGTCTACCTCAGAGAGCTGAAGGACTCTAAGATGCTTTGTCTTACAGTGTACTTTCATTGGTCCCATAGCTAAAAGGCTAAAGGGGTTATTCAAAGAAAAAGGACATGAATTCATGCCTTTCTTTGGAGGAGATTAAATACGATTTGGACTATGGACAATAATGTATAATATATTTAATGATGCCTGAAAATGTATTTGCAGGACTGCAGATAACCGTTTTATATTTTTCATTATGAAAAGTCTTTGGATATATGAGAGGAGTAGGATACAGCGAAAAGCTGGCTGTTTTAAACTTTTAGAACTCTTAAGATGAGCAGAAATACAAAGTTTTTGGTACTTTGGGCCAAACACAACAAAGCTGCCATGGGTAGTTTGTTGTGTGCATTGTGCCTGATAAGTGCTAACAGGGTACATACACAATGCAATGAATGTAGGAGGAAGGAGGTCAGTAGGAGCTCTCAGCAGATTTTGTTTTGTTTTTTATTTTTTCTAGGGGCCACTTTGCCCAGACTAAAAACTATTCTATGACTCTTAATAATTGCATTTTTCAGTGGAACTACAGTGTTTTATGAGGATAGTGTTTCATATGTTATTTTTAGGAAGCCATCACCGCAAACAGAATCCCTTTACCTTCAGTTAAAGTTGAAAAAAATAAAAGGAAAAAAAAAACCTGGAACAATCATGTAATCAGTTTATATGACTACAGTTTCTAGTAACCAACAGAGGTAGGCTAAGGAAGAAAGTGCTTCTTGGCAAATGCTGGCTTAGTATGATATAAATATAAATGATCTAGATCAGAACATGTTGGGAAAACTATGATGTCATTAACTTTTTATCACAAAATGATGAAATGTTCTAAGACGGACATAGCAACCATGACAACAACCATAGTTAGCCTCATCTTGAAGCATCTGACATTGAATGTAACTTGTATCTGGACTTTTCCTTTTGGCAGTAATGGTACTCACCCTCAATCCATCCATTCATCCAGTCAACAATCCATCCACTACCATTTCCTTGGCTTCTCTTTTTTTTGGTCACCACCAGATTGACAAAGCTCTTCTTGGAGTTGGACGGATATTTCCACATTTCCACCTCCTGTAGCTTTGGGGTGGCTGTGGCTTAGAAGTTAGAGCAGGTCATCTACAAATCAGAAGGTCAATGGTTCAATACTCCAATCAAAGAATCCTTGGGTAAATTGCTCTGTGATGCGTTCATTGGCATGTGCATGAATGTTGTAAAAAGTGCTTTGACTAGTCCACTTATAATTTTCTCTGGGTTGGCCACATTCGCAACACTACCTAGGATACACACGAGGTAGCCACGAGGCAGATGCCTCCACAGTTCCTCACCCTATCTTTTAGCTTGAGCTCAGACAACTTTCAGTCAAAGCCCTTTTGTAGCCTTGATCTTATTCTTTGGGTTACCACCCACAAGTCTTACTCACAGGTAAGGTTAGAAATAAAGATCTGTAAATTCCAGTAAATCAAAATCTTTGCCTTCAGATAGAGGCACCATATCCCTCAGTGAAGGCATGATCATGACCCACCAAGAATGTGGGTCACCCTCCTATTCTGGCTCATACCAAGAAGTTCTGCTCATAAAAGTTACGAACAGAATCAGTGGAGAATCAACCTGATGGAGTCCAGTGCTAATTAGGAACGAGTCTGACTTTTTGCCTGCAATGTGGACCGAGCTCATACTCTTGAATGTCATATCATGTTTTATACAACTTAAAACTAGTGACTGAGACCATAAACTCATCGCGGAAGTGTTTGTTGCGGTCACAGATGGAGTGGCCTCTCTGCAGCCAGTGTACTTCCTGTTTCTCCTGCTGGTCATTAGAAAGAAATCAGGTTAAAGTCCCTAAAGTTTTTCTTTAGGGACTTTAGGGATGCATGGAGTTTAGCTCCATGCATCTTACATACGCAGACAATAAAATTCAGTAAATAAATGCAGTAAAGAGTAATTAGATTATTTTATAATTTACTCTGTGAATTCTTCTAAAAATCACCAAACACAAGATGAATAAAGAACAAACATGTGACCTTGTCTTTCACTCTGGCTCATTTCTGATTAAATGAGATGTTAAATTTTCATAAGTGGCACACTATCTTAATGTCTATCATCTCACGCTGCCACGTGAGAGTTATGACCCTAAGTAGCTGACAACTTTCACAAAAACAATAACACAGCCTCCCACCTCCCTCTCCCTCCCACCATAACTATCTCTGTCTCCCATGAAGAGCCATAATATCCCTTTCTAAACAGGAAACAGACACAAAGAGAACACATGCCCTTATGTATGCTTGGATGGATATCCCTGCGCCCCTGTGTTTGTGCACAATATGAAATGCATTACTGCTAGATTCCTTCCCGCACGGGGGATCTGCAGTCAGTGTGTCATCGCAGAAATATCCAGTTTATTGAGTTGAAAATCGACCATGAGTGAGTGCACTTAGCCTTTGTGGAGAGATGGGGGGGAGGAAATGGTCAAATGCACATTTCCCTCCATGATTTATTTATCCTTTGGTTGCCTCTGGTGTGCTCTGCTACATTGCTAGAAGCATATATGTTAAAAACTCACGAACAAATAAACAGTCCAAGTAAACAGACCACGGCTGACCACGAATGCACGAACAATTCATATACATGAGGACAAGAAGAAACCACCAGGGAGCACATACTATAGGACCCACACATCAAGCCTTTGATACAGCAGCTTCAACAAATCAATGACCACATGATCTTGATTATTGATTGATTGTATTATGGCTCCAAAGTTGTTGTGTTTGTTATATTAAAACCACAAATAGGCGCTCTGACCCAAGTATTGATGCATTCGAGAGGCATTTCTAAATGCCACTTGATAAAGCTGTAATTTCTGTCTTTAATCAGACGAGTAATTGCGATCTCAAGACTCATTTTAAAAATAGGAAAAGAAAGGGAAAAGAGGGTTTAAATCGTGTATTTCTCCATTATTGTGTAGTTAATTCAGCCAATATACAGAATGATTGCGCAGGCCGGAAGGAAGGAGACCGAGAATGTACAAACGCACGAAAGGGATGATGGATGAGGCGTGCAGAGCGACTAATTTGTGACCGGCTGTTCACACCTCTCGGCAGAGGAGGCGGCCCCGCTGTGTGAGCCGTGTAAGGTTCTGATTGCACTGATGTTATTGAAGTGACGCTCTCTAACTCACAACACCTGGACCCCTCTGCACCGGCTGGCCTCCAAGCCTCGGCGCAGGCCAAGAGGACACAGCAGGGGTGGAGGCGATGGTGTCCTGGCAGGGCAGGGCTGATATCTTGGCCAGGTCATGAACCTGCTTGAAGTTTGACATCCTCTGTTCATACTTAGAGATTTTATGAAAGGGTGCATGATGGGTAAGAGTGTAGAAAGTCCTCGTTGTCAATGTTATTGTTGGAACTAAATAGCTGTTCCTGAGGCTGAAAAAGTATCAGAAGCATGAAAAAATGCCATCCCTCTAATGTCCACTAGAGGCTCCAGCAGTAAATCATTTACCATAGGTTCCCATTTTAAAATGTCCAACTTTAAAGCGGAATTAAACATGTTTACAGCTTGATATAAAAAGACTGATTTCCCCTCCATAACAGCTGTATGGGAGTAAAAGTTAATAACTTTTTATGAATGATGTTATGGTCTATAGTTAGGGTTGTGGCCTCTTTGACTGACACTTGGATGGTGGCACAGACGACTGTAGCTGCTAGATGTCTTCTAGTCTTCACCTCAGCTAACTGAACCATGTTTGTGCTGCTAGTGCATTTTGTAGCATTTAAATTGTACTAAAAGGTGGTGAACATTAGACAACATACAGTTTTCAGCACTGGCTTGGATGAACTGCAGCTTCCTGGAGAGGTCAAAACTCCAGCAACAATTATAAAGAACTTGGCCACAAGTACAACATGTTTAGTTTTGGCTTTATTGAAGCATCATCAGCCTCCTGTAGAGAGAAGTGATTCGAGAAGTGATGTTGGTGAAGTGAGTGTTTTGTTTGTTTTTTCCTGGTTGACGCATAAATTTAGGTACAACTACTCCAAGAAATCTCCCTAAAACTCGTCTGACATTTTTGACCTTATTCCAAACTCAGGAAAAATCTGAAGTTGCACAAAGAGATGAAAGTGACAAATGACTGAAATGATAAACTGACTAAAATTAATTATGTCAATTAAACTTTAATTTATTTGCCAGTGAAGCTAAGCTCTGGTTTCTTTCATTCGATGACGTGTAAGCAATGCAGTTTATCTTGATTCAGTTCCATGTGAAGCGTCCTGATGCAATAAATCAAAATGTGTTTTTTTTTATGCGGCTGAAAACAGTTAATGAGGATGCCTGTGCTGGTGACTTAGGACAATAAAAATTTACTGGACCCAAACGGCTTTGAGCTTCAAGTCGGGGTAGAGGAAATTAATGTTGTCTGTTGTGTGAAGTTTGTTATGAGGAAGAAAATAATGCCCTAGGTACAGCCTGATTATTTAAGATAAAAGTTAGAACACCAGTGAAATTAAATGTATTGGTCTGCCAAAATATTTTCAGAAAAACTGACAGTTCCTTAAAAAATACCACAGAGTTTCTGCCAAACACATTGACTCGCCCGTCCAAATCACTGAATCCAGTCGTTCCAATGACTTGTGTGGTCATAGGTATATAAAATTAAGCACCTATGCATGCACACTGCTTCTACAAACATTTGTGAAAGAATGAGTCGCTCTCAGGAGGTCAGTGAATTCCAGCATGGTACTGTGATGCCACCTGTGCATCAAGTGTACTTGTGAAATTTCCTCACTACTAACTATTCCACTGTGAACTGCTAGTGTTCTTATAGCAATGTGGAAGAAACTGGAAACAACAGCAACTCAGACACAATGAGGTAGGTAGGAGGTAAAATCACAGAGGCACTATTGCTGAGGAGCATAGTAACCAGAGTTAAGTCGCTACAGACTTCCAAACGTCATGTGGCTTTCGGATTGGTTCAAAAGCGGTGGATAAAGAGCATAGTGGAATTGGTTTCAGTGACCAAACAGCTGGATCCAAGCCTTACATCACCAAGTGCAATGCAAAACACCGTATGCAGTGGTGTAGAGCACACCACCACTGGACTTCACAGCAGCACAAACAAGTTTTTTGGAGTGATGAATCGCATTGCTTCGTCTGGCAGTTGGATGTACAAGTCTAAGTTTGATCTTTGCCAGAAGAACAGTACTTGTTTGACTACTGTGCCAAAAACAGTGTGATTTTTTTTTTTGGTTGTTTGCACCCCTATGCTGAAGCATTAAAAGTTCCTTTCACTGGAACAAAGACGTTTTGGGCAATTTGATGCTCCCAACTTTGCAGGAACAGTTTGTGCATTGGTGCACAGTCATGTTGGAACAGAAAGAGGTCATCCCCAAAGTCTGGGTAGACATCATATTAAACCCAACAGATTAGGGATGGATGTCACTCTGCCTTCTTATGAAGCTGACTAGTGAATATTTTTGGCAATATAAATGAGGACAAAAGTAGGACAAGTTTTGATAAAGTTCAGCTCCTTTATACAACCAAAAAGGGAAAAAAAAAAAAAACCTTTGACCTGCATGACTGTTTGGACTGTACCTGTGCCAGTAGCCACAGCCACCTGTGTCACCATCCACCTGTCAGTGAAAAGAAGCTGCGCATCTAAAAATGCAAACTTTAAATCATATTAGCGCTTAAACAGGTAACATTTTTATTAATACAGTTGTTAGGAAGGAGGAAAGTGTTAGACCAAAACAGTTGGGGGGGGGGGGGGGGGGGGGGGGGGGTTGGTTTCATGTAACCATGTTTATTTCTGCTGTAAAATTGGGCATGTTAACATGGGAGACTCCTGGGACTGACTCACTGCTGGAGCCTCAAGTGCATGTTAGAAACTGTAGGGTTAAGCTTCATATATCAGCACCACGAGTTGCTCAGATGAGACTATTGTTTGCTAGCTTACAGGAAAAGGCGGTGGTTAAGGGTGAGATTAAAACACATTTAAATGTAATTATATAAAGAGTAGAGCTTTTCAGGTTTCTGGATATTTGTGTGCATTTCATTTGCAGTGTAGCATGCACTGCATTAAAAACACTATCTAAGGAAACACTGAGTGTTTTAACTGGGAAATATAAATGAATTAAAAGATGAATTACACCATCAGATCAGAGCTGGTTAATTGAACACATACTGTACACACTGCAAATTACATGTTTACTCGTGCTTCGGGGCATCCATAAAATCATAAACTAATATATGCAGTAATTAAAAACGAGGGCAAAGTATAAAGGCTAAGATTATATAATCTGACATTAAAAAAAAAGTAAAGTGACATTCACACTCTACTTTTTTTTTTTTTTTTTTTTACACTGGCTTATGGGTGGGTTATTGCCTAATGAAATATCCATCAGGCTTGATATCAAAGTTTCAAACTGGGCACACACTCCGTCTGGCAGGAAGGAATGAAACTCGCTTACATGTTCTGACTTCAATATAACACCACGCTGCACATTTAGCTGACCCTCTCGCACCTTTACTGAGCTGTCCGTGTCATATGAAAGACAGGCCAGACCTTTCATATGTCCATAAAGTTTTAACAAGTCTCACACACAGGTGGGGGAAAGGGGAGTAGAGACATTCTTGTCTGATGAACACGTCCACATTTAAACACCAGGAGGACATCTTGGTTAATGCCACAGGGTCAAACACAGGGGATCTTATACTGGGGATGATATATGATATCTGCCTGCACTGCCAGCACAACTGCAAACACAATCTGGTTTTATCAGCTGTCTAACACCATCAATTCTCACAGAGTGGACTTTTATTTAGCGTGAACACGGAAAAACAAGGCCTTTTTATTTCTGATGCTGTATATCAGCAGGAAGCCTTCATGATTCTTTTCCTAGTTCATTCCCACTTATCTTTGATCATTTGTTGTTGTTGTTGATTCCTAATCTTTCTTTCCTTTCCACAGTTCAGTGTGTTAGCACCAAATAAATCTCTTAAGTTTTACAGATATTATGAACATTTATATGAATATGAAAATGTCATGATAGACTAGACTCATTTTTCAGACATTTTTAAGATGTCTGAACAGTGACTAAGGTCACAGGTCACTGCTTTCTAAGCATCCGAAAATTAAGTTTTATTAATACACTGCCAGCAATGTCCTACAATCACTTGCCAACTAGTTGGGACATAAGAATAATTTTGCTGCAGGTTTTAAACTCACAGGTAAACTTTAAAGTTCACAAGTAAGTATACATAGTCTACTACAAGAAAGTGTATTAAGGGAAGTAGTTGAATTGAGACACAGTAACAGTATCTTCATTAAAAAGTTTTTTTTTTAAATACAGGTTTTCACAGGACTCTTTCTAGTCCTCTGAAAAAAATAACTGCACTCTTACTGCATCGATAGGAAGTACAAGGCCATTTCCAAACTATTTGAGGTCCATCATGCTGCAGTAAAAAATGTAACTCTAAGTGCAAAACATTCAAGAGAAGTGCCAGGCTTACCAGGAGTAGACATGCCAGCAAATTCACTCCAAGGTCAGACCATGCAATGCTCAGAGAAACTGCGAAAAAAAAAAAACAACCCCAAAAAACCCCAAGAGCTACATCTCAGACTGTGCAGGCCTCACATAGCATGTAAAAGGTTAAAGTTGATGACAGCAAAATTAAAAGACCAAACAAGTATAGGTTGGTTGGAAGGGCTAAAAAACAACATGGCGGCTTGACTTAGGTTTGGTACAAAGAGGAGTCTGACTGACTCAGTGACTGCAAGCAAAGTATTCCAGAAAAAAATATTTTGTAGCATCTAAGCCACTCTTCTTTTTTCTAACTGGACAATGTTTCTGATCTGGGACCTCAGTGCACATATGAACATTTGGCATACGAACAATAACAGTATGCTGAGGGGCCGTACAAGCCAAAATTCATTCTTTCACTCTCACACACATACATTCTTCTTTCACATATATTTTCACTCTCACATACATATATTTTCATTCTCACACACATACATTCTCCTTTCACACACATATATTTTCACTCTCACACACATACATTCTTCTTTCACACACATATATTTTCACTCTCACACACATACATTCTTCTTTCACACACATATATTTTCACTCTCACATACATATATTTTCATTCTCACATACATATATTTTCATTCTCACACACATATATTTTCACTCTCACATACATATATTTTCATTCTCACACACATATATTTTCACTCTCACACACATACATTCTTCTTTCACACACATATATTTTCACTCTCACACACATACATTCTTCTTTCACACACATATTTTCACTCTCACACACATACATTCTTCTTTCACACACATATATTTTCATTCTCACATACATACATTTTCACTCTCACATACATATATTTTCACTCACACACATATATTTTCACTCTCACATACATATATTTTCACTCTCACACACATACATTCTTCTTTCACACACATATATTTTCACTCTCACACACATATATTTTCACTTTCACACACATACATTCTTCTTTCACACACATATATTTTCACTCTCACACACATATATTTTCACTCTCACACACATACATTCTTCTTTCACACACATATATTTTCACTCTCACATACATATATTTTCATTCTCACACACATACATTTTCACTCTCACATACATATATTTTCATTCTCACACACATACATTTTCACTCTCACACACATACATTTTCACTCTCACATACATATATTTTCACTCTCACATACATATATTTTCATTCTCACACACATATATTTTCACTCTCACATACATACATTCTTCTTTCACACACATATATTTTCACTCTCACGTACATATATTTTCATTTATGCATTCCTACATTTTGCTCTCGTTTACATGCATTCAATATGCATTTTAATCTTACAAATAATATATGTATGTAAGAAGAGAATGCATACATGTCTGAAGAAAATATATGTATGCAAGAGAATAATGTATGTGAATGAAAGAGTATAGTGGAAACGGAAGGAGTTTAATGGAAACGGAAGGCTGGGTGTCTGTACCGCTGTGATTGGCTGAGAAGCACGCGCGGGTCACTTTCAAGTGTCTGACAGCATGGAGGGGGGAGAAGAAACTCGAGTTCTTCAGCAAGCTGTCGGGTTGTTAAGAAATATTTTATCATCTCCTGAAACGGTCACATCGTTGTCCTCGTCACTTGATCGAGATGGGACGGGCTCAACTGCACCCAGTGTTACCCACAGCACGGTGGAAAGTGAGATGAGGGAACTTTTTAGACCAGCTAACACCCGGGTAGCTTCAACGAGCCAAGTAGTTACACGGAGTTCGACTGGAGTGGGGCAGTCTTTGCGATATCAGACCCAGAAACACTTTGGCAACTGGAACTGCAGATCACAAAACAGTTTGCCACTTAACTATACAACTGCGAAATACAAAATAGGAAATGTGCTTTGCTGATTTAGCAACGCACTTTGTTACCCTTATAAAATTTTAGCCCTAGCTAATTTATTCAGCAGCATCCACATTAAAAACAGTAAAGACCGTCGCATTTATTTCAATATTAGTGGCTGTTTGTACTTGTGACCCGAGTCTAAGTTGATGCTTACTTTAAGATTACTTTATATTAAATCTTCTTTATTAATGTGGGAGGTGGTAGCTACATTAGCCTGCTAAATAAAAGGTTGGGTTAATTTTCTTGTTATTTTTGTTTAGTTTTGTATTTATTTATTTATTTTTTGGGGGTAGAATTTTAATCTTGCTAGAAGACATCAATCCAACTCTGTGTTGTGAGTGGATCAATATCTGTACCACTGTAGAGGTAGATAAACATGGATGCCTTCAGTCCAGTTTCTACAGTGTATGAAATAAGAAAAAAAGAAATATGATTGGTGTCTTTTTTGTTCTTTACTCAAAGTAAAAGGTAATAGCAAATGTTTCTTTGTATGCCTCTTTGTAGGCGTATTTCATATTAAAGAGCAGTAAAAGAAATCCTTATGCAGTTTATTTTTTGAGCTTTTGTGATTGAGGGGGCTGCACTGTAGTTGAACTGGAGCATTTAGATTTTCTTTCATTGTACTATATATATATATATATATATATATATATATATATATATATATATATATATATATAATTTTTTTTTATTTTTTATTTTTTTTAATTCAAGCTTCAGTGAATTAAAATGGTCAAACCCCAAAACATTTTCTATTTTACGTACATTTTCCATTCTTTTCGAAGGCAATTTATAAGCATGCTATTACTTTATGCATTTTTTTCTTTCAAATTATGTTTCTGTTATTTGCGTTTGCTATTATACTCAACTCTTGCATACACGAGCAACTTTAAACATATTCAAGTGGGCTAAATGGCTAGCTGTGATAGTGTTTTTTTAATATGAACTGTGTAACATTTTATTTTATTTATAAAAGCTTAGCAACAGTTTAACGTGTAAGCTGGTCACTACCAAGTGACATTAGCAACTTTCTTAAGGAACTGATAGTGTCTAAGTATAGGCAAATAAAACAAAGGATACATAAATCTGAATATAGTTTCTGTTTTGTTTTATAGGGCCAAGACACATTATCATGATACTTTCAACAAAGATGTCATCCTTCTTCCATGGCCATCAAGCAGTGTTGTTGTCAAGCATCGCACAAAACAACATTTACATGAACAAGGGCATATATTGAATGGATTTGAATTTGGAGATAAACTTTCTATTGATTTAAGGTAGGTTGTGCTGGCAATCGAAACCTAATGCGACACAGCTTTTGTCAGTAGTCTTTTCGATATCTAGGCATTTCAAAGCTTTACATAACGATTTAAGTCAGAGAACAGGTAGACATGAATCAGCAAACTAAACTAAAAGAACCAAATCAGTTATCCTTTCTTGAACACTCCATTTTTGGCATACTTTTTTGACATTTGTATAAAGTTTACTTTTGTTTCTACTGTTTTAAGTCTGATTCAAAGAGGAAAACAAGATTAGCTCTAAAAAAGTTATTGGAACATTTTTGCTGTTTTGGATTTTAAACATTTTACAACTTAACTGTTTTCCAGCCTGGAGTTTCTGATGGCTTGTGGCAACAGACTGATTGCACCCAAACTGCGAGCAGGACAGGAGCTGGATGCAAATCTCATACATAAAATTTATAAATCGAAAGCCCTATACATTAGACCATCAAAACCAATTTTGGTACGTTATTTGACTTTTGAATGAATCTACATAGCACTGTACAGTAATAATATTAAGACCAAAAATTGGTGCATAAACAACGTTTGAACTTTCTCATCTCTGTTCTTATTAAACTTGCCTTTCACCTTTTGTAGTTGGATAGAATAGTACCAAGTTAATGTTCCTTTTTTTAAAATGTTAATCCTAACCTTTATTAACTAAATTTACAGCTGGTCTGTTGGACTGTTTGTGAATTATAGAACGTAAGACTACTGCTGTTCAGGAGATGTGTTACAATTTTGTCTGCCTAGTATGTAAAAGTAATTGTGAGAAAGATCTATTAACTCTTGAAATTTCTCACCCTATGGTAGCTGGGATAGGCTCCAACCACCCCACCTCTGATAAGAATAAGCAGAAGAGGTTGGATATATGGTCTTTAATGTTCAAATTCAATATATGTGAATTATTATAATTATTATTTTATTTCTAAGGATGATATTACAAGCTACAGCAGTGAGGAAAACTGTGAAGAAAACCCTGTTTCATCAAGGCAGCTGCGCTCATCATCTTCAGACAGTTTTGCCAGTTCAACAGCTGCCTTCCAACCAATCTCTGCTCCGACGCAATCTCCTGCCTCATCAGTTTGTAATGTAACATTATTAACGGAAACTCCTGCCTTGACCCATGAAAGCAGTATCTCACACAAGTACAGCAGCACTTCAACAAACATTTCCTTCAGCCAGTTACCAGTGTTGATCCAGTGATCCAGTTCTGGTCCTGACATGCCAAAATACCTCAAGCTCACCCTACCAGACCAGGAACCCAGAGAATCATTGTTCAGCATTACCCTCTACATCAACACACAGTCAATCTGTAAACTACGATAACTACCTTTCAATCATGACTCCACTATCTGACATGTCTTCTGATGATGAGGAACTTAACCAGGCTATACTAGCAAGCCTGCAGAGTAAAAGGTTAGTTTCAAATACAAATGTTTTACAGTAGCCAATTAAACACACCATATTTGTTGCAATCCAATTCTGTAACCAGTGTTGTGAAGGAGTGTAATCCATCCTCAGATATTTATATGCATATATGATATTTATATTTGCTGTTAACAAAACAGTATTTTGAATAATGTCTACAGAGTCAAATGATAATGCTGTAATGCTGGCAAATTTTATTTTATTTGAAATAGGCAGCGAATTTTTAACAGAGCCTATCTGACAATGAAATGAAATTTACTTATTGTGCATTGAAACTATTTTTCTTTGCTCTAGTGCTTTTTAGTTCTCCAAAACATAAACAATATAAAAAGCCACTGAGCAATATACTCCTTTGTACATTTTGCTTATGATTATGATAATTTCCTTTAGGGATTAATAAAGTATGCTGATTCTGATTTTGACAAAACTTTGTATGTCCTTGTAGCCCTTGTATGTGAATGTTTTTACTGATGTTCTTTTCAATATTTTTTCTTTTTTTTTTTTTCCACTTGAGGTGCTGGACAAAATCCAAGCTCACCCAGACAGTTTTCACACCCGTCTCTGCTGGTCACCTTCAGTGCTTACAGCTGACCTTCTTGACAGCCTCTTTACCATCCGCCTTTCTCCAGCTGGGAGCAATAAAAGGCACGCTGAAGCAGTTGTCATTAGTTTCTGGAGAGACTACCTAACAGATGCAGAAGGTAAATTTAGCGTTTTAAGCATTGTGTGTTCAATTTATAATGCGGTGCATCTTTTCATTGAATCAGTTAAAAGTAGAAATGCTTGCTGTGTTTTTTGTCTTTAATGCCATTTTTGACAGTATTGCTTTTCCTTTAGATCAAGACGGAACACAGAAGCTGGGGACAATTCTTGCCTTTGCCACTGGAGCCAACACTGTTCCACCAATTGGCTTCTCTCCACAACCGTCCATTGAATTTCTTCACCAAGAGCCTGATGCACAAACCATGTCTAAACTACCCATTGGAAACACGTGCATCAATTGTTTAAAGTTACCACTCCATACCTTTTACAAAGACTTTCAGGAGAATATGGACTTTGCACTAGGTAATACACATGGTTTTGGAATAGCTTAATTCCTGGTCAGGTCAGTATGCTAATCTGAGCTTTGTACTCAGTTAAATTAATGAGTGTCAATCATTAAGTAATTCTAAGGGGGGGGGGGGGGGGGGTGTTCAAAATGTTCCACCTAAAACACCAATTAACACACTTGAGACCAAGCTGAATTTACTTTATGTTGCCATATTTCATATTTCACCCACCTATTTTGTGATTGGAGGCTCTGTTTTTGCATTGACCTTTTTAACAAATGTTCATTTGCTTCAAGTCTTTTTGCTTGTCAGGGTACCGTTCTACAAGTATACAATAGTTATATATACTAACATAATTCAATTCATTTTTTTTCATTGCATTAATTTATGTGCATTGTGATTATTTTTGTTTTCTAGCTTTGTACTTGTTTGTTGCTTTTATTCTCTGGTGTTCTTCAATATTGTTTATCTGACACTTCTATTTGATCAGTGATCCATGTTTGATGTATTTACTGAATGTATTAATGTTAATGTTATCAGTTTGAGTCATCTTGTTCCAAGACAATACATCTGGTGATTGTGATGACCAAAAACCTCAATAAAATGTGGTTGCACAAATTTATTTTTTCTTTTAACAAGGTGTTTTAAAACAAAACATGGTTGTAAAATCTCAACACACATAATACAACTCATAAATTCTTTAAAATTGTATACAAACCGTCAACATGCATGTAAAGGTTGATAGTAGCATTCTTGAAATTTAAAGCTGTAACTAAACTTCTAATAATACTGAACTAACAACAGTCTTGGCACTGTATTCTTTTTAAGCTGCACAACCACAATTACAGTAAATGAAATTTCTCCAGAGGCCTTATTGATATTTTAGGATTGTCTCTCAAGAAAACGAACAAGGTTGCAAAATAAATCTATACCATTATTGCCATCATCTTCAAATGGATCAAAGGTCTGTTGAAGTGTAACCATCATGGTGTCACTGATGGAAATGTTAATTGATGGAACAATGACATTATTGCTTGTCTCCAGCTCTGGCAGTGGTCTGCATTCATCAATACCAAAGTCATTTTCACAAATACCATTCATATTTGGGTTATGTATTCCTGCATTGTTGATAATGCCCCTTTGCCACAGCTGAAGAGGGGTTTGCCCTCCTTGTGTTGAAAGTCCATGGTTATTCCACTGGTTCTGAAATTCTGTGGCAGCTCTTTGAATACGTGGCAAATATATATAATGAAGACAAAATAAATGGACCTTATTAAGTGACTCTAATACACCGAAATGATATGAGACCACTCGATTTAATTCTGCCCATAATCGCTCAATTCTTTGATTATGCACAGACCTACCAGTGATAACACTATGCCTGTTCAGTCCTTGCCTGTAAAGCATGAAACGGGCAACACCAGTGTTTTCTAGTCCATGATCACATCTCACTCTGAATGGCATTCCAAAATTCTGAACACCAACCATGAACAGTGACAAAACACTTGATGCCCTGTTGTTATCTAAACACGCAAGGTAGATGATGGTTCTACTGAAACCATCCACACAGACCTTGTCTTACACGGCACCTTTGGATGCGTAACCCACGTGATCTCAAGCTGCCATGCACATATCGTTCACCTGCATTTGTGGTATACTGAAGAATTTCCCTAACAACCCTGTTCAGGTTTTCATCGGATAATGTTGCATAAGTCAGTGGCTCAATGCCAAGGTCCTCTCTGTGCCTGTACAGAGTACGGGAGCTAACCCCTAAGCATGTTGCAATGCTTTGCCAGTTCATTCCAAGAGATACTAAATGAGATATTTGCTCTCTTGAAATGCTGTATCGCGGTCGACCTTGAGAGCAAGTCATGAGAGGTGGAGGTAGCAAGACAAGTCTGTTCTCAGATGTAGTTCCTTGTCTGGTTTCATAAGCAGTCAGTAAAAAAAATAGCCATCCATTTAAGGACCGTAATGTATTCACTGCTTCTCTATTTCTTGCATCGTCAACAAATCTTGAGATGGACAAAATTCCAGATAAGGTTTGAATGTGATCACCAAGTTCTCTATGGAGCCTTTGACGAACAAAAGAATCTGTAGCTTCTCTTTGAATTTGTTACAAACATTCTAATACATTATTTTAAAAAGTTCTAATGTCATTTTCATTACTACTTACTCGACAAATTAACTGCAATACTAGCAAAGAAAGCAGGATGACTTTGAACAGCTTCATTGCTTGGTTCTTCTGGTTTAGGTCTGGGTATGTCAAGTAAGTTCTCCAAGTGTATTACATTTCCTGGTTTAAGAATAACTTCCTGCTTAAAGAATGAACTTCCTGTGTTAGGAAATGCAGATGTGAATGTCAGAGTGTATGTATGCAAGGGTAAAGGATAAACACTGGGATTGTATGTATATATGAGTATAGGAGTACAAATATATATGTGTTGAAAGGTAAAGGGTATGTATATATATATGACTAGAAAGGGCTGCATCTGCAAGGAGAATAAATATATGTCAGCATAAAAATATGTAGCATTAAGAAAAATAGAATACATGTGTGTGAAAGGAAGATTAATGGATTTATGTAAGAGTGAATATACATGGATATGAAATAAGAATAAAGGTGTGCGAGATGACAATATATGTATGTGAGAGTGAAAATATATGTATGTATGTGAGAGTGACAATACATGTGCCTGAAAGAAGAATATATGTATGTGAGAGTGACAATACATGTGCCTGAAAGAAGAATATATGTATGTGAGAGTGAAAGTATATGTGTGTGAAAGAAGAATGTATGTATGTGAGAGTGAAAGAATGAATTTTGGCTTGTACGGCCCCTCATACTTTTCCATCTGTCCTTGTTCTTGTTCTTGTTAAACTAACCCTAAAACACAATATTCAGCTTCATTCCTGTGAAGGTTTGGTTGCTTTTATCTACAATTTCTTTCTGTGGACAAATGTAGCAAATAAGATAAAGATGAAAAAGGACAAAAATCACACGACAATGAGGTTCACCTTAAGGGCCAAATGTTGGATTTGGTAAGAGTGGCTTGTCTAAAACATAGAAGAGTGTGGCAGAGGTGAAGAAATAATGGTTTGACTGGTTTGACCTTAAAATGATGGTGAAACGGAATAATAGTTATTAATGCTCTCAAAAGAATATTGCCTGATGGTAATGATGAAGCTTGATAACAATTACAACTTGAGTGTAAGAGGAAGAATACCTGACTTAATTAACCCAAATACAAGGGAAGATAGGCAGCTAAAATTTAACACTTCATTATTAATGCAGACTAATTACAACTGAATTTAATTAACTCCAGATCTGCAGTGCGACAGGTGTTCAGTGAAGCAAATTAAACACCAAGGAGAAAGAAAAATTTACTCCTAAATTATCCCCATTTTCAAATATAATAAATACATCTGATTCTATGTGTGGAAAAGAAGGTGCTTATCATACGTAACTATGCTTTGTCCAGTAGTAACAAAAGCTGCTCACCAGCCTCTTATCAATATTATTCTTAACACATTATATTGTATTTAATTTGGGCTGCTTACTGACCAGCTGTTTTGTTTTTTTTTTTGTATAAATCAAATCAATGACACTACAAATCTTAGCTAGTCTCAGTTGTTAGCGCTGTTTCTACTTTTTATGCTAAGGTAGCTCTGGCAACTTATCATTTAGAGTTCTAACCTTCAAAAACAAAGCTAACGAATTAATTTTCTTTATAAAATGTTTACTAGGGTTTTTGATTTTAAACTCTAGTAAACATTCAGGTTTTGCACTGTGCTGCATCACGCCGGGCCAATGTAGCATCTTAGCTAAAATGCAATCATGTTAGTTTCTTATCATTTTTGTCCTTTTACAATAAGCAGCTACTTTATTAGAATATTAAACGAATTAAAGTAATGTAAGGATAACCTACATAGATCAACTACATCATGAATTTAAGCATCTGCTCTTTTAAGATAGTATAGTTTGATTTTTGCTCATTGGCAGACAAAGCTAAAAGCATAATGGAGAAAGCACCAATCAGTGTCTTTCTGACCTGTAATTTTGCAATTTTGAACATTTCTACAATATAACACAACTTCATACAATATAAACAATTTAAATATTTGCACATTGTGAATATCTTAACATTGTGACAGTGATGCATAACTACTTGCACTTTAAAAATTTAAATACACCCTACCCTTGTGTACATAGCACTGGTTTTACTTCATTTATTATTGTCTATGCTAATAGTTAGTTGTATATTTAGTTGTGTGAAGGGAACTTGCAAAGTAAGAATTTCTTTGCTCATTAATTTTTGCCAAAGCTCCCTTAAGCTAGCCTTAATTAGCCACAGTCCCTGCAGGCAGCTTGCACAGTGAAGTCTTGAAAACAAAAAATAAAAAAGCACACATTCAAAAACTGACGGCAGCAAGATGGCTAAAACTGAACTGAACTGAAGCTGGTGTTGTTTAGTCAGAATGTCAACTACACTGGTTACAAAAGAGTTGTGAACAGATGCCCGGAAAACCTCCTCACCCACAAAGACTAGTGGTATTATCACCTGCTTTTTAAAATGAAAACCAATTTAAGTTGCTAATGTTGGTGTACATGTGACTTCTATCTCAGTCATTACATGGTGTGTGTCAGCATTTACAAACCCTGTGATGTAACTGATTACGATAAGAGCGCAGTCAGTTAGCTTGGTAGACTAAGAAGTAGGACACAGAGAAAGTTACAAAAGGTTTTGTAACTCTTGTAGTGCAACAAGGATGCTTAGTTGGTGTTCAACAAGTACTATGAGCTGGTGTCGAGCCAACTTGGAACCATTTTACAGTCACAAATAGACTTTAAGAAAAGAAAACCAGATTGCAGTTATTCAGCGGTGAAATGTTTGCTGGTATTTTTGATGGTTTATGGTGAGGAGCTCGTCTCGTCTTTGTGTGTTTGTGCGTGTGTTCAGGTCATTATTTTGTTCTTGTCATATGTTATTTGTCTCTGTGAAGGCTAGATTGTAGCGTCACAAGTTTTTGTGGTCCCCAGAAAGAATAACTGGTTGACTGCTGTAGCTAATGGGGAGCTTAATAAACTAAACTAAACTTATTGTCTGGCCAGAGCACACAAACACTGGTGGCCTTGTTGCTCTGTCTCACTCTGACACACACATACACCAAGAGTTGAGCGTCTGTTTCTTGTTGTGAGAGTTTTTCCTCCTAGAGCTTCCTAGCCAATGCTGATGAGCCCTGATGCCATTAGTGTTGATTTCATGTGACAGCGATGAAACCGGATAATGAAAATCAATAAGGCAAGCTTCTCTAACCCTGCAATTGTCAACTTTTATAAATCCCTCTCTTGGCCCAGGCAGACCTTCCTCGGCTGCGTACAAACACAAACAGATTGTGCATGCATGCAGACAACAAAAATCCTCTCAAACGCATGCACGCACAGAGATATGCATGCTCACTGCAAGCATTTCCTGCTGCACACAGGTCAGAATTAATGGTTTCTAAAATCAGTGGATACCGCGTTAACCATGCAACATTTAAATGAATAAGTGGAGAGTCATAATTTTAATAAGTTACTCATTACGCCTGTTAAAGGTCAAACATTTTTGTTGTCTGTTTATATGCTTTTCTGTTCTCTTAAATATGTGTTGCAGTTCCTTCTCAGGCAAAACCGCTAATCAAATGTAATTTCGGCGCATTCCATTAAACCACATTTCCATGGGCTGACCTCCCTCCCTCCCCAAGGCCCTTTTGTTTCCCTGTATTTTCCAACTCTCTCTGTATTACATTCACAGACACAGATCGATTCTCGGTCTCTGCAGCCTCCAAGTTAGACAAATTGCATTTACCTGCTCCACAAATGCTTCAAATAGAGAGAACAGCGGATAATGAGAAAACTGGCAAACAAGACGCAGGAAGGCGTTAGGAAACTAGAACAACGACAAGCCTCACTGCCATTCCATCACGCTGATGCAGAGTGCGCTGTGTTGATTGTTTGCGGATTGGAGAAATGGGTGGATGCTCTCTGAGCACAATAGGCCTTGATTCGTTGGCTGAATATTCTGTCTCTCTCACACACACACATAAACAAAAAGAGCGAATTGACAAACTTTCTTCGAAAAATTCGGCTTTTGATCGGGAAATCACGCTTCACCTTATTTTGTTTTGTTTTCTTTCTGTGAACCTTCAGTCAGATGCTGCAGCTCTGAGAGGTGCACATCTGTATCTTTCCTTACAGCTTTCCTCTTTCCTACTCACACGACTTCTGGCAGACACTGCTGCTCTGGAGAACTGAAGGACAAGAAAAGGGCTGATGTTTGTTCATCCCACAGCGAGAAGATGTGTGTGCAATCACAGCGAGGGACTGATGATAGCCTGTGTTTTCAGCAGAGGGCCTTATGTCCTTTTGAGGGTGGGGAGGGGAGCACAGACTCATGAATATCTGGCACCGCAGCTGGCAGTGATTGGCTATTGTTGCGAGCCGTGCGGCCTTGTCTGTGCTCATTGCCCGTGCATCTGACAACAAACAGCAGCAGCCTCTCATCCCACCTCTGACGGCGGACTCGAAAGTTTTAAAACCACATGGAACAAAAAGCAGTGTGGCTGTAATTGTACGCAGTGAGCTCGTATTAGTTTAATTGGGAGATGATAGCTCGCCCGTCAATTTTGTCCTTGGAAAAAGGAAATCCATTCCCCGCAAGGTTCAAACAACAATAGTTCTCATGAGGTTTTGGTTGAAGGAATATTGTGTTAACCTTTAAATGCATGGGTCATTTTTCAAACACTATTACATTCCTTGGCGACTTGACTAAGGCAAATGAAGCTCATATATTCTAATCATATTCTTTCTAACCTTTTCAGAGTGTATTATAACAACAAAACACTAAATATAAAATATGTGCTTTTGCTATTAATAAAATTGTTTATAGATCATCGATTGAGGTCAGGAACATGTTTTTTTTTCTATATTCATCAATCTTGTCATCTTAAACTTTGTGCTCATGCTGTGTTGTACATTGTACACAACAGCTAACGACCTTAATAAGTAATAAAGAATGATGTCACCTGTTGATCGCTATTTTTATGGTCAAGAAAGGATGGACAACAACTTTTATGTGTTTTTTCACCTTTTAACATCAACCTTTTAACCAGCAACACTACAGTTCGGCTTTGCTTAGGACCCAAAGAGTTTTTTAATCCTGAGACATCAAAGTGATCATGTGGCAAGTGATTACTTGCCACAAGTGCACTGTGCCACCTACCAATAGAAAGGAAAAGATAATGTGCATATTTCCACGAGAGAAATCCCACGCCTGGACCGTCATTGACTGCTGCCATGATTCTAGCCTATGTCACAGCGTCATGTGCGCCTTTTACATCCAACACAAAAACTGCAGTCGTGATGCTTTGATTGTACTCAACTTACTGTACTGTAACTCGGAAATTCTGCCTTCTGAATAGGAAGATGTAGGTAACACCAGACTGCAGATGAGCTGCATACAGGGCTGGACTGGGACAAAAAATCGGCCCGGGCATTTTGACTAGAGACTGGCCCACCATTATAGGAAAAATCATAAAGCCTTTGAATGAAAACAAACGCTGTTGTGACAGTGATGTTCACTGTTTTGATGGTATATATGCATCAATCATTTGTTGTAAGATTCAGATAATTATTTTTTAAAAGCTAGACATTTTAAATTAGAATAAGAAAGAAAAGTATTTCTTTGTGCCCCCCTCTCCCTGTTAATGCCCTACCTGGCCCCCCTGGCAAAACTTTGCTAGATCCGCACCTGCACAGTTACCAGCTGTCAACTACCTAAAAAGGATCCTGGGGTTATCTGTCTCTCAGAAACAGTTCATAACTTCCCTTCAACTCATTTATGTCACCTAAAAGGTAAACCTGTTTCTCCATCACCTGTTCAGCTCTGTTGATTCAGTAAGGACATCTCCTGGTTTCATCTTCATGTTTCCCTCTCACCAGATAACCAAACCGACATCATGACCAGCAGCTTTTTTGCAGCTGTGGCTCCAGCAAACATCAGCTGATACTAGAAATTAATATTAAATCAATTCTAACAACAGCTGATCAAGCTTAAACGTGCTGCTGTTGTTTAGCGTGACATCGGCTGGTTTCCTCTTTCTGGCGCAAAGTGGGCGATAAACAAACAAGAGAGCCGATCAGCTGATCATTGATCAGTTTTCATGATTGAAGTAGAAACGGGAGAGGGAGGTGGGAGAATGAAAGAAGAAGAGGCAGCTGTGCAGCGTAAAGACAGAATAACTCCAGCTTTGTGCCTTTTTCATTGTAGCTGAATTACGGGACAAACTGTTCCTTTTCGCCTCAATAAGAAACGCGTAATATTTTCTCTGAATACCAGACGGGACGGTTGGCAACAAAATAAAGTTCAACATCATTAACTTCATAGCACCCACCCAGCTGTATAGAAACTCCGTCATGCTAGCTAGTACGCAGTATGGAAAAAGTCAGAATAACGAAAATAAACTGCACCTAAACTTGGTTTATATCTGACCCAGATAGACTGCAGGTCACAACTTCTTACCTGAAGTTCAGTTCACACTTGGACCGGCGGCTGCCTCGGGTCTCTTTTCCTTCTGCGTCCCCTTTCCCTCATCCACCTGCTGCCTCCACCACTTGCTAATGTTACAGAATCTGTGGTGGAAGCTCCGCGATAGCCACCACACGAAGTAACGAGTAAGGACCCTATCTAAATCCCAGTAATGACTAACGCGTTCCTGATTTTGGCATAATAACTAGTTACCGTGCTCGTTACCACAATAATAACGTAGTTACTGTAACGCGTTACTTAATAACGCGTTAGTCCCAACGCTGGTCACAACTCATCGTGTCTGCAGGCTTTGGTAATTAAAATTTCCACAACAGTTATCGTTATCAGTGTAAGCTGCCCTGTAAATATAAGCAGTAGGACACCTCCTATACAAGACCAGAATCCATCATTATCATTTATTCTGCTCACTGAAGTAAAACTAACCAACAGTACAGAGACTACTTCTTGCCATTGTGTGAAGAAATGAATGTTTGATGTGACCACAGAAAAGGCGGTGCAGATTAAAATAACCTTACTGTAAATATGAGAAAAGTAGCGCAGAGTATAATAGAAACTGTACATCAGAATCTAGTGAGAGGTCAGGGTCTGAATCCAGAACTTGGTTTACCTGTTGATGACTTAAAGTATACATATTTACACTTTAACCAAAAAGAGGAACTAGAGGTTTAACCCTCACATGTTAAATGAGGCAAAACCCATTAACAAAGTGTACAAATTGGTGGAGGATGCTGTTTCCTGACGAGGAGCATTAACAGCTGATATCAACCTTTTATTGAAGGGATAACATTGAAAACACATGCAGTAAAGACCATGGTTACAGATCATGGATTCATTTTCTAGGTTTAATGGGTTTATTTCTTGCTTACAGGGAAACAGTGTAAATCTGAGCCACAATGTTGCGATGAAACACATGGAAATGGGTCCTGATGAGTGGGGCATCTGTGTTGACTTGAGATTGAGCAGATAGAAGCTGAGAGAGGAACACAGTAAAACGCTTCAGGAAATTCACAAATGAAATGCCAGACCTCCTTCCTTGTCCAATCTATTTCCTATGTAATCTCAGCTCTGCCTGTTTTCCTGATTACTGCACAGTAACAAGCCCAGCAACCATGCTATGGTCCAACTCTCATCAATCAGTCATTATCACCTTCCTGCTTGGATCTAGAAACTAAATGAAAAAGACACTAATAATTGGAGGATTAGACAGCATCTGAAAAACTTTCTTCTTGCAAATAATCTTCAGTCATAGTTTTAGATGTTGGCACAGATATTTCCCTCTTTCCTCAAACTTTTCTTTGTTTTTGGCAGTTGACCTCTCTTGCTGTGACTTCCAGCAACCGGAGGCATGTTCTCCTTTTGCATGCTAATGAAATATTAGTCATCTAAGCTCATCTTGCTGAGAGCATTTTGACTAGCGTGTGTAAAAAAAAGTTGGAGGCGTATGTTCTGCGTGCCAAGCTCATTAGACATGGTTGCAGAGTCTGACACTGTAAAACTTTGGGTGAAATTGCTTAAAAGCCTCTGTGTAAAAAGATATTACTTTTCCTTGTCAAATGGCAAATAAAGTCCAGTTAATCTCGGTAAAGCCTATGCTGGCCAAAGGGAAACATGTACAAACAAATCTATGAAAAATGAACTATATGTTTCTAGGAAATTAAATTTTAGACCGCAAATGCTCCTCCTTGCCAGCCCAGCCTCTTCTACCCTCCAGACACAAACCCTAAGGCAGCTGACATCAACGGTCTGTCCCATTTCTCTCCATCATCATCTATGTGATGTATTGGACTATAAATATTTATGCGAGATCAATCTGGTCCCATGACATTTATAGGACACAAAATATTAAAGCAAATATGCAGTATTATTCTCCAGAAACAGCGCCAGCCTACGAGGAAAGAAATGTTTGGCTCAAACTGTGCTGGCTCAGGATGATTTACAGTGTGAAGACGACAGATACAGTCATGCTACTTGCTCTAGGCAGTGCTTATTCTTTGAGCTCAGTGCTAACACATTTTTAGCATGATAAACATTATTTTGTGTAGTACTTCTAGCTGGTATTTTTAGCCATGTGAACAGTTGTAGGAATGCTAATGTTGGACAATGCACCACTTGCTGCATATAGAAATGTCTATCTGATGGCTTTCTTTGGCATTCAGGCCAACAGTAGGCTAGATCCCACTCATTTAATTTATTTTTATTCTATTCTATTTCAGTGTCATTCAGAACATACACAGGTTGGCGCACATTAGAACATAATTTTGTTGCATATCTTGACTTAAGTATTGGACTGAACTAAAATAATTTTGATTTCCAGACCCCTGTGAGATCACTCACTGATTTTAAACTCCACATTTTGGAACATAAGTGTTATTGGTTGGGCTTCCATCATGTTGGTTTTTTAACCTAGTTACCGAGTTACCTTATACAGATAAAAAGTGGATTTATCAGCTAATGCTAGCAGGCTTGGTTAGCAAGCTGTGTCTGTGAACTGTGCATGAAAACTGAAGCCCAAACTTCTTGGACACCTACAGCAGGCCATAATAAACATCAATATAATCCACACATGTTCATGCATCTAACTCGATTATCCAGGTGATGGGCCAGGTTGGGAGCCAGCTTCAAGTGGCATCAAGCGAAAATGCAGCTGTGACACGAGGCGATCCAAAATGTGCTTTTAGAGAATTGTTAATTTTAATCCAAAAGTATTTTTTATCAGTAAAGTATAGTCCTTAACAAATTTAAAAGACCACCTGTCATACAAAAACACCACTATTTTAGAAATCGGTCAAAAATGCATTTAAAACAAAATTATTTTATCTATTAGTCATAGAAAGAATTCTCTGAAAAGTCAGAAATGAATTAAGCATCGTACAAAATCACTAAAATTATTTTTTCTGTTAAATAATGAAAGTAAATAACTGTAATTTGTTATTTTAATAAAATAAAGTGATAATAATTTGAATATTGTGCTTTAATATTTTTTTAGCTTTTCTCTAAAACAGAAAAAATTCATGGACACCAACAATAATTATATTTTAGCATTAAATATTAAAGAGCTTGGTCATATTGGTGGGTTAACCATTACAGAAACATAAATATAATAATCAGTGCTGTTAATGTAGAGCTAGTGTGACAGATGTCTTTTGGCTGGTGGTGTAATGTATTTGTTAAGCACTGTGTGTCTCTCCTCTGTGTACTTCAACTTTTGCACTATTCATGGAAAATTATAAATGCAATGAAATGTGGAAACAAACAGACACATTTTGATAGGCATTGTTTAAATTCGAGCGCGTTTTTATATCATATTTATTCATTATTTCACTGTTTGTGTCATCCTTCACATTACAGTGAACTGACCCTAAGGGACAATAACAATGACCTTTAACATTAAACCTGAGGATTTGAAAATATTGATTTTAACTTTATTTTATTGTTTTGTACATACAAATATAATACAGCAGTTGTTTTTTTTCTTCATTATCATATCAGTTTTATCATAGTTGCTGCCCATGTGGTCCACATATTTAAAAAAAAATGATAATAGTCCTAACATAATCCTCTCACGTCCAGTTGAGCTGATTTCTGACACAGAGTATCAAGTAAGCCAAAATAAGAAAAATGCTTACATTTACTCAGAGATTAGAATAAAGACCTATAGAGACATGTGTGTACTGTTAGTATTTCCTGTAGTTACATTTTATCTTCAGAGGGTGAGAAGAAAATTTGAGTCAGAGCTGAAATCTTCAGCTTTTCAGACTACAAAAACCTCAATTTCAACCTCCTGTCACCCACTCTGCTCTCATCTTAACCTCAGAGTTTAGAACCTTTGAGGAGATGTTGACCACACCGTCTGCAGCTGAGAGCCTCTGGTCAAAAAGAACCTCTGGTGTGGCAGCCTCCCCCTCCACTACACCGAACTCCAATATGAGCACAGAAAGACCACAGCAGGAAATTACTCAGTCGACTGCTTCACTCAATGCGCAACACAAAGAGAGACCAACCGCGGGAAGATTTTTCTATCTCAACCTTGAACTTGGATGTTAAAGCAGTAAGAAGACCTGGAAAAGATTTTTTTCTGAAAGTTATTTTGCAGAAATGTTGCCACTTGTAAAAACTGTGTAAAGGTGAACAAGCCAAGCAATGAGGGAACTTTGTCAGGAAGGGAGAAGAGTTAGATTTAGGTCCACTTATATCCCTTTTTATGGAATTTTAACCATCTGACATATTCAGCTGGAGATTGTATAACAGAAGGACTATAAGGTAGCATAGTCTAGTTTACAAATCGTGTTTACGTCGGGTAAAATAAACCTTAACCTTGCCTTTAAGTGGGGACTTGGTGGATGTTGAGAGGTTAACAGGGATGTTACAATTTTTACAAAAAAATTCTAAATGTTAGTTTAGAACCCTGAACTCTAAATTCATGTTGGGATACTTAATTCTAAATGTGCTATTCCATCACAATCCACATCTGCATAAAAAGCATCCCCACATGTGTATGGATATGAAGCCACACCCCAATGTTTTACCTTTCTAGGTAATTCTAGGTGCACAATTATGCCTAATGCAGATGGAGCAGTAAAAAGCCAGTCTGTCCATTATTGTCTTTGAGTGCCATTTACAACATTAGCAGGTTGCATGTCACCAGATGAAAGCTATTATTGATTCAAGCCCAACACTGTAATTTGGCTCTTTTTTCATTTAAATGTTGCTCCCTTCATTTTTGGTGTAAACAGAAAGCGGCAGCTTTCAGGACGAGCAGTAAAGCAACATTTATATGTGCCGTTAACGACTAAGAACAAGAAGCCAAAAGTCAGACTGGTGATTATTTGACGCATGAAGCTTTTACCCGTGCTGGTGCCAGGGCTCGAGGGATGACCTGAGGCTTTGGTCTAGACCAGAACATCTCATCAAAGACTCCACCGAGTGGACGGATACTCCGACCTATTTAACATTCATTCTCTGGGGAAACGATCATTTGTTATTTGTTATCAGTTGAAAATTCTGAACACATTCTCGCAATGTTAATAAAGTGTGACACAAATGTGCCATTTAGCATCATTAACAGGTTAAAGTATCATGCATTCAGGGACATCTTGTGTCTGAGGTACACAATGTGTCCTCATGCTGGAGCTTCTGGATTATTTGTTCTTTAAGGGTTTTCTTCAAATGATCTGAACACTACAACAGTCCAGTCACTGCCGCGCTTTCTCTGCCAACCAATCGGAGCCTATATCAGACTGTGGGTGGGGCTCATCACTCCAATTGGCCTGAAACCTACATATGTGGTTAACATTATGTCAGGCATTTAGTGCTTTTGAACTCTTTATTTGTTTTCACAGTTCATTTACCGTATAAAGTTCTTCGTGTTAGAGTTTTGACTTGCTCATTTCCCTTGATCATTCTTAATTCATGTAATATTATTATATTTTAGTTTCTGACGTTACAATATTATCCCTCTGTGTCATGTTTGATGTGAGTTTCTGTGTTTAGTTGGTAGCTTTTATACTGTTTCTTGTTTCTAGGTTTTTTTTCTTGTTTTTGTTCTTGTTTGTCTGATTCTCTTGACTGCTTTCACCTCCGTCCAATTAATTTACAGTTTAAAAATAGCAATGTCCTTACTGTCATTTTATCACCTGTTCAGTGTCTGCTCCTACTTTTGACGTTTGTGACTTTGAAATTCTTTTGCCTGTGTTTTTTTAATTGGACGTGAATATCTTCTCGCCTTTTGTTAGATTAGTTGTATCTTCTGGTCTTTTGTCTTGGGTTCCCCACATCTCGACACACAGCATTTTGTGACAGTCGGGGTATATTTGAACCCAAACTGTGGCCTTTTCTCAAACTAACCCAGTAGTTTTGGTACCTAAACTGAATGAAAAACTGGGTAAAAATGAAGCTAATTAGTAAAATAATGGCCTCACATGGGGTGTAACCTCAGTCAGTTTAGATGAAAGAATTGTGGGTTATGCCTCCACCAATGCTTGTTATGCTGGTGTTTTAAACTTCAAGGCTGGAGAGAGAAAAATAACACTAATTGAGTGTTTTTCTTTTGTTTTATAGAAACAGAATTTTTGGAAAAAGGCTTGGCATTATGAAAAATGATGTTCTGCTTCAATCTGAGAAGAAACTTCCCACATCTACTCTGCACAATGAACTGCTTCTCTGCTATTCTGTGCAATTTATTCTTATTGTAATTCCAGAAGTAATGCAGATGAAAAAGCCTACCTTCTGCTGCTGCTGCCTCACTCACACTCTGGAACTGCTTTGTGTTTGCATGCATTTACTGTAGCCCTCAGCAGCCTGCCCAAAGCTAAAAATAAAATCTGACAAGTTTCTCTTTCTCTGACTGAAAATATTTCTAACAGTGTGATCTTATCGAGCTACATGATTAAGGCTTTTGTTGCCAGTTTCAGAGCAAATAATCTCTTTGAAGCAATAACAGCAATAACAAGCCTCCACCGTAAATTGGACTTCAAATAGCAAACACAAGAAATTAGCTACTCAGGGAAAAATGTCTTGGTTTGGAAATGTGTAAAAGTCATCACAAATTTATGTTCTTCATTTGTTAGATTATTTGTGCCTACTGATTGTTTTCTCCTCTGAAGCTTCCAAAGAGAAAAGACGACGCTGCTGCTTTTAAAGACGTGGTGAGAAAATACTTCATGCTTCACAGCAATATCTGAAGATGTTTTTCTTTTACTATATAATCTCTCACTGTCATCAGTGCTCTGTGTCTCCTTGGTTTTGACTTCTGTACCTTGTTGTCCTTCACCTTTGTTAGCTGAGTTTCCATCTTCATATTCTTTACTCTGGTGTCACAAAGGCAGCATGAGTAAGTTATAACAAGTTGCATTTCTTGTGCACAATAAGTTTTTTTTTTTTTAATGAAATTGTAATTGGAGTAGTTTTGATGTTAAGATGCAGTATTTAAAACACTTGTCTGATCAGTTTAGGTTCTTGGATCATTCATTTTGTAAAGTGTGGTCTGATTACAGTTGAAGGTGTGCCACAGACGCTCGAGGCAGGAATCGGGTCTAACAACAAAACAAGGCATTAATTGAAAGCCAAAACAAACATGAGAAACAAAGGCAAAATAATAAGATAAGCCAACTAAAAACCTAAACTGGGGAAAAACTGAACAAAGATCTAAGAGCAGGGAGCGTGGGAAAACTACAGACCATGAACATAGACAGGTGAGCAGACATGGGTAGACGAACAGACGACCTGACAATGAACAAAGGGAGACAGAGGATTTAAATACATGGAAGGGCAATGAGGGAAGTAGAAACACATCTGACACAAATGAACATGAGGCCACAGGCGAAACAAAACTAGACACACGAAACACGAGACTATCGAAATAAAACAGGAAACTATGAGATGCAGACTGACACATGAGATTGACACAAAGGCGAATGAGAGAGGGAGTGAGGGAATACGAGACAGAGCGATGACGGGCTGGGGAAACATGGAATAAACATGACAGAAAGGGGAGACATTTAGTTACAAGCAGGAAGGGGAGACGAGACATATTTCCATTTTCATGTTGTCTTGTCGAGATAACTAAACATAGCAGCCAAAAAGATACTCAAAAATAGAAAAAAAACCCAAAATATTACACACAAAGAAATCACAAAACACCATTAATTCCAAAAGGCTGGGTCAAATGACCCAAGACCATGACAACAGGAGGGTCTCCTTTAGGCCAGAGCTATGTTGTATACATTTGTATGCAGTGTTCCTCATTGCATTGTCAGATTTGTGCCTCGCTTGTTGGGTCCGGTTTCAAAACACAGAGATGGTGAAACTTCAAAATAGAAATCCATGAATCATGCAACGTAGTTCTTGGACTCCTAGCCATGTCTATCGATTCAATTCAGTTTTGTTTATATAGCACCAAATCACAACAACAGTTGCCTCAAGGAGTTTTATATTGTAAGGTAAAGACCCTACAATAATACAGAGAAAAGCGAGAAAACCCCAACACATGACCCGTATGAAAAAGCGCTTTGAGCTCCCGAGAGCAACCCTCACAAATGTTTGCAAAAGCAGCTCGCATGCATATGTGCTTGATTTTAAACATCTGCGGCCATGGAAAGGATTGGCCAAGTGAATTCAATGATTTGGATGGGTGAGTTAATACTTTTGAGAAACATTGTATCAGTTTCTTACTCAGAATCAAGCCTCAGTCATTACATCCAGTTTGAAAACATGATGATGGAAATCATTTAGCTCGACGCTTGAAGACTGCACATCAATAAACACTGAGTGATGTCACTGTGCAACATCATCAGCATCTGATAGAAATACAGTATTTTGATGCCTTGGAATAATACTATGCAGGGTGAGCCGAGTATAGGCACTGCAGTGGCACAAATAATGCCAGGCTGTGATCAACAGGAAGATTTTGAGAAAAAAAAAATGGCCTGCAGTTTTGTTGCCTTTGTGTTCAAATGTCAGCCTGTCTCTTGAATCCTTTTCTGACCTCCTTGCACTCTAATGTAACATGCCTAAAGACTCCTCAGTGTTTGAATTTCTTGACTTCTTTGTCTGCGTCTGGCAAGCTTTGCAATAAAGTCAGCAGAGACACAGAGCGAGAGGTCAGTTCCCATCGATTTCACACAGAAAAACTCTTGTCCTTGCCCTGTGCTTTCCTGCCGATAAAGCAACTGCAGTACGGACTCAATTTGGAGCTTCACGTTGTGAGCATGGCAACTGCAACCATACAACGCACAGCCCGCTGGGCTGAAACATCAGAGCGGCGACAGACCCGACAGGCTTTCAGAAGGTTTCTGATCCACTGCTGCTCTGTGGACTCAACTTTAACCGGTTGTTTTTCATCCTTCTTTGCTCCTTTTATCCCTGTAATTAACCACTGAGCTCACATTAGGCTCGACAGGTTTGATGTATGAGTCAGTAAAAAATGACATTTTTAACTTTCTCCTGGGCCAAGGCAGACAAACAAGCTGTAAATAGTGAGGATTGTGGTTGTTTTGGGGCCTTCAATAGGGCCGCTGTATGAGGAGAACATGGCCACTCTGCTCAGTGGACTGTGGCTGTCGTGAAGGCTCTCCAGTGAGAAAGTCCCTATTCTCTTTAGTGTCATTGCACGACTTTCTCTGTGTCTTTCACTCGCTCGCTGTTTTTATGTTTCTCGCCCTCCCTCCCTCTCCTTAGTGGGCGCACTTATGCTTGATGATAGTCTCTCCTGGGCCCTCTCTGTTGAACCCTGTGCTCCCTCCGCCTTTCGCTCTCCTTCAGTCTCTTTCACAGTCTGTATCTCCGTCTCCTTCGAGGACCACTTTTACCCCACTTACTTTTTATTACACGCTCACAAACCTCCCACCCCGCAGACCTTTCAATTGTTCTCCCTATCCTTTCCTTTTTTCTCTCTCCGTCTGCTCTCTCTGTGTCCTTCGGTTGCATTTACTTGTCCTTTGATGCCCAAACGTCCTCATTCCTCACTCAGCCTGGCTTTCTAAGAAGAACCATACAGGGCATGCCACCCACCAACTCATTGACAATGTCCTGCAGTTTTTGGAATACACCAAAAACTCCAATGTCTGCTTGAGGATCCAAAAGTCCAAGATGGTGACAGGTGTAAAGCTACAGCTGACAGTGGTGTCACCTGCCAAAAAAATATATCGAATACAATGTTAGGCCAGTCAATTTGATCAGTCCCAAGCATTTCCATGGTAACTAGTGTTGGTCTGTTCAAAACATAAAACGTTTATTGCAAATTTACTCCAAAGGTCCAAGATATCGCCCCGTTTTAGCATGCCAAGTCAAATGTCTCAGTCATATAAGTGTACCAGTCAACCTAAAGAAAGCCTTTAAAACTGGAAGTGTAGACTGTACTGTAGACCTAAAAGTGCCAAAGTGTACAACCTACCCTACCTTACTACTAGTGATTACTTACCAGAAACATGGTTAAACCATTAAGACTGCCTGGCTACAGATTAATGAGGACTTTAGATACAGGCAGTACATTGGCCTGTAGTTATTGGTAAAGCATAATCACTGTTCCCTATAGCAGTTGTCCACTGTGCTGTTTTATTTGCATTAAA
This sequence comes from Neolamprologus multifasciatus, assembly GCF_963576455.1. NCBI lineage: Eukaryota > Metazoa > Chordata > Actinopteri > Cichliformes > Cichlidae > Neolamprologus > Neolamprologus multifasciatus. Next base: position 26,880,796 of record NC_140454.1, read on the forward strand.
ATATACTCTGCATTCTCACGGTTAACCAGACATAAATCTTCCTGATACTGAGCGGCTGTCAGTCTCACCATTATTAAGTACTGAGACTTGACAGATAGAAATCAGGTATTCTGTATGAACTGGTCTTTGTTTAATGGAAGACACTGTGACCTGTCACAGCAGAAAAGCACAGGGTACACTGGGACACTTTAGCAAAACACAGCACACACTGTGTGCTAATGATCACCATTAGTGTTTGTCAGTGATATGCGCCAGTACAGCCTTTTCTCTAGCAGGACCTCACATTTCAAATCTGTAAACCTGACTCTGTGAAAATAATTGGAATCATCTTTATGAGAGGTAGCAAGCTGCTATGACTAAACATCATGAAACTACACACTGAAGCACAGAATTTTAGGATACATTTTATGGAAATGTTATATTTAATGAGCAACAGATAATCTATGAAATTGGATCTAGTAGGTAACATTATCTTGTTTCTTAATATTTGTTTTTTTTTAGGATGTGGCTAGAGCAAAACCTTGCCTTAACTCTATGTCAGTGATCTGGTGGACATTAATTGATTTGAAAGCATGCAAAATTTCGAAGAGACATCTATTCATTCAGATTTGGTTTAATTTGGACTGATTTGAGGTTCTGATAACTGAAAAGAAAATTAACATCCCTAGTGCACAAAGAGCTCATTTTCATTAAGCGAGGAGTTTAACGTGATGGCCAAAGTGCTTATTTTTCCACATATTTAAGTCACTTATGTCCATGACAGTGACCAGCTTTGGCTTTGCCTACATGCAGGTGCGGGGCACGTTGTGGTTGTTTCATTTAGAGATTGAGTCCAGTCCAAAGAGGATTTAGACTGCTGTTTGGTTCTGATACTGAGCTTTGGACAGTGATGTGATGTGGCGCAGGTGTAGGTTTGCAAAACTGGATGCACTGCAAAAGTCTGCCTTTGAAAACAAACGCACCCCTCCACTGAGAGGAGCTGTGGGCACATTCACATCACCAATGAGTTTTTTGATAACCACTTGTGTTTCTCACAGCTGCCACTCACAAAACCTCTTGACATCTAAGAAAACCCTTCCAGCAGCCATGGCAGAATGAAAATACAGCATTAGAGAGATGAAACAGATGCTACTGACTGGTTCATTCTGTTCAGCTCCGAGACTGGTCCAACAGAGCCGATGTTGTTCTTTATCAGACCAGAAAGGCAAAGAAGATGGTGTGTGAGCCTGCATGTGTTGGTGATCCAGCCTCCCTTCATCGCCCTCCCAGTTGAATGAAATGCTTGTCGACTCAGACAATATGATGGATAATATGATGGATGTGTTTGAGGCTGCCTTGTGTCCAATTGAAACTGGGGGAAATATTAGCTGAGTCTCATTAAAATGAAATGAAGGGAGCATTGTTCCCCAGAGTCAGTGCATCCTACAATTAGGAGGCAGCTAACAGAAGCTGTTGAGAAGTAACTGGTATCAGAGATCACAACAAAGCCAACTATCACCACCACCCTTCTGTTTTATTACAGCTGCCCTTTGAAACAGGGCCTATTCAGTATACCTACTGTCATCAAAAATAAGTGTAGTTTAGATTGTACCACTTGTGCTGTGCTGTAAGAGATGCTGAGATGTGGTTCTTAATTTGGAATGCAATCTGAGCTCTGCAAACACAATATCTGATGCCTGCTGTACTCTGGTTTCATTTAATATTTCCACTGTCTCACTCAAATCAATTCTTATTAAAGCCTTTACACATTAAGGTTTATACTGAACGCTTGTTTCATTTGAATGCGCACTTAATGAATTTAATTGTCTCTAGGGATTGCTGTGTTGGTCAGTCAAGAGGTACTCGTAGGTCTGTTTAGACCCCATTTCATATCAAACTACCATAAAATGTTATATAATGGTTTTTGGGTGTTGAATGATGTCATGGACCCAAGACTGGTGACTGTGGTCTAGTTTCCTGTCTAACGTCTCCTGTGTCTCCTCTTTCTGCCGTGTCTCCTTGTCTAGTCTGTCTTTGTAAATTGTCTTGTGCTTCCTGTTTTACTTTGATAGTCTGTGTCCTATGTCAGTGTATCTTGCTTTGCTTCCCGTGTCTCATTATGTCGGATTAGCTTCAGCTGTGCTTCCCTCCTTTTTTCCATTCCCTCATTACTCCCTGGTGTATTTTAGCCCTGTGTTTTCCTCTGTCCATTGTCATGTTGTACCCTCACTACGCTGTGTGTTTCTTCCCTCTGTGTTCCAAATCAACTCCTAGTTTTCAGTTCCTGGTTTATTTTCTAGTGTTTTAGTTTGAGTTTCTTGTTTCTAGTTTTGCTTTGTATTTGGATGTGAAGTTTTCCAGCATTAAAGCTGCCGTTTTGAGTTTACTCCTCAGCTTATGAGTCCTGTATTTGGGTCCTACATTCTGCCTGCCACACACCACACCTTGCAGATGACCTGTTTTGAATATTATCAGCTGACTTAATAAGCATTTTTAACTTTGGTTAGTTCTATAGATATTTCATATTTCTACTTTACCAACTAACAGGCTCTACTAATACTGCAGATATTGCCTTCTTAACTCCTGGTTGAGCCTCCTTGATGAACAAAAACATTTTGCTCAGCAAGGAGGCATTTTAACCTCTTAAGCCCCAACGCCCCCTGATACGGGGGCAAAAGGCAGGAGATCGGGTAGGCATGGGGCTTTAGAGGTCAAGTCCAGAAACAGGTGTTGAAATAAGTTTCATGGGTGAAATATTTTTTTGACTTCTTAATTTTAATCTTCATGCACCGTTTTCTAAGACTCTTGTACTAAGACTACTTAGTTAGGGTTAGCGGGGGTTAAAACACATCATTGATAAATCAGATTTTTAAATATGTGATTAATGGGTCCGGACATCCTGGTTATGACTGTATATCTGTAGAGGTGAGAGTGACACTGTAACCACTTAGGATTGTACATTTTCATAATAAACTAAGGTATTTTTTCCTCTTATTGAATAAACCCTGGAATTAGTGAAATCATAGTAATTACTTTTAGACTTAAAACTTGTTCTTGACCTTTACTGGACTGACTGATCTTTAAGTACGGTCACACTGTGATGAAACTGGCTCTTATGAGTACCACCTGTTGAAAAGACAGATTTAGGTTTCATATTTAGGTATTTTAAAAACATTTTGGTTTTTTGCCTTATGATGTAGAGAAAGATTTAACCAAAGTCCTAGCTTGAAACCTCGAGCCTGATTTTACACCATCACCAAACGTGACGAGTGGACTGAGAGACTCAGAGACAGCGCTACAGAGTCAAAGCAGCTACTTTTCAATCACCTGACCTGCCCTAAATTGTCGCCAATTTTATCATGGTTTGTGCGTCTAATAGGATGATAATTTACAAAATAAACATAATGTTGTGCACAGTAAGACTTGAAACCAGCGCCTGAAATCATAAGTTCAAAACCTGAGTGAGCAGTAGGTGAGTTTACCTATCAGACTTCTTGCTGCAATCGCTAAAGTTGCCCCCTGCTCAACATCAGAAAGAACGCAAGTTGAAGGCATTTCTGCACTGGTTCCAGTTTTCACACCATCTTTTATATACAGGTTATGATTATTACTTAATTCCATGTGTTATTTTATAGATTTAAAGTCTTAAATATAGTATATGTGTATAGTTATGAAAAAGCAGAAACGCTGTATATGTGCAGGTACTGTATACGTATGACTTTCACACTGGTATCATATCTGTAAATATTAGCATAGCTGCACAGTATAGTCTTGTTATCTTGCTCATCTTTATTCTTTAAACGCTCTCTCCTTGAGGCTCTGACTCTTAATCCATCACCACTCTCCTCCACATATCCCACATCCTGCTGTGCACAACCTACTGTCTTTCAGAACTCTGTCTGATAAATGACTAAGCCCGTGTCTGCTCACAAACAAAGTGAGGAAGGATGGGCAGACAGAGAGACAGAGGAAAAGAGTAGGAGGAGAAATATGGATGAGACGCTCAACTTTTTGACAGTTTGAACAATGGCCTGGAGGCCTCACTGGAAAAACACGTTGACTAAAACACTCCCGTTTAGGTTTTCATTTTCACACTCTAAGTCTGCTGCTGACCCCTTCGCAAACAAAGTGGGAGACCTCTGGTCTGCTTCCAAGACCAAAAGCTGTCAAAGCACGTCTCACATTTGGACAATAGGCCACAGCTTCCTTGCACAGAGGAAAGGAATCCACATCTCTGGGTTCTGTGGTACCTCGCTCACTCGATGCCTGCCTGACCACTCATCCTGGTTCACAGGCAAAGGCGAGGATAAATTTCTCTGTTGTTTGGCCAGATCTCCGGCCCTAAATGCAGTCTGTGATGGAGGAAGCAGCTGCTGGTGAAAGAAATACGCCAAACCTCCATTTAAATGTATGTAATTTTGTCTGTCCTCTTGCCTATAGCTCACCACCTCCTCCTTTTTAACACCAAGCATTAGCATGGCAGCTCTTGGATGTGAACTCTGTGTTTTAGAGTTGACAAATTGATGATAGTTGATTTGCACCTAGAGGCGAAGCAGGGGGGCACAAAGAGATAAAGAGGGGGGAAATTTCATGAGCGGAAGCAGAGAGTGGCGGACAAGGTCATAACTCATTGGCTATTCCACCGAGAGAGCCGCTAGCAACCAATCAAGCACTGCAACAATAGGTGGATCGTTGCAGCGATTCCAATCTGAACCCATCCCAAGGGACAAAGGACACATTAAAAAAAAAAGTAATGGGTTTGTAAACCTCTGTTTAGATGTGTATACTCACAGGGAAAGAAAAAAACAACACAATCACATTTCTATCAAGTTAGCGGAGTCAGAGGGGACCTGACGGCAGCCGCTCCTTCACCCTCAGAGTAACTGGAAGTGAGGATGATTGAATTATCTGCAGGCAGGGAGGAACATATTGGTACGTGTATCTTCAGACACTGAGGGGCCCAAGACACTGGAAACATAAACTCCATTCTCCAGCTCAATTGATCTTATGTTGCTCTGTAATTGTATTGGGAGAGCTGGAAAGGGAAGCAGAGGGAAATTACTACAAGCTGCATCGGGGAATAGTGGAGGTTCTGTTATGTACTCACAGTTAGTTATCTGGCATCACACAGACTGAGTTTGGTGTGGTGACTTCAGGCAAAAAATGTGTTTAAACTGTGATCAAGCAAAGTGGAATAATTCTTGGTCCAAAACCCACCTGCGACGTCACTTCACTAGATAATATTTGTAAATAATATATTTAATATAATAATTTGCACTCTCCATTCACTCTCTGTGCTATAACAAAAAACGAAAATTTTCACCACAAACCCAAAATAGAAAATGTTCCCCTTCAAAATAAAAACGTATCTTTTACTTTGAAGGTGAACATTCCGCATTTCTTTTTTGTCATGCTCTTTCCACATTTTCAGTACTGCTTGATCAGTGTTTGCAGACAAGCCTGCATCCTCCATACATAATTCAGGTGACTGTGGCAATCTGCTAATGAAGAGTCACAGGCTGTATCCCAATTCAGGTTCTGCAGCCTTAAAGTACGCAGCCTTAACGGTCCACAAGGGCCGCGTACTCAAAGACCGCTAAGGCCGGAAGTGTGAGGCTTGTGAAATTGGACGGTCTAGCCTCCGTCGTGCTGCCCAGGTTGCCTAGCAACCATGATACTAACAGCTGGAAACGTTTCATACAGCTTTGTTTGACAGAAATGAAGGAGAAAATCTTTTGTTCATTTGTTTGTTTGTTTCTACATGAGCTTTGATCATTCTCTGTAAGATTAAGGTCAGCTATTGAACGGCGTATATTTTAAAGTAAAGGCTTTAAAACCAACTTAGTACAAACGTCACTAATGTCACATAACTTTGCCGACATGTGGCCAACAGCAATGTTTTAATGTTCTTTGTTATTAAACATTTGCACATAAATAAGTGACATAATATTCAGTACTTACTTAAAGTTTACTCTTCGGGCGCCTCTCATCCGCCGTTTTGTTTCGGCAAAATTATCCACACCCACCGCCGCTATGCATTCTGGGATATGTTGGGCCACGAAGTCTACACCGCCACGTCCTTAAAATTCAGGGAAATGAAGGACGCATTTGAGGGCCGCATTTCGAGCCTGTCTGTTTAAAAGTGATACTTTTAACACTCTTTTGTTAAAGCAAAAAGACTTAACTAACCTTTAAATGGAGGACCACGTCTGGCTGGTTGTTCAAGACACAATAAGAGCAGAGTTCCTTTTAGCTAGCCAAGCCCTGAAACATAGACACCATGCTAATAGTGCTGACTGAGATATTCTGGGTGAACTGGCAGGAGAGATATTGTACTGAATTGATATGCATTGTCTTTAGCCTCAATCTGACACACACTGAGCTCTAAAGAAAGATCCCATTACTGCAAGTTTCTTGAAATGTCTCCAGCCACTTCAAAGTGCTGTGTATATAGCTTGCATTCACTTTTGTAACACATCTCTTTGCATTGCTCTTTATGTGAATACTGGCTCTTTACATCCACTTATTACAGATTACAACTAAAGCCTGAATGTTCCCGTCTGATTATGGAGATAATTGTTTGGATGTGTGTATGATAAAGACTAAAATAAACTGTAACCGTAGCCCTTTTGTGCTCAAGAATTTCTATTCACTGTAGGAATTCAAATCAATATTGGGTACAAAGGTGAGTGTGGCACCTCAACACAGTCGAGTCTTTAAAGAAATTATATCAATATTCTGATAAATGTGTTTGAATTTATTAAGAGATGAGCTTCTCCCTGCTGACCATACAATAAAATAATTATTCAGCTCACAAAAGACTTTCTGTCTGAGCTTGTTAATGCGATGCAGCGTTCCTGATATGGCTAAACTCCAACTGGATTTAAGAGAAAACAATAAAAGGACCTGAAATGGGGTTTTTTTATCAGCCAGATTGTGTTAGAGAAAGATTTCTGCCGTTGGTGATGTTTCCAACAGGCAGTGTTCGACATGCTCGATGTGTGATGGCCCCCGGGCTTCTACATCCACCTGCTGGTTTTTATGGCTGCTTGGATCAGGACAGTGGCTCAGATATATATGAGCCTGAGCACTCAGCTGTTCTCAGTCTCCTACAGGTCGTAATGGTGTTATTGAACTTTGGTTGCTTTATTTTTCTTTTGGTTTACACACCACACACATTAAGTATCATCTCACTCGATAAGGTAATTTTTTGCCCTTAAATAAATGTATTTTTCTTATTTTCTTATTTGTGGTGAAAAGTGGAAAATGACAGTGTGTTTTCATCCTGTAATTTTAAGTCAAATTATATGTGTTAAATTATAGCAGTGTTTCCCACCATCAGAAAACCTGTAAGAGCTTTAAATTGACGGGGATGATGAAAAGTGGCACTGCCATTCAGACTTGGTTTTCACTTGCTGGTTATATTCTGGTTATATTCAGGGAAAAAAAATGGTGGTTTCGGATAAAATGTGTCACAACTCTTCTCATGGAAAAGTGCTGAGTAATCAGCATTTCCACCATTTCCACCCTACCAATGAAAACCAACTGCTCAGGTCACACATGATGATTTATACAAAGGGTTTGGGTGTTTTGTGACCTCTAATCACTATTTAGATCATTATTTTGAAGGATTGTTGAAATCAAAAACTTAGACATAAATCTATCAAATCTATCAAATCTGATTTTAAGGAGAAGAAAGGACTGGTAATTTGTGACTTTGGAACAGAAAATAAAGCAGAACTAAAGCATCGAGGGGCAAAAAAGCTTTTTCAAACCTTATTTTCTTCATTTCTCTCAAATTAAATTTAGGCTTCTTTGAGTTCATGTCTTTCTTTTAATGTCTCTGGGTAAACTTAGGGGAAAAAAAACAGTTATTGGTATGCAGTCATTAAGACCTCCTAATACCTCCTAAAGCTTACTCCTGGGTGGGCTTTATGTTCTTAATGGACGCTTTTTTTTCTAATGAGGCTTTACAACTAAGATGTGAGGATTTATTTATTTAGTGCACGTGAATCTGTGTATAGTTACTGTGCATGTGTATAAGGTACAGAAAGGTCAAGGGGAGTCAGTGTTATTGATCAGTGCTGGTTCAGGGTCAGGGCTGAAGGTTCAGGGCTTAATGCCACAGGAAGGGAAATGTAATCATAAGAACGTCCTAATAATGATACCCTCAGGTTGTGTATGTGCAGGTCAGTCAGCCATGCGACACTGGACTGATACTGACCCCACACAGAGACACCCCCACCCCCCAAACAAGCAGCAAGGCAGATTTACTGAGGCTTTAACAGCTGCTATGTCCGGTCACACTTTCCTTCAGAAATAAGACTGAACTAAGACTATTTTTTTCCCTTCATAAGTTTAACACATTAATCTCAGCAAATATTCAACTTTCTTTTTATTATAACCCACTTTAATCTTAGTTTAATACTTGAGAAATATTAGACATTCTTAGATATTAAGGAGATAAATTTATGAGAAATAAACAGTGTTCTCCAACATTAAAGTAGTAAATTCAAGAAAAGAAACTGAGTTAGTTCCCAAATATTTCCCAGTTTGATGGAAATGGGAAAATGTGGATATTCACTCAAATCAATTTTCCATTTAATTTTTGATAATTAACTCCTTTAAAACCTTGTTGATTTTCCTAGCATGGGCCTAATAAACTCTTTAAAAGTGCATTGGTATGATTTCACAAGTATAAAAGTCTTTAAACTATATTTGCCCCACTGAAGAACTTTTAAGAGGAAGAAAAAAAAAAGTATCCTTTAAATGAAGCCACCTGTGGTCAACACCTGCCTGACACTGAAGACAACAAAGGGCTCGCAGACACTATCAGGGTTTGTGTCTCACTGCAGTAATCACCTCTTTAATCTGCTGCCTTGCAGCAGTACACACAGGGACAACAGATTTAGGAGCAGCTTCTTCCTCAGGGCCAGCGCTCTAATTGAGAGCTATGCACATAAACTGCATCCCTCCGCTTCCTCCCATCACATCCCATTCTTCTGGCTTACTCTGCATGCACTCTGAACAAACACACCTCTCAGGGAGTGAAATTTATCTGTGTACACAGAGATTAAAAGGCACAGAGATCGAGTGCACTTCCATACCTACTAGGAACATACTTTTGGTAGATGTCCCTTTATTTTTTAAGTACATTTTAATGAAAAACTTTCATTATATTTACAGTATATGTCAGTGGTATTTTACTCTGATTATTTAACTCTTTAACTCTACAGAGCTCTTTATTAGTCTATAATGAAGTAAACATTACAACATTACAAACACAAATGCCACTAACTTTAAAACAAATTAATGTACTTTTTTCTGAAATTAAAAAGTAAAAAGTGAAGCTAGTCAACTTTTTAGAATCTAATCAACAGCTAGTTGTTGTCAGGCTGTGATCCACACTTCAATCAGAGGAGATGCTGCCACATCTTCTTTATTAACGTTTTGTAATTTAGCTCAATAGCTACGCAACTGTTATTAGTTCAGTTTCTTTTTGATGAACCACCAAATCACAGCACTCTGTAATATCAGGTACAAACTTTATAGACACCCAAATATGTAATGATTCTGTGAGCCTCACAGGGTCACAGTGGGCAGAACAGCAAGAAATCCCCTGCAGATCCACGCCCAGAGAGGAGAAACCATTACAAAGAGGGGGAGAGGAAAAGAACAGTGATGGGTATATCATAACTATTACATATATTCATAATTTAGTGGGTGGGCGCTTGAAGGCAAACCAAAGATGCAAAACCTGACATTAAATAAAAGATAATGTCTGAATTTTTGAAAAGGAAGGAGTTTTATAAAACATCAGCTATATTTTTTTTAAAGTTCTGCTTTTAACTAAAGTACCTGAAGTATGCAAGTCCAGTAATCACAGTGTTTTAGCTCAGTGTTTGGGCTCCACCATCTTCTGCAGGGAAATATTTGCTTTCTTATAGTTGTGACGTACTTCACTTTAGAAGGGCAAGTTTAGGTGACAGATTACACCACAACCAGGTTTACAGCATATTGACATTTTATATATTAACAGAAAGTACTTAAATTCAATTTAATTCAATTAAACTTTATTTGAATGTCACCAAATTACAGCAGCAGTCAAAACGAAAAAACAACAACAAAACAGAAAAGAGGGACAAAACAAACAAATAAGCAGGTTATTTAAAGTGTTACCAGCTGGATTTTTTCTTTGACATTTGGCCGGATGGTGTAGCTTTCAGAGGTGACAAACACGCCTTTACATCCACCAGTGTCAGCAGTTAAAAAAAAAAATACATAAAAGTCAAACTCAGTAGCTGGGTATATTTATCCCTCTGTAAGCCGCCGTAGGCAATAAGTGCCAGAGTTAATTTGAAATATGTACCGATATATTTTTGTCAGCTCGCTTTATGGTCACCAGGCTCGGTCTGGTCACTGGAACAAAGTAAAAGTGTGAACAACTTCCAACAAAACGTCAGCGTGTTTTCCAGCTCCTTCTAATTTAAAGCGAACGGCAGCATCTGGGTTTGGAGCGGAGAGACAGAGTGAAGGGCAGGAATGAGTAATGCCTCCTCCCTGCACCAGAACCGCTCAGCCACTATTTTACTGCCCCTCACGGCTGCCCCGTTAGAGCCTGGCACCGTCACATGGTATTAGCATCTCATGCTGTAACTCCCTGTTCTGTACTTATTATCACTGTGGGGAAAGCAGTGAACACACACACACACACACACTCCAAGGGAAGCAAATAACTTTGACCATTTAGGTCATCCTTTGGCTGGGCGGGTGCAGCTGAGCTGCGGACACAGTGCTGCAAGGAATGAGTGTGTTGGGAAATATGACATTGGTGGTTTAATGTTGGTTTTATAATCTGATCATAACATCTAATCTGCAGGCCTAATTCCAATAACCACTGCAGTCCTAACAGATTAGAGTGCGGCTCGGACTTTCTTTTTCCAGAACAACCAAGGTTATTCAGCTTTGAACAATCACAGGGCAGGAAGCAACTCTTTGCAGGGAGTCCTGTCACTGCTGACAGCACCTCAGTGAATTTTAATACAGCTATAACCTGAAACCAGACCGAAGAAGAAAAGCTGTTTTTCACCAAAAGGAGAAAAAAAATCCCCATTTTGGCCAATGGAGACATTTAGGCGTACAGGACTCGAGGTGGAATAACTCTGCTGTACAGATAAGCTGCGAGGGGCTCCGTTTGCCGTCAGGGATATCTCCAGCTTCAGTACACCTTCCTGTGCTGTGTGCTCAGACAGCCGCTTTAACAGAATGAGATTTTGCCCGCGGCCGGAGCTGCATGTCACAGCAGCACTATCTCTGCGCACCAGGCTGTTCGGGACTTTCAATCTTGTACCTCGTGCCGCTTTTAAGTGGACTCTGTCATTCAGAGCTGTCATGATGAGATCATCTGGTGGAAGGTTTACTCTGCACGGCCTTGCTCTTTCTCTGGCCTCTTTCCTCTGAGCTGCTGAGGAATTATTGTGTATAACTGTAAAATGAGAACATGATTAGAAAATGAAGTTCACTACATCAAATTTACACAAAAGTCAGATTATGTCATTGGAGTTACAGTAACCTAAGTAAGGTTAAATAAATCTGCTCTAGTAAGCTGAGCGTACTTCCACCTCAAGCAGTGAAAAACAAACTAAATAACAGAAGCTGCAGGTCCTCTAATGTCCACTAGAGGCTCCAGCAGTTAGTCAGAAACACCCATGTTAAAATGTCACACTTTACACATGTAATACACATGTTCACAGCCTGATACAAAAACTGTTTTGGTGTCTGTAGCTTATTCCTAGTCTAAATAATTTTAAGGTTTAACGTTTACGCTATCAGGGGTATGGATGGGTATTGATAAGATTTTCACGATTCCGATTCCATTTTCGATTCTGTTTAACGATTCGATTCTTTATCGATTCTCTTATCGATTCTTTTTAAAAAAGGAGAACACTAAGGTCGATTAGCTTAGAACTTTGTTTTATATCTTCTCTTTGAACAAGATAGAAATTTAGGAGCAACATGGTCTTACAAACCCAACAGTGAGATCTTAAGAGAGCCACAGCCTACGGCTCTTCGATGGGGTGTCACAGGGTCCCCAGGAAAAAAAAAATTGTAAATGTAAAATAATAAAATAAATATTCTTCTGTAGCAATAACAAAGTATAACATAAATTATTCTGTAGCAATTACACAAGAATATCCAGTAATGTCCCTGCCTACAATTAAACACATTCACTTACCAAAGTGAAATCGGGGCATCTGCTGTGGCAAATGGGTTCAAGCCTTTGACCACAAACTTAGTCACTGCTCGGTGACATTCGTCTATCCTGGCCTGAAAGGAGACGCTACCGTAGACTGCAGCGAGAACTGCCAGCATCTGAGCCAGACTCTGTCTGTCTCTCTCATCATGGTCACCTAAACGCACAGTAATGGCAGGTTTTGTAATAAGGCAGATCGCACTAACATAATATGCACTGTTAGTTGATTATTTACCTGCCGCATTAACGGGAGAGGACGTGCAAACGTTACTGCTGCTGCTGGGTTGAGATTCACGAGTCCGGAGCAGAATTAAAAACACGACATTCATTTAAGGTCATCGCGTGTTTTGTGAGCAAATGCTTTTGCATATTCGTAGTGTTTCCTCCCTTAAACAAAATATCTACTTTGCAAGTATTGCAAGTTGCCCTGTTGTCATTCGTTCTCGTAAAGTATAATCAAACTTTTGAGCGTTTGAGGCGCCGTGTTTCCTGCCAGGTAAATGACGTTCCGCAACGTGGTGACGTCGTTCGGGGCGACTGGAATCGATAAGGGAATCGTTTGCAAAAATGGCAAACAATTCCAAGGAATTGAAACAGTGGGAACCGGTTCTCAACAAGAACCGGTTTTCGATACCCATCCCTAATCAGGGGCATCTTTGATAGAAGGTGGATGGCATCACGGGCGGCTGTAGCAACTAGCTATCTGCTAGCCTTCATCTCAACTAACTGGAGTCCCTGAATCGGCCCTCTGGAATGTATTTGTACTGCTGGAGGCTTTTGGAGCTTTTTAATGCAATTATCTGACCAATAAAATGGCTACTGGGCAATTATTTGTCAGACCATCCAAGAAGTCTTAGCTCCAGTTATTTGAATGTTATTTGGTGCTAATTCGCAGGTATATGTCTCTGTATACTGTTTAAACATTTAATAACTGACTAAAGATTTCTCATTAATATTGTGATACTGACAGAGGACATCTGACAAGACAAGAAATTGAATGGGTTCACTTTGGGTTATTTTGTGTTTTTATATTATGTTAAATCTCAACGATAGGCACAATAAAATATACCTTTGAGCATTTTAAGTGCTCCTTGTTCTTTGTTGATAAGTGGCACTTTTTTCTTCCCTGAACATTTTGCTCCCCGACTCCGCGACACTTCAGGATGACTGGCACAGGAAGCTCTGCACGTAAAACTGCAAATACGCCTCTGGGGATGCACTCCGAGATCTGCAGCTTATATTCTTTGGCTTAAATTATAATGAGTTGTTATCAGTATTTAAAGTGAAAACTGACTTTGTGCAAGACAAGGAAAAAAAAATCGGTTATCACCAAAAAGATATGATACAGGAAGAGTTCTGCTGCTAGGAAACTGCTAACAAAGACTCATTATCAGGTTTGATTTAATGTCTGACTTAAGCAGAAAGCAGTTCAAGAGTTCTTTATAAAAACGTATAAAACTTATTATAGTATTATAAAGTAAGTAAGTATTATAAAATAGTAAATATAGTAATTATTTGAATATATAGAGAATGCAATTATTTGCAAATCTTATAAATCCATATCTTGTTCACAATAAAACATAGAAAACACATTAAATGTGTAAAACGGGACATTTTACTATTTCATGAAACTATTAGCTCATTTTGAATTTGATGGTAAACACATCCTAAAAAAATTGGGACTGGGCTGGAGGAACATTTTGCAGCTGATCATGATAACCGGCAAGAGATCAGTAATACCAGGTCATAACAAAGAGAATCCTAGAGAGGCAGAGTTCCTCACAAGTAAAGATGAGCAAAGGTTCATCAATCTGCAAAAGGTCGCATTCTACATCATCAAATATCATCAAAAAATTCAGAGAGTCTTAAATCTCTGCACGCAAAGGACAAGACTGTAAATCATTATTGGCTGTTTGAGATCTTCTGTATGCTGCCAACTACGTGACGTGTTCTTCAGGGAAGACCTTGCCCTGTGTTTTTCAAAATTCCTTCTAAAACTTGTAACTTTTACAGACTTCCTTATTTTCTCTTGTGGTCACTGGCTGTTCTTGACTAAATCCTCTTTGTGCTGTTTATATAAGAGTATATTTTGAGGCACATACCCCCACTTTCTTTGTTCTTTGTCTAACTTACGTCCTTCATAAACATTCATGTAACAGGAATGATGCACAGTGGTGGGATACAGCCAGCAGTGCCGTCTAAATGCCTACAAAGGCACCCGTGCTAGTGAGAGGAGTAATGGATGTTTTTGGCATCCTCAGCAGTGACACCGCTAATGTGCTCCGCTACAACAACAAAAAATAAAAAGCAACACATAGATGGAGAGATGGATGCAAGAGCAGATAAACAGACGCAGCGGTGTATTTTTAATGCTGGAGCCTCCTCCATAGTATCACCCACCCACCCCCACCATCCACACCCCGACTCCAGCCTCCTCGTCACCCTGAAACTGCGCCTGAACTCGTACTGCTGCTTTGCTTCGGATCCTTTTAGTGCTGTAATCCGCTTCAGCAAACAACCCCTCACTGTTCGCTCACCGTAAGCTGTTTTCCCTCTGATGGCTTGATAACAGCAGTAAATTGGAAACTAATCCTAAAAAGGTTTTTAGTTTTCTGCCTTGTTCTTTTTGCTCTCGCTTTCTTTCACCTTCAGCCCTCCATTCTTCCTCTGGCCCTCTGGCCTTCCCACAGCAGGGCACCGACAGAGCCCCGCTTCATTCATGTTTTAAGATTGGAAACTTTTTTTAGTCTTCTTCAGAACTCAAACACAGTCACAGACAAAAGAAAGTAGCTTCTCATATTTACAGTTTCTCTGTTATTTCATCCAGTCCGCCCCTTTCTTTCATACTGCATGTAGTTTTGTGATTGCATGTAGTTCGGTTTAGGATTCGGCTTTCTGAAAGCATGCGATTGCCCACGATGCATTCAGAGCCAACTCGCTTCACAATATTTAAATTGTGGTGCATTTGGATGCACTTTTTGGACATTTTGCATGTGATGCAGTCCACGTATGTAACTTGGCTCAATAATGTGCAAAATCAGGAGTCTACACAAGGGATTTACTAAAAATTCAAGTACCTTAACCTCTTAACATCCACCAGGGTGAATTACGTTGTTCCCTAAATGCTAAACAAGCACAGACTCAGAAACTAGAAGATGTTACTTTTCAAATCAAGTGTCTTTAACCATTTCTGAGCATTTTTTTTATTGCAATCATCTGACCGATGAAGACCATCTAAGATGCCTGTGTTTCTGTTCTGATGAGTGAATTTTAGGATTTTATTATAATGTTACTGAACACTAATTTGCATAATCCCCCCAGAACCAACATTTTGGCCAGAATGCTAATGTTGCGGTCTAAACCCCGAGGCTGACGTCACGCTATTGACAGAAAAACAAAAAATACAAACGTCAGTTGGTGAACTTAGTGATATTTAGTGTTTCATGCTGCTTTTACAAAAGTAGTCTCCTCATGAAACAATTCAGCTGCAAATCTGACAAGGTGGAGGTGGAAAATTACACCTTCAGTGTCTTTGCTGACTAATTTATCCCTTTCCTCACTCTGTTGCTCTTTCCTCCTTTTTTTGCTTGCTAAGACTTTTTTTTTTTCATCCATTCATTCCCACACGAACACACCCACAGGAGGAACAAGACACACTCACACGTGCACATACACACACAGACACACACTGGTACTGTCTCAGCTCATGAAGCAGTTAGTGAGGTGTCCCATGTGCTGGACAGATGGGTCATTACCCGTCCACTGGATCGCCCCAAATCGCCAGGCACATTCTTCAGCCGCCATGATTGTTTTAATGGATGGTGATAATATACAGTCTGCGGTGGAGAGCAGCCGGACACGGGTGGATGGATGTATTTGTCTTTGGTGGACAGGAGATGCCCGTGTTTTTATTTTGACTCTCGTCTGCGTGTGTTCACGTTTCGCCGCAGACTTCAGCTTCAACACAACAGCATCACACAGGCAGCCGTTTGAATTTATTAATCCACAGATTAGAAATGTTTACGTGTGCCAAACGTGGTTAAGTATCACTGACTGATTTTATTTTATGTTTTTAAGAATCATTATGGTTTTTTGCTTTGATTGTATGGTTCTTACATAGGGCTTTTCTACTCTAACTGAGCAACTCACTAATTTATACGATCCAAATGGAGACATGTAATGAAGAGACTCGGGGCTTCTAGCACAACGAGTGATTGTTTCTGAAATACATCATGGTTAAAATAAATTGACTGTTCTTTAGGTTAAAGAATAAACACACACATGGACACAAGTAGTGTCCATGTGTGTGTTTAGTGTATATCATATATAAAATAAATCTCAAACAATATAATATATAATAACAGACAAATTGTATTGCTTTATTGTCCCACAAATGAGTCACTACCATCATTATAAAGAGTGGTGCTGAGACTGCACCCATGTAAAGCAAAAACTGTAATCTACTTACATTTTAATGCCATCCCTGTCAAAGTGTGACCTTATGCACAGGTACACTACTCTCAGTGTTTTTAGATAAATACATAAATGCTTGAAAAACATAAGCCCAAACGTGCCCAAAATGGGACTAGTCCTATTTTTGTGGTGCATCCCATTACCTTTGGGCTGAATCTTGTCCCTGAGTTGCTCTAGAGACTCTTAGTGTCAAGATTAACGTTAAAGTCCTGCTACTGGGGGGGATGAGTTTATGGTTCAGAACAAATCAAAGGAAGTGATTGGCTTCTACCTGCTCACACTCTTGACCCAATTGACCTTTGTACTTGGATACTGTGTTCATTTAAATTGAAACCTGCAGTTTGGTCTCTGAGTCACAGCCAACGAGCTGGCTCTAGTCAAAGATAGGTCTTGGGTAGCTTGTTGATGAAGATTGGAAGTACATGTGTTTGGTCTTCAGTGTGAAACATGCTCCATGTATTTGCCAAAGCTATGTCATGGCTAAGTTTATTAATGCCCCAAATCACATAGCCCTAGAGATCGATCAGCGACTATCTGAAAAATTGTGGTCATGTTCACCAACAGGCCCGTGAGTGCTTGCAGAAGGACAGTTGTGGCCACTGGGTGAAATTAGTTGACAAGAGGGTGCTGCAGTGGCTTGTGTGATCACTTGCAGAACACTGCGGTCGCCTGCAGTTTGAGTGTAAGGCATCTACTCACCTGGAAACGCCCATTAACCACCAGCAAATTAATTGATGATGATTGATGCATTCAAATTCATCATGTGCTGGCTATGTCCCGCAGGCCTTGAATGTCTCCCACTGTGTGTCCTAAGATGCACTTCATAGGTGTCTAAAATAAGAAAGGGAGCTCGCCAACATTTCTACAGCCGACCACAAAAGACCTTATCGTGTAAAAGTGATAAGGTCTGCGACTATCTGAAAAATTGTGGTCATGTTCACCAACAGCCCCGTGAGTGCTTGCAGAAGGACAGTTGTGGCCACTGGGTGAAATTAGTTGACAAGAGGGTGCTGCAGTGGCTTGTGTGATCACTTGCAGAACACTGCGGTCGCCTGCAGTTTGAGTGTAAGGCATCTACTCACCTGGAAACGCCCATTAACCACCAGCAAATTAATTGATGATGATTGATGCATTCAAATTCATCATGTGCTGGCTATGTCCCGCAGGCCTTGAATGTCTCCCACTGTGTGTCCTAAGATGCACTTCATAGGTGTCTAAAATAAGAAAGGGAGCTCGCCAACATTTCTACAGCCGACCACAAAAGACCTTATCGTGTAAAAGTGAGAAGCAGGCAGCACCTGACGCCCAGGATGAGAGTGTGTGGGCATGAACTCATTCGTGTGGAACAAGAGGAGTCTCTAAACTCTTTAATCACCCTTTGTGTTTACTCGAAAATGGATTCCTGACAAAGGATACTTCTGCAGTTGCCAGGGTTACCTGAGAAGATAGTAGAGCAAATTAACTCACTAGAAAAAGACTTGAATTAAAAATATAAAAACATGAACACTGACTGCATGTGTAGATTACAGGTGGGAGTGTAAACCAAGCTTTAGAGGGAAACACAAAGGGCAGGAAATATTTAAATAGGAACTGACAGATTAAAAAAATAATAATAATAACAATAAAACATGATCACCAGTTTTATTCTTTAAAAGCAGGGGAAAAAATCATCTGCACTTACACACCTGTCAGTGAAATGTCTTTGATTTGTTAAATTTGTCTTGTTTCCAGCAACTCTGTTGTCTGCTGTCTACACACAACAGATGCAGCACAGAAACACACGTACACACACGTCGCTCACAGTCAAAGCGCCACACACGGCTGCATGCACACCCTCACATTTTGACACACTTACACACACACCGCAAATGCACGCAGAGCCAAGGCTGTGACTTTAATTATCACCTTGTCTCAGCCTAAATGAGGGTGCGAGGCTGAGCTCATCTCCACATGGACTCTGTGTGAGGGAGAGAAAAAATCCCTCATTAAATCACTCCAACACTTCGACTCTCTCACGTTTTTTTTTCTTCTTTCGTTCTTGTGTGACAGAATTTCTTTGTCACTGCTGATTGCAGAGCGGTCATCCGCCGCCATTCACCACCTGACCTGAAACCTCAGTCACAAACAGAATTAATCATTCTTTTCTTAAAACTAACTGCTATTCCGAGAAAACCCTCAACTCTTTTTTATCATTCACAAAGTTGTGGCTCAAATACAGATGCAGGCATACTGGAAAGGAATCGAAGGAGGGATGTGAAACGTTTTTTTTTTCTTGGGTTTTTACTTTTTTTATGCAAATGCATTCCATTTCCCACCCAAATCTGTCTACAAATGAAAAAAAGACTGTAGCATCGGGATGAGTAGATCTGTCACGTCCCTTAAAGTGACATTTCAGCACCCTGTGATGTATGATTTGATTACTATCACACATCTATGACATTTCACTAAGCTGGAAATCAATGGGGCTCAATGGAGAGGTTGTATCAGACATAAATCATCCGAGTCTCTCTTATCTCCCCCTCTGTGTGACATTAGATGTAAAGAGGAGCACAGATAGCGCCAATGGAGGGTATAAAAGAGAGGAAAAGAAAAAGGGGATATGAGTGGATTGTGATAAGGATAACATATGCACAAAGCGAGAGAGAAGCGAGCGAAGAGATGGGAGGAGATAAGCACGGACAAAGATCACAATGAAATGATAGAAAAGAGGGGAAAATGTGAGATTAAGTTGCAGTTAGAATAAAATGATGAAATAATGAGGACAATAAAGACAGATGATGGTTGTAAAATGACAGCTCAGCCTCAGATATATTGGAGCTTTGAGCCAGCTGCTTCCTCTGGAGGATGAAAGGGCTCGAATACTGTCACTGGTGTTTGGAGCCTTGCAAATAAAAAAAATTGAAAAACAATACCTGCACATATGCTGCAGAAGCAAGGCATCTGTGTTTAAACCTGGGACTCCACGGTGAAGCCAGCCATGCTCTTAACAGGCTGCTGGAACCGCGGGGAAAGCATCGTTGTGAGGCATGGAGCTCATTCCAGCTGCAGCAGCTGGCTGAGGCGCTCTGCTGGGAACGGCCACAGCGACTGATTCAGCTCCTGTCGCCTGTCAAGCACAACCAGGGCCAGTCAATGTGCAGCGAGATCCAGGGGGAAACATGCATTTATAATTCATGTATAATCATTTTAATCAAAATTAAATACAAAGCAATTGCAACTATGATAAGAGAAATAAAAGGTTAAGTCTAAAACTCAAAACTCAGGTCCTTAACAAGCTGAGATGACATTATTCGTGCATTATTCAACTACCTATTGGGATAGATATGAATGAAGCTTTGTAAAAAAAAAAAAAAGGGGGGTCATAAACTGTAGATAAAAGATGGATATGACCACAACGATTGGTTTCTTGGTATCTTGAAGCCAAGATGTTAGCATTTTAGCCACAACTATATTGGGTTTTAGGACTCAGAAGAGACCATATTGAGACAAGAAAATGGAGAATTACATTTAGCAAGTTGCATCCTTAAGCTGTATGGCTGCATCACACAGACAGACAGTCTGTTCAGTATCCTCCATGAATGTCGTCTGAACACCTGGACTTTGTACGAAAATAAACCTATTTAAAAAAAGAATATCTGGATAATGTCCTTTTATCCAGCAAAAAAAATGGATTTTTATAGATTAGCTTTGCATTATTCAGGGTTCATAATAATCCTTCTTTATCTGATACTGGGCTCAGTGCAGTGGTCCAGTCATCCTCAGTCTGAAATAAGACATTGTAGCTCCTACACCTTTAAGGCCACGCTCCCCTTTAGACGGCTTTCTTCTGACTGGCTGCTGGTTAACAGCAGGTGGGCGGGGCTTCTGTGCCAGAAATGACCATATTAAGGATAGCCCCTCTCAATGATATCATACAGATCCAACGGGGAAACTGAGCGTTTAGAACAGTCTGAGATTTTGACTTTTGGGGATTACTTGTACATACACTGAGCTCATTATTAGAAACATATTTAATACTATTTCATATGAACATCCACCTTTGGAACAGGAGATGACAGGGAATGAAAGAAACCGGAGTGGATTTGCTTTAAGGTCATAAGCAGCCGTATAGAGTCAATTATTTTTGCAGTGTTCTTCCCTGGAAGCTTTTGTACTCAAACTACAAATAAAAGTTTGCCCAGATCAGTTAATAATAAAAACAATGTCTGAATAAATGAACATGTTGAGCTGAGAGAAGAATCCATTTAAATGTTTTAAATGTCAATCACATACTGTGAGTTTCTTCTTGGTATTTTCTGGTTTTACTTCTAACTCTTCCCTGGCTGAGTAGTATATTCTACAGTGGAGTTGTCAGGCAGTCACAGTGCGGGAGGAAACTTATTCAGTCTCCAAACTGCTGCGACAACAACAATGAAAAGAGTGAATCATTCAGACACTTCAACTTGGGCGTCTTTTGAAAGCTGAGTGATTCGTTTTGAGAAGTACACGATCGCACTTTTCTGTACGTTTCAAGAAGAAGTGACTTTTGATATTTTACAAAGTGTGCAGGACAGCACAATTTAAAGCTGACTTTACCTCTTTGTTTTCTTTACTGACTACTCTGTTTCCCTCTCTCAAACGCACACACTGACACATTGACGGTGGAAAATAACCTCCCATATACAACAGGCTGTTCTCGAGGGCTTGTGTACATGCAAACAAAGGTCATATGTAATTTGCACAGCTGTGATATCTCCTCAATTAGCCGCAGATCTTAATAATGAGTCCCGTCACCAAACTCTCTAAACACACACACACACACATGCAGGAGCTACTCCCAGATAACCAATGAAGCAGCAAAGCTGTGCCCCCTGCCGAAACTGCTCGTGGTATATGATGGAGACGGCCCAAGAGCACGTTGTTTCCTCATCCTTTAATACAATCCAAGAAATCCTGATAATATCATTGCAGTCTCTTTCTTTTGGACTTTCCCTTTAGGGGTTGCCGCAGCAGTTCACCTGACAACATCTCTATCCCTAGCATCCTCCCCTGTCACAGCAACCCTCTGCATATCCATATTCACCCACTCCATGAACCTCCACTGTGATCTTCCTCTTTTCCTAATGCTGGCTGCTACATATTCATCATGCTTTGTCCACTATATTTACTATCTGTCTTATGCACATGTCCAAACCATCTGAGCCTCACCTTCAAATATTTAACCTGAGCTGCTCCTCATTTCTGTTCCTGGTCATGCCCAATGAAAACCTCAACATCTTCAACTCTGTCAGCTCCAGCTCAGCCTCCTGTATTTTTTTGCTGGTATCCACTGTCTCCAAATCATACATCGTAGCAGATCTCTCTACTATCTTGTAAACCTTCTCTTGCTCTATTGATGGTATCCTTCTGTCATAAATCACCCCTGACACTTGTCTCTGCTGTCTGTTGACTTGGATGGTAGATTCGAGGTATCCATCTCATCTACTTTCGCTACATCTACTCCTTGCATCTTCACGTTTCTATCTGTTTTTCTCTAATTCACTGACACGCTTTCTGTCTTTCATCCCTGTTCTCTTCAGAGAATACCTCCACTTCTCCAACTTCTTTCTACCTGCTCCCTACTCTCACTACAGATCACTATGTCATTTGCAGATATCATTGTCATTGCCAAAATGTTCATCACCACAAAATGTTCATCAAGAAGGGACTCAGAATTGATTCTGTTCAGGGATTACAGCTGAGCTCTGTGATGTATACCCTGACAGGGTTACCAACAAGGTTTACTATTATTACAGGGGTTTGTGCATTTGTGGGTTTTTCTTTGTTAATTTTACTAAGTCTATCTCCCAACTGTTTTCAGGGGAGAACTTTGTTGGAAGCCCCACAAAGAACATGTGAAACGGAAATTATCCAAGTCTGTTGGATATAGGGAGTCCACCAACCAGTTTTTTGTAGGATCATCTATGTTAAAATTCATGGACATTATATATTCTAAAACTTTAGAAATGATATATCGTGTGATGAAAAAGAATGTTCCAATTTGTATTTTAAGTATGTTTCAACTAAGAGATGGAAAATATGATTTGAGGGGGTCTTATAAGTTTGAAATGCCTAAAGTGAGAACCAATGTTAAGTATAGATGTGTGTCAGTTTTGGGAGTGAAATTATGGAATGGACTTAATGATGAACTGAAGATGTGTTTTTCTTTGTCATTCTTCAGGAAGATTTTAAAAATTAGTTTAAATTTGGTTTGTTAAACATTTTTTGTGTTGATTTAATTTCTTGATTTATCATTGATTTCTTTTCAAACTGTTATACAACTTATTTATCAATGCTATTTATTTTCTTGGTTAAGGATTTGATTATTTTTATGGGGGTAAGGGATAGGATAAGTATAAGCCACAAGGCTTCAGCCTATTCCTTTTTCGGTTACTGTTTGAGTACTTTTATGTAAAAAATTATAATCTGTTGTTGTTGACTGAAATAAAAATTTCAATTCAAATTCAAATTCAATTCATTCAAATTCAAATATCTGTATGATGTCAGTATCAATCAAAATATCAAACTTTGAAAAAGTACTTGGACCAAACAGATGAACCATCATACTGGATATCTTGAATCTGAATGGGATTAGGTGGATATGAGGTGGTTTATTGATATTTCTTCACCAGGAACCCTTCAATCAATTAAATAATCACAATTCCTCTCACATTTTGCTAGGCTCGGTGCTAAGAGAGGCATCGTGTGCAAATTGTTGAAGACACCTGTGACCAAAAAAGAGGGTAAGGGTAATAAAAAAACTGCTCGGATGATTTTGTCAGTGAAAGATATTCACTCCTGATCTGTTTCCTTGCAGAAATCAATGTATAATAAAAAAAAAATGTGAAGAGCTCAGGCACAAAGTTTCTGGGGATCAGTCTGAAGCCCAGAGAAAGAGTTCAATCAAGGAGCTGCGTAGGCAGATACAGGAAGGTCAGGGCATAGAGCAGATGAGCAGAAAGCTGTGCTTAAAACAGCAAATACAAGTGAACCATAAAGTTTGAGGGTTAAAATGAACTCTGTTCTTCTGAGAGCCTCGAAAAACAGAAGATTAGGTCTATTAATCAATTGGTGATGGTTTTATGATTTTTCTGTTAAAGTCGTGAGGCCATTCTGAAGTGCTTTGGTTCAACACAGGACACAACACATTTCTGAATGTGTATAAGTCAATGGCGCAACTATTTAGAATGAATGTGAAATACAAGGCACGACACTCTGATGGTCCTGTTAGAGAAGAAAACAGCTGTTTCGGTGAGCTTTTCCCCATACTGCATGAAGTATGACCTGATTCATCTAACTGAGCTTTTAAAAACTGAAGAATTAACGGGGAATATGTCAGAGGAGCTGAACACAGCAAAACAAAAGTGATTAGGGTTTATGATTGGAATAAAACAGAACTGAAACATGATATTAAATGATGAGTTACAAGTGCTATTTTAGCAATGAAACAAAGTGACAACCTAGAAGTAGAGGCTTTTTGCTTCTCCTTTGATCACCCCTGTCTGTTAGGGTGCCTGGGTCCTCGACCCAGTGTTTTGTGTTTTTGGTTCTTTGATTTTGTTAATTTCATTATATTCTAGCTTTGCCTTATGGGTTATAGGATTATTCTTAGTTTAGGTTCTCTGTGTGGGTTTTGTTAGAGTTTTAGTGTTCTGGTTTTCTGTCTGTGATCCATAGTTGCTGTCTCCCCCGTCTGCTTTATCCCTGTGTCAAGTCCGCGTCTCTGTGTTATGTTTCCTGTTTTACTTTGAAAGTCTGTGTCTCAAGTTATTGTGTCTGGTTTTGCTTCCTTTGTCTTGTTAGGCCTGATTTGCCCCAGCTGTGTTTCCCTCCTGTCTCTCATTCCCTGATTGCTCCCTCTGTGTATATAAGCCCCGTGTTTTCACCTGTCCGTGTCGTGATCTACCATCATATATGCTGTGTGTTCTGAATGTCCGTGTAAGTTATTTGGAGTCTTAGTTTTGTTCTGTTTGAGTTCACGTTTATCTCCGGAGTCTGCACTTTGGGTCCTTTTCCTGCCTGCACACAGCCTTCACACTGTCATCCATCTATCCATCCATAATCTCAGACCTACTCAGCCTAGGGTCACCTAGAGTAGGGCGACCAACCGTCCTCTTTTCCCCGGACATGTCCACATTTCACGTTCTGTCCGGGGTGTCCGAGGGGATTTTCGAGATTGATAAAAATGTTCAGGTTTTCCTATAGTCCGACCGAGGACCCATGTGTGTGACGTCATCCCCAAACTGCTGCTTTGTGAGCACTTGCTCTGCGCTCACAGACGGGACAGACAGCGCGCAGCAACGCCCCTAATGATGTTTAAAAGATCCCAAAGCGCAAGTGCATCTTTCAGACGAACAGCAAAAGAAATTTCCTTTGTACCCACCCAGTACTGGACTGGCCATCCCGGTATGCCCGATGGTGATTTTTCGTTTTTATGGGCCGATGGGTTTTTCTTTTGTAATGGTATAAACAATGAAAGGTGGTGGATTGGCCAGAGGCTGGCCAATGTGTAAAAATAACTCAGTTATTTGGTGGTGGCTGTGGCGGAGCTTCCACAGAGGCCAGCAGGTGGATGAGGGAAAGGGGAGGCAGAAGGAGGAGAGACTCGAGGGATGCCGGCGACCTGCAGTCTTTCTGGGTCAGATATAAACCAAGTTTAGGTGTAGTTTATTTACGTTGTGCTAACTTTTTACAATAACTCGTACTGCGTGCTAGCTAGCATGATTGAGTTTCTATACAGCTGGGTGGGTGCTATGATATTACTGATAGTGAACTTTATTTTATTCATAAGGTTAGTTAGTAGAGTTGTGAACCGTCCTTTAAAAAAACAGAATCATCCCGCATTCAGAGAAAATATTACGTGTTTCGTATTGAGGTGAAAAGGAACACAGTTTGTCAGCTTCAATGGAAAAAGATGGAGTTATTCTGTGTCTTTACACTGCACAGCTGTCTCTTCTTCTCTCATTCTCTCCCCTCCCTCTCCTGATGCTACTTTAATCATGAAATTGATCAATGATCAGCTGATCAGTATTTCTGACGCAAGTCCCGTCTCTCTTGTTTGTTTATCGCCCACTTTGCGCCAGAAAGAGGAAACCAGCGGATGTCGCAAAGAGAAAGAAATATGATTCTTTAAGCAAGTTCTTCATGACTGAGCCAAGTGTCCTCTTTTTTGGAAATCAAAATATGGTCCACCCTAACCTACAGCCTATTTGACTGACGGAAGGTGAAAAGCATGGTACCTTCAAGTCCACCACACACTCTCACATTCGCACGCAAAAAACACATTTCGGAATTGCAGATTAACCTAACAAGAACATTTTCTACAGAAGGAAACTGGCATATCTAGAGTAAACCTCTACACGGGAAGATAAAAACACTAAAACACTGTTTCTGAGATTTTTCAGTCTCAATATAATAACCTCTGCCTCTTTCTTCTCCTTCACCTGATATGCTTCTTTTTATTAGAGCAGAAAGAAAAGCGAGGCACCTTCCAAGATTCCTGCAGAGCGTTGCGCCTAAATGAGCCTGCCTTCTGTTTCACATAGACTCTCATTTCAGACTGAAAAACAAACTGTTCGAGATAAAGATGTGCAAGCTGTCTGCAGAATCGAGTGCTTTTCTTGGGCATCATTTCCTGTTTTTTTTTTCCTAAAAAAGACATTTTCTATAATTTTATAGCAGTACATTCTAAAGTAAGAAGACTATTCGTCATTCATTACCGTACATTATTCAGCTTTTTAGGTTTTAAATCTACCATCTGCCATCAAACAACAAAACTCCATTTGTTTAAGACTATTTTGAGTAGGCTAGATTGTTCCTCTCTTGTTCAGCTCTTTCTTCTTTTTGCATTACTCTACTCCATTATTCTCCATTCCTAATAAGATTAGATTATGGTCATGAGAGCCCAACAAGCGAGCACCACATGATAAAAGTGATTTACATGCCTAGCCTCCAATAAAACAAGTGGATACCCACTACCTCTGTCAGACTGCACAGATTCTTTTTTATTGACTTGTTTTCGCTTTTCTTAGCCTACGCTTCATAATATATATGTGGACATCAGTAAGGGGATGGTTAAGTGGCTGAGTGACCCTCTTGTAATGGCCTTTATCTGACTGAATTAACTATAGGTACAAGCCATTACGGTACACCGTATCAGATATAGGATTAGGTTCTCTTAGTGCATATAGATGTGTATCACAGAAACCTGATAGGCATGCAGTTCCCGCTGGTATGTGTTTGGTCTGAATTTACTCTCATACACACATAGTTTCTGTCCAACAAAGTTAAGCGTGCAGCAGCAGATCTATAGCAAATTATTTTGAGCTTCCATATGTGCATAAGTGCCAACTTTTTCAATAAGCTGTTGATTATTACCAACTTGTGAGTTTGAAGCATATTCTGCCAATCACTCATTGCATGCTGAGATAAATCATGCACAAGGTACAAGGGCTAAAAGGAATTAAACCAGTGCAGAAGTACCAAAACCTGTAGTTTCTGGATATCTTCACTAAGTGGTGCTAACTTTTTAATGCTTTTCTTGAATTCTGTTGTCTTAATGAATTGCTTTTTTTCGTGAGACACTTGTTAATGTGACTTATGCACACTTGTACTGTTTTGGCATGTGAAGCGCTTATCAATTTTAACAGCCTTTGGTTGCAAAAATAACATCTGTAGTATTTCCATCTGACAATCCATCTGGAAATAAGTCCATGTTTTTTATATAAGTCTAAGAATGAGGTCATGTTCACCAAACCTATACAATGCACCTGTATAATTGTATAATTTGGAAGTATAAAGATGATTGGCCAAGTAAAATGATATCATCACAGTTTGTATAGTAATCCTACCTTTCTCATCTATAACAGTGTCTTGATGCATGTTCAATCATCCAGGTAAGAAAATCTCAAAAAGTTGATTCTGTTCATCTGGACACTACGTCCAGATGAACAGAATCAACTTTTTTGGACAACAGTATTCTTCAAATAATATACTCGCTCTTACTTTTGCATGATCGTTGAGCTCCTCTGCCTCTACCACTGCTTTCAGCGTGTGTCATTGGCTCTTGGGGAATGAAGGGTTCATCTCTTTTTCTGACATTGAATTACCCTATACGTGATTTATAAGAAATGTGAGCACAGGCAGCTCTGATGGAGACATAATGGAGTGCAGCGCACTGACACACAAGTTCCAGGAAGACCAGACTGTCACATTCACAGTCTGTTTCTCTCTTCTTAACAGCCCACTCAGTCCACTTCACATGAATGCAGGACACAGTCTATCGAAAGTACTTTGAAAAGAACAGCCCAGAAACTCAAACATCAAGCAAAGGCATCTTTTGTGTTTCCACTGGTGTCATATACAGTTGGCTATACTGACTTCATCCCCGAGCCCCACTATGCAGCAGTTTGATAACTTCTGCGTTGGACTTCTGAGTCTGCCTCTGCACAAAAGGCTTGATGTATTACTATCCCTGACACTAAAGTGCAACCTGAATGTCAGGACTGCAGTCGCTAACACTGTCCATATATAAGAAATCCACCTATAAATCCAGTCATGATTAATGTTTCTCAGTGAATATATCATTGGTTTCTAATATTTTTCAATGTATACATTTGTAGTCTGTGACAGTGATTAGCTAAAATCTTTTCCTTGTTCTCTTTGGGTACTCTGGCTTCTTCCCACAGTCCAAAAACACGCATGTTAGGCTGGTGATTCTAAATTGTACCGAAATGTGAATGTAAACACAAATGGCTGCACGTCTCTATGTTAGCCCTGCAAAAGACTGGCAACCTGGCCAGGGTGTACCCCACCTCTCAGCTGATGACAGATAGGATTGACTACAACCTTTCCTGAATTGGAAAAGTGGATGGATGGATATACCAAAAGAAGAACTTGTTAGAGTCGAATCCTATGACTGATTTGTGTCCCTCCACCATCTAGCAGTGACACAATTACTGCTGTAGCAAGTCACAACAACAGTGGATTGTTCATAGTACATACAGTACATGTATAGTACTGCTGGCAGTGACAACTACATGGAAAACTTGATTACTAATGTTATACAGCACCCCCAGCTACTCTTTTTGATGCTAACATTAGTCTTTTATATAGTGTCATTAGGTTTCCCTTAGACAGCATATAAAAAACTGACCTAGTCAACAGGACATCACCCATCAGTCACATTTTGATGCCTATTAGAAGCATATTAGCTGCTGCCATCTTGGTGTTCCTACTATAAAGAACAAAAAGAGAGCAATGCTAAGTTATGCTAGCTCAGCTAATGCTAGAAAACTGCCTCCATAAACAAAGTGCATCACACAGACATGGATATCTGTTAACTGGTGGCAAAAAAGAAACTAATACAATCCTAGAATTTCACTAATCAAAACTAGAGAATAAAATTAACTACACAGCAGCCATAACATGTGTCAGATATATGCTTTAAAAGGCTCCAATACAACAAACAGAAGTCCAGTTCAGGGACTCCAGTTAACTGAGTTGAAGCCTATCCGATACCTAGCTATAGCTAGCTAAAGTCGCCTGTATTGTCATCTCCTCCAACAACAATTGGGCTTATATTTGCTATAAAATTCAACATTTTAACAAGAGAGTCTACGGGGACTGACTCGCTTTAGGAGCCCCGTGTGGTCATTAGAGGGACTAATTTGATGATTCATTTTTCACCGGCAGAGGTTTCCACTTGAAATTTAACTGCACTCTCTATGAGTGAGTGGGCTGTAAACATCCGGTAACAGCCAGTGTCATTACAATTAATCCACTGGAGACCATGAAAAAGTGTTTGTGTTGTCGAGATGTCTCTTCAGCTTGACAGACACACACTGCATTTAGTGCCGTACCATCTTCAGGCCATAATTATCCAATGTTTAAGTGCTTTTCCATCAGCCTCAGCCCCACTTTTAATGCTAATTAGCTAATGTTAGCATGCTGACTACAGTAAACATTACACAAGATTGCTGAGGATAGTATTTGGCCCTTCACCTTAAATCACAATCACTGTACCATAACTGAGGCTTTATTGGAACTGTGTGACAAATGAAAACAACAATAGCAAGAGCAACAATGCATCACTTACATTGTTCAGTATGAAGAAAACTAGAACAGCAGCTTTGGCCTGTAAAGCCAGGTGACCTTACCATAGCGAAGATGCCATTCAACAAAAAGCAGTATCAAGCAATTAAATGGGAGCCACTTAGGGCTTTAATAACAGGGAAGCAAAATGTATTGTTGCAGCATCCATTTTCTATATTGACATTACCCAACTCAATACACCATGTCTAATGTCACTGCTGCTCTCTGAGACTATATCACATTACTGGTGGCTAATTATCAAAGCTGTATGACTGTATGCTTTAAATGATATTTGGCCCTAGGTCTTTCTGCTGCTAAGATGTACTATTATAAAAGAAAAAGAAAAAATGCATTCAAGGTTGTTGGCATGGTTACTGCTGACTATACTCTTATCAGAGATCTTATGATTAGTCACGTCTTCCATTAGCTTTCTGCACCAGCCTCTTCTTTTCCATCTCTCTCTCTCTCTCTGGGAAGGATGTTATGGGCAAGGCTGAGTCGATAAGGGCAGCATGTCCCCGAGCCTAAAAGAAAAAAAAAGTCCTGTCATGTTATGTACCATCTGTCCTTTTCTGGGCCAGAACCAATACCCCCTCTACCCCCTCCACATCCATCCTCTTCCTCTCACTGGTCTTGATGAATTTCGCTGCTCCCCTTCCAACCTTCTGGTCCCTGGAGGTCCTCTGCCCCCCCACTGTTGTCTCATTCCCATGCCTCCCTCCCTCCTCCTCCTCATGCTTACTGTCCCCATCTCCCACATTTCCCCTTGCTCTGTCCCCTCCTGCCCACCACCTCCCTCCTCCTCTCCCTAGGGCGCTGCAGGGTTGGCATGCACCCAGAGTCCCTCCATTTCCTTCACATCAGATATAATCAGGACAGAAAAGAGCTGAGAACATTCTTTTCCCATGATTCTTAAGTGGCACCAGGGGCACTCTGGGCCGGCGGACTGGCTGGTTGGTTGGTTGGCCCACTGGCTGGTTGGATGAACGGACTTGACTTGCTGGCCCTGAAAACAGAGACCTGAAGCACATAACTTAGCTGGATTAGCCAGTGGCCTCTCTTCTCTGCTTGCACCAAAACACTTATCTGTGATTTTAACATTTGGGCCTTTGTAAAAAGTCATCTGCAAGGAATAATGGCAGAAAAAAAGCTTAATGTAATGCATCTTTCTTCTGATTTTGTAGTCTGCATTATCCACACAAAATCAATGTCTGCTATTCATTTCTGTTCTATTTTTCTGCTCTTATTTCAGCAGATACATGCTGTGATCATTGAGCCATTATTCACGGGATGCGGCATCTACTGCTTTACACTATATATTGGATTACTGCTAAGGCTGTAGCATGTGGCAGTGTCCTTCACTAATTCATATTTTAATTCAAGGAGCTTCATCATATCTTTCACATTTCTATTGATGAGATTTTGAATATCTTCAGTTCAAGATATTCACCTCAACTCAAACTGCAACTAACCAACTAATTCAGAAGACATTCAGAGACAGGTGAACACGGGTTACAGTTTTGTATCTAAGGTTTACAAGTACCAATGAGGCAGTCATAAAATGATTGTTTTAAAAGAGGACAGATATCTGCTTGTTAAATCTGATGTTATTAGTCATGGCTGGATAAACCCTCAGTAAAATTATCATTTTGGCTATTTTTTGAAGCTACGACAAAGTCCATGAAAAGAGTGATTTACAAGCTTTAGAAAACTTAGACGTTTGCAGGGTGTTAGCTAGAAAATTTCGGGATAATATAATATAATATACCATGTTCTGATTCAACATGGTGTATAATACAATACGGATTCACTTTGAACATAACATTTGGAGGATTTTTTAAGTTAGAACTTATCATGTGCTACCAGGTGGTCAGTTCCAGATCTTTGGTTAGGTTCCTGGTATTTTCTTAATGAAAGTTTGTCTTGAGGATCCCTAATGGGCAGAGACAGACACCCAAGAGATGACCCATCCACGACTAACAAGAGGTTAGTCGTTAGTATGTTGCTATATTAACGACTAATATAGCAACATACTACGAAAAGTCCTGATACTGAGCTTAATGGTCACACTGAAATCTCAACTACAAAGTGATCTTTTTATGAAGTGTTCAAATATTTGGTCTCAGCTGCAGTTAGACTGTGAATTTTTAAAAAACTTAAAGACGTGCTGCACATTTTAATAAAAGCCCAAAGAGGCTAAGGGTTTTATCTGAATAGTTCTTAGAGCTTTTAGTTTATTCAAAAACTCACTAACATACCAGTTTTGCCAAAATATGAGACACGTTAATCCATACTCTGCACTGGCCCAGCTCAGATCCCCAACAACACATTGGGCAAGTTTAAAGTTGATTACAAGAAGTAGTTTTTAAAGATAGGTGGAAAATAAGCTGACTGCAGCACTTAAGGACTAATTCAGAATGAATAATAAACATGACAAAACATAAACTCTGGGAGAGAGTAGACAAAAGTTAAGGACATGCAATGGACCTAAAAGTCCCATTTATCTGATGAAGGATACCTTAGGAGCTCTAAGCTTGGGTCATCTACTGCACTTTATTGCATTTCTGCTGTTTTAACAGCGACATCATGATGACACAAACTCCAGTGCTTAAACAACCAATTTCTGTGCCAAGTCACATAGTGAAGTTAAGTCAGGACCTGCATGCATCACATTGCAGCATTTTTGTGTCATTGTTCAATGTGCAAATCAGTCTGTCACCATGACTTAAAAGGAGAAGACTACAGAAAAGTTTAACTTTAGGCAAAGGTTTGACACACAAAGGGAGACAGCAAACGCAAGCATAAGCAAGAAAGGGGTGAAGCAAAGGGCAGAGACCTAAACTATTCAGAAAAAGCAGAACATGCAGGAACAATAATCTGGTAGTCAGAAACAGCTGGAAAACTTTGCTGAATGTCCTAATGCACACTCAAGTCGATGTCTGCTGAGATTAAGCACAATGAAAAACAACAATAATAAAAAAAATAATAATAAAAAGATACAATGGTAAAAATGACAGTCATTATTCTGAAACTTATCTGTCTAAACTCTAATGAGAGTCTAAAGAGAATGTTAATGAGATAAAGTGGGATTTGAAGACTGTTAGTAAAGAAGATGACCTAATCTGAAGAGGGAGAGGGAAATAACTCCTGAGTTTTGAGGGTGAATATAAATTTGAAGTCACTAGAAGCTGCTGATCAGTGGATCTAAGTGAGAAAATATCTGATACATAATCTTAAGTGAGCCCATGCAAGCATTTATATGTGAACAACATTATTTTGAAATTGATCCTGTACTTAACAGGAAGCCAGTGCAATGATTTAACAGCAGATGAAATATGATCAAACTTAAGTGTAACTATCAGAAGTCAGGAGCAGCAGCCTTTTAAACCAGCTGTAAAAGAAATATTCATGTCATATATATATATATATATATATATATATATATATATATATATTAGTGGCAAGATCCAGTGCAAATATAGCAGAGTCAACCACATCAATAAAACAAAAAAAACAATAATTTCTTAAAAGAACAGATTCTGTTCCGTGAAGGAGTTTAAAGTTTAAACGCGGAATGCTGTGTTTTAACCAGAACTTGGGAAACAAATAGAAAAAACAAAAATCCACCTTTATTTAAAAATCCAATAAGACAACGTCAAGAGGAAGCTCACATACAGTATAGAATGGAAAGGAAGGAACAAAACCAGGAAGTAAAACCGAAGTGAGACGTGAGAAAACCTAACCTTCAGAGTAAAACAGGAAGTGAAATTAAATGTGTTGAACACAGGAATAACACAAAAAATGTCCAAAAACGTTCTGGAAACAACAGGAATCATCACGCCTACAGCTTAAAGCTCAGGTTGGTGAATTTTTTAAAAAAGGATTAATTTGAGCTGTTAATATTGCAAAGCTACTGTTACAATTAGCCCAAGAAGTCATTGTAATGCTCTCAGTAACCGCCCCCAATGATGCTGGTGATGATTGAGAGTTTAAATCTGTGTCACGCTGAGCTGTTGTGCTATTGGGTTCCTGTCGTGTGCTGCCTTTTATTTTTGGCTGTTTTTTTTTTTTTTTTTGGCACCAGTTTGTCCTGCTGCACTCGACTCTCACCCTCCTTCCTCACACTTGTCTGTCTGACACTTTTGTTGGACTCGGAGCATTGGATGGCGAGCTACGCTCCCATGACAACACGATACTGTTAGCGTCAGGCAGAATCAGAGTCAGGCTGGGATCTGAAAACGACCTCCTCCACTGCTGTTTCCACACCATCCCCTAATGTTTGCCGCCCCGGGGGAGCTTTCTGCTTCCCTCTGTCCCTTCTCCCTCTCAGCCTGTCTCATCTCCTCGCCGCTGACAGAACCTGTTCACAGAGAGGAGCCTTTCGGACTTCTCCTTTCCCACAATTATGCATGCATACAGCAGCCTGTCATGGTGGAAACACTTTGAAGCCAAATCGTTCAGCGCCCTGTGCAAGATGGACAAAGAGACAGAGGAAGAAAAGGAATGAGGGACAGAGAGAAGTAGAGGAAGATCGAAGAGAAGGGAGGTGATGCAAGGGCTGGGTCTGAGGTGGCATTGGCCCAGGACATCAGCCTCGGTGACAGCAGGGACAGAAGGGGTGCCAGCCTCTGACAGAAACAAAGCAACCCAGGTCCTATTCAAAGCTGCACCGCCTGGTGTTTGGCAGGGAGTGGGGGCACCGTCACATCGGGGAGGGGGTGGGGGGGTGACGTATTCCGATTTCTGTGTAGAGACATGGGACGAAAAGAGGGTGAAGAGAGAGAGAGTGAGTGGATGAGCGTGTGTGTGTGTGTGTCTCTGAGGAGGATGGAGATGAGCCACTGACTTCCTGGGCTCGAGGCCAGGATGAAACCATTCAGCTCTGATGTACACAGACTGTACAACAGAGGGGATTAGCACAGCCAGCGCCTGCAATAGAAATATAATGGATAATATTTCCACCCTTTTTCTTTTTTTTTGCAAAGGTATGAGGAGGATTATGCTATTGTCTGAAATGATTCTGGCAGGGAACAATATTTGTAGAATATTACTTTGCATTGTCTTGGAAAGAAAAGGTACCAAGAGCGGAAGGAAAAATAAATTTCATAGTAATTCACTTTATCGGAAATTGGAAAATTTAGGCATCCACAAAGCCCAGATGCAACTTTCTAATCCCCGTTCTTCCGACAATCAGCAGAGAACTGAAGGAGAGTTTTGATTAAGTGAATTAAGACGAGGCACAGCTCTGGCACACGGCACAGACGTTTAGTCGGGGAGAAAGGGACTTCCTGGCACCAACAACGGCAAAAACAACAACAGTTCTCTGCTGCTGCTCATGCAGCGTTTGATTCCAGATCAGCTGCAGGTTGGTGGTCTGGAGCATTTACATATATCTTCCTTTTAATTAAAATCATCGAATAAGAAACACACTCGCTCCCAAAGCGGGGATGTGATCGCTCATTTAGTGGATTTTGAGCGAGCAGACCGACAGCACGCTGAGAGGACATTTGTGATCCTCTCCTTACAGGCCCTGATAGATGGGCGCGCTCCCAGCGCATCGTCCCAGGAGGGGACATTTGTTATCTTTCATTCAAACATGCTTCCTTATTAAACAGGAAAGTGGCAAGACATCATGTATAAGCTGAATCATGCTGCAGTGCATGGAGCTCCACTAAAGGCTTCTCTCTGGAATTAAAATCGAGGAAGATAAGGTCCTCACATGTTTGATTTCCAACAGATTTGCTGTAGCTTCTGAATGTGTTTAAGACTTGTATAAAAAAAGAAATAAAATAAAAGTCTTGAGATGTAAAGGGTTTCCAGCTTCATGAATTTGTTCCCTGGAACTAGAAGCTAAATACCTGGGGACTCAATTCACAGGAACAGGGGGTAAAATTTCAAGGATCTTTGCCATTAAAGTAGTAACTTTACAAGAGCTTACACAAGTTTGAATACAATACCTTCATCTTGAGTCTCTAATGACTGACACGAGTCTGTTAAGTTTTATTGTCTTAGACTGAATGAAGACTTGACTGTGACTGCTAAATTCTGAGTGCTGTTTTGGTGTCAAAGCCACTTTAATAGTGCAAATGATTCCACTTTATAGATATATCGATGAAGTTAATTTGAGGTGGTGTGGCTGTGCAGAAGCTTTCTTTCATTTTAAATGTCATGACTCTGGAGCTCTGCCTCAGAGTGGGTATTTCACAGTCCCCGTGGCAGAATGGGCACTTCAGAAAACCACTCCAGTTACTTTCTTTGCTCCATTTCCTACGTTAATATTTAATGTGAAGGTAAACCTGTTTATGAGAGACGTTAATGACTGAGGCAAGACAGTACTTAACGAGTAATAAAGAGCATTTTCTTCCCTCATTGCCATTTGTCTGTGTCAAACGCAGGAGTGGGACTGTAAACACAACCCGTCTTCAGCTCATGAATGATTCAGCCTCAACGTAAAAGATGCAAACAGCTGGATGCCTGTGACAGAGACGCAGACGGGAAGAGCTCGGTAAGTTGGTGGCTGGGTCTGTTTGTGGCAGTGTGGATTTTTAAGTCGACCTCACAGGAGCTGCAGTGCTGCAGGAGTGACAGCAGGTGTTAATATTTTATGGGTGGGTGGTGGGCAGGCAGCGTATGGACTGAATGGGTGGTGAAGTGCTGGATCATGTGCAGCGCAGCATTATGTCAGCCTGTGAGGACTTTTAATGCGGTACAAAGCTTAATTGGTGGGCTGCTGTGAGAGGCTCGTAAAACAAAACCTGCTATAAAAGTGATAATGGCTTAGAGGAGGGCGAATGAACAAAGAAGGCGAATCGATGAGACAACACAATATTCTATATTATATATAAGTATAAAATAAGCAGTTTTACACCAAATAGATTAGCTGCATTTGAACTGCAAACCCCAAAATGTATCAAAACCTCAGCTGTGGTCTCAAAATTGATAAAAGCTTTACAGACGCTTTGCTTGGTAAGTCTGCATGAATGGAAATGAACACATGTGCCTGTCCTTTAGCAATGAATGAACCCACAGGTGGTTTGGGCAAGCTCTTACTACAACTTCTGATAATGCCACAGTGTGACAGCTACAGAGAAAAGACCGACTCAGCCACTGTGATGTCACCCATAATAAAGTCCTGTTTTGAACCCCTGACATTTTTGCAGTTGCTATGTTGAATTTTTGAGTCAGGAGTGACTATATTTGGACCAAAGGATGGAGTAATAAGTCACCAGCATGCTCTTCCCACAGACTGTATGGGTTAAACACACAGACAAACACCTGCTTTCATCCCACTAGCCTCAGCCATGTCGAGCTACAGGTCATGACAGCCACAATTTGTGGAAATGAGTTTCCTCTGAAGGGTGTCTGGGCTCAGCCTTAGAGGAGCTTGGTCATTCAAGAAGAGCTCAGCATAGAGATGGCGATTCACCATCTGACTTGCACACTTTCTGAGTGCTGAGTTGAGGTGAGCTGTTTTGGGAATATCTAACACTGAATGTCTCAGTGTCCTGCTGGAAGAGCTGGATTAGGTGGCCTGGGAGAGGAAGATTTGGGCATTGGGTCATGAAGATGGCAGTTAAATAGCAAATATTAATAACTGGTAGAAAATGGACTGATTGCATCAAAAACGCTCCAGAAAACTACACCAGAACAAACATTGTTCAGAGGATGTCCCTAATAATGCAAATGCACATTTAAATAAGTGGCTTGTAAATAAAAAATAATCGTGTACACATGTTTATTTGTGCTGTAAAGTAAAAGGATTTATTAACATAGGAGTCTATGGGGACTGACTCACTGTTGGAGCCCCAAGTGGCCACTAGAGGAACTGCAGCTTTGTTGCGTTATTGTCCAGGACTGAAAGTTGATGCTTGATATTAATTAGTAGATGCTATAGAGATGCTTTCAGTAAGAGGTACAGCTCAGTCTTACGGAGCCCCTCTGATGACATGGTCCAAAAAATAAATAAATTGTGGCCACAAAATACTACTTCGAGGGCACGAAATAGGTATAACGTGCGCACGAAATGCTAATTTGTGGGCACGAATTGGGTATAATGTGGCAACTAATTACGCATTTGTGGCCACGAAATAGATAACGTGCGCACATCATATTGATACAATTCCTGGACAGCTGCGTAGAGACATAAGCATAAGAGTAGGCTAAACCTATGGACAGAGACAGTATGATTGAGTTTTATTTTAGGCTGGGAATGAGCTACAAATGCAATACAAGGAACCATTATTACGGAGAGACATTTAAACAGGATATTGAGAGCCCAGTGGCTTTACAGACTAAAGTACGATCTGGATGCCGGGATAGATTTTATTGTCAACCAACTGCAAGGGCCTGGGAAGGATAACTGTTATCGGTCAAGAGTTTCGTGGCTACAAATTAGCATTTCGTGCGCACGTTATACCTATTTCGTGCCCCCGAAGTAGTATTTTGTTGCCACAATTTATTTATTTTTTGGACCATGTCCAGGGGCTCCGTACAGTCTAACTTGGACGGGCTTGCTTTAAAAAAGTCTTCTATCATGGGTATAAACATTGTAAGTGGCTGTTAGATATTAATTATCTCTTTTATATTTACTCAGAAGCCATGATTTCATTGGATGTCATCACTTTCGCTGAAGTGCTCTGAGCGACCCCAGACGAGCACAGTAAAACCACATTGTGTGCAGACGCAAAAAGAGGAAATTAAATTTCTTTTTAATTTAATTTCTTTTTTTGTCAACTCCACAGCCAACTAAACAAACAGGTTGGGCTGTGTGGTTGTGAACACGTATAAAACACAGTGTGAACGTCAGTTTCAGAGAAAAACCCGAGCGGTGTCAGCCACCCCTGCGTCTCTCGCCGATGCTGGAAGAGCTCTCTGACGTTTCCGATACTTTTCTCAGACATGTTGAAAATTTGGTGTTAGAATACATCAAACTCCCAATTATCAAACTCACGCAGACAAGCCAAGGAAACGTGGGGGTCGGCGCGACTGACAGTTAATTGGTGGGATTACAGTGTTTGCTCATTATCACATCCGAACACAGCTGATGAAAAGCAGAGCTGAAGTAAAGCTGTGCTGGGGAACTTGTTGTCTCTCAAACTGACTGTGATAGAATGTCAATGGCGTCTTTCAAGTTGGCTCCGTCAGCCTCATCGCTCTCAAGCATCACGTTCAACGCATCTTTTCGGTCACGCTTCATTTACACGGTTTCAGACTGGATCTGCTTACTCTTGCTGATAACTTTTCCCTCTTTTTACATCATTGTGTCCACGCTGAGGTGTTTCATATCGTCTGCTCTTGCTGAGAAACTTCTCATTTTACCATTTCATCAAGTACAGCATGCTTTATTCACCATACAATTTCAGCTTACACTCATCTTCTGCTGTTGGCCCACCAGAGCTGAGGGGCTCAGAGGAAAGATTGTCCAGTAAGCCTCTATCCCAAGCTCTGTATCTCAGGTTTGTACTATGTACAATATGCTGTTAAAGAACAACAAAGAAATTGATTTGAAGCATTACTAATGTAAGCAGAGTCTTAAATCTAATAAGTGGTTGTAATTTCAGTGTTAGACCCTCTAATAAAAACAGATTTTTTTAAGTCTCATGTGAATGTGAATTCAAATGAACAAGTCGAACCTGAAGAGTTTCAGCCTCTCAGAGTTTCGAGCCTGCCTCTTTTTCACATAATTGAATCATTTTTGTCTCTTTCAAACTTTTACTTTGTGTCACCTCAGCTCTTCATCCATCCTCTGGTTGTTTTACAGCAACATTCAAACTTTACAATAGCTTAAACTAGCTTTACTTGTAGCAGACAAGTTAGCATAACTCGCCTCTCTTACACAGAAGTTAATTTATTTTTTGAGCTTGTTGCATCATTCTTTTCAGTATTTTTGAGGATGAGTCATACAAAGGTAACAGCAAAACCAAAGAAAAACAGTTTTAAATACGCTTTTTTAGAAATTTTAAGAAAGAGAGATAATTTGGAAGAACTTAGCATGAATTATTATAACACAGAAATTAGTTCATCTTTTTGGTGATAAAACTTAGATGACCCATTATGTCAGATCAGAATTTTGGCAGTGATAGGATTTAGTAAAGGACTGCCCGGTCTTTTGTCCTTTGTATTGACTTTGACTTCCCTTGTCTTGTTATTACTGATTTGTTCCTGCTGTGTTTCCCAACTGTTTCCTCTCCGCTCTGATGTGTACTTGTTGTTTTCCCATCTCCTTAGTTACATCCTCCCTAACAGATGTGCATTTCCCCGCTTTGTTTTCAAGTTTTGTGCTTTCCTTCTTCTTTCTCTTCTCCTGCCTCCAAAGTCCTGCATTTGGGTCCACACTCTGTCTGCTTTTTATTACACTTGATAACAGTGGAAAGAAAAAAAACCCTTTTGACAGGAAGAAACTGGAAGTCTTAGGTTTTTAAAAACAGAAAGACTACTGTTTTCAGAAGTCAAGATTCAGTTCACATTGGTAGCAACTAATAACCACGGAGGCTGACATTCTCTTAATGATGTCTATATACTGCTTAGATGTCCTTCAGCCTTTTTACCATGTTTAATAATCTAAAGAATCCACAGACTCATTTGTGCCCTCAGGACTGCAAGACAGACTCAACACTAAAATAATGCTTATTATCAGCCAAGACAGTGAAGTGTAACTTCTAAGGAGGAAAAAAAAACGTTATAAACTCTCTAAAACTTCATTTTGAAGCAAATCAAGTCAAGCTTTGAAGTAGCTGTTAGATTGTTGATACTATATGTAGTCCCATCGAAATTAATTTAAATAATGTTTCAAAATAACTTTACAAATAAGTGCATGGGGATGTTTCAAGATGGCTGCAGAGTTGCAAGATGTACTTCTAGAAGGATAGTTGGTACAGACTGATGTGGAGATGAAGTCACCTGTAATTGATAGCTGCCAGATTGCCTGAGATTTGAGGAAAACATCATTTCCCAGAATCTCTACAAGAGAAATGTGACAAGTGCAAAACGAGGATGATCCTCAAACTGCCAGTTCATCACCACTCTGAATCTCAGAAGTATTTCTGGGGGAATTATTGCCTCTACCATTCGATATAGTGTAAAACAAGTTATCTACAGTCATTGTAAAAGGCAGATGTGACTGCTATAATTCAGCAGCACAGAGGAGGAGTAAGCCTGTCAGACTGAAATAATGCTTATATCAGTGGAAATATCTCATATGAAAGTAATGCCATTACCACTGAGATGAGCATACTGTTGTTTAAAATGAAAAACAAGCTGTAAACTCAGGAAGGCAGAGCTAGCTTTAAAGGCTGGATTTGTTTACATTTGTTGTACAAAAAGTACATCAATTATTAATTATTTTATTTCCTGTGGATGCAAATACATATCTGTTGATTGTTTTAAAGAAACTTAAAAACCTGATAACTCTGAAGCAAGTTCTTTCTTTTATCT
This sequence comes from Neolamprologus multifasciatus, assembly GCF_963576455.1. Classification (NCBI taxonomy): domain Eukaryota; kingdom Metazoa; phylum Chordata; class Actinopteri; order Cichliformes; family Cichlidae; genus Neolamprologus; species Neolamprologus multifasciatus. The sequence continues at coordinate 26,922,044 of NC_140454.1, forward strand.
GTCATTTCTAAGCATATTTAGGGACATCTGTAAGGCAGATATCCTCAGAAAAAGCTTGTCAGACTAAATTCTAAAGATAATAGTTGTCCTGTCTGTGTACAATATGACTGAGTTAGGACTCAGAGCTAATGTGCAGGGTTGTCATTTTGACGCAAAACGCTCCATGAACTGTTTTTTAAGAGCTGTAGCTACACCCAGCAGGGGCAAATTAATCTACATGCCAGAAAAACAAGCAACTCAACTGAGTTCATTGCGAAAGACGTGACCTCTCATAGGCAAACCATAAAGTCCCCTAACACTGACCCTACAGCTGACCTTCCTGCAGTCACAAGAACTCTGTGGAAATTTCAAAGTTTTTAAAAAGAACACTGTGATTAAAAACTCCAAGGAGTTCAGGGGTTTTATTTATAAACTATGTTTATTACAGCGTGAGGCTGTTGCAGTGAGGAGCGCTGAAGAGTGAGCGGAGAGACGAGGTTCCCCGAACGAGGGTTTGTGCACTACAGTATGAGGAGCAGGGAAGTGCAACACAACAAAGTGACCTGAACCATTACTAATGTAAACAGGCTGGAAACAATTAATAAATGGTTGTTATGCAGCATTGGTCCATCTGCTAAAGGCACTGTAACATTTCTTTTTCTTTTTAGGCCTAGAAGTCAAACCTGAACACACACTCAGCTTTCAGATCTTCCAGCCTGTCCTTTATCAGACCACTGAATTTGTCTTTTACCTCCTTCATCTCTGTTTTTTTAAAGTCTTAAATCATTTGCAGCTCTCCGTACTTCATGGTTTACTCTCACATCTTGAGCTGCTTCTTCTGTTCCATCTCCTCATCCTTTCATCCACCTGCTGGGAATATTAAAGTCTTACTGCAACATTTAGATTCAGTGCCAGAGTAGATTAGAGCAGATAAACTGGCTTTACTTAAAAGAAACAAGTTAGTATAACTTGACTCTCTTAAGTTGAGGTTAATTTATTTGTTTTGAGGGAACTTGTTGCATCATGTGAGTTTTAAATAGGATCGGTCACATTAACACCAGACCAAACAAACATAACTTTAAATATGTGTTTAGTTTAGCAGTTTTTCTTCTAGCTAAATATGGAATATATGAATAATTTTACTGTTTCATGTAGAAGATAAGAACCAAATATTTATTTTACATGTTAGTAGACTGATCTCTACAGAGTTACAACCTTTAAAGGACCACATTGAACTTCTGAAAGCACATATTATTGATTTGGGATTTTTAGTCAGTTTGTAATTTTAACAGCTAAATCTTCAGACTTTTGCCCACACAAACACCGGAAATGACACTATGCATCTGCAAGAATCAAAGTCTAAACACAAGGATTTGCAAAACCATTATAACCCACATTTTAATAATATGTATGCATTAAGTGCATAGTAATTACATAAATTGCAAAAAAGTGCAATAAACTACAAAAAAATTGAAAATCGTTTTTGCTTTTTTAACATATATTTCTAGTTAGAGAAATTTAAGACGCTTATCCCTCAAAACTGTAAATACAAAAAAGTTGCACAAAATAGTTTCCCACCACAGGAAATTTATTTTGAGTGTCTTCATAGTTTTATTTTTGAAATACACCAATTTTTATATACTGCAGGAAAACGAAAATAAATATTATAATGCAAATTTGCAAAAAAAACAGCATATGCATCAAAATAAATTATTTCCAGCAGTGCAATATGAGTCCTAAGCATCCAAGAAACAATACCGAAAGTCATAAAGTCAAACATAACTTATAGCTTATAAGGCCCTGAAGGTAAAAAAAAAAACCCAGACATTTCCGTGAAAATGACGTCACTTCTGGTTTCGGGCAGGTAATGGCGGACAAGGCGATAGTTCGAGCTGATGTCTATTCCAACGTAGGAAGTGTTACAAACAGCTGATCGGATCGGCAAAGCGTGTTTCTGGAATATTATGTTTTTGTTGCTGCAAGTGCTTTTTATGCAGTTTTTGCAAAACTATATGTGGAAGGAAACTGAGACCGAGGACAAGCTGATGGCATAAGATGTAAGTACAACTCCTCCGGTTTCATATGCAAAAGAAATTATTGTGCTAGCTTACGTGGTTGCACCTCTACCGGGATTTAAAAATAGTTACGCAAAACGGAAAATGCCTGCTCCGACCGGCTTTAAAGGGTTAATAAAGATATTGCACAAACTATCTACAATAGTATGAATACCATAATAGTTCCATGAGTTTGGGATTTAGAGTTTAGTTTAATGTAACTTCCATAACTTTTTAAGCAAACAGACAAACTGAATCAATCAAATGACCAGCTTGAAGGAGACAATAATCACGAAAGAAGGAATTAATTGATTGGTTTCACCTGACCATGTCATTAGCTTCTTAATCCGTTTGTATTACAGATTAGTTTGTTGCACAAAGTTTTAATTAAATGTCAGTTGTTTGTCAGTCGTTTCCTGGCATCAGTCTGTCCTGCACTACTGCTAACCATCGCCCAGCCCAGCTGAATGGTGTGCAATGCTTTTCTTTTCTAACAGGACACAACAGGAGGAACTATTTTGCTTTTTGAAACTTTAATGCCTTAAACAATTAAATGAATTTAAATGAATATTACAGAGGTGTAATCTAATTCAGCAGTGGCAGCTTAATCGGCAACAATAATGTGTCCTTTCAGCAGCGCACAATCGGCGGCTGCAAAGAGTTTGCACATGAATGAAAACTCGGATCAAACCCATTCATATCAGAGGTCATCGGCTGTGGCGAGGAGCGGACTGAAACAATGTAGAGAATTAATATTAATGATCTCAGGTCAGCACCCGTGTAACAATTACACTCTGCACATTAGACCACACTTTGCCCGTGCTTCCACTTGAAACCTATTTGCATGCATAATGAGGGGATTTGAATACCAGGTCATCATTTATTAATGCTGTCATTTATATTTATGATCAGTGTGCTTTTGGAGTACAGGCATGCTGTCAAAGAGCTCAGGATGAGCACTGGGTGTCTGATCGGGTCTTAGACGCGCCCGAGCGAGGAGCAACACGTCTTCCTTTTGCATGGACCGACTGCAAAATAGGTGCTCACTGTACCAATGGAAGCATTTTACAATAAGACTATGTGTGTGTACAATAGTATTGATTTTAAAACATCAGAGTAAAGGGATTTGTAAATGCAGTGTGCTCATAAACTTATTTAAACTTGTTCTGCAAAAAAGCCTCTGAACTTGCAGCATCGTGATGTAGACCTGGAGTGTCCAACTCCAGTCCTCGCGAGCTACTGTCCTGCAGCTTTTAAATGCATCTTTGTTCCATGTTACCAGGCCTTTACCAAACTTGATGGCATGCTGAAGAGGTAAGCCAATCATTTGATTCAGCTGTGTTGGAGTAGGGATGCATGTAAAAGCTGCAGAACAATATAAATTATTCTCATTTCTTATACTTTGTAAACTGTTACGGTTAGTGTCTTGGAGCAACTGTAGCCACATAATTTCCTCAGGGATTATTAAAGCATTCTGATTCTGGGTCTGCAGCTCGTATTGCTTCATCTCAGCTCGGTATGTCTGCAGCTTTCAGCCCAAGTGCTAAACAGCCTGGAGAAAGACTTTGAAACCAAACGGCCCTAACCAACAATAACACAGCCAAGGTCTCAGAAGTGTCCAGGAGCTGGACTGCTGGTCAACATATTCGATGTATGCTGCTTTTAGGTCAAGGTTCTCAGACGAACAGCACGGGAAAATATGAAAATAGCAAAGAAACATCCATACTGACTTCAGTTTATTAACAATTAAGTCAATAAACTGTTAAATGACAGAAACTGCTGTTGTTGTGGAGCAGTTCGCTCTGTCTGAAACAAGCTCTTTTAGCTCCTCCTCCTTCAAACCAACTTTCTTCTGATTGGCTGCTCCTAGTAAAAAAAATTTAATCAACAGATGGGAAAAGTTTCTGTGGTGACCATATAAGGATATCCAGATCTAAACGTTAAAAAAAACTGTGTGAAACTGAGTGTTCAAAGCAGTTTGAGAGTTTGTCTCTGAGGGATTACTTGTACATACACGGACTTCATTATTTGAACCATGTTTACTGTGAACATCCACCAGAAGATATATGACAGAAAATAAGGAGAACGTGAATAAATCTTATCCATCACATTCACCAAGACTGCAAGCCTCAGCTTGCAAAATAACAGTGAGTTGATTTAGTATTTTTTAAGTTGTTTTAATAAAGTGACAGATTTAGTCTCGCTTAATTATATCACTGGAGCTGTTATAAATTACTGACTGATGGCTGGTAATAAATGTTTGGCACTGTCTGGTGAGGAAATGAAGCCGAAGATGATGTAGCTCTGAAATAGTTGGAAATAATGACATCTCATATTCACAGCCCTCGCAGCGCCTGAGGAACTCACTGGTGGGATGAAATATTGGGCAAAGGATTGAGACACAAAGCCATCTGCTTTGACTGTATTTCTGTCATGCTCTGTCTTACTTCATTCATCACAAAAAAAAAACAGACACCCGAAAGAGGATCGGGGAAAGAGAGAGCCAGCGATATCATGCTGAGTTAAAGTTTGTTTATTTATCTTGGCCTGTCAGAAAGAAAATAAATAAATAAAACAAAGTCTTGTTTTAACCGAGAGGCGGCTTTCCACCATCGACTGTCATCAACACTCGCGGCGAGTTTCTGCACTGAATCGCACAGGTGGAACTCGCTGAAGCAAATGCATTCACGTTCTGCCACCACGGCGTGCCTGATGGAGTTATCGGGCGCCGACAGAAATCGCAGTCTGAAGGAGAACCTGAAGTGTTTGAAATCCAGCACACTTGGTGTTTGACTGATATCGAGTCCTTCCCCGGGACAAAGGTCTGCAGGAAAGAAGGGATTCATTGTGCAGTCTGTAACTAAATCCATACAGTTCAGGAGGCACAGAAGTATTACATATATCCAGACCCTTTTGAAAGTCTCTCACTGTTCACTTTTTAACACCTGCTGGATATTTGGTCTATTTAAAGCCTTGTTCGAAATATCACACGGTAAGTGCTTCACTTGCTTAAGTGCTTTGCTGCTCTGCAATCTTCTCTGCTGCAGAGAAAAATGTGCTTTTCTTAATACAGAAGTGGCTCATTGTCATTACGTTGCTGCCATCTGTCTGCTTGCAGACGAGAAGAAAGGGCTCATTAACGCCGGCTGGAGACGGCGGCACCGTCTGAGCTGACCCCGTGTCAGGAGGGAACATTGAAAAAGTGAAATGATGAGTTTGGACACGGTCGAATGCACCGGTGAGGACGGGTCGAAGAGGAGGCGAGGGAAGGAGAGACGGGAAGAAGTGGAAGCTGTTCGGAGTGTGAGTGGGAGATGTGTGACTTTCCTCCGGCCGATGGCGACTCAGCCGCCCACGCTCTCCGGTCGTCGCGGCGTCTCTGCTTCTGGTAACAGAGGGCTCGACATGATCTTGTCCTCCTTGCGGCTCCAGAGCTGCGGATTCGTCTCACATACAGCATGTTCCTGGCAGCACTGGTCTTTAGCAGATTTGGCTTCAAGTTGGTGCTTTTTTTTTGTGCAGTCTTAGCCAAGATGGACATGCACTCATGCATACCCTTTGTAAACCCAAGTATGATATCCAAATCCACCTTAGATATTAGTTTCCTTTCACACTGAGCATGCTCGGTATGATGAAAACCTTTTGGGGAGGAGATCTGGGTGGATCGTTGCTCAACCTTAATACCTGTCCTGTAAGTGTCAGTACTATCATACTATTTTATATAATCACTGTGTTTTGCTGTGATTTCTTCTTGAAGATGATGACTCCTCCCAGGAAACATAAGTACCCCAGGAAAAAGGAACTGAGCCTCAGGCATGAGGCCACTAACATTTGCCATACGCATCTACAAATATCAAAAGATTGCACTAATAGACGCTGTTAGCCTTTGAAATAGCAGTTTACTTTATTCCATGTTTATCTGAGATTACCTCAAATTAGCAACTGACATGAAATCATATCTTGGCGGTCGTGTATTGGGCGGTAGAGCAACTGAGTAGTAAGTGCAGGGTGGCTGGCCTTGCTTGCTTTTTGGCACCTCTTCGCTTGTGACAGTCTTCTGGCGCCACTGGTGTTGGGAGGATGTGCTGGAACAAGTGTGATCCACAATGGTTCCAACTCTTAACTCGCAGAACTTAAAGGATCTGCTGCTAATGTTTTGAAGCCAGATCCCATGGGGTTACCTTCTGAGGTCTCAGAGTTTAAACCTCAGTGGGTTGGAGCTATTTTGGCACCACGTAAAGGGGTAACAGCATTTAAGGCAGGGCTGGTCAGAGTATCCTGGCTATTACTAGGACATTCATGTAGCACGTTATGGTTTAAAAAGAGCTTTGATCAAAGACACGACGGAGTGTTTATGCCAACCAACCGGTCCGATCGCACGGTGACAGCCCACACTGGGCCTTTATCCAACCCCAGCTGAGAAGAAAGTGTTTAAGAAGGAGCAAAACAAGAAATGAGAAGAATAAAAGAGTTGAGCTGGAAAATTTTAACGAGACATTTCTTCTAATCTTAAAATATAATTAAAATGAAATCCAGTGGAAGTGGACAGGATATTCCAGTGATGTCAGCCACAGGCGGGGTGAGGAGAACATGAGCACAGGCAACCAACTTTGACAGGTGGAGCGTGGATGAGGGCATTAGATCCCTATACTTTGTTTTATCAAAGAAAAAACTATGACCAAGAGACATACATTCATCCTGTTAATGTTTATACTTGCCCATCAAACCTTGACCTTGGATGCACAGTACAAAATCTGTTAAAGCTACATTAAAACCTACACTGTCAGAGGCAGTGATATACACACAAGAAACCTTTAAACTGGGCCACCTGTACAGGTCACACAACAAATTCAAGGATAAGCAATCTACTGTAAACACACAGAATAAACCACACAGAAAAACATAACCAACATCACAAAGGGGTCCTATGTCGTAGCATAGTGTACTCAGCAGGAGGGACATTTTGTCGCAGTGCATAAGAGGATAAACTCACCACAGACTGGGACAGTTGGAGTCACTTACTGTGAATTTGTTTGCAGTTTTTGAGTGAGCTAGAGTGAAATAACTTTTAGTTTAAAACATACTTAAACAAAATGCTAAAGATACTTAAAACATACTTTACATGGCCTGAGCTTTAGTGAAGGTTACAAATGATCTTCTTATGGCCTCTGACAGTGGACTCATCTCTGTGCTTGTCCTTCTTGACCTTAGTGCAGCATTCGATACTGTTGACCATAATATCCTATTAGAGCGATTAGAACATGCTGTAGGTATTACAGGTATTGCACTGCAGTGGTTTGTATCATATCTATCTAATAGACTCCAATTTGTGCATGTAAATGGAGAGTCCTCTTCACACACTGAGGTTAATTATGGAGTTCCACAGGGTTCAGTGCTAGGACCAATTCTGTTTACATTATACATGCTTCCCCTAGGCAGCATCATTAGAAGACATAGCATACATTTTCACTGCTATGCAGATGACACCCAGCTCTATCTGTCCATGAAGCCAGATAACACACACCAATTAGTTAAACTGCAGGAATGTCTTAAAGACATAAAGACTTGGATGGCCACTAACTTTCTGCTTCTTAACTCAGATAAAACTGAGGTCATTGTACTCGGCGCTGAAAAGCTTAGAAATATGGTATCTAACCAGATTCTTACTCTGGATGGCATTACCTTGGCCTCCAGTAACACTGTGAGGAACCTTGGAGTCATTTTTGACCAGGATATGTCCTTCAACGCACATATTAAACAAATATGTAAGACTGCGTTCTTCCATTTGTGCAACATCTCTAAAATTAGAAATATCCTGTCTCAGAGTGACGCTGAAAAACTAGTTCATGCATTTATTACTTCCAGGCTGGACTACTGCAATTCATTATTATCAGGATGTCCTAAAAACTCACTGAAAAGCCTTCAGTTAATCCAAAATGCTGCAGCAAGAGTACTGACAGGGACTAGAAAGAGAGAGCATATTTCTCCTGTTTTGGCTTCCCTTCATTGGCTTCCTGTTAAATCCAGAATTGAATTCAAAATCCTGCTCCTCACATACAAGGTCTTAAATAATCAGGCCCCATCTTATCTTAATGACCTTGTAGTACCATATTACCCTATTAGAGCACTTCGCTCTCGCTCTGCAGGCCTACTTGTTGTTCCTAGAGTATTTAAAAGTAGAATGGGAGGGAGAGCCTTCAGTTTTCAGGCCCCTCTTCTGTGGAACCAGCTTCCAGTTTGGATTCGGGAGACAGACACTATCTCTACTTTTAAGATTAGGTTTAAAACTTTCCTTTTTGCTAAAGCATATAGTTAGGGCTGGACCAGGTGACCCTGAATCCTCCCTTAGTTATGCTGCAATAGATGTAGGCTGCCGGGGGATTCCCATGATGCATTGAGTTTTTCCTTTCCAGTCACCTTTCTCACTCACTATGTGTTAATAGACCTCTCTGTATTGAATCATATCTGTTATTAATCCCTGTCTCTCTTCCACAGCATGTCTTTTATCCTGTCTTCCTTCTCTCACCCCAACCGGTCGCAGCAGATGGCCGCCCCTCCCTGAGCCTGGTTCTGCCGGAGGTTTCTTCCTGTTAAAAGGGAGTTTTTCCTTCCCACTGTCGCCAAAGTGCTTGCTCATAGGGGGTCATATGATTGTTGGGCTTTTCTCTGTATCTATGAAGCGCCTTGAGGCGACATTTGTTGTGATTTGGCGCTATATAAATAAAATTGAATTGAATTGAATTGAATTGATTTGCACAGACCCATCTGCTCCAGAGTCATCACAGATCTTGCTCATCATCTGGAAGGCCATCACCTTCCAAATGACATATTTTTATTCTCATTGCCAAAAGGTATGACTTCATTTTAGTTTTATACAAGTAGTCTTCAACTGAGGGGGCACTTCTTGGATGGGCAAGAGCGTTAGAGAGCCTTGGCTATCTGTAGACAAAGGCAGCTGCAGCTTCGACAGGATCACCTCCAGACAGCTTTATTTAAGAAAGAACAAGTGAGAGCTTTGATTTGGAAATAAATGCAAAAAAGTAATTATTTTATCCCTGTTATCTTATTTTTTTTATAATTATTGAAAGCCAAAGTTTTAATTGAAAATATAATCAGATTAATTGCTCAGCCCTACTTGACACCCAAGTCAGCTTCATCGACACTAACATTGGAGCATATGGCAAAAGCGCCGCGCTGCAGCGAGCGCCTTTACATTTTCATGAGTTTACTTGAGCTCCAGCTTTCAGGAGAGAGCCGCAGACTTCTATGAGATCACTGCAACAGATGGGCAAGTCATCCACTCGCTGCAAACAGGGTTATTTATAATGTGTTTCAGAGTGCAAATTCACACAAAAACACCACCCCTGAGAAAGCGAAGAAACATGGTGTGAAGCAGCAAAAAATTTTGCACCCTTACAAAGACGTGTCATCCTGTAGATGAGACATGGTTTCTGTGCAGAGAGAGGGGAGCATGAAGTTATATTCTCCAAAATAAACCGGGAGAGGGTGGGGGAGAAAAAAAAAAGCAGCTTTCACATGACCTCGGTGAGAGCCAAGCAGATTCGCCACCATCTGTTTGTAGCTTGACAATGATAGGAATGGAGTTTTTAATATCGCAAAGGAGGCCAGCAGCGCTATGACATCCAAATGAGAAGCAGTGAGAAGATGTCTGTTCATATTACAGTGAGCTGGGAACGGTTTGTGTTTGTGAGTGCTGGCCTTTGTATGTGTGCATAAAGGAGTCAAAGAGGGAGACGACGTTTTCAGTGTGTGTGTGTGTGTGTGTGTGTGTGTGTGAGGAGACATTCTTCAGCCTCAGGAGTGCAGGAAGGTAGGAGATGAAAGGGAGAGGGAAGCCATCTTCCAGAGTAGAAACGACAAACACCTTCTCACTGAAACATCCCTTCATATTTAAAGCTTCACATCTCATGAGAGCTCACCTCCGCAAGACAAACAAGCTGCGTTTCATGACACGGAGGAATTTTGCATGGTGAGAGCTCAAACGCCGTTTCACACACAGCATCTTTTTAACATCCTTTTGCTCTATTATTGAGGACACTAAGCATTTTAAGGGCTGCTATTAGTCTTGCTGGTTCTTTAAGAAGGCCATTTCTGTCAGCCAGCTGAAACCCTGTGACATTCACTAATTAACTAATGGTAATAAGATAATAGATTGTTAATTTAAGCATAACCATATTTAAAATGAGGTGATTTGCATGCTGATATACAGCCATGGCCAAAAATTTTTTTTTTTTTTTTTTGACGCACTTCTTATGAAGAACAATCACAAACACTTCAGAAGCTTTAGGCTGCCATCTGCAAATAAATCACATTTATGCATAGGGTCAGTCAGTGTTTAATAATGGATTGGATTTATATAGCGCTTTTCAAAGCACCCAAAGGGCTTTACAATGCCACTATTCATTCACTCTCGCATTCACACACTGGTGGAGGCAAGCTACAGTTGTTTAGAGTGCTGACCTGTCTTCTTTGTAACGCCTGACTTCTCTGTGGCATGCTGGAGATCAGCTTCTGATCTCTATCAATCAAATCTTGATTGATAGAGATCCATTCCTGCTTTATTGGAGCTCCAAGTTTATTACAGTTTGTGGCCTTCTCCTGACCATAAATTCTCCATCAGATTAAGATCTGTGGACTTTCCTTACCACAGAATTTGATTATCTCCAAGCCACTTGGATCCATTATAACATGGAGCTTCATCGTGCTGTAAAATTCAGTGATTGTCAACAAGTTGCTCCAAGATTGTTAGAAGAAGCTGATTAGCTGTCCATGAAGCCAGATAACACACACCAATTAGTTAAACTGCAGGAATGTCTTAAAGACATAAAGACCTGGATGGCCGCTAACTTTCTGTTTCTTAATTCAGATAAAACTGAGGTTATTGTACTCGGCCCTGAAAATCTTAGAAATATGGTATCTAACCAGATTCTTACTCTGGATGGCATTACCTTGGCCTCCAGTAACACTGTGAGGAACCTTGGAGTCATTTTTGACCAGGACATGTCCTTCAATGCACATATTAAACAAATATGTAAGACTGCGTTCTTCCATTTGTGCAACATTTCTAAAGTTAGAAATATCCTGTCTCAGAGTGACGCTGAAAAACTAGATTATGCATTTATTACTTTCAGGCTGGACTACTGTAATTCATTATTATCAGGATGTCCTAAAAACTCACTGAAAAGTCTTTAGCTAATCCAAAATGCCGCAGCAAGAGTACTGACAGGGACTAGAAAGAGAGAGCATATTTCTCCTGTTTTGGCTTCCCTTCATTGGCTTCCTGTTAAATCCAGAATTGAATTCAAAATCCTGCTCCTCACATACAAGGTCTTAAATAATCAGGCCCCATCTTATCTTAATGACCTTGTAGTACCATATCACCCTATTAGAGCACTTCGCTCTCGCACTGCAGGCCTACTTGTTGTTCCTAGGGTATTTAAAAGTAGAATGAATCATAGGGGGTCATATGATTGTTGGGCTTCTCTCTGTATCTACTGTACAATACTAAGCGCCTTGAGGCGACTTTTGTTGTGATTTGGCGCTATATAAATAACATATAAAAGAATTGAATTGAATTAAGTTGAGAGACCTTGGAGTGCTGCAGCCTGTCCCGGGTGTGGTAGGGTGGGTGGCAGGATACATCCTGTACAGGCTGCCAGTCTGTGGCTGGGCTAACACAAATAAAGGCCAGAGAACCATTCACCGTTATCCATTCACACCTACCATTCACCATGAAGTCATGCCAGAACCATGGCAGAACCCAGAACCATGGTGATCTAATGAGCACTGTGCAGCACCATGAGACCCCTGAGCAAACTAATACTGAAACTAATAAAAACTAAGCACTTTTAAAGAATGAAAACTAAACTGAAGTGCACAAAAAAGCTCTGGAAACTAAATATCTTATTCACCAGGATACTATAATTAGGGGCCTTGCCCCTTTGACTGATAGGTGGATGATGACACAGGTGGCTGTTGCTGCTGGCTGTCTGCTAGACTTCATCTTAGCTAATTGGGGTCCCGAACTGGACCTCTGGACCATGTTTGTTATGTTATTCATGTTATTCAAAAAATCTGACTAATAATGTGTCTGCTGTGCGGTTAATTGTACTAACACACCATCCAAGAAGTCTGACCTCGAGTTCTAGTGGAACATCTGAGATTTCATTTGTTACTAATCACTAATGAGCATGTATCTGTGTCTGTGTATTTCAGCTAGCATGGTTATCATGCTAGTTAACATGCTAACATGCTGGCTAGCATTCGCCAATAAATTAGCTCAACCAAAACACTGAGGCTCCAAAATTGGTAGTTCAAAGCCAATATCTGTCTGTTAGACTGTTCCATAATTTAACTCCTGCTATAGACCCAGCAGGAGGGTCTATAGCAGTGTTTTAAGTTTTAGTCTATTCGGATGTTCATGTTTATGTTTAAGTTCTTTAGGTTAGCTAAGTTCATTTGTTTATTAGATTCCCTTTGTGTTTTTCTACCCCTGTATTTAAGTTTCCCTCACCCTTTATGTGTTTCATGCTGTGTGTCTTATGTTGTCAAGTTCGTATCGCCATGTCTGCGTCTCATTTTTCCTGTTTTATTTTGAAGATCTGTGTCCTATGACAGTGTAGTCGGCTTTGCTTCCTTTGTCTCGTTATGTCAGATTAGTGTCAGCTGTTCCCCATGTGTTTCCACTTCCCCTATCACCCTTGGGTGTATTTAATCTGTGTGTTTCTGTTCGTTCGTGGTCAGGTCGTCTGTTGTTCTTTGTGCCATGTTTCAGATATCGCTGTATCCACGTCAGGTTTCATGTTTTGTTTTTTTATGTCTATCTTTAGTTTCCCCAGTTTAGGTTATTGTTTAGCTTCACCTCTGCCTTTTATATTGTAATATTTTACCAGCCTTAATAAACGGCTCGCTTTCTGTAAACATTCAAGTTTTGTTCCACATTCATTCGTGTCTGCATTTTGGGTCCTCTTCGTCATTCCATACAGTCTGCCTCTGCCAGACTGTGACAACATGTTACTAGTCTATGGTTTCCACAAACTTCTGAAGCAAACTGATCAATTCTTATTTGCTATGTGCGCGGTCATATCTACTAAATCGTCTCTGATTTCATTAGCCTGCTGCTATGTTGCAGAGATGTTGTGCAGGGGGATTACTAGAACTTTTTATTTGTTGTTGTAGCTAACAAGTTGGAAATAAAGTTGATGATCAGTGTAAGAAAAGAGGCATTGCAGAGCACTGTAGGACACCCTGAGTGACTCCCTTCATATCAGTTAAGGATGACTGTCATTTAAATTCATTGTTTAATATATTCAATGAGAACTGAATAGGACATTAAGGACATTAATATGAAAAGCTAAGCTCTCCTGTTATTGAGATGTACAGCAAACATATGGTTTGGGATGCACTGAATATTATACAGGATAAACAGCAGCTTGATAAGCATACCAAAGCCTCTTTATTATGCCAGGCAGTGATTAATAAGGTGATGTGTTTTGACTGTAATTGACCCAGTTAATGAGACCCTTGTTTTGTGGTTTCCTCCTCCGTAACCAACTGTGAGGGTGCTCAAAACAAGTGCCAAAAACTCCCATCTCTGCCAAATGAAATTGGCTTATTAATTCCAATTATACTGATCATTGAACACTCAAATGAAAAATGAAGACGTTTCAACTTGACTAATTGGCCCCAGGAGTGAGCGTATGTTAGGGTATCTGTGTGTGTCTATATGTATACGTGTGTGTATATGCGTGTGTTTTGTTGGGGTGAGGGTGAATGGGAGGGAGGAAGAAAGATATAAATGACTGTAGGACAGAGAGGGAACTTTTCAGTTGCTGGATTACAGCAGAGATTACAGCAGAGATGGTGATGGAAGCAGGGAGTGTTTGAATGGCACTCTCATCCAACCTCTTAATAAAAACATTAAACTAATCAGGCTATTCATTAAACTCAGGGTCAGTGTTTTCAAACCACAGCTCCTCGGATCTCCAAGCTGAAAGCGTCCATCAGGAAACAACCACTCCACAGGTGAATGGCATAATGCAGGTAAGCCAGACCTACCTGTAAGAAGAACGGACAGTCCTCACAGGGCTCAGGATTACTGTAGAAAACAGCTGCAGACAACTCTGTACAAACAAGAGGTCACACATTACTCCAGTTTTGGCTTCTCTTCATTGGTTGCCTGTAAATTTTAGGGTTCATTTTAAAATTTTAGTTGTAACTTTTAGAGCTCTGCACGGTGAAGCTCCCCAGTATTTCTCTGACCTCATGCTTCATCCCGAGCACTTAGGTCTTCAGGTCAGAGGCTACTGGTGGTCCCACGTACTAGGTTTAAAACACGTGGGGATTGGGCTTTTCAGGCACTGGCACCTAGGCTGTGGAACTCTCTGCCGTTGTCTTTACGCTGTCTAGATTCTACTGACTCCTTTAAAAAGCAGCTGAAGACATTTTTATACAAACGGGCTTTTAATTAATTTTAACTTGTATGTCTGATCTTATTGTAAAGCACTTTGTGATTTTTATCTGTGAAATGTGCTATATAAATAAATTTTACTTACTTACTCTTCTGTCTCCAGTCTCCTGTAGAGTTTTAAAGAGAAACACTCTCCAGGTTCTTTGATTCACTTATAGTCCCTACACAAAATATCGAAATGTTGGCCATCTCATCAAAGTTACAAGTCTTCTAGGATAAAAAATGATTGGAAAGATTAACGAAACCATATTATTTATATTTTGTGAAACTAAAGTTGCATCTGCCAGAATTAGCAGTCTCTTGTCAGATCATAACTCCATTGGCTTCTGCTTATCTAGGGCCCAAGGAGCCATTGGCACCTGACCTCAACCCCCATTATGTGTTACTTTTACACTGCTGGCCTCTCCATCACATATTAACACCTTTTGCCTCATGTTAGGTCAAATAAAGCAGCCAAACATGAAACAGGATTACCATTAGTGCCTCAAAACTAGAAGGTTGTGCACTTGATGATGGTGTAGGTCTGTAATGGACTAGTGACCCGTCCAGAGTTTTTGTGCGTACCTCAGCCTATCACCTGTCACTTGGATACCAATGCTAACAAAGTCATTCACATGTCCATGAAGTCTGGTCCTCAGACCAGGGGTGTCCCAGCTAATTTGTCTTCGGGAAGTTTATCTTCTGCTGCCCTTGGTGGGCTGTATCAGCCTTCAATCTCATCTTTGGATTGCCTCTGTATTCCTTCAGTAGCTTCTGCCAGCAGTGAAATTAATAATAGCCAGTCCTCCATAACAACAGCAGCCATGTTTGACACATGAGGTCATGTTTTTGCTCACAAGCTGTTCCTTTTTATTCTCCACACTTCCCTCTTCCCTTCATTAAGCGCTTTTACAGGAAAGAATTCTGGGGACTCCCTGAGGGTAACTGCCCACTCCACAGCTCTGAGAAATACATCCTTTCAAGTCTTTTTTGCTTTGGATTCAAACATGGTTTGCCAAGCAAAACAACAACAATAAGACAGAAGACAGTCGATGCAGATCTATCAACGCACAGTCGGTGTGGCCTTTCATTTCCTGTTTTCCATTTCATTTTCTGTATTTTCTCTCCTCCGCAATTCACTGTTGGATCAACCTAAACTGTCTTTTGTGCCTGCCTATGTTAACCTGTTAAGATGCAGGATTATTTAAGAGGTGTCCTTGTGTTTTGCATTTTGTTTGGCTTGTTTTTCCCAACTAATCAGGAGGTCATCAGTCAGATTCCCAGCATCAGATTTTCTAATCCACATGTTGACACCTCAGTGGGAAACGTATAGAAGCTGCTCCCAATGAATACACCTGTGTGTGTGTGTGTGTGTGTGTACTTCAATATTCTCAAATGTGTACAGGATAAAGCATCATATGAATGAGGGGATGGGTCTTATGGTATAAAATCCCACTGGGTCCACAGTAAGAACAAAGACGGTGTTACATAAGTAGCAGCCTGTTTATTCATCGACATCACTTTTGTTGGTAGACCAATTAATACCGTCTTATTTTAAATCTCTTTATGTATTGTTATTGTGAGCCATGGGTATGGTTTGGGGGTTTACACTTAAACCATATATGTTAAAGATCCCTTCCTTAAGCATCTGGGGGCCATAAGTTAGTCTGCTGGTCCCAATCTCAGGTAAATATGAGGGTTGTGTTAGGAAATGCATCCAGCATAAAATCTGTCCCAGATCAAACGTGGATCCATTTGCTGTGACAGCCCCTTGGAAAATAAAGCAGCTGAATGTAGCTTCTTCTTCTATACATGTGACATTCACCTACATGCTTCAAGCAACTCCAAGTTGTTTTAAATTGATAATTTACCATTAAGAGATGAAAAAAAAAACCACCCAAGAAAGATTGTACAGCCAAGTGTCCAAATACTTCCTTGAAATCTGAAAGCTGTTGAAGGTTGTCTCTCCCACACAGTTCTTTCTATGTTTATATAAAGTGACTTAAATTAAAGCTGATACTTCTCACATGCTAGAGCACAGGGCGAAAAGGACAAAAAGTGTAAAAAGAACTTTTTTTCTTAGGTCTTTTACTAACGCACTTCAGTGAAGACTCCATTTCAGTAACACACAGTTTTACAGTCTGGGGACTCGTGATAGACGTCTTTTACTCCCCAGAGGTTTCCTACTCCAACTGTTAGATAGCCTCTTCTCTCTAGGCTCTTCCTACTCTTACTCGCTGTGTTTAGTGTGGCTTTAGCACGACTTGAGAGTCTATTTTGGGATTGTTTTTCAAACTTTTGTGTGACAGAAATGAATATTAACTTATATTCAGTTAAAGTTTTCACACTGCAGATATGTGACAAGCGCTGTTTATGTTTGGAAAAATGCGGCATCCCGTCCCTGCTGTCGCCTCAATGTTTGGTAAGACATTTACAGTGTGCGTGCAGCATTTACACAAATAAATCCTCCATCACTTCACTTCATTGTGCTCTGTTTGGGAAAAAAGTATTGAATAAAATGAGTTCTGAGGAGCGTGCGCTTTCACAGTTAGCAAAAATACACTGCATATTTATGTGTAGTATAATTTAAAATGTTGAAGTTTACATTAGTAATATTTAAGCGGGATCCAAATAAATCATTCTAGTAGTTGGAGAAACCTTCCAGCAGGGAGAATGAAGTCAGATTTTTAATGCCGCTCCTCTTCTGCTGCACCGTCAAACTCTGCAGACCTCAGAGGTAATAAAACAGCTGTCAGGCTGCTGCCACACCTGAGTGTCTTAGCTTCAAGTAGGGTCAAACTGTACAGGGTGACCTCACTTAGTGTAATGAATGTTTGTATAGCTCGTAAAGCACTAGAGATGAAGGGATATCCAACCTCTGAGACAATCTTGCCCACATTGCACGTCTGTGATCCTGCTCTGTACCAGGGAATGGTGACTTTAGTGGTAAAATGACAATTGTAACAACACATTTTGGAGTGATACATTTCTGCTCATGTGACCAGCTTGTTCTCTCAGCTGTAGTTCAACACCCGCTGTGAACTTGTGCGGTGATTCGGGGTGCAGCGGTGGTGAAGCTTCGACCCCACAGCAAGAAACATCACAGAGAAGCTATTCACGGCGACAGACAGCGAGGCAACGTGTGGGGCTGTTTATTTAGTTTTGGGGTTGGGACACCCATGTTCACATCCACATGTGAACATAGGTAAATACACACACATGCAGACCATGCTTACACAGTGCTATTGAGCCTCAGCTGCACAGTGTTTGCAGGCTGCTGTCAGAGAAAGAGGGGACTGTTTAAAGAGTTTGCCTGCACAGTGTGCATTTCTGTGATTCATTAAGTAGGCAAATTTGTCATTTTCAAATCTGAGAACTTGTGAATGAACACATTTTTAGCATCCTTGAAATGTGTGTAATTGTACATTTCTGTCACCATAAAAAAATTCTTAAAAAGACAAAAACCAAAGACAAAATAGCCAAAAATAGTGAGCCGGGCACCAGCGACAGCTGAAAAGACCTCGAAAAAGAAAAGTTCACAGCTGTTTAAGGAAATTAGTGAGCCTTTTTCAGGAGCTCTGAACCATATCACATCATGTTCAGGCCAAATTTTTATTATTATTATTATTAGTAGTAGTAGTAGTACTATTCTGGATCATGAGGAAATCATTTTGAAATGCATACATTCAGCATAACACATCCCAGCTTCAACAAGGGGTCATTTTTTGTTACCCTCTAAAACAATGCATACAGTTCTACTATGCTCACTAAAGGGCTTAATATGGTACAAACCTTTGGATGAACTTAGTTTAGTTGCTAAAGTCTCAGATTGGGGATGCAGATAGTTTTTAGCTACAGTAAGACAAACTGTCTTTTCTTAGAACTGTCAAAATGTTCTTCTTTTTTGAAACATTGGTTATTATTTCAGTTTTTTTTTATCTTTATAGTTATAAATATTAAATGCTCAAATCTCTGGGTTAAACTGAGTGGATGTCAACAGATTAGTTTTTCACAGCAGCTAAGATTAAAGAAAGTACCTTTAAAAAGTTTAAATTATTAAGGTTGACAATGATGCTGTCTGAGGTGGAAATTTGGCATTGCCCTCTTTCAGTTATCCACAGGACAAAGGCTAATCAAATATCATAAAGGTAAACTGATTAAACATTTAAAATTAATAATTAAGAAAAGTTTTCAAATTGCATTTGGCTCATCTGTGTGTGTACAGCATTTCATCTCTCACACGCACACCCACCATTAATCAGACCTGGCCAGTTCAAGATGAACTGAAGAATTTCAGGTTCATCAAATGCTGATGTTTTCACCACCCTGGCAGAATCTCACAGACTGCTTTTCAAATCAAGCCTCATTCATGCTTTTTGGCTTTCCGGTGGCTCTGTTAAAAGATTTTCCTTTGTGTATGATAAACAGTGTTGGGAAGATTATATTTCAAATGTATTCCACTTACAGAATACATGGCCCAAAATGTAATTGTAACGTATTTTGTTAAGTTACTCAATGACAGTAATGTACTGTATTTTCCGCACTATAAGGCACACTTAAAATCTTTAAATTTTCTCAAAAATCGAAAGTGCGCCTTATAATCCGGTGCGTCTTATGTATGAATTCTGGTTGTGCTTACTGACATTGAACCAATTGTATGTGGTACACGCCGCTCAAAAATCTGTCAAATGTTTTAGAAGACTTTGGTAAGCTACGAAGCCGCACCGCTTGATGGATTGTCGGAGCATTATGGATACCGTAGTCAGGAGCCTCGCAGAGTAATTTGGGTCGAAAACTCTGTCCGCTTCAGGTCCCAAAGTCAAACAAACACTGCAGCGTCACCGGAAGTTAAAAACTGTCTAAATTCTCTAATCTTTAATAAAATGATCAGTGTTGCACCAAAGCGCTTTGGGGTCCTTGGGGACTAAGTAAAGCGCTATACAAATACAGGCCATTTACCATTCATTTACCATTTACCAACCGTACAGCTCTGCTATCACTTCCAACATAAATGAAGACAGAAAACTAAACAGCAGTGACTTTTGTAGGTAGGGCTGTTCGACATAAAGATATATATCGGATGACGATATAAATACGTCTATCGTTTCATTTTAAGCTATCGTTTGTTTTGTGGTGTCGCAAAATAAACTGTTTACGGCAATATTTTTTCATTGTTTTGATGGTCACTGTAGTGGCTATATTAATTTCTTAAAGTTCTCTTCTGTTATATTTAATATAACCACACTACGGACGGACAAGCGCCTGGTTTTATGCGTTGTCGTTAGCAACAACAACGGTAAAACCAATGCGTGTCCGTTTGTTTTTTTGATTTTCCACATAAACCTTTCATAATAAAGTTCAAGATCCTGTTGAGACTTTTCAAAATAAACTGAATCACATGAAAGAGTATGCAGAGTATTTACGGATGAGAAGCAAAAAAGAGCCGTCATGTGCTTAAAAATAAACCTTAGACTCAAACGTTAGAACAAGCTTTTCTCCACAGCACGCTGTGTAATAAATACTCACAAAGAAAATGGCAGCCGTTACAAGTTATGTCTAAAAATGTATCCTTTCATGCATCGGTTAAAACACTCGACTCCAGGTACACGACGCCCAACTGGAAACACTTCACGCAAGTCAAGCTGCCCAAGATTCACAGAATTTACAGAAAATGTTAAATCTTTTTGATTTATTTAGTTATTGGGACTATAGATGTCTTTCATCGGGATATGAGATTTTGGTCATATCGCACAGCCCTATTTGTAGGGTTACTGAAGTTGGGCTAGCTGGTAATATAATGATGTGCTATGTGATCACTAGCGACACAGCTATGTTAGCATAACATAAACACAGTGAAGCTGGAGGATGAATGCTAACTTTTTTCCACTCTATAAAAGTTAACATGAGGCTTCCCGATGGTTAGGGACAAATGCAATCGCATGGCAGGATGCTGTAAACGGACCAAACTTCAGGAGAACAACTGAGATAATCCGTCCACAATACGAGGTTAGTCATTAATATGCTGCAACAACACGGGAATAGTATTTCGCGTAATGCACTTTATAATCCGGTGCACCTTATGCTCTGAAAAATACGGTATTCTGAATACTTTGGATAATATATTATCATGCTTTTTACGACTACATGAATGTACTATTGCTGCGTGATTTGTTAATATTACTGAAGGCTACTCGCCATAGCAATACCAACGAGATTTTTAAATCTCAATATAAAATGTGTGACAGTAGGGTGGTGTTAGGTTTTGTAATGTTGATTGTCATTTATGCTTAGAAATATCTACTTATATATGCTTAGAGTTTTATAATTAGTTTTAGATTGGTAGAGGTGTTTAATTAATTGTGTAGTGATAGGATGTGTGATCTTTAGCAGGCTGCAAAGGCTTGGTGTGCATTCCAGAGTGTTCTGGAATCCACACCTACATCCTGGGAGCATGGGAAGAGGTCGTACCTTGTTTTATTGTTTTATGGTAGGATAAACGTGGCTATATCTGTTTTAGTCTAAGTACCTTTTGTTTAGATGAACTGCTGGACTTTCCAGACCAGTAGGTTTAGGGAAGTCATTTATGGGGTCACACTCTGACCACACACACACACACACAGGCAAGGTACTCTTTGTTTGTATGTAGACGTCATATGTTAATGAACCTATGCATATTCATGTAACCTCAATAAAAGAGCAGTGTTACGGGGGAGTGGACGAGAGCAACTGGGGTCAAGCGAAGGAACGGCGTTTGTCCGGTTCTCTCCCGTGCATGAGAAACATGAAGAACTTTGCCTACTTCGTGTCTTGCTTTGCTGTGTAATTATATTGTCTTCAACGTTCCAGCGAATAGGTTCAAGCTACAAACCTATCAGGTGGACATTAGGTAAGGCTGCATTTTTTGTAGCGATCTCATATAGAAAACTATTTCTGTATCAGTAATATGTTTTCTTTTTGTCTGTTAATAATCATGTGGAACTACACATGATGGATAGCATTAATAACCTACTAGCTGCAAATAATCAAGTCTAAAAATAGCATGTTAATACGTGGAGATTCTGAAGGCTTGTTCAATTTGTTCAATTCTCTTCCAAAACCCAGCTGTCTATTGCACGTTTTGAGTCTTTACTAAAATAAAAATAAAAGCACGAAAATTTGCTTTGAAGAAATGACTGCAAGTGATCGCAGACCTGGTCCCCCTTCGAAGCAGCCATTTCGTGATCGCAAGTTCATTGCAAACAGTCACAGTAATCTCCACAGTCTCCAACCTCTGTTTACCCAAACGTGACTGCGGCCTAATATCATGTGAAATGTGCCTAGCCGAGAAGTAAGGCTCAGATTCGCATGTTTGTCCCGTCCCATCACTGGCAGTATTTGCTATTTCACATTAAAGTGGGCTTAGAACGTAACAGAGCTATGTCCTTCTGAGATCTGAGCCCAGGATCTGCTTGCTGTGAGGTAACAGTGCTAACCACTGAGCTATCGCTGAGCAGACGCTACCACATACTTCACTGCTGAACCTTTATGGAGGTGTCATTTATTGCAGAACTGTTGCATCAAAACTGTTTGACTTTGAACAGTCAGAAGCACAACAGAGAAGCTGTTCAGTTCAGTCACTGTCGGAGGAAGATTTCTTTTTTTACACCGCAAACTTCAAGTCTTCCAACAATAAAGACAATTTGCTGTACGAAAAAATGTCTCGTGAAAATGAAACATCAGTATGACTCTCCGTGAAATCTATGCTTCTATTTAGTCCTAATGAAATCTCCTTGTTCATCTGCATACAGTGAGCCTTCATTATACGTTCAACCTGATTTGTCTCTGTTTTGTTTTCTGCATCTCTGCCCTCAGGCATCTGTTGCATCTCATTCCTCCCCCTCCTACATCAGTCAGTCCTGAAAATAATTGGCAAGTTTGATCGACAGAGCAAATAATAAACATTACTGCAACAATGATGAGGATCCTCCACCGCTACCATTAATATGATGATTCTGTTGTTCTCGTAGCCTCAGACATATAATCTTAAAGCCTCATACTGTATGTGGGTGTGTAGAATATGATTATAGGCTTTCATTATACACATAAATAGAAGAGGGAGAGCCAGAGCAAGAGGAGGAGGAAGAGGAGCGCTGCCTCAGCAGACCGCTGAATGATGAAGGAAATACCAAACAGCATTAATGCTTATAAGACCAGAAAGAGGGCCAAGAAATAGAAACAGACATTAGCAGAGAGGCAAAGAAAAGACAGAGAGAGGGAAGAGAAGGCGTTAAGGGAGCAGTAATCCACTTGTCACATGCAGAGATGTCAACCAAAGTGACTTCTCCACACAGCTAGGGATAAATCCATTTATTCTGCTAATAGCTGCTCTTATCAACCACTGACTCACTGGAAAAGCACAATGTAATTTTCCTAATGCAGAAACAACTGCTTATACACTGTCAGCGCTGAACTTGGCCACCTCCAGACTTCATTGCTGGAGCTGGTGTGAAACTCTGGGCTGGGAACCAGTTTGAAGATGAGCACAGGCATTATTTTTTTGGTAATTTGGTTTTCTAATCAAGTTTGCTTTAGTGATACATGGAAATAAGGAAAAAACTTCCAGGTTTACTATTATATCCTTCTTAGTGGTATTTAAACTACTGTTTAGGCAACTATACATGCTTTCCTGTAAGTCTGACCCTGTGTGACCTTTCCAGGAATTTGATCTAGACAAAAAAGACCTTCAGTTTATAGTTAATCTCAAGAGATATAAGCTATTAATTGCTTGTTTTTACTTTTTAAAGACAGATTGTATTTGTGTTAGCACATTTGATAAATTTCAACCTAGAAAAGGTTCAATAATTCAATGTAAAAATGTAAATGCACCTGAAATAAGTTTTTCCACCAAACAGGGTTGAGTTCATTTTGGTCATAGTGTTGTGTATAGTCTGTGTTCTCTGCCAGTAACTTCTTTCTTCTGCACTTTTTGTCAATGATTAGATATTTGATGCTGCAAAGCTGGTGGATTCTGTCAGCTGTAATTGACAGATGCTCTGAATAAGGTAAGAAAAGACATCATGAAGTCAACTAGAACATGAACAGACTGTTTCTTTCCTGTTTTGTCATCCGTTACTGCCAAGTGGATGAGCCTCAGCTGGTGACATCGGTGTAATTACCGTCTTAGTAATGTGTGCGTAAGGCTACAATTTAGTCTTAATGCAGCACTATGAAGTAGAGATGGCACGATACCACTTTTTTATGTCCGATACCGATATCATAAATTTGGATATCTGCCGATACCGATATGAATCCGATATAGTGTGTTTTTTAATCAATAAAACTGTTTTTTTAATATCTTGCTGCTTTTTGTATAAGTTCATACTCAAGTTAAAAAACAACAACAACACTAAAGCTATTCTGTTATACCTGTATGTAAAAAAAACACACTGCACCCAAAATATTTCATAGATCAGCAACACTGATCAATCTAATAAAGTTAAACCTACCCCATCCTCCCTATTCTGGTATTTTAAAGAGTACTTAGCAGAAATATTAAGCAACCTAACTAATAGGGTTGCAAACTCCCAGCAAAAGAAAATAGGGAACCACCCTCTTCCTCTCATGATGCTTAATCAATGTAATCAACTTTAATTTGATGCAGGGTGATAGAAATAAATTATTTTTTAAGAATAATTAAATAGATTCAACATCTTTCTTCAACAGAATTGCAGACTACACAGATGGTACCTTCCCAAAGGAAAAAGTACTACTACTAAAAAGTACTAGGGTATATTAGACTTAACAGTTACTATATACAGTAATGGACTTCTATACATTTTACATCAGATTAAAACTTTGGGTGTAAGATTCAGATAATTATTAAATAATTAAAAGCTAGATTTTTAAATGAGAATAAGAAAGAAAAGTATGTCTTTGTGCCCCCTTTTGCCTGTTCATGCCCTATCGGCCCCCCTGGCTAAACTTTGCTAGATCCGCCCCTGCACAGTTACCAGCCGTCAGCTGCATAGAAAAAGATCCTGGTCTAGAAAGTAATATTAAATAAATTCTAACAACAGCTTATCAAGCTTAATAGTGCTGCTGTTGTTCAGCCGCTGGTTTCCTCTTTCTGGTGAGAAGTGGGCCAAAAACAAAGAAGAGAGACGGACTCGCGACAGAAAAGCCGATCAGCTGATCATTAAGCTGTTTCACGATTGAAGTAGCAGCAGGAGAGAGAGAGAAGAGGCAGTTGCTCTATATATCGGTTGTTAAGCTTAACGCGGGAATGCTTTACAAACATTCAGAGATGAACTTACACACTTGCTTTACTTCTCTCTGAGATAACTTCCTCGGAGATGAAATGTTTGCTAGCAGGCTACAAATACACACAGCCGCTCTATCACGTGACCACACTGCTCCGGCTCGCCATGTCGCCAAGTTTTGTGAGGTGCTTTTTTGATATTTAATGGATCGGATTACATTTTTTATTTCTCTCCGATATCCGATCCAGTAATTTAGGTCAGTATCGGACCGATACCGATACGTAATATCGGATCGGTCCATCTCTACTATGAAGCAAGCCTAAGAGCACAAACATAGTGTAAACACAATATAAAAGGCAGAGGTAACTTCCTGGTGGGAAAAGTCAAGCTAACACAGCGGCAGGGAGCGACTACTCTGCTGGAGAAAATGGCCCTCAGATCCCTGATCTGTGACCTCAGAAAAAAGATTTATGTTAACTTTTTGGGCTCAGTTGCTACTTTCAGGTAGTACAAGTAAAACTTTAAGAATTTTTTTTAAGTTGTGGTCATTCTTAGAGTCAGAAAGATTATCCAGGCTAAATCATGTAGCATGCACTGTCCTGAGTTTCTCGCTCATCACATCAACTTTTAAAACACCAAGATGGCAACAGTGAAAATAGTTGGATTCAAATCGATGTGTGATGTGTTGGCTGGGAAAGCAGTGTACTAAAGCTGATAGGTAGATAGTTGGCGAAACACGAACAGTTCGTCATATTTTCATCTGGAAATTCATAAGCATGCAGCACGCATCCACAACAACGCGTAGTCACTGTCTACATAAGTTAAATTGGTGTGAGTTGACATTTGCTGCCATTTTCATGATTTCTCTTCACTTTGCTCAATGGGTTGTTATCTTTGTCCTTTTATCTTTCAAATCATTTTAGCCTCTGGCACATGTCACATATCAAAACACCTGCATCCAAACATGGTAAATGGACTTAAATAGGCCTTTCATACTCTAAGTGAGCACTCAAAGCACTTTCTATATTTGGGGTTCAATATTTTGTTCAAGGGCACTTCAACTGAAAGAGCCACGGATCAAACCGTTGACCCTCCTATCAGCACATCACCCACTTTACCTCCTGAGCCGCAGTTGCCTGTATGAAGAACATGAAGAGACGGATACACCAGCTGACAATGAAACAATTTTGGAGTTTGGGATTTGAGATAATTCAAGACCTGTGCAGGTCACAGTTTCCATATCTTATCTTAGCAGGAAACCACTGCTCAGAGTGCATCCCAGATGCTGCAGAAACTTGTTCTGAATGCCAGCTTGTTGTCCATGTTGTTTCCGCATGTACTCTGTCTTCACTCTGCTGTAAATATTCATGAAGGGGGCAAAGCTTGCTGATCAGCATGGGCTGCTCTTGCTTTTTCTCGTCAGGTTTTCTCCAGGACCGAGAATACTCTTCGTGAATATTAAACTAGACAAGAAAATGATATTTGTAGTGTGAGTTTTTTCATTCTAATTATGCAGAAATATGAAACACTGGGAAGTGAGAAGGCTGTAAGATGTTTAATGTGATGTCAGCTTCCATTTACCTGTAGAGAAAAGAAAAACTGACCTTCACACTTTAATGAAGAACATCAGCTGTCATAGAGCATTGAGGGTATTACTTGGTGTTTTTTACCACGCTGAAGTATAACTTTGAGCTGCACAGGGGCAAAAAAAAGTAAAAACTATGCACATGATTCTTTCAACAAGCACTTAATTTGAAGGAGGAATGGCTCACCACAAGTACTCTGTCATGTTTATAGTACAACGTATGAAGATAAAAATTGTGGTTGAGCACACATCCTGAATGTCTTCAGAGGAGCCGAACAAAAACTAAAGTCAGCAATTCAGGGATGGATTGCTGATGGATGAGCCCCATGTCAGCCCGAAAACTTTTCTCTGCCTCACTTTCTTCAATAAAGTATATTAGAGACTGGTAAATGACTATAGGGGCATTCTTTTCATGGAGCACTGTATATTTAATACAACATCATAAAGATGTGGACCGAAGCACGGCCCGAAGGCTCATCTAAACAGCATCTGTAATTAGCAAATCATACAAAGAAGCTGGTCCGTATTCTCCCAGTGAAACCAAAACTTCCTGCAATAAGTCGAGAATATTCTGGATCTTCTGGTGAGTTAGTGCTCAGAGATTTAAACAGTGGTTTGACCTGTTTAATTTTATCACTGCAAGTTTTATGTTTTGGGGGATTCATCCTAAAGAAGTGTAACTTTTTGCATTTACAATGAATGAATGAAATATTCAGGAGAAACATGGATTGTAAACCTCTTCACTTCAGGCACAAATCGGTGTATCCACATAATTTATGAAGTATGTCAGTTCTGACTCTGCTTTTCCTGGACTGTTCTCCATAATGGACGTTTACCTCTGAGTGCTGCTGTGCTGCAGCTTCAACAGAGGATTTCTAACACAGACTCTGATCTCCGAGATATTTTAACCTCTCAACATCCTCCAGGTCATTCTAATTATGCAGAATTAGAATGACCTCATATATATATGAGTGTTATATTAATGTGCACCTCTCTTTATAATCAAACCGAAAGATACTGAGCTCAGTAAATGGCTAGTGGTAAAACTGGATGGCCACATTTTAAAAGTCCTGTAATCTATCTAGGCTAATTTTCACAAACTAGATGATTGATTATAATTATTTATGTTATCCTTGTCTAGGGTGAAGCCCCCTAATCTCACCCTATGACAACGGGGATAGGGTGTAGCCCCCTGGGGCCTGATAGATGCATGGACAGTAACGTTTTGCTGTTAAAACATTTTTTTATTTGGAAGAAACAAAAGGACAACATTTTAAAACTGGGTGGACATTGACCAACCCCAAAATGCTAAATGAGTCTCTAGCAGTGTTGGTCAAGTTACTTGAAAAAAGTAATCAGTAACTAGTTACTGATTACTCCCCCAAAAAAGTAATCCCGTTACTTTACTGATTACTTATTTTCAAAAGTAATTAGTTACTTAGTTAGTTAGTTACTTTTTAAAAAGATGATTTACAACCTGAGTAGGTAATAAAGCAATAGATATTTCAGCCCAATTCTACTTTTTCTGCATTATCCATCATATAAAATGTAATCAAATGAAAAAGTCTCTTTTTAAAATTTGTTTTATTAGTTTTAATCTTTTAACTTTATGCATCAGGGAAAAATTAAATTATATGCAACATTCACTGACTGGAAGAAATTTGTTTAACATTTAAACCTATTTTCTGCACATTCCAGCATATATAATAAAATATTTTTTTGTGTTTACACTCACTCTTTCAAATAAATGCAAGTAAAACACAGCAGAAAATAAGTAAAATCAAAGACTCAGTGGTGCTGTTGCTCTATTTTCACCTGTATAGCAGGAGTGGGGCAGGCGGATGTTTGCCCTGGTGCAGGTGTGCCTTCCGTGGCAGCGTACTTGGTGCTTGCTCGGAAGGTTAGGGGTTTTTTTTCGCTGTAAAAAGAAGTTTTCTTCCCACGCACTTGATGCTCGACCATCATGTGTTTGGCACCATTAGTCTGGACTTATTGGAAAAGCGAGGATGGTTATACCTGCTGTAACAAGGAAGCTTATCTCCGGTCTCCTTGACATCAAGTGTGTCCATAATATATGTGTCTAGTATATTTCATAGTATTCTAAAACTGGTCTCATCAAATTCTCACAAAACCGATGGGCAAAGGAGCCTGAACGGTTTTGCTGAATAATGCATGGTGGAATATATTTCTCAACAAGCGTGAGTAAATCTTCATGAAAAAGAGGTCTCTTTAGTTTCACTGGTGGAAAGAAAGGAAGACAGTCACATAATCTAAATCTCCCTCCTACAGGCCCGAATCATCTTTCTTGTGACTTAGCACGACAGCCGCTCGCTGCCGACAGGGCCAAACACTAGAGCTGTGCCGATTATACAGCCAGCACAAAAACCCAGAGTCCCTGATCACAGCAGCCGAGTTGGACACTTTAGGGGATTGTAAAAAGCTGCAAGGGATTGTTTACCAAATATTGACACTTGGAAGATAAATTATTCAATCCTAATTGACTCCTGCTTGAATAATTGATGCTAAGAGGGAGGAGAGGTTTTGTTCTGAGGCGGGGGAAAGACATTTCACAGCTTGACCATGTGAAGCAGACTCTGCAAACTAAACTCACAGGCTGCATAACTTAATATGAGCAGACAGGTGAGTGTAGTTGGAAAATACCCCCCGTCGCTGAGCCGTCTGCCTGTCGGTCTCCGCACACAATAAAGCAGGTCAGATTCGAGGCGATCTGAAATAACAAACTGTGTGCTGCAGGCTGCTGACTGAGATTGGGTTTGCTTGTTGCAGCCTCTTTCTTTAAAGTTTATTCAGCTCATTTGGTCGTGCCAGCAAATGATTGCAAAGAGCACTGTACAAGCTAAAGCAGTGTGCTTCAGCTTTTATACTAATCTGTCAGGCCTGGTACCCTAATGACCCAAAGCTCCTTTATGTTCTCAAGACTGTGCCAAGTTTAGAAGATGGAAAACAGTCTCACTTGATTGCTTTCTGCAGGGCCTGCGTATAGCACTTGTTCTAAATGGTTGAACTCTTTGTCCAAAGTCAAAGGCAGAGATAAAAGGATCTAATGGGCTCCATTGTAATTTTCGAGAGTTGCTCTGAGATGCGGTGGATTAGAAACAAAACCTCAAATGCAGTTTGGCTGAAAGCAGGTGAATTAAAGAGAACTTTTTTAGGTGGAGGAGCTGTAAAAGGTCTAAATGTTCTGGATGCAGGTTCACAGCAAAATAGCACGGTTGGTCCACAGCACACAATGTATTAGTTTCACAGTGCTGGCTGTGTTATTTGTTTCGGTGTGTTGTAGCAGTGGAAGCCAGTGAAATAGAAAACTAAAGATGCAACACTGAATCTGAAGACCCAGAAAAGCAGCGTACTGGGGCTTTAGATTCAACACGTCAACCTCCCACTGCAGAAAGTTCTAATAAAACTAAAGGCTTAGAAATAATTACAGACTGACTGAAGAGTGTTTTAGAGGAAATTGCGGAATCTGGACTTTCATTTTTACATCCTGGTAATACAAAGCAGTATGGATGTGTTACCCCATGACATTATACGCCGTGTTTACACCTACTAAAAGATAAAGAGATACGTACACAGCAGGGAGTAAAACACTAACCAGAACCAAATGATTTTCACAGATTTGACACCAAGTACAGGTTTGATTTTGATATTAAGCTTATGAACTTTTATTTTTCTGTACAAAAGCTAACTGAAGCATAATCGCAGTCTTGACTACACGCGAGTGCCAGTGGGAGTAAATCTGGTTAAACTAGTAAAGAAACTTTGTGGTAAGTCATGTAAACAACAAAACTGTATCCCTGGAAATATTTGAGACAAGAAAATATTCCCCTCATCTCAGTTTCTGTCAGGTCATGCATCACTCCCCCACAGTCCCCCTCCCCAGCTCCCCAGGCTGGCTGGCACAGTGATGCCATTCAAGGCGGGGAAAGATGAGAGGGTCTGCTCTATCGACCATACGGGGGAGAAGTGCGATACCTTAGCTCTCTCTCTCGCTCTCTCTCTCTTTCTGAGTCGCCGGCCACAATGAGGTTCCCACACACGAGGCATCGGGTTTGAGTCTCAGCCTCGCCTCCTCGCCTTTCACCATTCATCCTCAACTCTGATAAGGAGAGAAAAAGAGATGTGAAAGGGAGAGGTGGCGGGGGTTTTAGCAAAGAGAGGGGAGAAAGGGGGAGGCTGAGAAGGAGGCATTAGGGTGAAAGAGAAGCAAGACGAATGAAAGGAAACGGAGAGGCACTTGGGGGAAGAGCGAAAAAAGGTAGAAAGGAGGGGAGAGATGGAAAAAGGACGCAGCGACGAGAATATGGGAGATTAGAGTGAGGGGAGTGCCGAATGAGAGGAGTCGATGTAAAGGCAAAGAAAAGGAGGAGTGTGAGAGAAGAAAGGATGAAAGAGAGGCAGCAGAGGGCTTTTAGTGTGTGAGTGTGAGTGTGTGTGTGAGTGTGTGTGTGTGTGTGTGTGTGAGAGAGAGAGAGAACTCTGCTTATGATTAAAACTAAATAAAAACCTACTATGACAAAAGTTCTGAAACCTGATTATTTACAGGTACAGTAGTGTTTTTAAAACTATTCACATTTCATTTGTCCAATTAGCCAAGTCTCAAAGTCAACAACCAATGAAAAAAATTACACAATAGGGCCAATGTAGGTAAAATGAATAAATACAGACTCAGGCGTATTGATATTGGTCTGTTGTGGAAAAAAAGAGAGCTGAGTTGATGACATTCCTGCTCTCAGTGTAATCATGAACAGTAATAACCAACCTTTATTCTGGGGATGGATGATCTCAGACCTGCTCTGCAGAATGCAGGTGTTAAACCTTTTCAAAGCCATATTCTTGCAGTACTGTGGTGTGATGAGGTTTATCCAGCCTTGCAAACTCAAGCCAAACAGTCCAGAAGATGGCAAAACCCCCACAATTTTAATAGATCTATTAGTTTATATCGTCAGTGAATGTCCAGACTGCTTTCTCCTAAATTCAAGGATACAGTCTTAGAAAATGTGAGTTTTGTAATAATCTGACTCGAAGACAACATCGTGAATTTTAGTGAAAGTGAACAGCTGACAGGAGTGGTCAAAAATCTGCGTCTTCCTTCTCACATAAAACTGAACCAATCATTAAACGCTGATTCGATTTAACAAGGCTCATTATAGGAACCAGTACAGCCTCTCAGGGTGAACCACTGAACATTTCCTGCCTTGTTTTTAGGAGGGCGGAAGGGCGGAAGTGACAGTCAAGGTAAGCGACTAATGTTGTAACTGACGTCAGACGCCGGAGATTTTGGCGGAAAATTAAAGCAAATGGTAGTTTAGATTTGAACAAATTTCTTTAAGCTTCAGTATTACCAAATACACTTATCAATTGTCTCATAACTAACAATATTTGTCTAAATTATCTCCAACACCCTGGAGAACAACGGGGAGAGTTTAGACGCTCTCCAAGATTATATTGATCAGTGCTTTCAGGATCTCGTGATGAAGAAGGCCCAGAGTACAGCTTCCCCGGCCAAATCTGAGACGCCGTCGTCGAAAAGACAACGCCCGGCAGATTCCCCCGGCACAACATCGCCAGCTGGCAAAGATATTGCCGACATACTGGAGTCAATCGACAAGCGATTGTCCAGTTTCGACGCAAGGCTGTCCCTGGTGGAGATTCTTCACCGGGAATTTAAATGCTTGCGAGAATCCCTGGAGTTCAGCCAGCAGCAAGTGGAAACGCTCGCTGCTGAAAATGCCACGCTAAGGGAGTCGGTGAAATCTCTCACAGAAAATGTTACTCAGCTAAATAGAGAAAATAAAAAAATAAAAGAAACGGTTATTGATCTACAAGCTCGTAGCATGCGTGATAATCTAGTATTTTCTGGTATTCCAGAAGCCGCTGGAGAGGACGCGGAGACCACGGTAAAAAGCTTCATCAAAACCCACCTGAAGCTGCCGGAGGACATGGTGAAGAACATCGTCTTCGATAGGGTGCATCGCCTCGGCCCCATTCGGGCTACGGCCGGGAGACCACGTCCTATCGTGGCCAAATTCGGCCACTTCAAACAAAAACAACATGTGAAAAGCCGCGGCAGGGAATTAAAAGGAACGGACTTCAGCGTGAACGATCAGTTCCCCAAAGAGATCCTGGAACGACGCAGGGTCCTCTTCCCACTTCGACGCGGCTTCATCCAGAAAGGCTCCCGCGCTGTCATCGCTGTGGACCGGCTGTACGTGGACGGACAGCTCCACCGCGACCCCAACATCACTCCGTGGCTGTATTAACTTCAGACCAGATAAGAATCCGCTACACCCTTTCCCTATCCACTCACACTAACTTGGATTAACATTTGTTTAACTTACCGGTATCAAATCACATCTTAAGTGTGATTTCATAGCAATATTAACACCGTCACTCTCCGTCAGTGATTTAATTGGAATGTTTACGTTTTCTTTTCTCTCTTCTCGTTTTTTTTTTTTTTTTTTCCTCTCTTTTCCCCCTCTTGTTTTTATGCTGCTCACCCTCGTCCTTGGTTTCTTTCTTTATTTCTTTCACTGCTTCGATCACCTGCTTCCACACTCTTCCACAAACAACATCATTTATTTCGACACTTACTCACTGCACGATCACGCACAGTCATGCGCTCAACGGCAGCACATTTACATCAGTCAGACAGCGCACACAGACCTACAGGATACACACACTTAAGCCAAGCATACTCATATTAGTAAATATGCAAACACATAGTCAGACTCGGGGAGCATCTCGCCACACATTTTTTCTCTCTCTCCCTCTCCTTATTTATGAACAAGTGATATATTCTCTCCACCTGTCTAAGCGACACACACAGAGTACACCCCTAGTTATGCACAGACATCTATGGGTGCACTAAGATTCGTTACATGGAATGTAAATGGAGCTGGCTCCAGAGAAAAGAGGTTAAAAATATTTAACCAACTCAAAAAACTACAGGCAGATGTTGTCCTTTTACAAGAGACCCACAGACCTCTTAGAGGTTCGAATGAACTTAAAACACCTGAGTTTCCTAATGTGTTCTCAGCCTGTTATAATTCTAGACAAAGGGGAGTAGCAATTTTAATTCATAAAAAAATTAATTTCACAGTACTCGATACAGTTATAGATCCAGAGGGCAGATTCTTAATCATTAAACTATCTATACTTGATAAAAATCTATGTATTGTAAGTGTATATGGTCCAAATGTTGATGATCCCTCATTCTTTCACGGTTTTTTCAGTGCACTCTCTGAACACTTAGATGGCACACTTGTGCTTGGAGGCGACCTCAACCTTGGACTGAATGAAGAAATGGATAGGCTCAATACAGCAGGAACTCAGCGTAATTGGCAGTCCACAAATATAATCAAACAGTATATGAGCGACTTTGGTCTTTGCGATGCATGGCGCTCCCTTCACCCCACCAGTAAGGAATATACTTTTTTCTCACATGTTTATCACTCCTACTCTCGTCTGGATTATTTTTTGGTCAGCAGCTCACTGCTGAGCGACATTTCAGACATTGAGATTCATCCTATAGCTGTCAGCGATCATGCTCCTGTATCTCTAACACTAATGCACAAGAATAATACTATGCCAAGTAAAAACTGGAGATTTAATACATCACTGCTTAATGATGAAGACTTTATTAAATATTTTAAAAAAGAGTGGACTTCATATTTAGACTTTAATGACACTCCCGGAACATCAGCTTCTGTTTTATGGGAAGCAGGGAAAGCTGTGATGAGAGGTAAAATAATTTCTTTCTCATCACATAAAAAGAAAAAAGAAAACAAAAATATTCAGGAATTAGAAAAAAACATCAAATCACTAGAAGAAGCCTACGCGTCCCACCAAGATCAGGAAACATTGAACAAAATACGCAAAACAAAACTAGAATTAAATGAGATAATTGATAGAAAAACAAAATTCTTAGTACAAAGACTACGCTTACAAAATTATGAACATAGTAATAAATCCGGTAAATTTCTAGCAAACCAGTTAAAAATAAATAAAGAAAAAACAACTATATGTGCTGTTCAAGATTCATCTGGGAACACAATATATGAACCGAAACAAATAAACAACATTTTCAGGGATTTCTATAAAACGTTGTATTCACCACAAATAAACCCATCTAAAAAGGAAATTGATCAATTTTTAGACAACATAACTCTCCCAAAATTATTAGAATCTCAAGCAATGGCACTGGATTCGCCACTGACATCAGGTGAACTCCAGGAAGCCCTGATAAATATGTCCAATAATAAGGCTCCAGGTCCAGACGGCTTTCCTGCAGAATTCTACAAAGAATTCTGGACGATTCTAGCACCAGTTTTTTACAGAACGTTGTTAGAAATCAAAGAAAAGGGCAGACTTCCATCAAATATGAATTCTGCAAACATTAATCTCCTGCTAAAACCAGGCAAAGACCCTGTATATCCCTCAAGCTATCGTCCAATATCCCTTATTAATGTAGACCTCAAAATAATCTGCAAAGCTCTCTCGAAGAGACTAGAGAAAATAACCCCCCTCTTAATTCATCCTGACCAAACTGGTTTCATAAAAGGTAGGCACTCATCAACAAATACACGTAGATTACTTAATTTGATAGACTACTCATACAGTAAAAACCTTGAAACTACAATATTTTCCTTAGATGCAGAAAAAGCGTTTGACAGAGTTAACTGGAAATTTCTATTTGCAACTTTACACAAATTTGGTTTTGGATCTTCTTTCATCAACTGGTTAAAAATATTATATAATTCCCCAACAGCTTGTGTCAGAACAAATGACCAGACATCCTCCAGCTTATGTCTCCTGAGGGGCACCAGGCAGGGATGCCCACTCTCCCCTTCACTGTTTGCAATTTTTATCGAACCACTAGCAGCAGCAATTAGACAGAATTCAGCAATTAAGGGCATAAAATGCAA
Source organism: Neolamprologus multifasciatus (assembly GCF_963576455.1). NCBI lineage: Eukaryota > Metazoa > Chordata > Actinopteri > Cichliformes > Cichlidae > Neolamprologus > Neolamprologus multifasciatus. The sequence continues at coordinate 26,957,314 of NC_140454.1, forward strand.
GAACGTAGAACATAAAATCAGCCTTTATGCTGATGATGTGTTACTCTTTCTCCAAAATTCACAAACCAATATCACTGGGGTGATTGAATTGATAAACTCTTTTGCAAGAATATCAGATTACTCAATTAACTGGTCAAAATCTACAGTCCTTCCTATTAATTGCTGCTTCCATAATTCCTCTTCTACTCCACTGCAATCGGGAAATATAAAATATTTAGGTATTAATATTTCTCCCAAGCTTGCAGATCTAACTAAATTAAACCATACCCCACTTTTAAAGAAAGTAGAAGGTGATCTGGCTAGATGGAAATGTCTACCCATATCACTCATGGGAAGGGTTGCTGCTATAAAAATGATGGTATTACCAAAATAAATTATTTATTCTCAATGATCCCAACTAAACCGCCGCAAGATTGGTTCAGATCTCTAGATTCATATATGTCCAAATTCCTTTGGAAAAATAAGCCCCCACGTATAAGCTTAAAAACACTACAAAAGACCAAGAATAAAGGAGGATTAGAACTACCTAACTTTCAGCACTACTTCTTAGCCAACAGGCTTCAGTTTATCTCAGGATGGCTAAAACATACCCTCTTAGATGAACCTTGGCTAGATGTAGAACAAGCACTTTGCAATAATCTAGAGATTTCAGATCTACCATTTATCAGCTCAAACATCCAACGACATGAATGCTTCAAAAGCATCAACATCAGCTCTTCTCTGACAGCATGGTGGGAGTTTCTGAAGTTGACAGAGTCTTCATTAATCCCATGCAAACGTACACCTATCTGGAACAACCCTGACATATTACAAAACAATAATATGATAAACTTTTCAGATTGGAATGGTAAAGGAATCAAATATGTAGAACATATACTAGAAGGAACAGAATTTATTTCATTTGACAGACTAGTTACACAATATGGGATCAACAAGAAAAGATTTTTAGAATATCAACAAATTAAATCCATAATAAAAAAGAAATTTAAACTGGGTCAAGTTGAACTACAAACACCACCAAGTGTGGTTCAATTTTTTACTCTTAAAACCCCCAAATTACTATCCAAAATATACAGAATGCTTTCTAAAACAGATGAATCAATATCACTTCCTATTGCAAAATGGGAAGCGGATTTATCAGTTAACTTAGACCAAAACTTCTGGTCTCAGATTTGCTTAAAAACCTTTCATCTAATCAGAAATCCCAGTCTTCAATTAATTCAATACAAAATACTACATAGAGTGCACTATACAGGTCATCGGATGTTCAAGATGGGCTTTGCATCTACCAACAACTGCTCACACTGCCAAACCAATTCACCGGACAATTATATCCACGCTCTTTGGTTCTGTCCACCAGTTCAGAAGTTTTGGCGCGAGATATGTGAAGACTTATCAAAGTGTCTGAAATGTAACATTCCAACTTCCCCCTTAGTGTGTTTGTTGGGCAGCTTAGATAATGTCACTTCAGAAAAGAATATAGCCCATATGGTTTTCACTGCTCTATGCATAGCCAAGAAAACAGTCCTCATGAACTGGAAAAATAAAAACAATCTTAATTCTAACCAATATAGAAATTATCTATTAGATTACATTAGTCTTGATACAGCCTCTGCCACCACATCAGATCAATCGCTCTGGGCTCCTCTGATCAGCTCCATCACCTAGTGGGGGTGGGGGGTCATATTTTGGTCTCGCCTTCACTGTTGTGATTGGTGTGGGGGTAGGGTCAGGCTTGGGGCGTCGGGGGGTTCCCCGGGAGCATCTTCCTTGGGGGGCTCAACCCGGGGTAGCGGTCATGGCCAATTAGGGGCTCTGTTGGCTCTTAGGTGACGGCTTCCTCGTGGCTACGTGCAGCGGGGCTAGGGGAGGGTCTGTGCTGACGGACGGGGGTTACTGACCTGGTAGCCTGGCTGCCCCTGGGTGGGTCCGGGACGGGCGTGAGGTTCTGGGGGCGCTCCGGCTTTGGCCTGGGGCCCTGGCCGGGCCTCGGGGGCCTGGGTCCTGGTTGGTGTGTTGCCGGGGTTGTGGGCCGGTGGGTATATGGGGGCCCGCCACTGGCGCAGGGTGCCGCCGGTGCGCCGAGCCAGCTGGGGGGCTCTTCAACTGGTGGGGGGGGGGATGTCACATCTTGCAGGGGCTTTCCTCTCTCAGGAACTCTCTCTGCAAGAGGGGGAGATACAGGAGAGGTGGAGGAAGATCTCAGCCTGGGCGTCTATTGTCTTATGTAGTCTGGAAGATGAGTGGATGATGGGGTGGGTGCAGTTTTCTCTGTTGTGGGGTTGAGTGGACTGCCCCGGGCTCTGTGGGGCCGGGCGGCGCCGCTGCGCTGGGCCCCGGTTCGGATGGGCCTGGGCCCCCTTTCCCTGGTGGGTCGCGGAGTATGGGGGTGCCTACTGGGGTCAGCGGGGGAGCTGGCCCCAGGGAGGGGTCACTTGCTCCTCCCTTCCTTCCCTCCCCATCTCCAGCTGCCTCCCTCTTCCCGCTCCACCACAACCACCCACACATGCAGGGCCTTGGAGTGGGGGTGTGTCACCAGGGTGCAGAGGAGGTAACCCCCCCCCCCTCTGTCCCCTTCTGGCTGCCTCTGCCTCAATTTTATCCCGCAACTTAGACATTCACATTACTCACATTCTCATTACACATAAATATAGGATCTTGGGGGTGGGCACGCTACACGGAATCCCAATTACCATCAGGGTGTACACCTCACCCCCGGCGTCGTTGCCCACCTCTCAATTTTAAATACACGTAGACATTGAGGGCTAGCAGGAGGGACTATGCGCTTACCTGCTGCTCTCTGGCAGGTAGCTCCATGCCCTCCTGGGTTTTAAACGCACCTTAGAACACACATACATCAACACTACAATGAGCGGGTGGAGGGAGGTTAGGAGTCTTCTCTCACCCTCGTTCTCTGCTTTCTGCTGGAGCAGGGGGGCTAGGAGGAGGAGTTGGCCGTCCGACTGGGGTCCGGAGTGTGGGGCCTCCCTGCTGCTGCGGAGTCGGGGCGGTCTGCTTCTCCCCACTGCAGGGAAAAGGGTAACACAACCTGGGTCTGGGTGCAGTTCCCCCCTCCAGGGGCAAGGGTACCTAGACCCGGTTCGTAGAGTACGCTTGGGGAGTGTGATTGTGTGTACAGCGTCCCTTTATGTCTGTCTCCACGTTGGTTGAGTGTGGAGTAAGTGCATATGAGAGCATGAGGGTGGGAATGGATGTTTGTATCTGTGTGTGCCTGTATGTCTGTGTCTGTATGTCAGGTTGGGTATCAGATGCCACCTCTCTGAGGACAGCTCAGGCCCTCCAAGGTTTGGAGGCCTATCTCCCCCCACCACTTCCCCTGCCGGGGGCGGACTCCCTCAGACGTCGGTGCGTTGGTGGTTCTTTGTGTCCGGGGGTGGGCGTCCGGGTACACACCGGCTCACTCCTTGGCGGCTGCTTATCGGGGCCTGGAGCCTGGGGCTCGCTTGGGCCACTTCGGAGGTGGGGTGCCCCCGGCCTCTCGGCCTGGGGCTCGGTCACTCAGGCACAGCTGGCTGCCGGCGGAGCTCACGGGCACGTCACTGCAGCCCCCCCTGGCTTCTGCTCCGTGGCTGCTGGGTGACCCCTCATCTGGGACTCTCCTCAGCTCTTTCTGGGACAGTGGCGCGGCTGCCCCTCTGTTGGTCTTCCTTGGTCTCTTGTGTTCTGGGGGCCTCTGGATGTCTGGGGTTTTGATCTCCTCCATACCTGCTTCATGCCCTGGAGGACGGGGCAGTGGCCCCCCACACCCTCTAGCAGATCATTACATGAGGGAACCTTTTAAGAAAACAAGCGCGTCCATGCTCACAGGTGTACACACGGGTGATCACACACACAAACTACACCCTTTTTGGCTCCTACCTCAATGCACACTGTGCTGTCGATCTTACGTGCTGCACAATAATGTTTAATATTTAGTATTTACTGTCATATTCCCATATATCATTGTGATGTGGTTTATTGTATTACTCTCGTTTTCTTCTGCTTGTTTTCTTTTTTCTTTCTCAACAGGTGATCCAGGTGATCGATATATGTATTTTTTTTTTTTTTTTTTTTTTTTTTCTTCTGCTTATTCTGTTGGTTTTTGTTTTTTGCCCTTCTCCCCCGTCCCTCTTCTCAACTGTTTTTCTTCCCCTCTTTCTTTCTCCCTTTTCTTTCCCCCAGTCAAGTCTGTCCCGTATTCAGCAAGTGAAAATAAAATAAAGAATAAAAGGTGAATCAAATGGACCATTACGGCAAAGCTGGGATGGTCAATTTGGTAAAGAAAATCCGTTGGGCATCTTTCTTCGCCTTTAGACAATAATTCTGATGGCAAAAGAACCAAACGGGACAGGCAAAAAAGAAAAAAAAAAAAAAAAAAAAAGTGAACAGCTGACAGGAGTGGTCAAAAATCTGCGTCTTCCTTCTCACATAAAACTGAACCAATCATTAAACGCTGATTCGATTTAACAAGGCTCATTATAGGAACCAGTACAGCCTCTCAGGGTGAACCACTGAACATTTCCTGCCTTGTTTTTCTGCTGTTTCTCTGGGTGACAGCATTGCAAACACTTTTAGCAATGGAATTAGTGCATTTCTTTTAAAAGGCTGGCTTCAGTTCTAGAGCTGGTTTGACATGCAATTAATTTGAAAATGTCTTGTAGAAAGGAAGCAGCAGGTGAGTTTAAACCACACTGCAGTCTGGCGGTCGTCCTCTCTTTGCTGCTTTTAGTGGTTCGAAAAAAACAGGAGCTGAGTGACAAGGATGCCCAGATGCAACAGAAGAAAAATGTTCGTATGTCTTTTGTGCCCACAGCTGTGAAGCTAATGGCCATATGTTTTTTGTTCTTTCAGTGATATGATTGGATTGCTGACTTTTTTCTAAAGCTGTATCATTTTGTCTTTACCAGTAGAGGAAATTCACTCAGCCAAAACAGATGAGAAGTCATGAAAATGGTATGAATGATGGGAAATTTTAGCATCTTTAGCATCTGTTCAATGACAATCGAGCTGACTCCATCTGCTGATGAAGCCCATGTGATTCACAGAATTGTTTCTGAAAGCCACAATAGTTGGGTGGCTATTCACAATACATTCAAACAACAAACCTGTATATGAAAGAGAGTTCATGTCTTTCTAATGTCCAGCGAGGGCGACTCTCTGGGTGCAAAAAGACTTCCAAATGTATAAAAGTTGATGACAAATGGACCCTTCAGCTCACCTGATTTATGACTCCAGTAAACACTTTCCAGATGACTTCATGGTCTCAATTACAAGAAATCTTAGCGAATACACTCAAATGTTTAATTTGAAAATGATGGACTCATTAAAGTAGTATATGTTAGCATATACAAGAATGTTTCACAGTCAGAGCCATCGCCTTGACATGTCTGGTTTCAAAACGTGAAGATGGCTCGAGTAAGGGTCAGGTGAGGGTAAGGAGCCTTTCTAAACAATGTTAGTGCTAAGTTTTTGAGCCTGGATATTTGTCTGTGAGGCAGATCACATTTTCCATCAGTTTTCCAGAAGCAGATGGCATTTGTTGTTTAGGATCATGTGATCAAATTTTCACTGATTTAACACCCCAGATATTTATATTCAGGGTCCTCTCTCACTTCTGTCACTGCCAAAATAAAGAGTGCAGTCTTTATGGTGCCTCCATGACACACTTGTATATTATCAGGTACTTAAAGCATTGATATCATCAGTTATATGAAACAGTGTAACACTACACTCCCACTTTAACTATGCTGAAGGCAGAAAGAGCCAATGAGTGGTTAAGAGTGGCCACTATAGCTATATTGACTGAGCCACTGTCTGTTTATATATAATGTAATAGCTCTTAATAGGCAGCATACTGTTGTATTTTAACTGGCACATAACCAAAAATAGTTCTGGGACTTACCCAGTTTTCTGTGCGTCTGCACGAGTCCCCTGGGTGCTCGCATGCTTCAATCAGGGGATCTAATGGCAAACAAAACTTGCTGATCTGTTACTTTTTTGTTCAGCAGAAGAACAATTAAACTAGAAGTAGAATTTAGACCTTATAGATGATTCCACCAACCATTTCAAGTTATAGTAAATATCTCTGCTTCTGTTTCTGAGTTATGGCCAAAGTAAGATCCGACCTTGGACACAAAATTTAATAGTTTAATCATTTTACCCTTTAAGGAGTTCTTCTGAAATTTTGTTCAAATTATCTTATAAATTCTATAACATTCTTTGACCACTAGATTAGAGAAAATTCATCCTAGAGTCCAAGAAAAATGCCCTGAAGGCCTTCAAAAGCATTCATGGGAATAAAATGGATGGCCACCCTGAAAAACATGTCTGCAGCCTCAGCTGTCACTAAATACAGAAATTAAAGCACTTCACGCGGTCTTTGACGACTTTGAGTTGTTAGAAAAAGAAAAATTGTTTAAAATACCCAGTGATTAAACTTTTTGTCTGTGGTGTTTTGCATGGTTATCAGTGATGAATGCTAATTATGTATTAAGACATGTGCATTCATTTGGGACAAATTTTTGCTAATACATATTTGATGTTCTAATAAATAGTACATTTAGTCATTCTTTGAAAAAAGGAAAAAGTGCATAAAAGTGTATTTTTATCCCTGATGTTGTTACAATTCTATGTTGTCAGCAAATTAATTAAACATGTGACCATAACAACAACAGCTATTTTTAAGCTAATATTAAGCCAGCTAATGCTACAGTCGTTTGTCCTAAAAATCTTATTAAGCATCACAGTCCATTAAAGTTACATCCACCTCAAAGGAAGTTTCATTAACGTAAGGTAACAGCAGCTAACAGAGGCTAACCGTGGCAGAAATAGCACTTATCCAAAGATAAGTTAGGATATCCTCAAGTACTCTGGTTAATACAAACATCAGAAGTGAACTTCACTGAGTCTTTGGTTTGTATCGGACTCCTTTCACCCAGTTTTACATCCTTCTCCAGAGGAAATAGATGTGGATATTGAAAGCCGAGGCAAACAGAGGACAGACAGCTACCCAAACATGAAAAAACAGGGTCTGGAGTCACTCTGCTGTCTGAGCGTCAGCAGAGTTTTTGAGGTGTCTTAGGAGGAAAAAATGTATTTAACTAATCTTTGTTTTATTTCTGATTTTATATGATTCAAACATGTTAAAAAATAGGGTTTACAATTTTTTGGCAGCCAAACAATAGAAACTTGTTGGTTGGCTGTAATGTGGTGCAGTCTAGATTTAATGTTTTTGATCTCTGTTAGCTGACTAAAAAAAGTTTATCCTACGGCAGCTACTGTAGCTAGGATTATGCATTTGAATTGGGAAGAAAACAAAATTCAGTTGTCTGCAGGTCTGGTATGTTGTGATGATAACACAGCTAAGTCACAGTCACATCAACCGTTTACACCACTTTCAAATTTTAGAAAACTTTAAAATATTAATTCTTAAAAACTTTACAAACACATAGACGGTAACAAAGAGATGGAAGTAACTACTGTGACGTCACCCGCTGGTTTCCCAAGTCCTGCTTTGATACCTCAAGATGAGCATTTCCGCCATCACCATCTTGTTTGCAGATGTGATGAGAAGGGGCGGGTCTTCGTGTGAAACCGCAGGCTCATTGGTGTTCCATATTCCAGTCTGGTAGAAATAGGGCTTCACTACATAAAATTAGCTTTCTTCTGGGTTGTTGCTGAATTAACAAACTTTTTTGTTGCAACATGAAGCAGAGTGTTGAAATGTTTAAAAGAAATCTTGACATCTAATCTGACCACTTGATTTAGATGTCACTATAGGACTTTATAGGAAAGTAAATCTATTACGCCATTAGTTATACTCTCAGACTGAGAAACATTAAAGAGAAATGAAGTTTCAGTTCCACATAAGAGAACGTTATTCACTGAGATGAAATAGTTGTAAACAAGTAACACATAAGGAACACAGTAACACACACCCACAGACACACACAGAACACACAGGAGATAACACTCCCACACACAAACCCACCACAGAGCAGCCGTCCTGTTACTGAAGTGGATTAGCTTCCACAATGCCATCCTTTATTCCCGATGGAATGTGACTTTTTGGGAAAAGAGGACCCCCACACCCCCCTCCTCCCTGCACAAGCCCTCCAGCACTACATCCACCAATCAGCTCTAACCTCCAACTATTTTCACTTTTTAAAAACAATATCATCAATCAAGGCAGGTGGGCGGCTGTCAGGGAGCAGGAACGCCCCACTTAGCCGTCACATGGCGGCGATTATTGTGCTCATCGCGGGTAGTGGGAAGGGAGGGGACGTGGGTTATGACAGAGTCTGTTGTCTGTGCTGGCAGATCGATTAAGCCGTCCACAAACAACAACACAGACGGGCTGTTTTTGTCTTTTATTGACGTTCCAATTAAAACTGTATTAACTGTAAAATATGTTTTGGACATAAAGTATGAGTGGCACGACAGAGCGATCAGGAAGCTGATATTAAGATGTGCTATTGATCGGAGGAGCTAATTTAGAGGGAAATAACGACTATGTGTCATTACAGAGCAGAGCAGGTAAGGTGGAGCAAGAAGGGTTGCTTCTAATGACCAAATTGCTTCAGTAATGGCTCGTCTAACATAAATATAGAGAAAAGGAAGTGCTTTCCAACTTTAATGGTGGACAGTTGCCTGTAGATCACCTGTGGATGTAAAGCAGGTTACGTTTAATTTTCTATTTGCATTTTAAAAGAGCGGATAAAGCTCCCATTGAGATTCTGCAGCAGCAGCATCAGTTTGATGCAACACACACCCCTAAAACAGGATTGAGGTCAAGTAAGCAGCAAGTGAAAGGAGTGAATCTTGTTAAAGCATTTTTAGCCTCTCTGTGCCCCTGCTGTGTGAGCAGGCTTTACCCACAATCCATCACTTTCACTTAGTTTGCGCTTTTTGCTCACATGGCGTGAGTCACAAAGAAAGGGAATAAAGAAATCATCCGTTTCACAGCCAAGAAAATGTGGCAGTTTAGCTGCAGAATATGACGTATGTGTGCGTGAGCTAGCATCCTGGATCCTACACAGATTGTGTTAGAGGGGCATTGTTAATGGGAATGTAACGTGACTCACACATAATAAAAGAGTGTGACTTTAAATAAGAGGAAAGTCACACGTTCACAGACGCAAACAGAGTTTCCATCCAAATATAGGCAAAAATGGAGGCAACAAATCAAGAAAATCTCCAGAAGATCCAATTGTGTTGAAATAAAAGGAGCTGCTCTCCCTGATTTTCACTGTAGTGCCATTTATAGAAGAGAAGAACAATGATGAACTTGAAATGAAGGAGTGTTTTGGGGGCATGTTACACTTTCCCTATTGCTCAGAACTCCTTATTTAATGTGTTTGCTGTTTCCACTGCTTTTGCTTCTTTTGTCTCTATTTTTCTTTTGGGTAGTAAGAGTTTAAAAAACACAGAAAGGAGTGGCTGTTAGTCCACAGAATCAGTCAGGATCCTCACTAGTTTAGGAAATGCTGTATGGTGTGATAATGATACTGTTAAGCTATGTAAAATAATACATGCAAAAGTAAACATGTTCTGAATCACATTTGTTGTTGTGTTTAAGATAATCTCAACAGATATTTGGATAGTTTGATGTTGAATCATTTGTTAGCAGTGGTAGCTGCTGCAGAGTAGTAAAGTGCAGAGTAGGGTACGATGACCTCTGGAGAACGGCAGGGTGCTGTTTAGGGTCAGGTCCACTTTGACCTCTTTATTTGGAATCATGAAAATGAAATCTAACATTAGAAAAGTAGCATCGTCTGGTTTCTGAAACTGTTCTTGTTTAGCATGTGGCTGCAGTGCAAACCAGAACCTAACATGGAGCTTAGGATATCCACAGCCACCAGATTTGATACTTGATGATGTGCATTATCAAGTGAGCCGCCCTGAGAAAAACAGATTAGAGTCAAAGTTGGTGAAAAAAATGAAATATTACTTTATGGCTCCAAAAATGTGGATGTCATTTACATTGTGTATTTTGGGAGCCACACAGACAGAAACAAGTCAGAGTAAGCTTTGATGAATGAGTTTGTGTGTGACTGCATGAACTTCAGAGTGTATACATATGGGCTCTGTGTGTGTTTGTGTGTGTGTTTCCCCGCCACCAGCGTCCAGCAGCGGGGGATCAGTGGACCAGATGTGTGTGATTTATGGCGTGGCAGAAGCTGCGGTGGCGAAGCCTCCAACGTGTTAGACATTATGAGCCACAGATGGAGACCAACGGCGTTCGCACCATCAGGATTCACCCTGCCCTTTCTTTCATCTACACTCACAGCGCTGTTTTTGCATATGTATGTGTGTGTGTGTGGAGTCTCACCCAATGATGACCTCGCTGTTGTATTTTCAACAGCATCTTCCAAAGTGGCGCTGGTCCATATGGCTATGGAAGACGCTGGGTGTTCATATGTCATCCGTGTTTCATCCACGACCTCGGAGAGCAGATGAGCTGAGGAACAGAATGGGGAGTTAAAGAGGAAGAATAAGACAAAAAAGGCTAAAATGATATTCACGCGCACCTCATTATTCCCTGGAAATCTCGTAGTGTCAACTTAATGCCCCCAGATTTCTTCTAAGGAGGATGAAAGGGTGGGGTTGAGGGTTGGAGGGGCAGGATGTAGTCACTCAAACTGTCACCGGTTCTGATTAATGCTTTTTCTCCTCCAGGGCAACTTCCTCCTGCAGCTTCTCTCCATCCATCCATCCATCTATTCCTCCACCCTGCTACCCCAGCCTCTATTTATTTGTCCTCCCCTCCATCCATCCCTCCATCCATCCTTCCATCCATCTATCCTTGCTGTCATATTCATAAATCAGACCCCACATTGATTTTCCTGCCTGCCCAGAGGCAATCAAAAACTTTTCTTTTAATATGACTTAAACCATCGCGCCTTGGCTGGTGTGCAGCAAATTGATTTTCAAAGGCCTTGGCTTTTATTTTGTTAGCGAGTCGTTAACGGCAGATTTTAGAATTCAGCATAATAATCACAGATGGTGAGTTATTCAGATTTCAGCGTACTTACTTCTCTTTTTTCCTCTGCTTAACACAAACAGCAGCAGGCAGCAGGATGACAGCAGGAAAATAGATATTGCACAAAATTACATTCAGCATTACAGCTGCTCATATTCTGTTTAAAAAAGAAGATATTGACCACTATAGGGCAAACTGTGAAAATGTGTTACATTTGTAATATAATTTAGACATTTTGAGCATGATTCATATAGCTAAACTGGAATTTCTGTACTTTTCTATTGACTTTTCTCCCCCAGAGCAAAACGGTACAGAAGTAAAAAGCTAGAGACTGTTTTTTTGTGCTTAACAGACACTGATTTTCTACTAAAAGTGATATTTAGATGAGAAATTAAGCTATGAGCTGTGGGTGCATCACACAGATGCACAAAACAAGCCACCTCCACTCAAAGACACCTGAATAGAAATCAGTGGGAGAAAACTGACATGCTAAAAGATGCATGAGTGAGCACGGGTTCACAACCATTTCAGAAGAATTGTGAAACATTTCCATGCTTTAAAATGAAAGCTGTGGCTCCCTTCCAGTTTAGAGTTAAAGTAAACATCCAAGCTGGGTCCAAGATGACTCCTGCACTGTGGGGTTTGCTTTGTGTCAGGTATCTGCAATAAAGATCCTCCAAAAACGTCCAACACCAGATCAGAGGGGTCCAGTTCACTGACTCCAATTAGCCGAGGGGTGGAAGTCAAACGGGGAGCTAGCAGCTTCAGCCACTTGTGTTTGTCTTTATATAGATTGAAAAAATTAGAGTGTTATGGTTCAAAGGGGGTGAAACAGCTACAGATATTTTCTGTAAAAACTTCATTTAAAAAATAAGAAATATAATCTAAGTAAAGATCTTCAGTTGTTAATGTCACATGATTATCTAATCATAAAAGTGCGACAGGGCCTTGAGAAAATAATTCCGGACCCTAATTTTTTTTATTATCATTCATTTCATGCTGTGTTTCAGTGGTGCAATTTCCAGTCTTATTCTGTTAATCAAATTCTAACAAATGTCACAGCTGGCAGCTTTGCCCAGTTGGTAATCCAGCCTTGATGGAATTAAAGTAAATTAGAGCCTGTTCCCCTCTGCTTAGGGCCATCCCGATAGACTTTAAAATGAGTATCAGGATTCTAATCCGTTCCTCAGACTGATATCCAAGCATCCTTTCACCGAGTTGTCTGACAGCGTGTCAGTCGGGTTAAATGACCACATGTTTCAGCACTGTGGCCGCCATGCAACACACCATCACTGCCACTTTGCTGTTTCCCTTCGCCCTCCTCCTCCTAACACGGTGAGGACTTGTGCATCCTAACCGTGTTAGGAGGAGGATTAATGCCGCAGCGAGTCTGGAGCGCGAGCGAGGTAGAGGAATCGAGGAGACGCTAATACTGACTGACATAGAGGGAGGTTACAGACGAATAAAGAAAGGAAAAGAATGAGCGCATAGTCTTGTTGAACACAGAGGAAGTCGAGTGTGCGAGGGTTTAAAGGCACGGAGAAAGAGACAGATGAGGCTCAGACTCAGCTGACAGGTGTAATTGGAATCTAAATGGCGGGGAGTGACGGGGACTGACAGAAGCTTAAACCTCCACAGTGCCGCCTCTCCCTCCCAACATATCCCACCAAAAGGAAAGAACAAAAACCACACAGCAGCTCCAGGCTGTGACCCCAGTGCTTCCTCCGCCTCGCTCTGTGACCCGGCATCTGCATCTCAAATCTGCTCAGTGACTACAGAGCAAAGAAATCTGTGCAGAAGAGCCTCTGAGCCTCCTGACATGAGGTCAGTTCTTCTTTTGGTTGCTTTGTCAGATAAAGACATCTATCATGACACAAAGTCTTTTCTTTACAAACATACATCTAATTTCCATCAGCATAAACGGTCTCCTAGCCTCCTGTACCAAATCAGTGCGCTTTAGAAGACAGGTTTCCAGTCTCCTACAGCTAGCACCATGTTAGCAATACACTTTGATTTCCTTGACAGTCTTTTTAGAGAAGGAGAAATATGGTGGGAAATTTACATCTGTATTGGTACAGATACGTTTTTGTCAAACTCTTTTTTTGCTTGGGACCAGTGCTAGCAGTACAGATGCTCGTAGAAATGTTCCTGGACATAATTTACTGGTTCAAATGGGACTAGTCAACTAGTCTAAAAGACAGAAAACACTCAAACTAATCAGTTATTGACAAGGATGAAGACATTTTGTCAGGGTCCCCGTGTCTACCCGGCTGGCTCAGTGTGGCTACATGTGTTTTTGTTTTGATTTTGCTCCTGCTCTCTCTCTCCCTCCCTCTCTGTCCCTCCGTCTTCTCGCTGCCTGGGTGGAGCTCATCTCGGGCTCCCGCCCTTTGGCCCACGCACCTGTCTGCAATCACACACCTGAGCCTCGTTACCTGGCAGTTGTCTGGCTGCTACTTAGATGGCTGCTCAGTATCACTCGTCGCTGGACCGTTACCGACTGTTGTTAGTAAAATCCCAGCTAGTTTTGATCTCTTGTCTTCTTTGTGATGAGTAAACTCTATTGTCTGGAGTGTGGAGCGTTTTCTTCCCCCCCCCCCGTTGAGGATCCCTGGTGCCCCGCCTGTTCCCTCACCTTGTACATAGTTCACCTGGTGTGTTGCATTCAATAAAGACTGTTAACTGCCTTCCCAAGTCTGCGCCTGAGTTCAGTCAGTCTTGACAGAATTGTCTGTAGAGTGTGTGTAGGAGCACACACACACACACACACACAAAGCATTAATTTCATTCTTAGGTAATCAAATTGTGTTTTAAATATTGCTGAAATGTTTGTACCCGCTGCAGACACACTGTGTTCGATTAGTTTGCTTCGCTAGACTAACATCAACAGGGTTAGGCCATCTTTCTTGGAGGCTGGAGTCCACACTCCTCTGCTCAGTGTGATAACATTACTTTGGTTGTGTTGACAGACAAAGATTTACTAAATCAAAGTCCTGCAGAATCCATCATCTGCTCACTTTCAACTTCCTGTCACAGAGAGAAAAGACACTTCTGTCTGGATGATGAGGGATCATCCATGGTCATTGGTACCTGTCCAATCAAGGAGACATTAATCCCTAAATTGATATCATGATTAGATTCATAATAAACTGAATTAAGTCAAGGCTGTTGTTTCTTCACTTTATAACTCTTGTTCACTTTTGAAGGGTAGACACTATCAATAAACATAAGACATTGGCTTTAAACAGTCATTCTTTTGCATTTTGTGCTCTAATGCACGGCAATCAAAAAATAATCCCCTGGCCCATCCGGTCTCACCTCACGCCACACCGTTTGGGAGCTAGTTGTTCACAGCAAACTTTTTTCCCCACCTCAAACAGATGAAGTTGCACTGCTGTATCCTCTGATTATGAAACCACTCAACATGTGTCCTCTCCACACATCTCCTCTGTAGTTTTAATAACTCTGCACCTGGAGAGTTGCAGCTCTTGTTAAGTAAATCCAGCCTGACCAAAAGCTAGCACCAGAAGCTGCACTGAGTCGCACATTCAAATGTGGGCGTATGAAAAGTGGCAAGTTGCTGGTGTTCTGTTAGTGGGGTAATACAGGAACACTGTTCCCATGGCAACAGCGTTAACGCACATGCAAACACACGTTTATCAATTTGCCTCTCTCTCTCTCACACACACACATGCACGCACACTCACCCCATTGGATCTAATTAGCCAGAAAGCTGACAAGGAGATGCTAACGCTGCTAATGGCTGGATGCGAAAGGAACAGACGGTTTGGAAATGGCAAAGCTTCATCTTGTTGATCCGCCTCCTGTTTTTCCGCTCATCCTCCCGTTTCTCTCCCGCTTCCCTCTTGTTCATGGTCATTGTAGGCCCTCCACTTTTGTAAACATGGATGTTATGAAAGCCCTTTGAAAAGACTTAAGAGCCCGAATGTGAATTGAGGATGTGCACTGACGTATGCCAGCCCCACTGAGTCGGCTTTCTAAAACACGCACAGGAAGCATCTCCAGTACATTAGCACACCCGTAAGGTCCATTAGAACCTAGAAAGCAGAGGAAAATATCACTGTGTGGAAAGAATAGATATTTTCTGACTGTGCTATGTACCTGTGTAAAAGCACGAGTACTGAAGACAAAATAACAAAAAGAACAGGGATCTGTACTCCATCTGTTATTTTTGGTACACGCTGGACTTAATATTGATTCGTTAGGGCTAGCTAAAGCTCCATTCACAAATAAGTGACAAAAACAAGCCAAATTACCAGCGTTGCATAACTAACGTGTTAGCAAGCATACTACTGACAGATCTAACCAACACAAACCAATGTGAAAATGTGAGCTGAGGTAAATTCTTACAACATCTGATAAATTTTAGTCCACTATTGAGACTCTTTCAGGATCTGTTTTAGCCTTCATAAGATCTCAAGAACTTTGAACAAGAACTCCTGCTGTGTGTGTGTGTGTGTGTGCGTGTGCGTGTGTGACAAAGTGCTTTGGTTTTTTCAGTCACAGGTCCTTATATATTGGAGACGTCAGATAAGCCAAATCTGGCCCACTTATTCAGCCATAGGTAGCTCACATATGCCCAAAACACATGGTCATGATTTACCCTTCATTTGCGCTATTATTTTATTGGGTATTTTTCCCATTTTGGTTCGTCTATACAAAAGGTATATTCGCTTATGTGAGATCACAGTTCTGGGGCATTTAGTTGAATCATGGCCAATCTTTCCTGGTACCCCCTCAGAGCCAAGGGCAGCAGGCGTCTTTGTGGACCCTCCATCTTGCACCAAAATGAGTCGGGGAGGGGGGCTTTTTCTGCATCTGCTCTGTTCTGAATTATGTCGTCCAAACTGCCTCACCTCTGACATTTTCTTTCTTTAATCCCTCCAAAGAAAAGTAGCATCGCTCATTTTCTTGGAACAGTCTTCATACAGTAATAACCATAATTAACATGCCATTGTTGCTTATTTGGGTTTGATTGCCATGGTAACTGATTCACCTAAGCTGGCTGGAGGAGGCAGCCCTGCAGACCCTTAAACTGCCGCACAGTAAGCTATGTGAAGGAGAGGGAGAATAAAAGAGAAAGAATGTATGAAGGAGGGAGAGACTGTGAGAGATGGGCAGAGAGGGGAAACATACAGGGGGGAGAGATGGAAGAGAAGAAAGAGAGAGACCGACTAAAGAGGGAATATGAGAGAATAGAACAGGGAACAAGGAGAAGTCCTTCATGCTCGATTCACTGGGATTAAAATAAAGATGTTGGCTGCAGGGTGGCCACAGATCCTCCTGCATGATGCACAGCCAAGCCTTGCAGTATATCTTTAGCTTAGATATTAAATTACATAAAGAATTAAATAAAGGATAGAGTATGAATGCAATGTAAAAGATTAAACATGAATATTACTGTAATGAGTAGATAAAGAAAAAGATGAAGAATGATACACAGTTAAAAATTCTGATAAAAAGCAATACAAAGATACAACCTTCAGACTTCTAATGGAAATAAAAATGCACACAGTGATGCACGCTACTGCTCCTTTTCTGCTTTTTCTTCCCTTTCAGCCACCTTTAAAGCAGCCTCACTATCAGCACAGCAACCCTGCTGAGGAAACACTGAGCAGTCAGCTCCACAAGTTCCTGGAGGGACTGCATATAAAAAAAAAAGGCTGGTTAATGCCAATTTATTTAACCCCCCCCCCCCCCCTCCCTAAAACTCACATTTTTATTTGTGGACTTTACTAGAGTAGCTTTGCATTATTCACAGATCAAAATAACCCTTCTTTATGTTATTGTTTTGGTCTGTGGGTTTATGTGTGCTTATTTTGGGTTTGCTGGTTATTAAGAATTTTTTTAGTTTGCTTTTCTTAGTTGTTCTTGAAATGTAGTTTTGGATTACTACTGCAGGGTGAGATTTTGTTATGCTCTTAATGATTTTTAAGGTAGTCTGAGTTTTCTTCTTTTTGTGTTTAAGCTTATTCTGGTACAAGTCTAGTCTCCTTAGTCTTTGTCTTTGTATTAGATGTTTCCCTGTTCGGTTTCTTTCTGTTTTATTTTGTTAGTCATCTGTTCCTTGTGCTGTGTCTTTTATTTTATTTCCTGTCTTGTTACCTTGATTAGGTTCAGGTGTTTCCACTCCCCCTGATTAGACCTATATACACTGATCAGGCATAACATCATGACCACTGACAAGTGAAGAGAATAACAATGATTAGCTCTTCACTGTGGCACCTGTTATTGAGTGGGATATACTGGAGAGCAAGTGAACATTTTGTCC
Source organism: Neolamprologus multifasciatus (assembly GCF_963576455.1). Taxonomy (NCBI): domain Eukaryota; kingdom Metazoa; phylum Chordata; class Actinopteri; order Cichliformes; family Cichlidae; genus Neolamprologus; species Neolamprologus multifasciatus. The sequence continues at coordinate 26,974,587 of NC_140454.1, forward strand.
TCAAAGTTGATGTATTTGAACCAGGAAAAAAAAGGCAAGTGTAAGGATTTTGAGCGAGTTTGAAAAGGGACAATCCAAAACTGCAGCTCTTGCGAAGTGTTCTCGGTCTGCAGTGGTCATAATCTATCAAAATTGGTCCAAGGAAGAAACAGTGGTGAACTAGCGACAGGATCACATGTAGCCATGACCATGATGGATTGCCCGTGTGGTCCAATCCAACAAGTAAGCTACTGTAACTCAAATTGCCAAATATCCTCATGCTGTTTCTGATGGAAAGATGTCAGAATACACAGTGCATCACAGTTTGCAGTGTGTGGGTCTGCATAGCTGCAGACTAGTCAGGGTGCCCATGCTGACCCCTTCCTACTGCCAAAAGGTCCAACATGGGTACACGAGTATCAGAGCTGGAGCATGGAGCAGTGGAAGAAGGTGGCCTGATTAATCATGTGTTCTTTTACATCAGATGGATGGTTGGGTGTTTGTGGGGAATACCCGGAACCAGGATATTCTATGGTAAGAAGGCAAGTCAGCAGAGGCAGTGTGATGGTTTAGGCAGTGGTCTGCTGGAAAACCTTGTCATGCCATCCATGTGGATGTACTTTGACACCTATCATCTACCTAAGCATTGTTCTACACCCTTTAATGGAATCGATAATCCTTGATGGAGTTTTGTTCAGCAGGATAACGTGCCCTAACACAAAGCAAAAATGGTTCAGGAATAAAACAATGAGTTTGAGGTCTTGACCAAATTCCTAAGATTTTAGTCCAATTGAACATTTGTGGTGATGTAGTGGACTAACAGGCCCAATTCATGGAGGCCCCAGCTCGTAACTTACAGTTAAAGGGCCACCTGAAACAGAGTTAAAGGATGTGTTTCTAAGATCTTGGTGCCAGATACCACAGCACACCTTCAGGGGTGGAATAACATCTGGCTGCCCGTGGGTGGGGCCTATTTCCCTGAGATGACTGTTTCAGAAATCACCAACATCATACAGATGGCCATGTTTAATATGGACCACTACCACAGAAAAAGGATAGATATGATAGAAATCTATGACTTATTTAACCATAGGCCTCATTTCTCTAGACCTATATTTCTCACTTTCTAAGTTCTGCTAAATACTAGATGGATCACTGTAACATAATTCTCCACATCGATCAAACAAGAGTCTACATTTCTCCACTACTCCATCTCTGTGCTCCATTTAATCAGAGAGCGCTAATCCAGCACCCTGACAGTCTGTTAACCATCCAGATAGATACAAAAAGAATCATAACCGGCTTCATATCTTTGTTTTCATGTGACTGATACTGACTGTCAGGCTGCAATAAACCACCTGAATGTCTTTTTATTCTCCTTGAAGTGAAACATCTTTTGGGTTGCCAGGTTACAGCAGGCTGAAAACCTGCTGCGGTGGGTGGTAAAACTAACGGGGAAGCCAACACAAAGAGAAGTCATAATGGAGAGTTTCTATACCAGACATGAGTTAGGTTCCACAGATAATAAAAACCAACTCATTGTGTTATGTTATATAACCATTTCATAGGGTTAATAACAGCTGTTAACTTCCATTTAACATAAAACCATCACTGTCATTTTGTAGTCTAGAACTAAACATGCAAAGCTATATCAGAGTCCCAGAGTAAAAAATATGAAGATGGAAATGATCAGATAGGTCACCTTTAAGAATTACCAACTAAACCGGGGAGGTTATATCCTCAGCTGGATTTGGAATACCTCTGTGTCGCCACAGAAAGACGAGCCAGGAGTGGCAACCCAAATACAGGACATCTGTCTGAATGTCACAAAAGTCTGAAACATTGAAAGTCTAAAAAAAGAAATAAAAGAACTAGAAAGACACAAAAATCATTGGAACCATTAGGGTCCTAAACAAGGAGGCATTTTCTACAAACCCAGGACATCTTTCCATTGCAATCAGATGACCCCCTATGAGCAAGCACAAGCAACACTAGAATGGGAAGGAAAATCTCCCTTTTAAAAGAAGGAAACCATCAGCAGAACCAACCTCTGGGAGTGACAGGCATCTGCCATGACTGGTTGGGGATGAGAGGCTGGAGAGATGAGGAATTAGATGAATTACTTAAAAAAGAAACTAAAAAAAAAAACAGTGTATCAGCCCCCAGATGTACTGGAGCTGATTCTACAGAAGATGGGTCTGAAAACTGGAGGCTGTCACATACTGTCCTTTTAACCTCAAGTAAGCCAACAGACTGAGAGCAAAGTGCTCTGCTGGGGGTGACATGGTACTATGAGGTCTTTAAACCACTAAAATTAAACCGGGAAGACAAAAGACGAGTTCACATAAGGACTACTGGGTTGGACAGACAGCACAAAATTTGGCTGCTGCACTCTGCATGTCCTATAACCCTTTTTCTGCTGTTCATGGTCTTCACGTGCACTCGATGCACCTGCTCTCTCTCTCTTTCCACAAATGCATTTAAGCAAAAAGAACGTGTTTCAGAGCACAGCGCAAGGCGTGCTGCTTCATGTGTGAAAGGCCCTAAAGGCACCAACACAAAGTCAAAACAAAGAGATCCAAAGACAGAGACACTGGGAAAATAATAAACTCAGAGAGATGAAAAATAATCTGAATATAATCCAAGCAGGAACCAAAATTCAAACAAGAAAGGAGGAGGACAGGAGGAGGGGTTCGGGGAGAGAGGAGAGGGAGGTTTGGGTATTTTTACTTAGAGCGCTGCTATGGAAACTGGACCTGGAGCAGAGAGATGGTATTAGAGATCTGAAATTAACATCTGAAATTAATAAATAATTTATGATAAGCTTGTCCCAGTTGATATTGGGCTATAAGTGGCGTTCACCCTGCACAGATCGCAGGTCCCCTTCAGAGCCCACAGAAACTGTTATTTTTTCTAAACTTTAAAAATGTTAGTCGATGCTTCTTTTTTTTTTTCTTTTTTTCTTTTTTTTTTTTTTTGCCTGTCCCGTTTGGCTCTTATGCCATCCGAATTATTGTCTAAAGGCGAAGAAAGATGCCCAACGGATGCCTCACAATGATATATGGGAATATGACAGTAAATACTAAATATTAAACATTATTGTGCAGCACGTAAGATCGACAGCACAGTGTGCTTTGAGGTAGGAGCCAAAAAGGGTGTAGTTTGTGTGTGTGATCACCCGTGTGTACACCTGTGAGCATGGACGCGCTTGTTTTTTAAAAGGTTCCTTCATGTAATGATCTGCTAGAGGATGTGGGGGGCCACTGCCCCGTCCTCCAGGGCATGAAGCAGGTATGGAGGAGATCAAAACTCCAGACATCCAGAGGCCCGCAGAACACAAGAGACCAAGGAAGACCAACAGAGGGGCAGCCGTGCCACTGTCCCAGAAAGAGCTGAGGAGAGTCCCAGATGAGGGGTCATTCAGCAGCCACGGAGCAGAAGCCAGGGGGGGTTGCAGTGACATGCCCGTGAGCTCCGCCGGCAGCCAGCTGTGCCTGAGTGACCGAGCCCCAGGCCGAGAGGCCGGGGGCACCCCACCTCCGAAGTGGCCTGAGCAAGCCCCAGGCTCCAGGCCCCTATACGCCACCGCCAAGGAGTGAGCCGGTGTGTACCTAGACACCCATCCCCGGACACAAAGAACCACCAACGCACCGATGTCTGAGGGAGTCCGCCCCCGGCAGGGGAAGTGGTGGGGGGAAATAGGCCCCCAAACCTTGGAGGGCCTGAGATGTCCTCAGAGAGGTGGCGTCTGATACCCAACCTGACATATAGACACAGACATACAGGCACACACAGATACAAACATCCATTCCCACCCTCATGCTCTCATATGCACTTACTTCACACTCAACCAACGTGGAGACAGACATAAAGAGACGCTGTACACACAATCACACTCCCCAAGCGTACTCTACGAACCAGGTCTAGGTACCCTTGCCCCTGGAGGGGGGAACTGCACCCAGACCCAGGTGGTGTTACCCTTTTCCCTGCGGTGGGGAGAAGCAGACAGTCCCGACTCCGCAGCAGCAGGGAGGCCCCACATTCCGGACCCCAGTCGGACGGCCAACTCCTCCTCCTAGCCCCCCCGCTCCAGCAGGCCACAGAGAACGGGGGTGAGAGAAGACTCGGATGCTTCTTTCCTTAACAAACACATTTTTATTTCAGCCTTTCATGACTCATGGGCACCTGTTATTGCATTAAGTGTGATTATAGATTTGAAAACTGTGTGGTGCCAACTTGGATATTCATCTTGCTCTAACAAGGAGTTTTATACCCTTATATGCATTCGTCTATAATCAGAAGTTTGTTTTAGAGTTCTTGCGTTCACTAATTGTACCTCTTGCTGTTTACGGGTCTGTGTGTTTTCTAATGAATCCCTTTGGACATTACAGCTTCCGTAAATCAGCTCTGAATTATAGTTTGTCTGGCTCATGCTGGCCTTCATTGATTTTACCCAGACTGCTGCATCCTGTGTCGTGAGGACAAACAAACTGAGAGGACAGTGATGCGCAGAGTAAATCCGCCACGGTCAAGTGTGTGTTTCCATTTCTGAATTTGTGTCTGAGGAGGGTCAGACGGGCCGGAGGACGTGGTGAATAAATCATGAGCTCTCTGATCGCTTCTGGAAGAACATTTATCCTGCAAAGAAGAAGCAAACTTCATCCTCGCAAATCTCCATGTTCTCACTAATTCTGTCTCGCACGCTCACAGGATCACTCTGGTCTTGCTGGCTGCCAGTCTCCAGCCTTTCAGTCTCATCTCACCATGACTCACTGCACAGAGGGCTAAGCATATCAGGAAAGACAAATTGAATCACACAAATGAGACCTGACACGGCCTGTATTAGATTCTGACGTGTAGGAGTGAGTGAGATGTTTGGGCTGCGGGTCATGTGTGAATGTGATCCATGTTTGGGTTTACTTTGGCCAGAGGTGTTCTGCTTTGATGTGTGCTCCTCCACGGCTCCGTTTAACCTGCACTGGTTTATTTGCCTCCAGCTAGTTTTATCTTGTTACCTCCCTTCATTCCTGTGTTAACCTGTAAGTGCGTGTGTGCATCAGAAAAGAAAAAAAGCAAACATCATTTTAGGGAAACAAGTCCTGAAGACGTTTTCTGTTCCTCTGCACAGGAAATGGGTGAGAATGCAGCGGTGACAGCATTTCATTGAGCGTGTGAGTGAATCCGCCGCTCTCTGCAGGGGACAGCACAAGTAGCAGCAATAAGTGAAGAGGAGAGATGATGGCAAAGTGAGCAGCTCTGTTCAAACAGCCAGCATTTGGAGTGACAGCTGGAGCCTATTTACTGAGGAGTGTGAGGATGTGTTGTGTTACTGCAGAGCAAAGTGACACAGACACCAACCTAGAGACACACGAGCACGACACACGCAGCCATGCTAGCTTTAAAATGGTGACTAAACAATCCACAAAAATATTCTACAATTTCACTCACGAAATCAAAGATGCAGTGTTCATGACTGATTTCACTTCACACTTTCAAACTGCAAAATTCATGCAAATAAACATACACTCAACACTATACAGACTGTATAACAATTGCAGGCTTTCACCTGGGGAAAAACAGCTAATCATGGGGTAATAAGAATGTTAAGGTCAACAAGTGGCTTGAACATAGGAACAACCAAACATAATAACCATGATGCCTCTGTTACTCCAGTAGGCATAGGTTCAAATTACACATCCTTTAGTGTATATGTAAAATAACCAAGCTAAGATCCTGCAGGGACTTCCACATACTGATGGATAAACTGGTGTTGACTCAACCAGACATACCAACCAGATCAACCAGACATAGCAGTGGTGGACAAGCGGAACAAGAAGGGTGTAGTTATAGATGTAGCTATACCAAGCTATAGCAAATCAGGAAGAAGGAACACAAGAAGCTCCAGAAATGCCAGGGCCTGAGAGAGGAACTCGAGAAGATGTGGAGGGTAAAGGCAACAGGGTCACCATGGTAATGGAGTGACCCCCGAACTGGGTGACTGGCTCCAGCAGATCCCAGGAATTACATCCGAGTTCTCTGTCCAGACGAGTGCAGTTCTAGGAACACCAAAGATACAGGACCCTCATGTATGTGAAGGTTCTCAGTTATCCAGGTCATCGTAATATGAGGAGCTTGGAAAGAAAAGCTTCTGGACCTCTTTAAGTTTCTTGAAGCTTCTCTGATCCGAAGCTTCTTCAGTTATAGGGTCAAATGACCTTAGAACTGAAGAAGCTTCTCGGATGAGAGGTGAAATGTCTTCAAGCACCCTAAAGGAGTCCAGACGCTTTTCTTTCCAAGCTCCTTAGAATACAGGACCCTCAAGCTCCCAGGCCTCTGGTACCGGACCCGAGCTTGAAGGATAAAAATCGTCTGCAGGCCGAGTGGGGAATTTTATACATATTGTCAGTAATATGAGTCCAGAGGTCCAGTTCAAGGACTTCAATTAGCTGAGATGAATCCTGGCAGACAGGTTGCCACTGCAGCCACCTGTATTGCCACTGACCTGTCAGTCAATGAGCCACACCCCTAATAATAGAAATGTTGAACATGAGGTGAATTATTTAAAAAAGTTAACTTTTCTGTCAGTTAGGACATATGATGATGTAGGGTCAAGGGAAGAAGCCCCTCTAGAAGCCTGTACTATTCAAACACTCACCAGCAAATGTCTGAGCGGCAGTGAAACTGTTAAAGTCGTGACACACATGGAAACGAAGACCGTTGAAATTGGTTGGGTAGAGCGCTGAGACACAACTTTCCAGCAGCCAAAGCAATCACTATAATGTGTTTGGTGTAGCACCTTCTTTGGCACCTTCAGCAACCTCCAGGAACCACTTACTAACCAGTTGGGGAATATAGATTTTCCCCTGGCGACCAGTGACTATATTATCCAGTATGGTGGACAACTCTCAAGCTATGTGCACATGACATCATGTAAGATACCTCTATTGAAACCAGAGTATTTTTGTACCTACCAGTAGCATTTGCTATAAAGTTTGACATTTTTATGTATTTTCTGGGCATTTTTAGCCTTTATTGGACAGTAAAGTCAGAGGTGTGTGTGAGGAGAACACACAGGAGATGTTCTGGAGTGGACTCCAGCCTCAACCCTTTTATGGCAAATATGTGGACTGCTTAATGAGGTGATCTGTATCAGTGCCCGAGCTTGACATTTTAACATCTCGTCTATGGGGACAAAACAGCCAAACACCATGACAGAGGTACTACTCTGTCCATAACTATAAAACAGTCTAGAACAAATAATAAATAATAAAGGCACACATTAAAAAAAGATTAGCGTCAGAGGACATCATTAGATGATGATGAGCCATCCAGAAAAAGCCACATCGCCCTTTGAAGGTGGTCAAAAACAATCTAGCATAACATGAGAATAGAAGTACGGATCGTGTGTTACGTGTTAGGAGCTGGAAATTTAAAAACAATGGTGAAATTACAGATGACTGACACCTACTTCCTTCCACTCCATGACTCCACTGCCAGTTTATACATCAGGGAAAAACGAGAAAACTTCACTCGACACAAAGATGGAAAAGAGCCACTCTCTTCTATTCACTTTAGTTTGCTCTGAGATCCAAAGTGCTTCTTGATTCAGAGTCAGCTCTCTAAAAGAACATTTCCACTAACATCTAGTTTTAATGTTTTAATGCCACTGGAGCCATAAATACAATGAAGTGCCTTCAGCTAAAAGCACGGTATTTATTAATCCGACTGTGCTGTGCAAGGGAGTTCTCCAAAAGAAAGAAATGTGAGTTCAATTGCTGTACGAGAGCAGCTATCAGCACACAGTATATCTTTGTAAATTACTCGAGCAATTAGCATTAGCAAAAATGCTAGCATTGATTAGAGCAGCTTCCACTTTCCCGCAGGCAGACAAGTCGCCGGTTGTGCTTTGAGCCTGTTGTACAGCGTCTCTGCAGCTCAATGTGTTTCTGCTGATTTGCGTCTGTCAATAAAAATTACGGCTGTGCTGTGTGCAGGCAGCTAACAGAGGATGCAGAATTTAGTGAAATTAATAGAGATGGTTAATCTTTTCATGTGTAAATACGCTGATTTAAACATGAAACAAACAGCATGAATTGCATTTCACAAACACAAGGTTGAATAAGGGCATGTTAATTTGCCAGAGCTGAGCAATTAGGTGGAACACAACGCTAATTTCATCTCCCGGCTCCTTTGGGATATGCTAATGTACTATGCGGAGAAGCATTACATGGGTAGGCACTGCACGTTCATGCTTTCATGTGACTGTTAATTATTCATTTAACTTTTTTTTTCCCACTGTGACCAAATGGGTCTATAGCCAACAACCCGCTCCCTGCCCTGCAATGCCTGAGACCCAGAAACACAAAAACGCTCCATCAGTGAGAAACAAAGACAAGCACCGCTTCATCAGATAATATATCAGGGAGTGTGTGTTTTAATTCAAACTGCGTCTCTTAGTCTCACATGTGTGCGATCCTGACCACCCAGCCTGTCTGGCTGAGATATGTGCCGGCCGGGCCCGTCACTCAGGAGGGGCTCACTACAAAAGAAACTGTGACAGAAGGATGAAAAATAGGGGAAAGGCCTGCGTGCATCACCGGTTAATGTGACGTGACCTTGTCCGACAAATAGTTATGATGACGGAGCTTAGCGCGCCAAACTAAAACACTCGGTGGGGGTGGAGTGGGGGTGCTTTGCAAATCAGGTGGTGATGAAAACTGTCCTGACTTAAAGTGCTTTTGAAAGCCAAGGCCATGGGGTCTAAATACTGCAGCTAATATAATTAAAGCAGGTTCATGCAGGTCCTGAGCCCCAGGGCTTTGGGTCAGCCTCCCAGCCCAGAGAGTCTCTCTGTTCCCGGGTTACAGAGCAGAGCTATCACCCCAGAAAGTCCTCAGGCCCCCTCTAGGGTCGCAGATTTCCATTTAACCCAGATACCAGGCGGTTTGACAAGGGGAGGGTGGGAGCACAGAGGCCCTTACATTGTGAAGCTAAGTGTTGTGAAATGCAGCAGTTAGGGGGGATGTGAAGCAATCTTAGCCGGGAGGTTTCTCTGGATGAGGGCCCAGTGGCTGACCCCTGAACCTATGACCATGCAGATTAGTCCCGGGGGCTTTGGATCAACATGGATGCTAAGCAGGGGACCAAGCTGCTGTGGAGGAAGTCTCAAGATTAGGGATAGACTTTTGTAATTTTAGGAGGTGATTTAACTGAGCTGAAAGCTAGTTTAATGTTTGGAAATAGTTGCCATTACATTCCAGTGAACTGCTCTTTTTTGTGGTTCTCAAGTTTAACCTCTTAACATCCACAAGGTGGCTGGGCAACCACTTAGGAATAGGCTTAGGTTACATGATAGCCACAGGTTATGAAGCTAGAAGATGTAACCTTTCAAATCCTGTTTTAGGTATCTTTTTTTAAAGCTTGACACAAACCCAAAGCCCAGATCAAATTCTCAAAGATTTGGATTCTGGATAACTTTGTTGGGTATCCAATATATGGATGTACAATATATCCTTCTTTGCTTAATGCGTACATTTTGACAAGTGGCATTGGAACATTTGGTCGTCACTATACTACTACTGGCCAGAATTTGTAAACATACCTCTTGTTGAGCCTCTCGCCTCCAATTTAATATGCATAAACACGAGAAATCAGCACATTACATAAAAATCAGTGGCTGTTTTCTACCTTATAACCAAAGAGCTGCTACCTGATTGACAATATTCATCCTACTAGTACGAAGAGATGTTTGCCTGGTGACTGTGAAAAACTTAACCATGTAGGACTACATCCTCCAAGTTCTGGTACAGCATTTTATGTAAAACACACAGATTAGCAAATGCAAGTGTGGAAGTATGCAACTTGAGACATAGTAAAGGAGTCTACAGCCTGGGTAAAATATGTAACATAAATACGCCCCAAAACATCTTGACGTCAGCTGATAACTGTCCTCGCCAACTTAGCCTGACTGGAGTACACTCAGTCCAATGCGGTCCAGTACTACCAGCTTCTTTTCCACCATTGTGGTTCCAGTGCTGATGCAGAGCACAGATTTCTCTATAACTCTAACTCCAGGAAAAATTTGGATCTCGCACCTGCCAAAATCTGGTCTGGTTTCAAAAGACACCAAAGCAGAACTGGCTCTGCATCAGCGCTGTCACTGCAGTGTTGGAAATGAGGTAAATGTATACTGACTTATTCTATTCCTTTACATTATTATCTGCACATTTTCCCTTAATAGAGCGTCTCCATCTGACTTACTATTGACCAAGCAGAGCCTCATCAGGTGGTGTGCAAAAGAATTTCCAGAGGACTAATATCCTATTGACGTGCTCTTGGCTCCCACTGATTTCCCATCCCCTGACACCCATTCCCTCATGCAGCCAGCCCACATCACACAAAGCCCACCCAGGTAGCCATTTAAACACGGCTGCTGCTTGTTAATGTGTCTGAAACCTATTGAACACATAGGGACAGTATTTTTTTCCATCTACCGTCATTATCACCCCAGCCCTCCTGGTCTCTCCTCAGCCATGAGGAAGCTCTTGGAGAAAAGTGTTGATGCTTAGCACTGAAAAAGTGCCATGTGGCCGGCATGATAGCAACTAGCATGGCAACGAAGGGAAAACACCAAATGAAACAGATGAAGCTGAAATCACTTTGTGTGTCCATGTCAGTAATATTTGCACCGAGTTAGAAAAGCAAAATCTCCAGCAATCTGTGGCCTGACAAGTGGCATTATTAGGTGATAATGGAGTTCAGAGGTCAGCTTGCATATGTGTAGGAGCTCTAAGTCCCCGAATAGTAAAGCAGTCTATTAATGGCTGTTTTATGCAGACCTTGTTTGCATAATTCTTCCCCCCACTCCCACAGGAGATTTAGCTAAAGCCATGTTTGCTAACAAAAGGCTTCACTTTGCAGCTCAAACAAAAAAGGCACTGCAGCTTTTTCTGGGTGCAAGCTCAAAAGTAAACGGTCATTCAAAGAACACACACACACACACACAGTATCAGGTAACTGTCCTGACTCTCTACATAAATAAACTCATCCTGGAGGATTGTTTCAGCACAAAGTGCCTTTGTAATCGTATAAAAGTCGCTTAAATTATTGCTTCCTCTAAACACCATTGATCTGCCTCTGCGTGGGGCGCAGTGACAGCTTTCAGATGCTATGAGACCTCCGAGTGTGCGTGTCTGCAGTGAATGATTAAAGTGAAGCAAATGAGAGAGGAAGCAGCATCAAAGCACAATTATTACCCTTAGTGGAGCTCATAAAGTGGCATTATTAGTCAGCTTGCAACTGAAATATCACAACTACTGCATGAGATCATGTTACATTTTCAACAAATATTCACGGTCTCTTCAGGATCAAACCTACTGACTGAATTCAAAGTGAATGTTCAGCTAACATATACTTTTAACATTATGAATTGGTACAATTTGTTGCAGTCAACAAACACCATAAAGGGATGATTTTTCCAATTAAAGATTTGATCCATTCTCGTGTTCAGATATTCTTTATTCTTTATTATACTGAAACAAGGTGTAATATCTTTCATTTGTTTCTGTCTCCATTATTATAAATTTGTATAATTCTCACATGATATGTTGTGTAGAGATAAGGACCCAAATGCAGCAAACAAGAGGGGGAATTTTCCCCAAAAAAGTGAGCTTTAATAGCAGATAGCGGAGTCCAAAAATAGCAAATTCTAGTTGGTAAAACAGGAATCAACAGGATCAATAGCAGGCCGAGATGATCAGGAGAGGACAACCACAAACTCGGAAGTTTGTACAACCAGACGTGAAAGAAATCTAACCTTCAAAGTAAAACAGGAAATAAACAGAAGAGAATTAACAGTAGAGATAAGACTCACATTAAACATGATGACAAAGGCAAGCCCGAGAGGACTATAAGCACAAGAAGAAATAATAAACTCAAAAAGGAACTTCATTTAAAACCATCAAATCAAAACAAACACTAGAACAAAAAGTAATCCCAACTGGCGGCAAAACTCAGGAACCAGCAATCAAATGACACAACAAGAACTAAAGAATGAAAATGACATAAACACAAAATAGACAGCATTTTGCATTTTCTATTTGAACCACTGATTGATATCTGTGATGGCTGCTTAGTTTGTTAGATCTCCTTCTCCCCAGCCACCTCTTTTAGCTTATCCAGAGGAAACCGAGGCGTTCCCAGACCAGCCAAAAGATAGAATCTCTCCGGCATGTCCTGCATCTACCTTGGGGCATCCTCTCGATAGGAAATGTCTGGAACACCTCACGTAGGAGGGATCGCTGTCAGATGCATGAAGCACCTCAACTGTAGATTAAATTAAAAGCATTTAAAGTAAAAATTGAAAGCATGACTCTTGTTAAAGTGAAAGGTGGGGAAACTTCTCATCTCTAATCGTCCATTCATGCAATAAATCTAAAATTGGTTAACACATAACAAAAACTCATCCTAGTACTTTGTGGCATCAATGCAATGTATACTGGAGGGAATTTAAGGCAAATTAACCAAAACAAAGGTAATATTGATGTTCCTAGTCTCATAGTGACCATCAGTAAAATCTAAATAGAGGATTACATTTTAAAACAGCAAACTTAACTTCTGCTGTTTGCATTTATTCCTATGTGTTCATGTTAAATATTGTTATTCTTTCTTGAAATAATTCAACAAGAACAATTTTAAGTTAGATGAATTACAGAAATTAAACTGAATTGATCGGCCATTTGTTGCCTTCCATTTTCTGCTTCTTATCCAGGTTTGGTTGGTGCGCTGTGACTTATGAATGAAGACCCAGAATTGAAGCAATGTCATTATGCCAACTTTACCATATCTCCATTGATGGAAAAAAGAGAAAGTGAGTGGCTAAGATGAGTAATTAAGAGTGGCAGAGAGCCTAAAGGAGAGCGACAGAAGGGACAGGAGGACTAATACTGGGCCATTTCTTCTCATCTCTCATGTAATCCGGGGAACATGAAATAATAATAAAAAAGATGCAGACAGAGAGCCGTAGCAGGAAATGACAGTCGATAAACAGGCTCGGCTGCTGCCTCCATTAGCCATCATTACATTGCCCACCTTAGGACAGGATATCATTTTCAAATGCTGCCTAGATCCGGTGAGAATAAGGAGCCCAGAATTATCACAGACGTCTCATAAATAGACGTGTCGTATCTGTCCAATCACTGTCTGGGGGGAATTTTTAAATTACCCATCTCTGGTCATTTACAGGCAAATTTCTGAATGGTCTCTTCATTCCCCCATTTTTGTTGGCTGAATGAAAAAGGAAATAGTTCCTTCTGTATCTTGATTGTGCAAAGATAGGTTGTGTAACGTCCATGGAGGTTTTGCATTTACAGCCGCAACACGTCATGAATTCACAGGGGATGAATTATTCTGCAGCAGCATGGTTTGTGTGGTTGAGACTTAATCCCTGATGTCAAGAAGGAATGAGTTTTTGAAGTGTTTTTATGTGCCTAGAAGAGCCCTGAAAGCAAGGTAAGAGTTTGACAATTTGATAAAATAAATCAAATATCGAAGATTTGTACCATGATTCTTGGGCTGCAGTCAAACAGCAGAACGAAGAAAATTCAAAAAATTGTACAACTCCTACTATGAGCAAGAACTTGGTGAGGGTAGGAAGGAAAAACTTCCTTTTAACAGAAATAAACTCCAAGTATAGCACAGACTCAGTGAGGGGCAACCTGTTGCAACCAGTTGGCATGAGAGGAGGAAGACAGGACAAAAAGTTGAGAATGACCAGTGATGTGGTGCTTTTCTCCTTAACACAGTAATGGGCCCATTATGGTCACCACACTGGTTGTGTCTCACATAAACAGTGATGCCACCGCAGCCCTGTCATTGTTTATACTGGGTGCAGGTCAGCACTGGTACACGAGTTGAACAAATTAAAACACACACTTTTATTCCAAAGAAAGTCTCATTTTTTCATGATGTTGCAACAATTTCATCAGCATAATCAGTCACTTCTCCACCAATATATCACTGTAAAAAACATCACAACCATACAATTGTGTCCACAAACCACAAAACAACACCAACTTGCAGCTTTCACTGGCCATGTTAGTTTTATTGTGCACCATGGTTCACTGGGGCAACAGTGGCAAATACAAAAGGCCAGAAACACGTACCATAATCGGACTAATGAGAGCATTTAAACTAAAACAATTCCTTATAAACTGAAAACATTGGCTTCATTTACCCATAGACAAACAATCATACTAAACTGACCAAACTGGCCAGTCAGTTGTACACTTCTTGTCTGATTCAAGTAATTGTGCTAACGACCTCCCAAAAGCTACCTGGTTGGATCCAGGTGGTGTTATAGTCACCATTGTGAAGTCATTGGCCCTTGATGCATCAACTACTGCAACATTGGAAAACAAAAAATTAACAGGTTTGCATTGGAGGGTGTCTTGGCATTTGTTAAGACTTATTAGACCAGAAATCAGATACTGCATCAGGACCTTTGTTGTTTTGCTTTGTTTTCACTCTCTGGGAAGGTGAAAGTCCTCAAAAAATACTGGATAGATTTCCATTTTGTGGACAAATAAGCATAAAGTTCAAGTTTTTGGATGTCCAAGTCAAAGTCCAGTGACATGACCTAAAGAAGGCTTTACAGTCACAACATCCCAGGTGTATTACAACCACACCCTGGACACACAGGTCAACAGCCCATTGCAGTTCCAGTCCCATAAATATGAAACACAATGGAAGTAGAACATTAGTCCTCTAACAAAACAGCTTGAGTTATTCAAGGAAATATTTGATGGAGGTTATTGTTGCTGTATGAAAACCACAATTTACTAAATACAAGAGTCCACTGGTGTTTTCCAGCCTGACTGAGTGATTACTCAGCCTGCCGAATGAAGACATGAAATTGCTTATCTGTTATTGGTTTAGTCAACTTGTGTTTGTCTACCCATATGGAAAAGATATATATAAATCTTATAAAGTTCGTATCTGTCTTGTGTGAAACTTGTATGAAAAGCATACAAGAGTGAAAACAGATATAAGATCCCTTGAAAAATTATATAATGAAATTTGTATGTTTTGGATACTTACTAAAACAATATATGAAAGTAATGAGAAAGTGGCCACTTTCATGAGTAAATCATGTAAGCCTTATATGATTTACTCATGAAAGTGGCCACTTTCATGAGTAAATCATATAAGTTTTTACTATTTCTTTTCCATATGGGTAATTATGACAGTGATGAAGCTCAGACTTAGAATCAATTAGGTATGTAGTCTCAGGGTCAACTGATCAATGGTTTTGGTCGATATGTTCTCATGCGATCAAATTCCCATTGAAAATAGTGGCTTCTTCATAAGGAAAGTAGTGACACATCTATTTTGGGCAGTAGGAAGGGAAGACCACACCTACTATGAACCACACCTGAACACGTATGCTAGAATAATCTTTATGTTTATTGAACCTTTACTCTGAATTTGATCCAAATTAACAGCCATAGTCATGACCACAAGTCTTTGAAGTATGAGACACTTTGAAGCCAGAGTTTTTATGTTTGTGCTTTTTACATGTTTCTATGAAGGACAATCATAGGCATTTCATAACTTTTGAAGAGTTCTATTGGCCAATAAAAACAATTCATGCAAACATCAGTTTTTACTATGTTGACCCTTCTGTAGTTATGTGTTAATAGACCTCTCTGCATTGATTCATATCTGTTATTATTCTCTTTCTCTCTTCCACAGCATGTCTTTCATCCTGTTTTCCATCTCTCACCCCAACCGGTCGCAGCAGATGACCGCCCCTCCCTGAGCCTGGTTCTGCCGGAGGTTTCTTCCTGTTAAAAGGGAGTTTTTCCTTCCCACTGTCCCCAAAGTGCTTGCTCATAGGGGGTCACATGATTGTTGGGTTTTTCTCTGTATCTACTGTACAACATAAAGCGCCTTGAGGCGACTGCTGTTGAGATTTGGCGCTATATAAATAAAATTGAATTGAATTGAAAGTTCTCCAAAGCATGCTAGAGATCAGCTTCTGGGCTAAATGACTAATGGAGGTCCATTCCTGCCTTATCAGACCTCCAGCTTTTGGGCTTGTGCTGGTCCACCTGCTTTTTAAGGACTGACCACACTAAAGACCAAGGTCTTTCAACATGAGGAAGCACCAAGTTACAGATAAGTGGTTCAGAGATTATTGAATTACCATTATGGATCCATGGCCAGGAAACTCCTCAGGTCTTGATCTGATCCAGAATCTATGATCAGAAATGATCTAAACAATAGTCTAATTAGACTACTTGTTTAAGCAGATGGTCAAAAAGTTATGTTTAAACTAGAGTTACTAGATTCAAGACTTTTTCCACCCTGACGGTTACTCAGTGTGTTCACTGAAGACATGAGTCATATCACTGATTCTGTGTTTTTACTTTAGTCACTCTGTTTGTATGAAATTGTGACTTAAATGAAGATCAGAGCACATTTTGAATATTTACTGCAGGAATCCAAAGGGTTCACATTTTTTTCTTGCAGCTGTTTAATATACATTTATCTCTGTGTGTGTGTGTGTGTGTGTGTGTGTGTGTGTGTGTTCTGGGGTGGAGACAATGGAAATTGGTTCTCCTCTCTCACTGTAACTCTTTGTTTTGCTGAAGCTGTGCAGGGGATATGACTGTGCACTCCTTTATCGTGTCTGAAGAGGAAAGAGAAAAATCACCCCACCGAGAACAATAGCTGCTGAAAAGTGACAGAGAAAGACACAAAGAAAGGCAGAGAGGCGGTTGAAATGGCAGCCCCTGAGATGGATGACGAGAAATTCCATCTCACAGCTTGCTTTTCCTTTTTCTTGTTTTCTTCTCCTCCCCTGCCTCTGTTGGAAAATGTGACCCAGCTAAAAGCCTGCACATACACTACGCTTTTTAGCTTTTTGTTTGTGTAATTGCTTAAGTGCAGCCAATTACCATATCCTCGAAGAAGAAGAAGAGAATATAAAAATCATAATACACATGAGTAACCTCCCCAAAAAACAAAGCACTGTAACTGTTTCTTCATTTCGAGGCGGCTCTTGTATAAAATGGTACAATTACGACCACATCTGTGCGCCAGTGAGAAGTGACAGTAACAGCCTGAGCTGTCTTTGTCTTCCACTTGAATTTAAATGCATGTTGTCTCTTCACGTTTTGCTTTATTCAGTCTGTCACAATGCAGGTTTAATAATTCACACCGGCTTCTCTTTCTGAAAAGTTTGGCAGGCTTGAGGGTTTATTCTTCCAAAAGTATGATTGATATTTTATTCTTTTATTACTCCTATGGATGAAGTGTGTGTACCTCGAGTATTTTCATTTCCAAATCCACCAGAAAGAAAATGAAGGAACACTTTTGCTGCTAAATTACTGCTTTATCACAGAAGCTGAACCTCAAGAATTAATGATTAATACCTTGGTCCTGAACATTTATGAAAGGGGGACTGGTTCTTTCTGAATCAGCCAGTAGAGTCTGTGGAGGAATCATTGATGAGAGAAGAAGATGATTTTTCTCACCACTGGAGCCAGTTTTGCCTCGTCGCCTTTTGAGAATCAGCCCGCATTTTTTAAGGTGCCAGCTTTTTAGCACCAGGTTTTGTTGTTGTTTATTGGTAGAAATGTGTGAAATCAGTTTGAGATTTGACATTTGGTATACATGTATGAATCTGTGTGGTTATGTACTTTCACAAATTCACACAAGGCCCTTTCAAAACATTGTGCTGGGAGAGTGAAACTCAATGTTTTTGATTCTTTGGAAATTTTTATTTCAGATTAAATCACGACAGATGCAGCTGATGGCAGGAAAAAGCTTTAATCACTTCATCGGCAAGGAGTCTCGGACAGCAAAATTACAAAAACCGGACAGTAAGATGCAAACCCATCATTGCACCTATGTTTAAAACCTTCACTCATAAGATCCCGATAATGACTGAAAGAGTTTTGCTGTTTAAATTTCCCTTACTGTTCTTTATTTCATGCTTACACTGTTTATTTGATAGTTTGGTATTAGAGGATTTTCATATAGTTTATAAATGGTGTTTTTTCATAAGCTGGAATAATTTTATGATTTGCTTTGATTTCTTGTGGGGTGCTAATTTTCACTGTAACTGAAAACCCTAAAAAAAAAAAAACAACTTCATGGCATATGATTCCCATCCTGAACCCTAAAACCTCTTAAAAATGAGGCAAATGCTCCTTCAGTTCAGTGTTCAAGCATTTTTCTTCTATAAATTTGGAAAATCAAAATCAAAAAGTATCTAGTTGTAGTCTTAGGATAGGGCACTGAAAATGACTCTTTTAGGTTTAGGTTTCTGATTTGGAGTCAAATCCAGGCCTTCACAATATAAACTCTGTAAGCTGAAAATTGAAACCGATCCAATGCATTTCAATGTGAACCAACGTGAGCTGGAAAATGAATCTTAACCAAAGTGAAAGACAAAAGCAAGAAAAAGGAAAACCTGAAATTAGCTTAATCTGAACTGTTTTAGCTGCTTAGACAAACATGGAGGTCATGTGACAATAGGAATGTGTCTGGCAATATCTCACTCGTCTTTAGAAACAGATGATGGGGGCAGCAGGATGAATTCAGATGTGGGGACGCATCTTGTCTGGTTATTCCTCCAATCTCACTGGATGCACCGTCATCTTGCACAAGAACAACCAAAAGTTTAATTTAAACCCATCTGAAAGGAAAGAAAACTGAAGACCGAGAGAGTTTTTACAGACAACTGAAGGCTGTTTGTGAAATTGTAAGTTAGGTAGGAAGTTTAAATTATAGAGGTCAAAGTATGAAACTATGATGGGATGATTTGGCCCAGAGTTATTTATTATTGCATCATAGCTTTTTCCCTTTCTGTATACAACAATCATTATGAATGTTATAATTGATTTAATTAGTGTAAACTGAGCCTGGATAAGCAGCTGGAATGGATTAACTAATTAAAAATTATTCATTTGCTGAAGCTCAATCAACAATCCACTTTTCTGAAACAATCTGGCTTTTAGTTTATAGGAGTGCAATCACATAATGATAATTTATTTCTAACAAATGTAAGACTTTTGTTAATCAATTATAAAATGCAGCCATTTTATTTTCTTAAATTTACTCAAATTTGAAGAAAAAGTAGTTAATTTCTGTTCAGAGAATGCTGATAACTTTAACGCTCTCAGATCCCCTAAGAAACCCTAACCCTGTTTCCTGGTCCACTACTCCACTACACTGATTAAGGGGGTCTAAAAGAAAATATATTAGTGGTCATTCATCTGTGAATGACTCATTGCTCAGGCTCAACTTCTGATCATGCTTTTAAGCCTTTTTTGTCAGTTTCCACTCAATTCTTGAATTTAATCTAATAATCCAATATGTCTTTGTGCTCCTGTAGAAATATCCCTCGGGTACATTTGCCTGTTGCTGAGAATCACTGATTTACATAAACCGTTAGGAATGGCGTGTGTGGCCACACGATGCATATCAAAGAAATCAAAGTAGTCCATTTACATCTGAAGTTAAACTGGCAGTAGAAGCAAGAGTAGAATAATGAATTTGAAACTAAATAATCTGACAGCCAAGGGCCATTTAACGTAAATTGAGGTCAACTTGACAAACAGCAACTAAGAACTGCGCTGAACATTCCTGACACAAAAGAGGTATTTTAAAGCGTGAGGACCCCAAAGCGTCTCCTGTGTGTTTGCAGGTTATAAAAGAGAACAAAAGGGACTTTTTATTCAACCGAGCAGCCGGGTTAGAATACGTGCAACGTAAATGCTCAAATTAGCAAACAGTTATAAAACTATGTGTGTTCCTAGGCGTTATTTCAAGTAATTTTAACTGGTTGTGCGTAAAAAAAGAAAACCTACGTTGTTTTCATTTTCCCTGAATAAGGGAAACCGTTCAAATTGATAGCAGAAAGAAAAGTCAACTCATCTGTGGCTGTGCGACACAATTGATGATAGGATTTTGTTTTACTAAGAGGTTTTCTTCTTTTGATGTCTCCTAGAGGAGGTTGGGGTGGATGGTGGGTATAGAAAGTGCTACATTAAGACTTTTTTCTGGACTCCTGATACTGGTTTAGGGTTTGATCATGTTACCAGGATCAGGATACCTGTAAGTGCATGCAGTGTGGTTGGGAAGTGTTAGCAAAACAAGCTCAACAGTGAAAAAAGAGCATCTTCAATATTGTTTTTATTCGATCATTTAATATTTCATTATTGCACTGAGTCAAAACTGCATTTTCTTTATTTTCCTTTATTCTACAGAAACTCAATTTTAGTCATTATTTAAAATTAATTATTTCAAGGGGACAAGTATATAGAAATGTATTTAATTTATAGTCTCCATTGTGCTGCCAACTACATAGTAGAAATTATTCTTGTAAACATGGAGCATGTAGAGGAACTAAGATTATTAATGTGAAAATATTTCAGTTTTAAGTGTTTGTGGAGAAAGAGAAAAAATGTCCTTGGACTGGATGCTTTTCATTTACCAGCCAAGTTTTGCATGACAAGCTTTTTTGTAGTATTCAAACAAACTATTATACTACCAAATCCTATGAAAGCTGGTGAAATGCTGTACTGAAAAACTGTAACTGGTGGTATTCACATGTCTGTGTGTAACATCAGTCAGCCCTTTTTGCAAATATTAGATTCATGGGAAATAAACCTGTGCGAATAATGATTGTTTTCTTGTTACAGTATGCTGTAAATGCTTAAATATGTTTTATGCTCGTTTTAGTTCTTCTGATTTCAGCGAGGATATTTTGGAACTGAAACAGAAACTGAGAGATACTCAGCACTTTATCATTGAACTCAGTGATGTCAAAAAGGCCTTTCTTACAGTCAATGTGAACAAGAGCCAGGGTCCTGATAATATTAGTGGCTGCCTAATTAAATCTTGTGCTGACGAACTCAGTCCTATATTTCAGGTTATTTTTAATAAATCCTTGCAAACACAACATGTGCCCTCGCTTTGGAAAGAAGTAGTCGTGGTTCCTGTCCCTAAATCTAGTCGTCCAAAAATTCTAAATTACTTCAGGCCTGATATGAAAACAGGGCCATTATTAAATATGCAGATGACTCTGTTATTGTCAGCTTACTGAAAGAGGGTGAAACTAACCACTGTCCAGTCATTGATGACTTTGTTCAGTGGTGTGAGGAGTCTTATCTCCAGCTGAACATCTAAAACAAAAGATATGGTGATTGATTTTAGGAAACAACAAAATGGGCATGCAGTCACTTTAATTAAAGGTCAGAAAATAGAGCAAGTACAATCATATAAATATCTTGGGACCATAATCAATGAAAAACTGAACTTTGATCAAAATTGCAAATTAGTTTGTAAAAAGGGTCACCAGCACCTTTATTGTCTTAGGAAACTTGCTCATTTCCACATTGACCAAACAATTAACTTTGTTTTATCGTTCTTTTATTGAGTCTGTTTTATCCTTTTGTTTGGTGGCATGGTTTGGTCAGACCTCTGTCACAGAGAAAAACTCTCTAAATCAGATAGTGAGATGGTCCAGTCGTCTGATAGGTGAGCCACAGTCTTGTTTAGCCTCCCTGTATTCCAAGCAGGTACAGAGGATGGCTTTATCAATCCTTAAAAATGGTTCCCATCCTCTAAGGGGTGAATTTCAGCTTCTTCCCTCAGGACGGAGGTTTCTATTTCCGAGATGCAGGACAAAGCGTTATAAAAATAGCTTTGTCCCTGTTGATGTCAATGAATTAAATAAGAACTGTTTTTGATTCGAAATATTAAAATTACAATATATGTGCCACAGTGAGATTTATATCTTTACTAGGTATGTGTGTTTTTAAAGGGATGCCAAATGCTGTCCTTTTTTTTCTGTAAAGCAAATTTACCTTGCCTATGGGTATTATGGGTATTTATGTCTGTTGTTTCCATCTGCCAGTTTCTTCTTCATGACCTTGTGTTCTGCACTTCCCGGAGCCCTCACAGACACCTTCCTGCTCTCCTGACGTTTCGAGACGAGGTAATCCGTCTCACCCTCCATTGTTTCAAACCAGAAGAGGGAGTACTGTTTCACTTGCAGAGTCACTGCACATCCAAGTTTGCTGACCTCCGTTATTCTTGAGCACACATTTCCTCACAAAGCCGAGCTTACCCAAACAATACGAAGATAAACTGCTGGACTAGTGTTTTTTTAAGATTCTCAGAGAACATGTACAGACTGGGATCTGTGGTCTATGTGCTTAAAATGAAAAGGAATTAGAGGTATGATCTGATGATCTTCACCTGCTTGTAGGGAAATTCGAGTTTTCTGCCTTTTCATATAAAACAGTGTCACCAAATATGAGGAGCAGATATTCGACCTATCAGTACTACACACAGTCCATCTAAGGTGTTTGATCCTCTGTGACCCATAAATAAACATAACCAAACGGACTGATTTTTGACACATATTTATGAAAATGACCACCAACCTGATATTCCTTAAGGAACCCATCTCTAAGGTAAACCGCCGGTATTCCCAGCCAAACAACTGTATTTACACTTTCACAGTATCTGTGCGGTACAAACACACTCCTGTCTGCACTTTATGTCTCTCAGACATAAATCAAAGTAGATTTTTTTTTTAAATTTACTTTCCCTGTTGTATCAAACATGTCAATTTGTGCTTATCTTTATTGTTTTTAAGAGTTTTAAGTTTTTAATCCAGAATTTCTTTATTTTATTTAAATTGCCTGTATTTAATTTTTTTTGTATTTTATCTTTTATTATCTTTTTATTTATTTATAGCTATTTTGATATATTCATATGTTTCTTATGAGACATTTTTAATGTACTTTATGTTTTTGATGTTAACTTTTTGTTAACTTTTCATTTTGTCAAATTACTTATTATTGGTTAGCATTTGTTTTGCTCTGCCTTATTATCGGCTTGTCAAACATCTAAGACACGCTTTGAACTGCTTCAGCCTGCATCCAGCAAATTACAAAAGAAAACATCTTTTAAAAACAGGAAGTATATTTGGGTGAATTTTGTATTTGTCATAGTCCTGGGCCTTTGACCCAGGTTTTTTAGTTTGTTTAGTCTTGTTGTTCATTTTTGCAGAATATTCAGATTCTGATCTTCAGTTAAAGAGAGCCTCTGAGTTCAGTTACACTTCTAATTCTTAGTTCTTATTTAATTTAACTCCCTTTCAGGTCATGTCTCCTCATCTTTTTTTTGGTGTGTCCTCCTCACTGTCCTCAGTGTGTAAACAGTCTTTGGTGTCTCTCTCTGTCTCCTGGCCCTGTCATGTGGGTGCTTCTTATGTTCTAGTTTGGTTATTGCTTGCTTTCATGTCTGCTCCCCTTTTCCTGTCCAGTGTGTTATTTCTCCCCAGTTTGTCGCGCGATTCCATGTCCTTGTGTCAAGCTCACGTGTCTTTGTCTGAGTCTCTGTGTGCTTGTCACTTCCTGTTTTATTTTGACAGTCTCACGTGCTTTGCATTTAGTTTTGCTTCCCCTGTTTCGTTAGTCGGATCAGTTCCAGCTGTGTTTTCCACCTGTTCCTCAAACTCTCGTTATGCTGTGTATTAGTTTAGTCTTCCTCTGTTCCTCGTACGTCTCTCCCTCATGTTGTGTGTGCTCCTGTCTGTTAGTCAGGGTTTGCAGTTTCAGTTAGTTTACTTCAGTTTAGCTCGTTACATTGTACATCAGCCATTTGCCAGGCTCAGCATGTCTTAAGTTAAGTCCTGCATTTTGGGTCCTCTCTGCCTGCCACACAACCAGCCCATGACAGTATTACAATACACTGCAATCATTTTAAGACCAAATCTAGATTAACGGCTGACTTTTTAATGCTTTGATAAACAACAATTTCAGCAGATGTCCTCTCAGTCTGGGTGTTTGTTCACCTGTCACTGTTTTAAACTAAATCTGAAGAAACATCTGCAGAGATGTGGAACATTTCAAAGATTGTGTGCAGAAACTCAGAATATGTAGAGTAAAATGCCTAGTATTAAAACATATATTATCCTCGCCACAACATTTGGCTACTTCCTGTAGAAACATTCATTTACATACTGATATATTTCTTTGGGGCACTGCAATATTTTTAGCTAGTAAAAATTATTCCTATGATGAATTTGTCAAAAACAGCTGAGGTAATGAATTCACTTGAAGGTTAATTTGCGTTTGTATTTAGTTGCCAGTTCTTCTTTATGTTGCTGTGTTTATTTTACTGTTCATTGTATGTACCAACTAGCTTTGCTAAGCGAAAGTTTGATCTATGATTGAGTTCCCTTCCTCTAGATAATGAAACAAATATATGAAAGAGAAAATACAACCTCAATACAACCCAAACTGAAAATTATGAACACTGTCTATAATATCATCTGTGGTGTTTCATTAAACTGAGAAGCTAACCAGGTGGAAGCCTCCAGGATTGACAAGCCACGTTTACAGCAGATAAACATGTTTACAGCTTGCTACAAGGCAAAAACAATAACAACTTATCTTTTGCATACAGGCTAAAGTTCAGGGTGGCCCAACAGAACCAGCTGTAGCTGCTACTGAACAAGACCTCTCGATAATTTGTGTTGGTAGAGCCTTTCTGCTACATTTTTAATGGAAATAAAAGTCTGCGGTACGGACCATCGAAGTAGTTATGCTAGTGTTTTTAGTATTTTCTGTATCTAATTAGCAGACATTTGTCTTGGAATGAGGCTTGCTAATGAATCTGGGTAACATTAAGCAGATGTAAGCTGAGTCACCCTTTCGGCCAAATATGGTCACTTCTGGCTCCAAAGTGCTTCTTATTTCATTTTCTTATCTATAAAAGGGTGTATGGGCCTAACACAGTGAAATGACAGTTCCTAAAGCAGTGCAGATAGTGTGGAAATACTATTAGTGACCTCTGTGAGTCCACTGAGTCCAAGCTGCAAAACTGTGTATACAGCTTCAGAGAATTTAAGTTGAAATCAATTTAAGCTCTTTTTGTATTCTGCCCTGCTCCAAATATTTTGCCCTGCACTGTTGTTCCTGCAGAAAAAGGGTTGGAAACTGTCTGTAAAGATCCCCCCCCCACCACCCCCCCCCCCACCAGACCCTCCCTGTGCATCAGCGCTCCTCTTCCCATAGATTCACTATAGCCTTGGTGCCACGGCCATTATCTGCAGAGGACAGAAAAATAAACACAAAGGCCAGATTGTCATCGACCGTTGGTGCCAGACATGCCAGAGGCCTTGAGAAGTGAGCAGAGGGACCGAGCAGAGGATGAAAAATCCATCCAGAGGTTGGGGAACGGAACAAGATACATGGCAAAAGTTTGTTTAAAAAATGTTACGAATAGAATTCCTGCCTTGCCAGCCATTGTAACATCCCCCCCACCACCACACCACCACCACCACCAATAACTCAGATGAGGCCTTTCCTAAAGCTTGTGAAAAATTGTAGACCATAAAAGAGAAACATGGCTTCTTCTTTTTCAGGCTTTGTTTACCTCGTTTCCTCGCTGGCTATAAAGCACGGAGAGTGATGTATCTGTCAATGCTCTGATGGTATGTTTGGGGAGCACGGAGGATAGAGGTAAGGGAAAACACATCGCAACAGCAGCAGCAGGAAGTGACACGCGCTTGGAAGCACACACACACTTAGAAACACATCCCGGCTCCCTCAGACATGCATTTACTAAGTGTTCCCACACACACACAGACACACACACAGAGACACTTACAAACACTCAAAGCCCTGCAGGAGTGCGGCGGCGTCTGTCAGTGTGGCAGGACGCCGGGCTTAGTGTGCTCCGTGGCGTGTGACCACAGCTGCCTCAGCCACTTCGCACTGTGTTTGCAGTGCTTATCTGAAGTCAGGGGCCAGGTCGCGAGGGGTCACAGCTCTTATACGCCATGCTGATAGACTGGCTAATGAAAAAAGCTCCCGGCACAGGAGCCACACGCGCTGAGAGCAAACACTCAATAACCTGCTGCTATGCATTTTTACTCCGACTCATCCACATTCTGTGAAAGCCGCTGACTTCACACATTCCTGTCGGCTGAAGGAAAATAAGGAAAAAGACTTGAGTCAAAGATGATAGTAATATCAGTTAGGTTGGGTCAAGAAAGACAAATCAGGGAGGGCTAAATCTGGTTAGATTTGATTTGGCTAAATGAGCTAGTTATCCTGATAATTTGCTTTCGGTTGATATATTCACGTGTCTTTTAGTTTTCACTTCTTTCTGTTTTCATTTTGAGCTCCTAAAAGAAATAATTACACCATTTAGTTGCTAAATGCCCCATCATCAGTGCCAGTTGTTATTTCACCACAGTGGTTAACTGTTTAGTTAGCTAACCTAAACAACAAGCTAGCCCGAACAACAAGCTAACCTGACAACTTGTTTACTTATTTTCTTAACTTGACTTCCAAGAGCTTTTTTGTTTTAAGGGCAATAAAAAAAAAAATAAAGACAGCAGTAAGCCACCTGTAGACAGATAAATATCTGCTCCACTTTCAGCTCTGTTTTGATTTTGAACTGACAAAAATACCTGTTTGCTGCTACATGCCCAATTGCAGAGACAAGCTAGCAGCTAACATTGTTTTACAGTATAGCTGTGTAGTTTCTCATAGGGATTAATCTCAATCAATACAAATGTTTTACTTGTTAATTATATTTGCCGTTGTTGTTTGAAAAGCTAACAGACAAATGAGGAGCAAAAAAAACACAATACTTGCCCATTTAATTAGAGCTGACATAAATTAGCAGAACATCAGTCAGTAAAAGAATAATGACAAAATAGATGAAAGTCGAAATGCTGATCAGCGCAATGGCAAGCGATGGCGTCGCAGAAGTGATAATTTATCAATATTACTTGATAATTCACTCAATAATTTTGAGATTATTGTCTCACCCACTCTAAATGTTTGCTTTGAACTGCCTCCAACCTTCTGTCTCCTCTTTCTCCCTCTCTCTGGTCCAGTGCTGTGTGCAATGGGTTTAGTGGATATCCAATCCCGTGTGCGACTTGGACAAACAGCATTCCTTCGATCCCTGTGGTCCAGCTCTGGGATATGTCTGAGCCTCCTCAACCTAATCCTGGAGTCAGACTTAACAGGCTCCTCTGCGTCCCTCTCTTTCTAGCCTACAGGTGACCAATCTGCATCAGATGGTCGGGCCTTCTGTACAAGCCGAGGACATCCACTGACCATTCACCTACAACGCGTAAAGGTCCAGTGTAAAACGACCGAATCAATATACATTAGAGGCCTGCAACATAGTTTAAAGTTCTCATAAACACCTGCTGATCCTCACCACAGATAACCCCACTGTCAGTATATTTTATACATGCTGCCTTGCTGATACAGTGATCCATTTGTACACCTTGTGAATAAAATCTTGATCTATTTTCACATTTAAACCAGTATGATGGACAAACAGCTCAGTGTGGCACACATAAAGCAGAGGAAAAGCATCTCACCTGTAGGATCCTGGTCACCCTCAGTTGGCTCCTTTTAATGTGAAGGAGGAGCAGCTCTACTCCGAGCTTCTTCTTGATGATTTATGTTGTTAATATGAGATTTAGAAAATGATGCTTGATGTGACAGAGCCACTCGTCTTCTCAGCACTCATTCAAACTACAGCACACTGTCCTTTGCTAAGCTAAATGATAATTGTCTTGATTTGTACGTCTGTTTTCCCTTCACACATAATTATGGGGAGTTTTTCCACTTGAGAAGCAGCTCTGCTTGGAGTAGCAGAAGTGTTCACTTGAGGCTCTAATGAGTGAAATCCTTTTCACATGCAGTAAATGTCACATACATACACTCCAGCACACTTCTCACAAATATCTATATCTATCTATATATATATATTTACACCCCACGCTCTCTTTCCCCCTCCTTCTGGGAAATCTCAGCCTTTCTATCCATCACCACGCCTGTAGTGTCACTGTCTCCCCTCGCGTAAGCAATAACAGCACCAGCAGCGCTAACACGAGCCAACCAAAGCCCCAGCTCATTCAATCACTCCGATATGAATCTGCTTAAAACCCAGCCATCGAGCTCTCAGCCAAATCCATCAGCGGAGGCTTAAGATCGGCGGCACACGCGACGCTGATAAGACCGTCTCTGTGGTCAAGGCCTGCTGATGAGGAGCAGAGTAGCAGCCAGGCTGGACGGCTATCTGCAGCTCTGAGAAAGTTAAAGCAGTGCTAAAGGACGCGAGCTGTTAGAAAAACAGTTGTGTCTCTGGCTTTGGTTTGTTTTTGCTGCTGAGGGAGCCAGACGGAGAGTTTTGTATAATTGAGGGCAGTAGATTGTTTTGTGGCAGATTGGACGCCTTCCCTTCATCACTGCTGTTGCTTTTTTGTCTCTTCTTTCTTTTGCACTTTTAGTCGAACTTCTCTCCCAGCTGCATGTGTGTGCTGAGTGGGTCCATTTTATGAGGGTATATTCTGTGCGGATTAGCAATGTCAGCTGAACCCACACGGTTGTAAAAGCTGCAAAGCTCACGGACAGGTAGCTTAGAATAGACCACTTGAATTCTGTGAACTCGAGCCTCCACAGATGGTGGAGGTCAGAGGGGCTTGGGCCTGCTGGGAGTCCAAGCCCGGGGCTTGATTAAACACCACCCCCACTGCAAGGGATCCCCAGAGGAGCCACATCAAGGAGCCCTGTTCACTGTAGTTCTGCTCCATGAAAAGGGTGCAAGTGGACTTAATCCTTCTTTATCTTATGCTGTGGGCCTTGGTGCAACCCATCTGTCTAAAACAAGGCCTAACTTTGTTTCTGATTTGCTGACGCTTGCAAAGATGTTTGATCAGCAGGTGGGTTGGGCTTCTGTGCTCACATTTTGAGCTGTGACGTGGAGCATTTCCCACTCGGGGTCATCTTCTGGTACATCTCTTCCCTGCTTTCAGCACATTAGCTGATTCTTATATTCTCTTATATTTGTGCCTTTGCGTTGGCAACTGGATCTCCTCCAGTGCATCAGAAAGGTTATTCATCAACTTGTTTTTTAATATTCAGAATGAGCATGAAGTCATACAGAGGAAGATCAGCCAACAAGAATTGTGTTTATATGTGCACACTCTGTGCCTGCACACCTTTAAACACAACTAGCTTCAGGTAGCTGCCTCTTAACGTTCCCCCTCAGACATGTCAGAACATTTCAATAAGGAGCAATCATTTGAAAGAAATTAACACCATTTATGGCTGCACATAATTCAGGTAATAAACTATTTGATAATTGGACTCTGATGAAGCTGCAGAGCTGAGCAGACTTTCAGCAGTGTGTAGGAAGAAGAAAATGACCCTCACAGCCCTGACAGTGGTGGTAGTGAAGATAAGGAAGGTTAGAATAATATTAGACCAGATTTAAGATCTCAAAACTGAGTTTGGGGAAGAGGAAGTGATGTGAAGAGTCTACCAGCAGATTTTTCTTATTAAAGTTACGCTTAAGCTTCCTTGCAGCTTCTTCACAGTGGGAGGAAGTGATGTTCATGCTGCTGGGCCTACTCATCACTGCATTTTCTGAAGCCTTGACCATGTTTAACATAAACATCCACGACTGGAACAGGAGAACTTTTCCAGAAAATAACATCTAGAACATCCTACTGTAAGATTTAAATTTGTCTCCTGTCCTTTCATGATTAAAACAGTCCAAAGTGGAGGAAAATGAGATCACAGGTCAGTTAAAAATAACACGAAATGAAAATGAAAATAGAAAAACTAAAAAGAACAGCAGAGGCCCGACAAAGGCCTTTTCTGTGACTCTGCAGGTCCATGATGGACTCACGCAGAGCGGACGCAGCTGCAGCAGCGCGGCGAGAAAAGAGTGGCTTCAAAATGAGATTCCACTTCTCCTCAACACTTTGATCCAGGCAATATCTCTGCACTGCATCTCAGCCCACAGCAGGAATGCCAGGTTTCCACTGCCACAGTGAAGATCGTAAATAAACATCCTCCCCTCTCCTGTCCTCCGCTGCATGGCCTCAAAGAAGATTAGAAATAATTCAGACTCTCATCTATCTTTCACTCCCAAAATGAATAAAGGAGCGGGGCCCATATCTGCTCTCCGTCTCTGCAGAGACATCTCCACCCCATCACATGGTTTTACTTTTCCTAATCTCTCAGCTCCGTTTTCTTTATGGCACACCATCGCCGCTCACATTCTTCTATTGTGATAGGGCAATCTGCTTTATTTAATAATTCACCAGGCAATCTACCTGCAGAGAGCTTTGTGGACGAGCGTGCGCGGCTCAACTGAGGAATAAATACAAATAAACCTGCACTCCTGGGAGGGTAAAGAGACATTTTTAGCACAGTGTGTTATTTATTTCCATGTGAAGGATCACCCAGAGGAGAAAATTAGAGATAACACAGCTAAACAAAACATGCAGCTTTTTATCCAAAGCACACTGTGTTTCTATCAGACAGGAACTCGCCACAATCAAACAGATTTGAAGCCGAGCACAATTGGCTTTGCTCAGTTTCATGTATTCTGCTCACTTGTACTTTTTTTTTCCTTCAGTCTAACAAGTTAAGGACTTCTTACTCAAAGACAGGGAGCTGTAGAGCTGTGCCAAGGAAGGAGCAAACCACGTAACAATTTATCCAACTGTGAAGAGGTTTTTGCAAAGAACTTAGACGATATGCTAACAGCTAATTCGGCTCAGCACATTTTCACCCCAGGGTGTCCAGGTGTAGATTTCAGGAGGCGTGTAGGGGACACATCCTCCCTGATGTTTACACATGCATTTCTCCCAAAATATTTTTTTTATTTAAAAATGGCCTGGAGGGTTGGGGTAAGGTCTCAAACTATTCTATAGGATGTTATTGTAGACCAGGCTTGGCCAACTCCAGGCCTCGAGGGCCGGTGTCCTGCAATTTTTAGATATCACCCTGGGTCAACATGCCTGAATCAAATGATTATTTCATTACCAGGCCTGGAGAACTTCAAGACATGTTGAGGAGGTCATTTAGCCATTTGAATCAGCTGTGGATCAAGGACACATATAAAACTTGCAGGACACCGGCCCTTGAGGCCTGGGTTTGGACACCACTGCTGTAGACGAATACTTCTATGATTCCTCTGTGCTCAGAGAAATCATAGACACCCTTCTCAGTCAGTAAGCTCACTGGTGACCTGTAGTTGTACTTTGAATTTGCTTCATATTGAAAGGGAAAGAGCATGTTCAGAATTTTCTAGATCTAGCGTTCTAGTGTAATGTACAAACTGAGCTGATCCTGAAATTGTGGGTTTATCTGATTCTTGTGAGAATGCAGCAAGGAGAGAATTTCATGGTTTGGTCCAGGATGTACCACAGCCACTTTCGTACATGTTTCAAGATGTCAATGGGGCAGTTTGGGCCCACTGACCCAGAGCAGCGTCTAGCTGTGTCTAAGGTAAAATAGTATTATTTTGCTGGCACACTTACTGCCTAATGCAGTGGTCACATTTTTCAGATCTGTTTATTCGCATCCAAAAAGTTTGAAAACTCAAGCTTCGTCTGAAAAAAAGCATTCTGCGGATTTGTCCAGTAAAATTACGTGGTCGGTGTGAACAGCAGTAAAAACATTTGCAAAATAATAACACATGAGACAGTCTCATGGATTTTACAAATCTGCTGTGTAAAGGCTTTTAGAGAGAAACCCTCAAAAATCAGAGCAATTCCTATGAACAGAACTTGGTTCTGTTCATAGGAATTGAAAAAAAAAAAAGAAAAGATAACTGTAAATTCAGACACGTGAGGTTGTGCTGAAAAGAATGATACCAAACAAGGCAAAGTAAATCGTTTTTAAAGGTGAAATGTAGAGGGACAATCAAAAGTAGTAAAAAATGGCAATTTATACCCTGGACCCCAGAGGGTTAAACTTTTTTTTTTTCTTTTTTTAAGTAACTCAATAGTTCTTTTTCAAGTAATTAATTACTACTAGAACCTTGTTACTCAGTTACTAACTCAGTTACTTTTTTGAAGAAGTAACTAGTAACTATAATTAATTACTTTTTCGAAGTAACTTGCTCAACACTGCTTATATCTCAATCGATGGGGGGTGTAAGTGTTCGTGATCACCTAATTATAAGCTTTATGAAAATGTGAAGTTTGAAGTTAATCTTAAAAGTAGAAAATGTATCTGTATCCTGAACCCAAACTGGGAGCTAGATCCACGGGAAGAGAGACCTGATAACCTAAAGGTGCTGCCTCATATTCTACGTTTGGAAACTCTAGGAACCACAACAAGCCTGCAGTCTGAAAGTGTAGAGCTCTGTTAAGATAATATGACGCTATGAGATCTATAAGATATGACAGGGAGTGATTATTTGTGACTCTGTATGTGATTAGAAGCATGTTAAACACAGTTCTGGAGACAAATAAGATCCTAAATCACTTTTACATCCATGTAATCACCACATCCCAAGTATGATAAAATCAGGATAACATGCTAGAAAACACTCACTGCACTCATTGACTTCCCTCCACAAAGGCCGGAGTTACACTTACTAAAATAAAAAAAAAAAATCAGCTGCTGATTATAACTCACAGAAATTTGTTCAGTTTTTATATAGCACCAGATCTAAGGCAGCAGTAATTATACGCGTGGCTGAGACCCCAGGGGGTTAAATCTCTCCCCTCCGACTGATTGTGCTATGTCTCACTCTAAGAGACATAAAAATAACATAAAGCTGTCTCCGTGCAGAGGGCAGCAACATCAGCAGCAGGAGGACCAGGTGCATGGGGCAGGTGAGGATGCAGCTACCTGAATGTGAAGTGGGCCAGCACTAAAAAAAGAACTGTGCACCATCAGCAGAAACGCCGGTGGAAAAATACAAGAACAAAAAGCACGTCTTTATTTCTGCTGCGTTTCTCCCCGCTCCCTCACATTTCCCCCGAACTCCTGCTGCGCAAAGCTTGATTGACACTTCACCGACGACTCTGCCCCATGTGGCAATCACGGCTTTCAAATGGCGCCATTATTAGCTCTCAGAATGAGTTTAATCGAGGCAGAGAGCTATAAAAACGTTAGACATGGTTAACTATGATGGTAACGGACAGACGGGCGGGATTATGATGGGTTGGCGGTGCTTCTCCAAACCCCTTTGTGCAGTGGTTTTTCGTAATCGTTTCCCCAACATCTGCCTACCTCCTCCCTTTACAAAGTGTTTGTTAATTAGGGAATTATTTGTGTGTGTGCGTGAAGGAAATGAAAAACGCAACGGGGTGGATAATAAGCAGCCAGCTATGGGCCTTATGTGCTTGACCACATGGGGATCTGCTGAGGAGGAAATTGTTCAGTGTTGCAATTTTCAAAGAGGAAGGAGGCGGTGTGGTGGGGGAAGACGCGCAGGTGTGATCGAACAATATGTGCGTTTGAGAGAGTGTGCCGATACATTTGAATCTTTATGCATTTTAAATAATGAAGGTTTGTCTTTGTTTTAAAGGATTTTAACACATATCAGATCACTGGAGACCCATCTAGGTTTAGTAAAGTGGAAAAACCTTGCTTATTTAAAGCAGTTTAGAGCAGTGAGTCAGCAACAATTAACATGCCAGTATTTGTCACAGATGTGTCTCGAGAATATTTGATGGAAGAAGAGAAATGGAAGAAAATGGTAAGTGTTAACTGAAGATCCAAATGAGGTAGAAGAGTCTTAAATCCCAGATGATTGTATGAAACCGTACAAATGGCCTCAAACAAAAGGCAGTTTAGGGACAGAAGACCAGCGGTTGAGACAGCGGTCATGTGACTGTAAAAACGATGGTTATTTACCATTTTCATTTTTAATCATCATCGCTTTAAGACATCTTTGTATAAAAATCCAACTTTATTAATGGAGTCCCCCCGGTTATGAATTCAAATCCAAATAATGTGAATATGAATAATAATAAATCTAAATAAAGAGAGAATTTGACCATGCATGATTTGTTTTGTTGGCCTTCACTGCCAGCACTGCAGAGTCACTGATATGCAGCTCAAACTACAGTGGCTTGCAAAAGTATTCGGCCCCCTTGAACTTTTCCACATTTTGTCAAATTACAGCCACAAACATGAATCAATTTTATTGGAATTCCACATTAAAGACCAATACAAAGTGGTGTACACGTGAGAAGTGGAATGAAAATCATACATGATTCCAAACATTTTTTACAAATAAATAACTGAAAATTAGGGTGTGCGTAATTATTCAGTCCCCTGAGTCAATACTTTGTAGAACCACCTTTTGCAGCAATTACAGCTGCCAGTCTTTTAGGGTATGTCTCTACCAGCTTTGCACATCTAGACACTGAAATCCTTGCCCATTCTTCTTTGCAAAACAGCTCCAGCTCAGTCAGATTTGATGAACAGCGTTTGTGAACAGCAGTTTTCAGATCTTGCCACAGATTCTCGATTGGATTTAGATCTGGACTTTGACTGGGCCATTCTAACACATGGATATGTTTTGTTTTAAACCATTCCATTCTTGCCCTGGCTTTATGTTTAGGGTCGTTGTCCTGCTGGAAGGTGAACCTCCGCCCCAGTCTCAAGTCTTTTGCAGACTCCAAGAGGTTTTCTTCCAAGATCGCCCTGTATTTGGCTCCATCCATCTTCCCATCAACTCTGACCAGCTTCCCTGTCCCTGCTGAAGAGAAGCACCCCCAGAGCATGATGCTGCCACCACCATATTTGACAGTGGGGATGGTGTGTTCAGAGTGATGTGCAGTGCAGGGTTTTAATAGTTTTGCAATTTTCATTAGTTTTTATTTTTATTTAGTTTTGACTTCAGATTTTCAATTTTATATCAGTTTTAATTAGTTTTTACCAATTGTTTGCTAGTTTAGTTTAGTTTTTATTTTTTGAAAATCCTTAGTTTCAGTTTAGTTTTGATTAGTTTCAGTTATAGTTTTAGTTGTGTTTGCAATAATTAAGTGTAACAAAAATCCCAGTTTCATCATATCAGTCATTCTCTTCTGCTTATCCTTGGGTATGTTGCTATTCCAGCTACCATACCCTGCACCCTGGACAGGTCGCCTGTCTGTCGCAGGGCTAACATGCAGAGACAGACAACTCACATTCCCACCTATGGGTTCTTTAAATAAATAAATAAAGGCAGATGAACAATCATTGATACCAGGTAACTATAAAATGTATATCTTGGCCCCAATGAGACTATTAACTCTTGCAGCACCGGGTGTTCGTAATTGTGGTTCAAGTGAATTGATAAACTTTTTGAAGGTAATTGACTCACACAGTTGTGTAGATATCCCAGTCCTGTTGTCTCGGGATGCATCACGCTGCCTTGCCTGGGGTTAGCTTCTGTTTTCTGGGGATGAGGGTTGAGTGTGCTCCCTTACCTTCTCAAGGTAAGCTAGGTTAGCCTTCTTGTGTGAGCTTTTCAAGTGCACTTTAAGGTTTGTGGGATTTTTTTCCCTTTAGAAATGTCCCTCATAATTTGTCTCTTTCCACTACAAGACACTTGCTTTATCCAAAACACAGTCATATTCAAAGTAATCCCAAATTGGACTCTGGCGCTTTCTCCCGACTTTTCCTGACATGATTCTGCGCGTGGACGGAGCAGCAACACAGACGACTCGACTAACGTACTGCCACCTGCTGGCATAATGAGACACAGCAAGAAAAAAATCTGTAAACTAAACTTCATTTTCACCCTTGACTCTTGTATGACACGCACACATCAACGAAAACGAAACACATTTTTGCTATAAATTCAGTTAATTTTAGTTAGTTTTGTGAACACTCATTATAGTTTTAGTTAGTTTTTCTTTTTTTGTTTTTATTTTTATTTCCGTTAACGAAAATGTTTTTTCACTTCTAGTTTTCGTTATTTCGTTAGTTTTGGTTAACGATAATAACCTTGGTGCAGTGTTAGTTTTCCGCCACACATAGCGTTTTGCATTTTGGCCAAAAAGTTCCATTTTGGTCTCATCTGACCAGAGCACCTTCTTCCACATGTTTGCTGTGTCCCCCACATGGCTTGTCTCAAACTGCAAACAGGACTTCTTGTGGTTTTCTGTTAACAATGGCTTTCTTCATGCCACTCTTCCATAAAGGCCAACTTTGTGCAGTGCACGACTAATAGTTGTCCTTTGGACAGATTCCCCCACCTGAGCTGTAGATCTCTGCAGCTCGTCCAGAGTCACCATGGGCCTCTTGGCTGCATTTCTGATCAGCGCTCTCCTTGTTCGGCCTGTGAGTTTAGGTGGACGGCCTTGTCTTGGTAGGTTTACAGTTGTGCCGTACTCCTTCCATTTCTGAATGATCGCTTGAACAGTGCTCCGTGGGATGTTCAAGGCTTGGGAAATCTTTTTGTAGCCTAAGCCTGCTTTAAATTTCAATTTCAATTTCTCAATAACTTTATCCCTGACCGGTCTGGTGTGTTCTTTGGACTTCATGGTGTTGTTGCTCCCAATATTCTCTTAGACAACCTCTGAGGCCGTCACAGAGCAGCTGCATTTGTACTGACATTATGTTACACACATGTGCACTCTATTTAGTCATTAGCACTCATCAGGCAATGTCTATGGGCAAGTGACTGCACTCAGACCAAAGGGAGCTGAATAATTACGCCCACCCCACTTTTCAGTTATGTATTTTTTTAAAAATGTTTGGAATCATGTATGATTTTCGTTCCACTTCTCACGTGTACACCACTTTGTATTGGTCTTTCACGTGGAATTGCAATAAAATTGATTCATGTTTGTGGCTGTAATGTCACAAAATGTGGAAAAGTTCAAGGGGGGTGAATACTTTTACAAGCCACTGTA
Organism: Neolamprologus multifasciatus; assembly: GCF_963576455.1. NCBI lineage: Eukaryota > Metazoa > Chordata > Actinopteri > Cichliformes > Cichlidae > Neolamprologus > Neolamprologus multifasciatus. The sequence continues at coordinate 27,011,287 of NC_140454.1, forward strand.
AGACTGAAACTGATCTTTAAAACTACTTAAAGATCAGAATGTTTTATTTATTATCAAAGCTCCTGTTAATTTGATTTATTTGCATAAACACAGCAAGAATAAAAAAATTTCATGCAGTCCATAGAAACACTGACTTAAAGACACCTGCAGAGCTTTTTATTAGGCCTGAGTATGCTAACACATATTTCCTCCTCCACTTCATAATTGTTCCCTTCTGTTTGTAATAATTGCAACAAAAACCTGATATTAGCTCAATGATTAAAAAAGCCCACTGAGGAGCTGTGCGTTGAAGAATTTTGATTATTTACACTTTAATAATGTTAACAAGCTAATTTAAACTTAAATGGCTGTGATTCTTGGGGTTGCATTAGGGCAAAGTGTTAAATTTAATGTATAGGTTAGGTTTAGTCACTGAAACTGGGAAGTTGCACTAAAACTGACTGGTGGAGGTAAATAATTTGACAAGAATAACCTTGAACATCCACTCGGTCACTGGTGACCCATCTTGAATCACTTTTTTAAATAGATATTTTCACTGAAAGGGAAAAAATAAAGAATCTTTCTTTTGTTCTTGAAGGTAACTCGTACTTCTTTCTGAAAAGCTTGCCCATGTAGCACCCTAACCCCAGATTGTTGCCAGTGACCTGTTCAGTGTTGAGTTAAGATTTTAAGTTCTTGCCCATGCAGCAAGGAATGCTGGGAATTCTATCTCCTCTTCCCTAAGCTCAGATAAAACATTTGGAGCTACCAGGCACACCCCAGTAAACGCATTAACATGTGATGTTGGATTCCAAGCAGCACAGAGAGTGATTTGTTGCAAAGCATCCTCTTCCTCACACACACACACACCTACACACACACACACACACACACACACACACACACACACACACACACACACACACACACACACACACACACACCCTTCTAAATTCAACATGAGGCCTTTTACTCCGACACACTCGGCTTTGCAGGGACATGAATATACATTTAGCTGCAACATGAATAACCAGGGCGAGTGGAGTGGCGCGGTGATGGAGCATCGTGCCTGCCTCCACTGTAGTTAAATAGCATTCAGCATAACTTATGCGAGTGCCAATCACTCCAAATGAAAAGCGCAAATTAAACTCTCACGCTCAAATGCATAATTAGACCTCTGACTTGGCAGTGGAGCGTAAACGATTGAGGGCGGAGAGATGTGGACCCATGCAGGAGTTTTTTTTTTTTCTGGGTTTTTTTTATGCTTGTAGAGGTGGGTACGCATGCAATCTTATTACGGCGTGCTGAAAAGAGTCATAGGGCAGAAATAGAGCCCCAATTAGAAACCGTGTTGAGTGTTTTCAGCTGATAGCGAAACCATATATTCCTTCTAACCAAGAACACTTGAACGGCACTCCCTTCCAATCAGTGCTTCACACACGCCGGCAAACAGCGGTTACATGGCACACGTACAAGTTAGTGAAAGTGCTGCACAAACGGTCACTTTCTCCTTCAGGAAGGAGAATACGAGCCTGGCACGCGAAAGCTAGAAATACGAATCCTTTGTTGGAAGCTTGTAAATCTTTCACATGTGGGTCTCCACATGCCTGCGTCCAAAAGCCTTGACGACTGCAACCATAAACACATCCCTGAAGCTTTGAGATGCCACACTGGTGCTTGAGCCCTACATCACAAGACCGAGTAGAAAAGAAACCCAACATCGCCGGCCATCTTGACAAAGAGAAGGTGCATTAAAACTGGCCTCCAATGATTGAGACATCACATTTCATTCATAAACATGACAGATTTACTGAAGGTCGTTTTTTAAAGATGTTTTAAGACTTTTCTCCACCAAGGTCAGGAGCCACTGCTGTGCTTAGGGTCCCCAGTTTGATTCAACCTCAGCACTTTGAACTCGTGAAGATTAAAAAATAAAACAAGATGAGTTTAGAGATAAACACGTAGATCTACATAACTTCAGTATACTCAGGCCTTCCATGCTGAATAAAGTCAAATAGGAAGGTCTGCTGCTCTTTGTCAAAAAAGGAGTTCTACTCACCTCACCGTCTAGGATTGCTTATTGGAGACATTATGTCAGAATGTGAGAACAGAGAAACACAACTTAAGCTGAGCAGGCCTCACTCAGGCTATTTTATGAATATTTACCTTTTTATGAGGTACTTTTATTATTTAAGAAAGTAAAGTAAAGAGACATGTGTACAGTGAGTCATGAGTACAGGCTAAAGTTAGCGGGTGAACTGATCAGAATTAGTGGCAGCTATTGTTTATGAAACAAACAGGTCATTACACCAAATAATGTTCAAAGGGACAGTGTTCACAAAGCCAGAACAGAAGCAGCTAAACTCCAAACTCTGGACCAAAAGTCATTCATGCTTTTATTTTTGTAAAGCTATAGTTTATAGTTTATTAAATCAAAAAGTCACAGCAGAGAGGTTTCTTTTAACGCACCATCACCTGGATTCTCTCCACTGGCTTCCTCACTGCGTTAGAGTTTATATGATATAACAGAAATGTGGATGTAGGCAGTCTGCAGCTTTAGATGCTCAGGATGATCCATCTTTTAAAAAATGTAAGGTTAAATCTTAGGATGACTTTAAGACTTCCTTCAAATCTCTTCTTAAATTAAACTTTTACATGCAAAAATGTCAAAATCTTTTATTATTTGTTATTGATTTGTGTAGGTTGTCGTTTTTCTGGTTTTATTTTAGTTGTTTTAAATATAAAAACAACTTGTGTTTTTATATTTACTTATATCTCCCTTAACTTTATTTTTATTTTATGCTGCTTTATTTTTTTATCTTATATTTAGGCTTTTGCTTTTTTACATGTAGAAAAAATTGTAAACATTTTATTAAATAAGTGACAGGGAAGCGGTGAATCGGCCGGCACTCTGTTCACAGGAACAGGAAATGAAGACGATGTGGAGCTTTGTTGTGTGAGATGAATCAGATCATATTAAGAATAGTTTGTGCTTTTGTGAGTTTGCATTGGGAGGATGGTTGATGAAGCTGAGGGTGCAAAAAAGCTGTTCGTTTGGTTCACTTGGACCGATGTGTAACTTTCTTATCAGGCCACGGACTGAAGAGGAGCATCAAATATTGTATTTTCTTATGAGGATATTGTATCTCTCTTACTTTGGGAGTGAATGTGAAACAGGTGGTCAGTGTTTTGATGTAGAGCCAATTTAATAAGGATTTATCAGCTGTTTCACAAATAAAGAATTAGAGTTGTGTATGTTTCTGATCTTATACGGGCCCTTCATACGTACATGTTATCGCATCTTAAAGCATATTTATTACTGTTTTGTATCTGGTTATGTGAGCTATGTGAAATATTAAGCTGCTGTTCCTGAGAGGACGAGCAGCGAGAGAAACCTTGACTTGGGTTTCAGGCTTATCTGCGTGCTTCATCTCAGGCCGGGTTCCCAGTGTTTTCTGTCTCAGCCTCCCTGCCGAGTGACCCCAACATTTTCCACAAAGTACATTAAGAGTTCGCACTGAATGGGAGACGAGAGACGTCCCTGCTGATGTGGTTAGAGTTGTTGTTGGGGCCATGATTGAAGCAACATGGCCTGTGGCACACAATGTTGGATTCTTTTTCCAGTTACAGTCAGAGAATACAATGCGGCTGTGACATCAAATTAGCTTTTGGCTAAGTGACATTATATCATGGCGAGTATTGATTCAAATATAATGATTTCTCTGCAGCAGAAGTAAATGGATATTGGACGGAGTCCAGTTCCCAGGAGCAACGGGCTAAGCAAGAGGTATGTTCCACTAGTTGTCTATTTCTGGAATATGTTCATAGACAGGCATCCAGAACTAATGTATGAACCTCATCAGCTGGTTCCTTTACAGAAAATTTACATAAAGAATCACGTCACAATCCGGTTTGTACTGTAACCACTATCATACAAAAATGTTTATGGTTTACACAAGTGGCAACCTCTGGGGCTGAAAAATGATTCCAACACAGAATGCTAAAAACTGCAGTTCCCCTAATGTCCACCAGATGCTCCAGCAGTGAGTCCACCCACCCACCCACCCACAGTGTTCATCCATTTTCTTCTGCTCATCCAGTCAGTGGAGGTGCTGGAGCCTATAACAGGATTTAAGGTCCAGCAGAGGTCAGGTGTTCATTGTCTGCTTCACTCTAGGGATGCCTCAGGTGCCTGCAGAGAGCTCTGTTGTCAGTTGACGGCAGTGTAGAAAGTATGTGATCCAACCTGTGGGCCACTTGTAGTTGTGTTGTTCTTAGTCTTGTTTTTAGTCCCTCAGCCAACCGAAGAGAAGCATGAACTTCTAATACAAAGAGCTGAAGTGAAACCAAGTTTAAAAACAGTGAAGTGTCCACTGCAACCATTGTCTGTGGTTCTCTATAATGTATTTGTTGGTCTTTGAAGTGTTTTCTTGTGATTTTTCCATTCATGAACCCCACTGATGCTCTTTGCTTTTAACCAGCCCACTTGTTAACCAGTCAGCATCTGGCAGATGCTTATCTCAGGCATCTGGCAGATGCAACATCCAGTCAGGGTCTTGGAGGAATGCACTAGAGGTGGATGGGAGCGATGAATCCAGCTTGTCTGAGGATGGACATACATGTAGGACCAAAAATTCTGCTTATCCCATCATAGGGCAAAAGGTGGAGTACATCCTGGATGGGTTGCCCTTATACTGCAGTCACCTAAATGGAAAATGTCTTAACTGAACAACTGAAATAATAAGGATGTACAAGAATTCATATGAAAGGCAAGTGATTAAAAGTGAAGATGACCTCATTCCGGCTGCTAAAAGACATGAAGGGAGGGTTGTTGACATATTTAAAAGCATGACCATTTTGTGTAACAGCTCGGTGTTGATTCTTCTGTTTACAAAAATACACTGAAGCGAGTCAGCTATTTCGTATTTCCATTAAGTACATTTTTCCCACTCGTCAGAAATAGCATTTCATGTCACAGCATTTACTGATGACAGTAGCAAAGTATGCTCGTCATATATTTTTTTCTGTGAGTCAAGCTGTGTCATACACATTAAATGTGAACACTAGAAAATCCATTAAAACTGGTAATTATTAATAAGAAAAACATGCATTTATGGGAAACAGTGGTTATTCTTTAATGCAGGGACGTTAAACTCATTTTCCATCTTGGCCACATGCAGCCCACTTTGATATAAAGTGGGCCAGACCTGACAGAAACTCCCCTTTCTGTCAGTCTAAAGTTTAACTGCACATGTAACCCCTGAGATTATAGGAGAAAGAGGTGCAATTTCAACACTATGTCTCAGTTTTTCTACTTGATAAAGAAATGCTGCTATAGTCGATGAAAGAATCTGTCAGCACAACTGTTTGGGCTTAAACTGTGTAATTTTTACACATTAATAACTTACAAAGAGTTCTGTTAGCTCATTGCTCTAAACTCTCTGTATTTTTAAAACAAAGTATTCGTCATCATAGAAAATTTCCTTTTTCTTTTTTTTCCGTGGATCTGTATTTAAAACTCATACATTTCTATAGTAGGCAGTGGAAAAAGCAGGCACTTTGCAGTCATTTAATTGTTAATCTCTGGCTTAATTAATGACGATGTGGGGAGGTCTTTATCAGTAAAATAAAAGCTGTGAAAATTATGAAAATACAGTTAAAAGTCCAAAATTTATGCTCTCGTTTGTGGCTGTAAAAAGTGGCCAGATTTAAGTTTTTGCCAGGTCGATTCTGGCCCCCGAGCCTTATGTTTGATACACCTGCCTTAAGGGGACACAGAGGGTATTTAGAGGCTAATTAGAACTGCATTATTTACTTATAGACAGCAAACTGACTCCAGGGCTCGCAAAATCGCTAGCCCGACGTCCCGGGGCTAGCGATTTCTCCAGTCGGGCTACCAAAATCTATCTCTGCCCTGCCCGTCGGGCTGTCATAGGAAGGAAAAATATATGTCAATGCTTTTGCATTCTTTCGGAAATGTATCTGGGTAATTATGTCATTGGCATCGGTGAGCCAGAATTTGCGCTCGTTTTTTGCTTTCACTTTGCAATGCGCGTATATATATAGAGAGAGTGACAGTACTGATTGGTGAGTGATGATAATTTGTGCACCAATTCCTCTGACATCGTCTTATCAATCGTTAGCTTACTATGCAAACATGACAAGTGAAATCTCCCGCAGCTTAAACATGTGAGAAGTTGATCGCACAGAGAATCGCTGAGCATTATGTGAGTGCCTGTGTAAAAACAGCAGGATATATATTTTAGTTCTGCTGAGCCAAATAAGACAGGTCAGGGTGAAGAAGTGACAGCCAAAGAAAAGCTTACCACAAAACGGAAAAGTTATGACAAATCAGACTATAAGGCAAAAAGAAAGTGCAGCTTTATGGTTTTATGGACAAAAGAATTTCTGTGGCTGCAATATGACGAGCTAAATAACCAGGGCTGCACATAAGTGGTCCGCAGGTGCGCATTCGCTGTCAAAATAAAAAGAACGCACAAGATAAGAAGTTGCAACGCGTGTTTGCGTACATACGATTTTCTGGAGGAGGACGGACATTTGTTTAGAACTCTTAAAGATGTCGAAGAAGCTCCTTTAAGCAATTACTTTGGTGTTCCTCCACCTCCAAAGAAATGTCAGAAGGAGTCCGAACCACAAAAGAAGCGCGTATTCTCGGAAAAGTGGTTGCAGGAGGTGAGCTGGCTTCAAACAAATGATGAACGCACAGAGATTTGGTGCAGAATGTGCCGTGAAAATCCCACTCTAGCGGACAAAAACAGCCTTTTATATGGACGCAAACGCATGTTGCAACTTCTTATCTGGTGCGCGTCTTTTATTTTGACAGTGAATGCGCACATGCGGACCACTTATGTGCACCCGTGTAAATAACATAATGTTCTGCCGGGTGTGTTGTTGGTTTTTCCCTCGATTTCTGAATCGACAAGCGCCTTTGTTACTGGGACCAGTCATTTTAAGAAAGGCCCCCATTAGAACCCATGAGAAATGCAAGAAATGCATTATTGCTCAGTCTGCAATATCTTTCCCAGAACAAACATCAATTGCAAATAACAAACTAAAAATAAACCTGAAAATCTGTTTAGAACAGCTACTATGTTGCAAAGAGTGAACTACCACTGGCACAATGTAGCAGTCTTTGCAAACTTCAAAAAGCAAATGTCCTCGATCTTGGTTCCACTTGCCTCTTACCCGTAACTTCAGTGGAAATTTCAGATTGAGGATCTAACACAGACTGATTCATGTTCTACACAGTTCTTACAAGTTCATAGAAATTTCTGTTCAATTAGAACCAAGTATTTGAGTTGATGATTGTAATTTTTATACAATGTTGTAATTTGTGTTTCAACAATTTTTTTGATTAATGTTTTGTTTCCGTTACAATATTATACTTTAATGTATAATATTGTAAAGGAAACAAAACAGGAAACAAAACATCAATCAAAAAATTGCTCTCTTTTTTTATTCGGGCTACTTCAATTTATTTTGGGCTACCAAAAACTGAAGAGTCCCTGCCCGAAGGGCTACCAGGGATTTTGAAATTTTGCGAGCCCTGTGACTCATGGAAAAATGTTTTCAGTTAGTTTTTTTCTAGCAGAATTGACATTTTTGATGAGGAGTAACTTTAATACCTTAATGTAGCTCCACAAAGGCTTCAATGTCAAGCTGCTCAGTTCAGCTAAGTCCCCAGGGATCACAGAAGGCTTTTACACACTCATTTTAGTCAATTTAAGTAGCATAGTCACAAGCCAAAAAATGCATGTTTCCTTTTATGCAATCATTGCAGCATGTGAGAAGCAAATCCCCCTCAAAATGGTCTGTTTGTAATATCAGAATTTGTGGAGGGACCCATCAGGAAGTCATCCAGCTTGGCGTGGAAAAGTTTTGGAGGCACATGCTTTCAACTGGCTCGAATGACAACTGAGTGCGCATGCTCGATGAGACCAAACATGGCAGGGAAAAACCACCAGTTTTCAGTAAATCCAAGAGTACAATAAGTCCAAAACATTCGGATTTATCTACTGGCCGCCTTGTCTCGAATAACAAATCGTCTCAACTATTAACCTCGACACCCCACAATAGAAGAAATAATTGAGAATGCTTTTGTGCATTTTTTTTTGTGTGTGTGTGTCATTTAGCATCTTTCAAAGTAGAAATTCAGTTCTTCTGTTGCTCGCTGACAATATTATCTGGTCTATTTCTGTGAAACAGTGAAACAGTGTGAATAGCACGCCGCTGCCTTGGAAACAGAAACCCCGGAGAGAATGGAGGGCTGATTAGAGTAAGGCTGCTCGTCTCCAATCAAACCCAGTGTCTTGTCTGTTTACATGGAGCATGTCCAGAGAGTTCTCCACACTAAGCCCGAGGGGAAGTGGAGGATGGGGGGGTGGGGGCAGAGGCTGTCAATATCTCCATTTGAAACTGATGCTAAAATCCAAAGCTGCTAAAATGTGCGCAGGGTCACTGAAGAACGACTCGAAGCTCAGCTGGTCTTTTCCAGACCTGGCCCCTGGGATTACATTGTGTTTGCAAATATTCTTTAACATAGTTTTACAGCATCTGATTGAAATTCCACATAATATGAAATTCATAAAGTACCCCATGCTTTTCTTTGATTGGCAGCCTGAGTAGTAACAAATGATGGAGATTTTCCCAAAGTGATTAAATGAAGAAAAATTGCCAAAATGCAAAATAAAAACACCAAGTAAATATATATATATATATATATATATATATATATATATATATATATATATATATATGTCATTTAGTTGAGGATGTAGCATTTTGAATGTGGCTTTTAAGTCCACAGCTGTCTGTGTCTAAATATGATTTATGTAATTAACGCACTGGTTGAATAGATGGGCAATGCTGTTAATGTCCCGATCTCTCATCAGTAAGCCCAACCCTAACCCTCAGTTTTAATTCTTTATGGTATAAAAATGTGGGATTTTGTCTTTGTGGAAATTTTCTCCATCTAAGGCAGCAGGTTGAGAAAAATATACACAAATATGTAGTTGATACACATAAGCAATAAAAATGTTTAAAGAAATAATTTTATTCGTCTCCAAACAGAAGTAGAAGTTTGGAAAGCCACAAAAGTAAATATAAACACACTGTATAACTGTCCCCTATGACTATTCACTGACCTTTATGTCACTTTGCTAAATCTAAGTAAGAAGACTTTGGGAAGATGGAGATGGAAACAACCTCTTTCCTGTGTCTATATCCCAAGCTAACCTAGCAAGCCGCTAGTGAAAGCTTCAGCCACAGAAGTGGCATCAATTCTTGCACCAAACTCCTAACAAAAAAGCTAAAAACTCAAAACATCCAGTAATAACTTAAACAAAAACCTCTGCATGCAACTCACGCTTTAAAGAAGATTGGCTAGTTTTTACTTTTGGTCTACACAATCTACACGTGAGCCTTGAAACGTTGCTGGTTTGGAAAGGTTACCTGGAGACTGCAGCTCATGCACATTTGAGACCTTCTGCACTTTGTTTTCACATCCTTTTTTATTTCTGTTTCTGTCACTCGTTAGCTTCAGTCACCAAAAACGATTTGATTAGGTTCAGAGAAGATTGTGTAAAAGGAAACTTTTAAATGTGACACAAAGCATCTATTTATATGTGTGTGTGTGTGTGTTTGTCGTCAGTGGTGTGACACACACACCCACACAAAGGTTGTGCATGATTTTTGAAATGCCAACGGCTTTGGTTATTTGTGTTTCAGTATTTGACACCATGGGAACAAAAACAAGCTGCTAAACCAAACAGTTTCCAGTACAGTGCACAGACATTATAAGAAAGTAATTGGACGCTTTTTTTATTCAGTTGAGACTAACTAATTGAGATTAGTGAAATGCTCTTAAATGTCTTTCTTAGAAACTAGACTGGAAAATGGGCAAACACATTGTTGGTTTTGGTTTTGGTCAATTCACAGCATTTGTTTGCAGTAGGATAAAGAAAATTGCCACAGTCATCCTTTAAACAGGGCTCTGCGCCAGTCTAAACAGGGTCAAGATGGAGCGATATCACAAATACACCGCTGTATGCAAATTCACGCTGCGGTCAATCATGCACTTACCCCTCCACGCAGGGAGAAAATCCACATACAAATCCTCACAGGAAAGAGCTGCTTACAGATATCGAGATTAAGATTCATCCTGGCGAAAAGAGCATGCCACAGGTACGCTCAAATATCAGCCCATCCAAAAGTGAGTGCACAAACACACACACACTCTTCAGCACACAGGCAGTGGGAAAACACAGCTCTAATACACAATAACACGTACTCGTGCTCACGTAGGCGGACGGGCTTGGCTTTATTTTGGCCCGCTGCTCTGCGGTGAGCGGTGTGAGGCTTTAGAGGGATTGGACAGTGTTGACTTTGCCGTGAACCTGCAGAGCCTCTGCGCCCTCACAGCTGCCTCCCTCATCATTTGCGGAGGGCCTCCAATCGCTATGGAAAATCAGTGTTGGGGAGGGCAGAGTATATATCACACCTCCCCTCCTCTCCTCCACCTCCCTTTATGCCTCACCCTCCAACTGAGAGAGGAGGTTTTTATTGCTTCTCCTTGAAGGCGGCTGTCATAACTCACATTTCTTTATCTAATATTCCAATTATACTGCTGCATATTTGACGACCGCTGTTTTAAGAGCACCTCTCAAGGGCACGACTGCAGCTCGGGTATTTCTTAGCCTTAAGACTGCAGCAGGTCGGGCTGCCTATGACAGCTCTGTCATATCCTAACCTCCCCCCCTGCTGGAGCTTAAACACTCGGCCTTCTCGACAATGGAAAGAGTCAAACACTTTACACCTGAAAGTGTTTTACATTAAGCTCCATATTTCATCTGGCTGTGAAACCAGCGAGCTGGGAGTGAAAGGTTTCGCCCAGCAACATGTTGACATTGCTCACTCATAGACCCGCAGGGTTTCAGTCTAAACTCATGCTGTGATGATCCCACATTAATCAGGCTTGATTTGAGAGCCTATTGTTCACATTTAATAACCAAGCTTCAAATTCACCAGCACTTCCCATTTCCTTCAGGAAGCTGAACTTTGGAGTAAAAGCCAACCTTTGGAGGTCATACACACATCAAGTCAAATAGAGACGATAAAGGAGAGACCCACACCCAGCTCTTCGATTCCCGCAAACCGTTGTAGTTCACTCTCACGGTTCTCATCGACCTCATTTCAGCAGCTGTTTCTAGTTCAGAAGGAAAAGAGTGCTTAGATAAGCGGACCAGCTGCCCAGCACTGAACAATACGATTCTTTTTTTTAATGTTCCAGTTCACAACAATAGTTGTCTCAAAGCACTTTGATACTGATAGGTAAAGACCCTGCAGTATCAAAGGGAGAACCTCAACAATGCCCTCTAAGTGAGGGCTTGTGACAGTGGTGAGGAAGACCTAGTTTTTAACAGGAAGAAGACTGGTTTGAGAAAAGAGGAGCACAGAGAGACCACAAACAGCAAAGCAATGGCTAAAGTGTTACGGCTGTGGCCATAAGAACACTGTGTGGGCTGTTTTGTTCTGTGTCTCTTTACTGTGCTTCAGACTCTTTGCAGGTCCCTCCCCTAATGAAGAGTAGTGAGCAGCTGATTGGACCGTGGAACACGTGACCGTGTTCAAAAAGCCGCTCTGACAGCTCCCGCCGGAGAGAGAGAGAGAGTGGAGCGAGCGAGTAGCTTGACAGCCGACGCGGTCCTGACCCTGGTTACCAACCTATACTTCTGCTGTATATTTGTGTGAGCGTGATCTGTGAGAGGCGCTCCTGGTGTATTAACTTAGTGCTTAGGCACCCTTAGGCTGAAGCGGAAGGGGTGAGCCGCCTTTTTCTTTGGGAACAGTTTTCTCCTGTTTTCCGGGTTAGGGAGCGAGGGCTAGTATTGTCATTTGTTTGTTCTGTTTTCTTTCGTAGGGTTTAGTTAGTTTTCTCTGGTGGGACTTAGTTGGTTTTGTTTATTATTTTGGCCTGGGTTCACCCTGGAGCTGTGCTTCATTACCTTCAATAAAATCACCTTTTTTTTACTCACAACTGGTTTCGGATGTTTGGCTTGGGAACCAGGGCGGGTATTTGTCTCTCTCTCCTCAGACCTTATGTGCGTCTCTACCCGCCTAGACTAGGGGCGTAACAAAAGTCAGATATTTTCTTCCAGATGTACACCAAAATGGGTGACGCAGTATTAGTATTGCCACCTCACAGCAAGAGGGTTGTTGGTTTGAATCCATTAGACACTTCTGTCTGTCCTATGTGGAGTTTTTTCATCTTCTCCCTGTGCTTTTTCCTCCATGTACTCCGGCTTCCTCCCACAATCCACAAACACTCACGTTAGGTTCACTGCTGATTCTAAATTGACCATAGGGTGTGTCCTGCCTTTTACCCAGTGACAGCTGGGGTAGGCTCCAGCATTTAAGAAGATGGATGGATCTGCACCAAAATCAAATAAGTTCTTCATTTGCTTGTGTCCCACCTCTCCAACCAAATTTTATTCCCGGTAGACAAACAAATGGCATCGAACACATAAATATTCAGTGTTCGTTCTGCCTTTCTCTGGAAATTGATCTTCCACAGTCTCTGGTCGCCACATCCCTGCTACTCCTCTTCCTTTGTGTACACCTCTTTACAGTCGAGTCTTATCAACTAACGGCAGTTGATGAGATTATGATTTTACTTTTAACCAGCCAAAGTGTTTACATCCAGCATTATCCAAACTCTGACCTATTTTTTTTTCTCTTTGTAGTTATTTTTATTAACAATTAATTTTTCTTGTTAGGAAGTCGACCGAATGCAGGCTCTGGGTGGGGTCAGAGTTCAGATCTGTTCAGTAATCCTTCCAAAAGTGTGCAAGAGTAATTTATGCAGTACCCAAGGGCTGATGGAGATGAAAATTAAGACCCTAAGTAAAAGCAAATACATTCTTTGATTTGAATCTAAATTTGAACCTTCTGCTTTCAGTGTATTAAGCCCTCGAGCTCTGTTTTCTCCGAAAATGAGATTTTGGCACAAAGGCCGGTTTAGCTGCGAAAGGTTACGTATTAATTCAATTTTATGAGCTAGAGACCTGAACTGCATGTTAAATCTGACCTTATCGAGTACGCTGGAGTGTTGAGGTATGGATTGATAAGACAAAAAAAAGTCTACAGCCTTAACATGCTCCAGGCCTGAAAGTGTAATGATGGAGCAGCAGCATGGCCGACAGGACTGGCTCTTCTCCAACGACTAACCACTGAAGGTACGTTTCCTCCAGCATTTGGCACTGATACACGACCGGGTTTTCAGCCTGCAGTCACTGCCTCTCTAACACCAAGGCTTAGGTCCACTAAGCAAGACATATCTCCTGCTCATTTACTGTCTAAAAACCCCAGAGACAGCAAATACAAAAAAAAGGATCTATTTCATTTTATAATGAAAGCCAGCGCATAATTCTATTCATTTTTGTGCCTAGATCAGTGAAATTCAAACTCTTCCATTCACTCCCAGAGAGCAGACATACCAAAAGCCAAAGCCATTTACAGCAATAAGAGAGCGACTGAAAACAAGAGGCTGCGTTACAGAAAGGGAAGAAAAGAGAAGGGATCTGGGATTTATTCATACATGCACTTGTGGCCAAAGAAAATGGACACTGGCTTCCATTTTGGATCCTTTGTGACTTGTTGACCTTCTCTGGGAACCCATCGCTGGAGGCAGACAAGACATTCTTACAGAAACATGCCTGTGGTGGATAAAGAGAAGTGGAAAAGCTGTTTCTTTGCCTCTTTCATTTACTTTCATACCTTCGAGGTGGCTTATAAGCCACTCAGACCACAGGGCCAATTTCAGGTGCAATTTCCTGGCAGGTCGAAGGCAGCTGCGCTCAGAACCTTGAGTCAAGCAGGGTAATATAAAAGCAAATGGACTCTTGCCCATTTAGGCTCACATATGGTCACATTTCATGGGAAAATGAGAATATGGAACGTCACAGAGCTTTCAAATCATGCTATTCTTTCTTGATGACGACTATAAACTTGTAAGGGTGTCACAGAGCCAAAATGCTGCCCTTTGTTTTCTAATCCCCATCAAACTAAAGAGTCCAGACCCTGAAAAAGCAGAAAGTCCCCAAACACTAACTTTCCCTTGTTGTACTTGGCACCTAAACATTTGTTTTGCATGTCTCTGTTGGCTCTTTTCCTCATGCTTATGGTCAAGGTCTGTGGTAATGTCATGCAAATGACATGCAGGGGCGGTTTACTGGACAGGTTTGGGCCTGACTGTTACATCTCAGTGTTAACTTACTGTGACACACGAGCCAGCCCAAGGATTTCGTCACAAAAGCCAACAACAGCGTCCTCTAAGTCATTTCCGAGCCAGGTCCCCAGACCGGGGCCCGGCCCCGAGTCGCTGCTGGCTGGCCCCCGGGCTGTTTAGCTGACCTACTAATCAGAGAGTTATTCCCTAAATAGAAACGAGCCTTTCTGGAGTTCTGTGTCAGCACTTCTGCACAAAGGAGAAATGTCCTAGCTCTGCAAACACAAAGGCACAGCCCCTGCAACCAAAAGCTAAAACCAGAAAAAGAATGCTCCATATATAACGTGCACAGTCTGCATCATCGCCTTAACCTTACCTGAATGACCTCTGATTTTAATCAGGGTGGTAAATTTACTGATAACTTTATGTGAAAATCCTTCAAACTGTACGTTAGACGAGCTCAAACTGCTGTGGAGTTCCCCTCAGTAATTAAAGCTGACTGTAAATAAGGAAATAAGGTCCGGGAATCTTTATGTGCAAACAATAAGTATTGAGTCACTGAGACGAGTTATTGATCAATTTTCTTCCTGGTTCGTTTGTTCGTTCCAAGGCCGGATTATTCACTTGGGGACCCCTGGGGTGGGATGAGTTGTGGGTCCACAGTCAGCTTTGCGTGCGCTGTGTAAACATGTTTAATAGCTGATTTATAGAGGAGATGCACCACATGAGGTCTGGTTCTGTTAGTGGTGAAGCATTGTAAGAGTCAGCTTGACTATGATGCTGGGAGTCATCGCAAAGCCGAGGCTGGTTGTTGGAAAACCTCTCCTTAACCTTTTCAAATGCAAATATCTAAATGTATATGTGTTTAGAGGAACAATGTCAAACTCAGTTTACTTTGTAGGCCACACACAGTTTCACTTGTTCAGCCCACTCAAGATCAAAGTGGGCTGCCTTTTCTATCAGTGTAAAGAAGTTTAACTACACACTTAATCCCTGAGATTTTTAGGATTAGGAAAAGAAGCGCAGCTTCAACAATACGTCTCAGTTTTTCTACATAACAGAGAAATGGTGCTATAGTAAATTAAAGAAATCTGTCACCATGACTCAAATTATGAAAATAAAGGTCTAAAACTACATTTACAATTCTGGCATGCGATTTCTCTGTATTCATGAAACAGAATGTTTAAGTTTATTCAAAAAAATGTTCAAAATTTTCTGTCATTTAACTGTTTATCTGTTACTCTGATGTGGATGGCCATGTGGAAGATCTTTATCAGTAGAAAAGGATGCAAAAGTGCACTATAAGTGCAAAATCTATGCCTTCCATTACATTTCCCCACGCTGTACGGTAGACCGGATTAGAGTCTTTGCCGGGCCAATTTTGACCCCCGGGGCCTTATGTTTGACACTTTTGAGTGTAGTTGTAGAAAGACAAGCCATTTTTTCCCCAAGTCCCTGATTAAAGGAGTCCCTTACAATTAGCAAAAGTTGTGCTGAATATATGAAGTTTTGTGATAATGTAAAAAAAAAAAAGACAGCTACATAAAGCAAAAGACAGATCTGGATCTCAGAAGGCTAACATGACATGAACTGCTGTACAGATATATGAGTATTGATCGATGTTTGGTGTAGAAATGACAGTTGTACCAGCGTCTAAGAGCCGTGTTAGCTGGAGTCACACATTAATCCCCACAGGAACTGATAAAACAGCCTCAGCTGTCGGTGTTGGTTTGGTTCAGCTCATTAAACATTCGGCTTTATATACTTTGTGTCACCTTTTGTGACTTAGCTGTGAAAGCTGAAGTTCAAGAATGAGTTTTAAGATTTTCACGGTTCCTGGTAATGAATTGTGATGTGAATATATTTGGTCTGCTTTTTCTGTCTCAGGCTGTGAAATATATTTCTTTTTTTTTTCAGAATTAAAAAATGCAACTTTGACTTTTTGACTCGTTTCAGTCGGCGCGACTTTAAAAGCGATGCATTTCATTTCATGGAAGCCAAAAAGTTCCAATAAGTTAATCGCTGATGATGATAACCAACCAACCAAAAACAATCTAACACTGAAGCTGATGAAAAAGGTGATTCATTAAAATCACTCAGAATTTTGGGATCAGGCTCCAGCACTTTTAAAATAAAAGCTCTGAGCTGTTCTAACTGTGTAAGCAAACTTATGGAAGCAGAGTGAATTAATCCTTCCCTGAATAATCATCCATTTAAATGTGTTTAATTATCACCTGGCAGAGCATCTGTTTGGGTGTTAAAGCAAAAGCAGGAGCACTCTGAAACGTTTCTTGGAGTGTGAACTTGTGCCTGAGGTTTTAACTTGAGCGTGCTAACAGCTTAGCCCTGACTGCAGTCTCTTTTAACGAGAGCGTTAACATCTCAGTGTGAAAAGCGCTCATTAAAAAAACATTGTGTTTATTCTGTTCTAATATTGCAGTAGAACACTTGCACTGCACAAACTGACAAGGAAATAATTGAGAATAAAATAACCTTTAATTAGCCGGAAAGTGCAATAAAAGTGGTGCTCATAAATCTCTGTTTGAGTGGCAAAATAACAGGGAGTTAAAGGCCATTAGAAGTAAACATGTTGCACAGAAACATACACTAAATCAGAATGAAAGCGGAATTAAATCCACAGGAGTTCCTGTTTGTGACGATGTGGTGGAAGTGTAACCTGCCGACACGCTGTAATGAGAGCCGTGATGATCCTGTGATGTGAAATGTGCCACATGAAGATTTACAGCTTCTACTCCAGAACTCCAAAACAATAACACACAGTGATAATTTCCATCCATCCATCTTCCTCCGCTTTATCCGAGGCCGGGTCGCGGGGGCAGCAGCCTAAGCAAAGAGGCAGTGATAATTTATTTCCATTTATTTCTTTTTTTTAATGCAAAATTATTTGCTCGTGAAGTCGGCAAATGCACCAGACTTCCTGATCCTGGACCAGCACACTGTGTATGGCATTCCCGGAGAACAAGTCAGTGTAAAGTCTTCTGTAAAATAACATGCAAAGCACTGCAGGGTCACAGGAACTAATGAAGTGAATCTCGCCACTTGCCTGCATCAAGGGAGGTTACGTCCCTCCCCTGGAGAGAAAAACTATTCATACTCTTAAAGTTGAACTCTTCCTCTGCTGCCACACTCACTTTAGCAGCGTCCTTTCAGCCATGGAAACACAAGGACTGCAGGACTTTCCGACCATGCAGGCAGTCACATCGCCCAGAGGAAATCCCACCGAATGAACTCTGACCCCGCAGGGGTCGCAGACGGTCCAACGGACCTCAGTGGACAACTCTACAATTTGTTTAATGTGAAGTTGTTAAAGAGACAGAGCAGGGACGCTGCCTGCTGAGCCACCATCAGTGGAATAATCTGATTAAAGAGAATATTTTGGGGAATGTGACCTGTGGATGGAAACTGAGTCTCATTCCCTCAGGTTTTATTATGTGTTTACTATTGGGTCAGTTTATTGTTACTGCCAGTAATGTGTAGGACTAGAGTCCAAACAGGTGAGCAACAGAAAATTCAGTCCCTGTAGAGTTCTTATGGCGGTAGAAGCTATCCATACATGAAGTTGGACATTTTAACGTGGGAGCCTATGGTGACCGACTCACTTTCAAAGATAGCTTCTAGTGGACATTAGAGGAACTGCAGTTGTTGGTGCTTCACTGCTGCTTGGCTTTAACAGATAGTGAGACAAGGCAGCAATAAACCTCCACAGACAAGCTGTTACTCATTTATTCTGAATGCATTTACACTTAAACACTGATCAGACTTTAAGAGAGCAGCTGAAACATCTCACTTTCATCATACAAGTACGATTATAAGCTTGAA
The DNA here is from genome assembly GCF_963576455.1 of Neolamprologus multifasciatus. Classification (NCBI taxonomy): domain Eukaryota; kingdom Metazoa; phylum Chordata; class Actinopteri; order Cichliformes; family Cichlidae; genus Neolamprologus; species Neolamprologus multifasciatus. The sequence goes on from NC_140454.1 coordinate 27,029,351, forward strand.
TAAAGGCCAACACGCAGTTGCCTGGTTACCCACAATCAGAGGTTTTACACCTGTACGAGCTCAAAGACAAACATCTTCAGCCCGACACCTGGAAGAAAAACATCCCGGTCTGCATCTATCTCTGTTTTATATTTCATTTGTGGCAGCAGAATGGCGAGAAAAGTTCTTCTGACAGGTTTTATTCGCTCAGGTGTGCACATACATATGTGCATAATATATATATATATATATATATATATATATATATACACACACACACACACACACGCACAGTGCAGCACGGGATTAAATCGGAATCCAGTGATCCTTTTTGATTCTGTGGATGACTACAGGCAATAGAGTGAGGAGAGGAAGGCCTGCGTTATCCAAACACTGCTCTGTGATATCTTATGCATGGGAAATGAAATGTGCTCATGCAGCGGAGTGGACTGCTCGCGCTACATTACTTCTGCTCCTCCACTCATACATTTTCTCACCGCCGTCCGGCTCCTGCTGAATATAAATGGGAAATTTGGATGGAGCCGTCGTGGTTGCCGCTACTTCTGTGAGGTACTTGTTAAGTTAGCTTTTCATTCTAAGTGTTTCTGTCTGCATTCGGGCAGCCAATATTTTTTTTATCCCAAGTCCGTTTCCTGTCGTATGTGGCGCGGTTGGTTCGCAGGGCGGATGCAGTCTATTGTGAATGTGGAGGTGTAGTGCGGTGGCCAGAAATGACAATCAGCACAGCGACCCCGTTCTATTGTGCCAGCCTTCCTCTTATTTCCTGTGTTGCCTCTCGTCTCCCACACTCAGGCTTCATTTCATTTATTAGCAGCAACAGCAGAAGCCTCCGCTCTACCATACAGGTATTTAATGCGCACATACTCCTTGTGACATTTCCTGCGGTAAGCAAATCTACAGTCACAAGCTAATCAGCGCGTTATTTCTCATGATTGACAGGTCAAAAAATCAACCCTCTTCTTCCTCGCTGCCCGTGCTGCTGAGTAAACACGCTCTCACGGCTGGCTTGAGAATGGCAGGAAGTGTGCCGTAAAAAGCGGCGGGAATTTGGATGTGAAAGAGTGCAGTTTCAAATGGAACAAAGGGAGAAATCCACATGGTCCGGGCAGAAAAGGGAGCTGCTGGCTTTCCTGCCAAGTGTGAAGAATGACAGCACACTTCCATATGGAGCAGTAAAGACCTGAAGGGAAACATTGATTCTGAATCATGCCGGTATTGTTCTTCTCACTCAGGTGTCCGGTGAAAGCTGATATTATCACATCTGGCTTTGTGGATTGTGGTCTGTGTATCTCTGTGAGAACCAGCCCGGATTTTAGAGTTCGAGCCAGTTTTGAGAACCTATGACGCGTTTAATGGTGAAAGAATAGACCAAACCATCTGATTTAGTTTAATTTACATAAGCATAGTTGAAGTAGCGCTCATTGCATCATGGGAAGTCTCCCAGCAGGCTGAGCCTATAGAAGCATAAGTAAGAAATGGTTCAGGGTCACCTGACTTCATCAGGAATCAGGGCGGATGCAGTGAAGACTGCATCTGAAGACTGAAGAATAAAATTTTGCTTCTTAATAACCACCAGGTCAGGGCTCAACTTAGCCAAATGCTAAACAGCTATAACCACAGAAATCGAGGTCACAAACATCTAGACCTTACAGTGCCCATGTTATAAGATAGATTCCATATAAGTGAAGGTTCCAAATAAACAGGTAGATTTAAACAATAAACAGGCCACTGATCGTCTGCTGGATGTTTAGAGGTTATCAGCCTGGTTACCTGGGAAATTGTGAAATAGCTCCAAAAAACAACAAGTTGTTTGTGCACTGATGTGATCAGGCAGTGATCGGTTCCATGTGGGACTCAAACTGCAGCCTCTGCTGGAAAAGCAAAATGACTTATGCCCCTCAAGCTTGAAAATTCTCAGCTCATGGACATGAACATCAATCAATTGATATGAGTATTTCCAGACCTGCTGTGAGACTGTTGGCAAAAGCACAGCATGTCCTCCAACTAACCAGTCATATCTGACGTTTTAAATGAACCATGTAAGTGTTCCTTAAACTACACAGGAGTGTTTAAAGGAGCTGGGCAGTGGCACAAACACAACTCTAGATCGGGATACTCCAGGTCAGCCCAACCATTTTTAAGCTCCACTTTCACTGTGGTTGACTTTAACCACTAAAGCGAATTGATTAGTTGTATAAAAAGTTCCCGATCTGGGTTCAAATAGACATTTATCAAGTCTAAGTTACCTTTAAGTCTTCCACATACTAAGGCGAGCTCTCGTTGTACCTGAACCTAGAGAAACAACTGTTGGTTGTTGCTTCATTTCAAAATAATCTGAGAGATTTGTGACAGAAAAAGAAAGAAGTCACATACAGTATGTTTGCTAGTGAAGACCTTCCTCAAACAGCGGCATTGTTGGAATCATGGATAATCTATTGCCATGTGTTTTTGAAGATTGCCCAAAGTTTGTACTAGTACATCACTACCAGTAGACCTTTACAATAACATAAAAGAGTAACAGATGGCTGACAAATTTAGCTGGTGTCAACAGCAAAGATGCCCATCGATATCCAACTGAAACAACTAATGCTGAACAGAGGTGGTTATCTATGACACCCACTATCAACCATCCTGAGATCCTCTCCCACATGATTTCACCACCTTCCACACTTAATGACTCACAGGATGGTGTGGTTCAGGAGGCAAATACACGGGACTTTCCGCTCATCTTCAAAAACTGAAGAAAAAATGAAGTCCAGTTGCCTTTAGACAACCGTGAAATGAATGACTGAGAGCTTAGCATGATTTATGGTAGGTTTTTCTTTCAAAACCTGTCAGCTTTAAGTCATCATTGGTGATGAAAAGAAACCACTTCAGTTATATTTTTTTTTATGCCTGATTGCCAAAATGTGGGAGAACAATAGATAGACTAGAGTTAGGGATGGAGGATACTGACCCTCTGAGGGTTCATTTGTGACCATCTGTTAGTTTAGGTTAATTTTGCAGGCCCTTATTATGGAAATTATTGGATAAAAAATGTTAACACAGTGTGAATATAAACACCCCCAAATGAAAGCTTCATGTCCAAGTCCTGATGAGCTGTATGTGTCTCTATTTGCACGAACCTGTGCATGCATATCAATGTTTGCAGTTCTAGGCTTGAAAACCAAATCAAATATGTTTACATGCCAATTACAAGAGCGCCGTGCCAGCTCAGGGCTCCCAGCAGTCTCGTTCTTATGCCACACACTCAGCCCAGCATTCCTCCTGACTGGTTTGAGGAGAGCAGCACCCCAATCAAAGACAACAAACCAAACAAAGCTTTAGGCAAAACCAGCCCACGCCCGATAACACCAGTCTGAAGACGCGCAGCCTTTAATAGTTTATTGCATAATTACTGCTTTGTTTGATGTTGACGGCATGCTCAGAATGAAAGGAGACCCAACTCCTCTGTGCCGTCAATAAGAGCAAATCTTTGAGCTAAGACGCTGTGAGACACGTGTAAAAACACACACGCGTGAATTACAATGCAGGTTTATTGACGCAAACGGCGTACGGAGCAGTAAAAGCAGCTTAAGCGCTCCAACTTGAATAAAGGAATCATTTGTTTAATGAGAGAGAGGAAAGCATGAAGGAATGTGGCAGCATGTTCACTGTCTCCCTGGAGAGGTGCGCTCAGAAAAACACCAAGAATATTTGTTTGTGTGGTTACTCGTATGATGGAAGGCTAGACTAGAGTCTGCTGACAGATCTTTGTGCTGGCTGATAAATGCATTTTGAGACCAAGTAAAAAAGTAGTCGAGCAGGCGGAGACAGTGTTATCCTTAACAACCATCTGAAAATCAGCTGATATTTTTGGCACAGCGCTTTTATCGAAGTGGTTAGCCCTGTCACCTCACAGCAAGAAAGTCCTGGGTTCAAATCCAGGCTGTGCCTATGCAGCCTCTCTACAAGTACTCAAGCTTTCTTCCACAGTTCAAGGACATGTATGGTAGGCTAAATATTGATTCTAAATTGGCCGTCGGTGTGAAAGCGAGCATATCTATCTCTCTGTGACAGCCATGTGATTGGTGTGTCACGAACCCTGGCCTTGGAAGAAGTGAGTCAGCTTTCTTTCATGCAGATTCAAGTGTGGCAACCCACACAGACAATTGGCTGTAGCTGGGAACCCGTGGTTACCTCCAGGGAAAGTCTATTGAACCAGCTGAGGGATGCCAGACCAATCAGTGACTAACTGGACCCACCTGCATCTTTAAAAGGCTGAAGAACATTCATTGAGGGGCTGCTACTTTATAGTGAGTGTGTAGTCTGTCCCGTATGGTTTTGTTTGCAAAACCTTGTCTAAACTGTGAGATTCTCTCGAGTAATATTAGTTGTGCTTCGGCTCGTGAGGCTAATTTTGATTTCTACAGGTTAGAATTAGAATAGAATTCAACTTTACTGTCATTGCACATGTCACAAGTACAAGGCAACAAAATGCAGTTTACATCCATCCAGAAAGTGCTTTAGCAATAGATATATTACAGAAAATTATATTAGCAATAATATAGATATATATATCTGAAGACCTAGGCAAGCAAGTTGTTTTTGTATTGTTTGTTTGTTTGTTTGTGATAAATGCCAGTTATTTTTCAGTTTTGAGGTTTTTTGTAATAAAACTTTTTCGACACTGTGAGAATATCGTTTATGTTATCTCCCTGTTCGCTAGCAGAGCTGGTGACCTTTCCAAGATATACCCCACCTCTCGCCCTGTGACAGGTGGGGTAGGCCCAACCCCTTGAATGTATTTAGTGAAGCAATGCAAAATTTTACTCACATGTATAAATAATTTTAGAGTTTTAGACCCTGAAAGTACAAACGGGTGAATTGAAAGTATTTTTAAGCAGCGCAGGAGCTGAAAAACACATTTTTAGCTTAGTTTAAAAATTGCAACCAAATCAGTTTTACACCCACTGCGCGTGTCTCAATCTTAAGATAAGATTATAATATGTCATAGGTTCAAAAGCAAAACTGCACCAGTTTAATGGCTGTGATGCAGAGGAACAGAAACATGCATCCTCACTAGACAATGAGCCTGGTATTAAAATTTAGGTAAAACTGAGTGCTTTTCTGTAATTTGTTTTGACAGCTACCTATCCCACATGGTGATATGACTCATAAAAGTTCAGTTTTAGGTTTTCTTCAATGAATTATCAGAAAATAGTTCAGTGCTTTTGACCAATGCTTGTTTCTGTTCCTCTGCATTACAGGCATTAAATGCTTGGTTACAGACAAAATTGCACAGAGGGAAAACATAGATTTTGTCCTTGGTGGGGGAGCGACTCTCTCTGGAATGAGCCTCCTCAGTGACGGTGATTGTTGTTTCACGTCTTGTTTTGAATAATTTTCTGGTCTTCATTTGTTCTTTTTTGTGATAGACATAAAGTGTATATTTGTATAAATGCCGGAGTGGAATGTAATTACTTGTCTGCATATTTTCATAAGTCTGGATCACAGAAACTGTTTTAACTCTGTTCTCAAATAACTGCACAAAAGCACAAACTTGTTTCTCATCACAAACCGGCTAATGTCTTGTTTTGCTGTTACACACATAGCAATCTTCCTTTTGTGTTTGTGGCCTCACACAGACAAATTTGTTTGTAAAACAAAGATCAAGCCGCAATTTGCCAGTGGCAGAACACAGCTCTGCGCTTGTGTGTACCTTAAAGCAAAAAACAAAAAATAAAACGTATAATCATTGCTGAAGTGCTGCGCATTCACACAGTCCATGAAAGGAATTCTAAGCAGTCGTAACACACCATGGACAACTGCGGTTTGTCTGTGTTTCCCAAGTCTAGGTGCAGCATAATAACAAATAAGTTTCAGTTGTCAAAGTCAATCTGTTTCTCACTGTGAGTTTGTCCTCCCAAATGTGTTCACCATTTCTTCATTGTAAACCCTGAGCTGCAGTGGAAACTCGTGTGGTTATCACACACACTTCACTTTTCCACGACAAGCTCATTAGGCTGATGTTTACATGGGTGACTTCTGGTGGTCATGTGAGTGACCATCTAGTCCAAGTTAACCTTCTGAAACTTGTATACAATCCCTGTTGCACATGCTCATTCCACAGTGAATCCCTGATTGTCTATGTCAACTACATACTTATAAATATGGAAACAGATTTGGATCTGCTTTTTCATTAGCACATTACTGATCAGCTCTTATTCACTATCTTTAGGAGATGCGTAGAGAAATGTTAGTATATCAGACACTCCTATTATCTTCAGTCGATGCTGTCATAGCCAATCGAGTGTCTGATTAACAGGCTCGGCTACTCAGGGTTTGCATAAACAAACAAGCCTCATTCATCTATCCTGAGAGTCTGCATCATTTATTTATTATCCTGTCAGAAATTCTCTTTGACTTTGGGGCAGCGATCAGACAAATACAAATACAACTACATACCTTAACAAGAAGGCAGCATAATAGCATTAACAATGACTGGCAGACAAGCAACACACACCTGATATCTCCTGGATCAGTTCAGTGTAGTTATACTGAAAGGTATAAACGTTCTGTGTGCATGAGGAGTCCCAAAGGTCAAACCTTTAGTTCAGTCCTATTTACCTGAGAGAGGCACTTATGTTTGAATCACAGTTTTTCTTCAGTTGCTGTCTCTAAAGAATCTTGTCTAAGTTTATTGTGGTGAGAAAAAAAATGTATTGGCGACGTGTCAATAGACAACCTTCCAGCTTTGAAAGGCTTGTTGCAGAATCCAAACAAGTTTCTGTGTTTTTCTTTCAGAATTATGGTTTGAAGTTCTGTTTTGCATAAAATCTGCCAAATTTCAATGTTTGCTGGTTTCCGTTTGGTGTTTTTGGACTAATATCCTCAACAGAGAGAACGGACATCTGTTTTGAGTGACATATACAATTAGCTGAGGGGATGCTGACTTTGTGTTTTGATAATAAAACTGTCATTTTTTACAATTTATCATCAACATTTACACATTGCAGATTTGTGTCTCATAGGTTAACATTCCTCAGATGTAAATGAAGTGTTGTGCTCTGCAGTAAAAATATGCTGCCTGATGGTGATGAGTACAAAAAACTGATCAGCACTGAGGCATACATATGAGTACTGATGATGGTTTTATCCATGGTATATGAATGACACCTCTAATGATATTTAAAAGCCACATTACCAGCATAATAAAAAGATTTTGGTCCTAATAGAAACTGATAAAAAGAGTTTCAGCTGTTGTTTAACAATGGTTTGATTCGGGTCATTAATCCTTTAAATAAACATTTTATTGAGTTCATTGTTATTATAGCTTAGCAGTCATGACTTCATGATGACTCGATGGTAATGACTCTGCCATTTCCATATTTTGCAGACGTGATATTCACCCATTGACAGTGTTGGGAAGGTTACTTTTAAAATGTATTCCATTACAGAATACAGAATACATGCCCCAAAATGTATTCTGTAACATATTCCGTTACGTTACTCAATGAGAGTAACGTATTCTGAATACTTTACTTAATATATTATCATGCTGTTTACAACTACGTGAATGTACTATTGCTGTGATTTATTACTGTTACTGAAGGTTCGCGGCTCCGAACCGTAGTAAAGGGACCTCTGACTAATACGGTGGGCTCTGAGTGGGGCTCGTAGCCGAAAACTAGCTTTACTTTGTTGTCTGGGTCAACCTTGCTAGCGAGAGACAGAGAGAGGCGTTGAAAGGCTGCTCCAACGGAACTTATTGTTTCTCGAGGAAAACACGAACACGGTGTACAGTCGAGTCTTAATAGCTTACTTACAACTGGGCTCGTCAGGCACTCTTCTTGGCTGCGGTGGTTATTATTATATTTACATGCTTCCAGCTCCTGTTTTTGCTCGATGACAGCTCGTACTTTTCCTTTTTCTCCTCCCTCACTCACAGACACATAACATGTATGGCAGTCCATTCTCCCTGCAGCACGGACTACACTGCCTATGATGCTACATTCTTTAGAGCTATACTGGTAGCATTCTGCCTATTAGCTTAGCACAACAACAACAAAAAGGCCTCTCTCACCCAGGAAACACGCAGAGAGAGAGCGTCACCCTGTAACCATGGCAACCGTAACGCTGCCACCTGGAACAACAGAACGTAGCTGTCAAACAAAACCCAAACAGTCCTGACCCGCCACAATATGAAACAGGAAAGTACCGCCGTGTAATCCATTCATTTCAACAAAGTAACTGTATTCTAAATACCACCTTTTTAAACGGTAACTGTAACGAAATACAGTTACTCATATTTTGTATTTTAAATACGTAACGGCGGTACATGTATTCCGTTACTCCCCAACACTGCCCATTGATAGTCTACAGTGTTTGCTTGTGTACATGATTAAAATCATTGGAGAACACATGTTTAGTTGTTTGTCATCAGCATATAAATCATAAGCTATACCGTGTATACTTGTGATGCAGCCAAGAGGAAAATGTACAGATGAAAAAGAGAGTGGTCCCCAAACTGAAGCCTTGTGGAGCACCTGAACAAACTTTATTTAAGAAACAAATTGAAAATAAAATCTCTAGTGTCTCGTTCAGTAATGTGGCAGGTAGGAGGCACAGCATGACCACGATTCATCATTCTGTGACATCTTTATTTACATACGGTTGCTGTAATACACAGTTGGCTGCTCACAGCCCGACACACCAACAACAACACAACACAGGGCCCTAGTTCATTTATGTGCAGGTGAGGAGTGACGCACTGATTCCTCTCGGGTGTGCCAACCTCCCCCACAGACCAAGCCCCGTCACACTCCCATTTACTTATCACTGAAACATGTTGCTGACTCCTCTGTCACTTCTTTCAAATGATGTTTAGCTGATTTAAAAACTTGACTATCATAACATTTCCTCACCAGTGAATTGTTGTGAGGCATTCCCATACGGCATTACTCCTTTGGTCTCATATTCTAAAACTAAAATGTAACAAAGTTGCTTTTGATTCTTTGCTTAAACTGAATTTGCTAATCAAAATTTTGAATTTTGATTACAATTCTTTGTCTTGTTTAACAACTTTTTAATACCAGACTGCATTTCAATTTATTACGGATCGAGCAAACTCGATAAACATTAGAATATACAACATATTTCATCTCTCCTTGCAAATGTATGTGGGATACCTGTCATACCGGATACGTAAATGTCTGCATGCTACAAATTTGTGTACCGCTGTTACTTTGAGTCAGCCAGCAGCCTTCATATAGATTCCAAGACTCATCATCTTCCTCATTAACAACATTAAATATTGAAACTTTTATTTCAGTTTAGATCCAATTTTGTGTACAACATTAATTTCCAAAGCATGTGCCAGGGCACCCTGGTGGGCCCTGTAGGTTTCTAGTGTTGTTTAAAAATGCCATTTTAATTATGACATTAAATAAATATATATTTAACTATATATGTATTAAATTCAGCAGCAGAACTAAGAGAACTCCTTTTTAAACTCATCTGATATGCAAAGAATTGACTTGTACTAGCAGCACACATGTGCCAAAAGTAAAACTTTTACTGGACAATCAAACTCAACAAGCAAATCATCAGAAGATCAAAATGAATTGAGGACAATACAAGGGACATAGTGTGATCAGAAGCGTCATTGGTGATCACAGGTGTGATAAGCGGTTACTGTTTCAAAGGTACATTTGAAAATAGCTGGTTCTCAGTATTTATTATCCAAGCACATCATCAAATTGGTTACATTTAGATAAATAGATTTGCTTGAGGTGTATCGCTTGTGCTAAATTGTACTATATAAATAATTTGACTGTCCTTTCAGTAGAAATTGAACCAGTTCAGATGAGCAAACAGCAGCAAGTCAAACAGTTCTTTTCTAAGGTCATCAGTGGCTCTGATAACAGATGTGTAGGTACTACACTCGCATAAAATAAACCCACGTCACTAACACTGAATGCAGGATAATTATTTACTTGGTTGTATAGAGTGTTTTTGTGTCTTTAAGCCAACTCGGGGTATGATTAGGTGCAAAGAGCTGCTCTGTGTCTTATCAGGAATCAAGAAAAACATCTGTCAGTTTGAGCACTGCTCTTAGTACTTACTTCCTTTGATCTGAGCTCTCTGTAGAGAATACTGGAACTGATGTTTACTCGGGGGAAATGTTTGTACACCAAATCTGCCTGAAACCTAAGAACACTATAACACTATACATGTGCAGCCTGCTGGTACTGAATAATGGCATGAAGATCCTGTTTATTAATCTACACCACAGCCACCTGGTTCCCATGGAAGAAATAAACAGCTGATTTAATATTTATGTACTCAGTGCAACTCTTGATCTGTGATTACTTATACCACATCTTGCCAACAGAATAATTTCCCAGGAGAGCTGTTGTTTGGAATAAACAAACACATCTTTCAGTTTTATCTTATAGGTATTTTAGGCCGGCCCAGGCAAGTTTTACTCTGTCGTGGAGATAGAGCTTGATAGATACTACAAGACAGTATAAAGTAGCAGCTCTATAACTTTTCTGGAGGATGTTTTTTGTTTACTGAGGCTCAGGGCTTCAAAGGAATGGAGGATATTTTTTAATCCATCCATGAAATTTCAAATAATCCAAAAATAGAAAGATAATCCAAAGACAAAAAGTGTGTGTTGTGTCCACAATCATTGTTTAAGACACTGACATTGGAGGACATGAGACAGGAAAAAGGTTTTAAAGATTTACTTTCAGAGCTGAGGGAATCCTACGGGTAACGCTACATGTAGAAAACATGAGCTTAACTTTTAGGGTCTGCAGGAGAATGAGAATGTCAGAGTCTGACTGGGGAACTGATGACCTGCTACCTGAATGGCTGAGAATGTCATACATGAGAAAATGTCAAATTAGCCACTTGAAAACTTGAAAAATGAACAATATTACAACAAAGACATACAGGATAATCAGGTGAAGTGGATGGAAAAGACACTAAAAGCCAAATTTATATAATATATATAGATGCAGTTAAGCTCACCTCTACAAACTGTATTCGTTAAGGAACCAACATGTTGATGAGAGATAGCAAACATGGGTATACTTGTATATCCGCTCCAGTGCAGTGGATAACAGGGCTTCTTCTATGCACATTCGAGCCATGGAAAAGGTTCAGACCTTTGTTTCGGGAAGAAAATCAAACACAGATCTACTTATTCTCAAACCAAAGCCTCACACACTGAAGATCAAGGCCAGCACACCAAAGAACAAAGTGTCCATTTGTGTTTATTTCTACAATGCTAGCAGAATCTGAGAGAAAGGCAGACTTTAGCAATACTGGACATTAAAGTCCTCTTTTAAGGAGTAGGTCAAAAGTCTAACAGCCTGGAGACAAAAAGAGAATAAGACTCTTATATGCCAGCTAAGTTTAGGCACTCAAAATTCTAGTTCTCTTGGAAAAGCAAACTGGAAAATGAGGCTTTTAAATGTTACTTTAAGGGATCTTTTACCGCCATCCCACCATTACCAAAAATCTAAATGATGAGACTGATGAGTTTAGATGAAGGATAGGGGAAGATGAGGAGATATGCACGGTTTTAGTGGATAGAGACCAGTTTCTTGTATGGTAAATGTTAAATGCCTACTTCCACAGTGATGGTCAGGGTTGGTGTCACTGACCTCTGGGATCTGAGTGAAACCAATCATTTCAAAGTGATTAATTTAAGCTACAAAATCTTAATTATGAGGCGATTAAAGTGTCCTATAAATAACCCGTCACTAAAAGCCAACCCCATAAACGTGCCCCACCGTCGGCGCCCTTCTCCATCATTCGAGTTGTTCCTCTCCTGTCAGCCGGAGAATCATGAGACGAGCTGCAGACTGAGAGGAGGAGACGGTTTTGTAATATCTGCTCCCCGTGGCCTTGCGTCTGGCTCTTAATGGCACTTCACAGCGGTAATGGTGCTGGGGGTTAATGTTGATGTGGATATGACTCCGCGCGTGTGTAGCCGACGGTCGGCCTGTCCTTCATCCCCAGAGCTGTAGCTCTTTATCAGCCCCGCTCTCTCGCTGTCTGAAAAGGTTTATGGGTGAAACCCGGCTACTCTGGATCGTGCCACAGGGCTAACACAGGGCTGTGGCTGCACTATTTTCCTCCTGTCTTTCCCAAACAGATGCACGTGCACGCAATGATTTAAAGGCCCAACAGCCCGCGAGCCCGGGCTCGGAGACGGTCGCGGTCAGGGCTGATATCGATCCGCCGTTTCATTGCTTTGGTTTACGAGCTGCTCTAGTTTAATTGAACAGAAGTGAAGCTCAGAGATTTCACCTTTTCCAACGAGCACTGATGTGTGATTAGTGTAATGGGCCCGGACAGTGGTTCTTACATCATGCATCAAGTTTCTATCTAACAGATAACACACTCTTCATTTGCCTTGTTACTGTCACAGCATGTCAAGATCTCAACCATGCTGAGAAATGCGTATTGATTTCCAGCTCCAGCATGAAAGCACGTTTTGCTTTCATTGTGGCGAGAAATAATTTTTCTAGTGTTTTTATCACATCAAGCTAAAGGAAAGTCATACACAATTCATATCCAGACTTTATAGGGAGTAAATACCTAGCTCTTCATCTACTGCTGTTTCACCCCATCTGCATGGACTGAGATCCAACAGCCATCTGGCCTCTTTTTTTATTCTCCCAAATTGATCTACCACTCAGCTAACCCTCCCCACACGGAATATATATGACTTCACCCTCCCATTCTCCAGTTAACCCACAGCAAATCAGCCATTTAAGTTTGGGAGCTTGGCCAAGGCTATATCTCAGAACAGAAAAAAAAGAGGGAGCGAGGTGAAAATTTGGGTCTATGACTAAAAGCGTTGGCTTGCACCCAGCTCCACAGTCAGGGTTAAGGTAGCTACAGCTAACAGCTCTGGATGTGTGAGCTCACAGCAGACATTGTGTATGCATGTGTTTCCCAGCATCCCGGTGTTGGGTTTCAGCTTTCGTGCTGATGGGAGGAAACGCTGATTTAATTTCAGCCTCCTTGGAGCGCTTGATTTACAACCCTCGATGCTTTGAGATAATACACTATGGCCGGGCCGCATTAGCTGAGAGAGCAGTGAGAGTTAACCTCTTAGATGGGTTGCCGGTGATCTCGTGGATGCTAAGGTTAGAGTCAGGTTAATGTCCACTCTGTTTTATGATTTATTTATTTTTTTACCTCTTGGCAAATTGAAAAGCTTTTAATAAAAAAGTTGTCAAGATGGATGAGTCTTCATTTGAAAGGTAACATCTTTGGTTTCTGAATAGTTCCCTGTTTAGCATGTGGCTAAAATCCAACAATGATTGCTGGGACAGGAATGTCACACAGGAGGGTTGAACAGTTTAACCCTCTGAGGTAAAAAAGTTCTTGCCCTTTTGGCGGCTCCCTTTAGGGGTCACCACAGCAGATCAGCTGCTTCCATCTAGCATCCTCCTTCAATACATCCATGAATCTTTGCTGTGGTCTTCCACTTTTTCTAATCCTGGAAGCTTCAAATTCATCATCCTTTATCCATTACATCTACTTTCTGTCCTCCAAACATATCCAAACCATCTCAGTCTTGCCTCTATAACTTTTCTCCAAACTGAGACTATCTGACCTGTCCCTGTGATCTGCTGCTTTGTAATATTGTCCATCCTGGTCACTCCCAGTGAAATTTTCTGCCCCCAGTCTTTTTGTCAGCGTCAGGATATTTAGAAAAAAAATTGAATTCTTTTTAAAAGAAGTACAATGTGTTTGACAAGTCTTAAATAATTTTTTGCATTATATATGGTTCATTTTAGCAAGTATCATGTTTTATTGTGAAGAGCTTTGTAAGAGGAAGTGAATGTGGTTGTGATCTGTAGCAGGACTGAGAGAACTTGCAATGGAAAGTACAAGATGTTTGTGCAAGTGTGCATGAATGAGCTGGACTCTCTGCTCGACAGTCTTTATCGTTGCGCACATTTTGCAAACTGTCCACCGAGCAGCTGCTCACTTTTGTTTTAGTTCCCAAGCCCACGGAAATGGTGCGGTGAAACCATGCTAGCCCAGAGCTATAAGAACCCAGAGTGATGTTTAAACTGAGTGTATGCTGTCCCAGCCTCTGTTTCTACCTGTTCATGCTTCTAAAGTAGAAGCTCTGTGGGGATCACTTTAACATCTCTTTGTCCTGGTTTTATCTTTGCATTGTGCTGTTGGTTTTGTGTTCTTATGGTAAAAACCCAAAAGAGATCACACATGAAAATCATTTCAGGTCATTTTGTGTAGTAATGCAAAACTAATCCAAAGTGCAAATGTAAAAAATTACTTTCTCTGGTGAGTAATTAAGCAACATACTGCATTACTTTAAAGAAAAGTAACAAATAATGTGTTTAAAACAATACTTTTGTTGAGTAGCAACCTCTTAGTGCTTTCTTTGGAGACGAGCAGAAGGGATTTTGTGGGAAAATGTTGGCGTTCTTTTTGTTTGCCAGTTATATTGATTATTTTCTTCAGACACAATATTCAGTCCAAATTAGTTGAAGGCGTTTCGCACGGATTAACAGATTTTGATCCAACTTCAGTGCGATATACACGATGTACATTAGGATTCATGCTGTGTTGTAGACATAAGCGATTCATGAACAGAGCTGAAGCCGACATGAGAGGCTTAGATATCAAACTGAGGCATATTTGGACTGCAAATATGTTTCTGACAAAAGGAAATAAGATTTTGGATGATTATTATTAGAGGGAATTCTTCTCCATCTGCTCTGCAGATGTGTTTTATGGAAGCGGGATGCTGGTTTCATGCATGTAAAATGGAGAGGAAAAGGGAAAGACAGACAGCCAAATAGATGCTCATCCTACTCTTGACCACACGCTCATCTCCTTTTTGACCATGGATCTCCACGATGGGCTCTCGCAGTTTTATGGCCTATAACCATTCTGGGCTATAACACGAGATGTCATTATACATTCCACGGCAGAGTGGCTCTCCTCGTCTGTTCTGTGCTATTGAGCAGCAGGGTGATCTTCAAAAGGAGACAAGCCAAAGACAGGTCCCCCAGAAAATGAGATGCTAAGGTCATTAACTTTTATCCTTCAACTAGGTTATGGGTTTAAGCGGGACCATCGAGGCTCCTCTCAGCAATCTGGCCCCGCTCTGGCTGAGGTGCATTGTGGGAGGCGAAGCTCACAGAGAAAAAAAACTGGACTGCGGTCCTGGATTAGTTGAGCACTTTTCCTAATTTCCCTGTTGGTTTGAAAGCAGCTCTCTTACAGTGTCAGAGCAGCATTACTATGCTAGCGTTGGCTCTTATGCTTTAATAGAAACTATTCAACCATAACTCACTAATGGGCTGTGGGTCACCATTGGGTCAACATGGAGTCATGAATAAGGCCCCACTTTAAGTCAGGAAGTCTTCCAAACTAAATGTCCGTATATGGTAGGAGGTTTAATTCTCCTCTCTGATATGACCCGTGGTAGCATCAGGAGTGAAACCAATAAAAAACGGACTAACTAACCCTTCTGTGATGTGACAGGCATATGGTGAGTATCAACCACCAAAAATTACTTGTGTTGCTTTTGGAAACGTCTGTTTAACCGTTTGAGTTAAATTAAGGATTTTGTTTTTGTTTTGGTCTCTGTTGCAAAGGTGAAAAAAGGACATGAAATAATCAGGGCGTCAGTACACCTGCCTGCTTATTCATTTAAAACATAACTTTATAATAACTATGTAAATAATGGTTATTGCTGCACAGCAGAGATTTTGGGTTAGCAAAATCTGTTTACAGGAATCATGCACATAATGTTCGTTGATAGTTTACAAATTTTGAATGAATTAGTTAATATTTATTTATTTTATGCCAGAATGATTTTTATTAAGGTTTATTTAACTTAGTAAACACACTTATTAAATTATATTAATAATCATTTCCATTTTATTCTTCTGGATTTTTATTCAGAATTGTATGTCATGGTCTGGGTGAGTGGCTGTATTTTTCAATAGAGCTGGGGTTTCCAACCCTGGGTGGAGCCACGTCATGCCATTCACGGTCTGCACCTGTTTGCCATTTGGACTTACCTGCATATAAGACCAGCGCTCTCAATGAGTCCTTGTCAGATCTTCTCCTGACCTGCAAACCCTCAAGTCCAGTCCACCATTATACTCTCAGCAATACTCACAACTTCCTGTTGCTGTCTGCTAGATAATCATTTACTGCCAAGTGCTGTTGAATTTACATTCACCTGCCTCCCTGCCACTCCTAGAAGGATTCACAGAAAACACCCCCTCTGGACCACTTAAACTGCCATCCCCTCACACGAGCCTCCATCTCCAAAACTTGCCACTGAACTCCACCGCCTGAGCCGCAATCCTCCCCTAAAATTGTCTTCTTAGTTCAAGCATTCACGTCCTAGCTCGTGTGTATACCTCATAGTTCATAGCTCACGTTCAGACATGTTGCTCACATTTGAGCATCACTTACTTAGACTTAGACTTAGTTCCTTCTGCGCCAGATGGCGCATTGGGCGGCAAGGGATCGCCAACGAGCTCGGTTTGCAGCCATATCTTAAGGCTGAAATATCGACCGCTTTCAGGTCCGCAATGTATGACCGTCTCCACATCTGTTTTGATCATCATGATTGTTGCCATCGACTTCCATGTTTCACTCGCATAGATAGCCATTGGTACGACTATCATATTGAACAAACGGACTTTGGATGATAGCGAGATGGTGGTCGACCTCCAAACTGGATTCAAGTTGCGCATGGCACATGCTGCCTTTCTGAGCCGACAGGCAATGTCCTTGTCCGTGCCACTGTCCGGTGTTATCACACTGCCCAGATTCATGAACTGATTGACTTCATCAAGCGGGTGGTGGCCAACGAGAACCAGAGTATTCGCTCTGGCATAACCGATACGCATGACTTTGCTTTTGGCAGCGCTGATCCGCAGTCCAATCTTTGACGCTTCCTTTTCCAGTATGGCGGTTGAGCATCACTAATCTAACATAATAGAAAAAATAATAAAATAATAAAGACTACCTTTGCTGTTAACTCCACCCTCTCTTCTAAGTATGGTCATTTCTAAACACAGAGTCCAAAAACAACATGTGGCAATCAAAAGGTCAACACTAAGAGGAAGTAATCTCATGGAGACTTGCCCATCTTTAATATACAGTCTATGGCTTGGATAAATGCTTGAATCCAGACAGTGAAAAAAATAAAATAACATTGATGTGTTGGTGCTATACTGGGCAATATTAAGATTTAAACTATGCACAAGCACAAAGGCTTCTGATTGATATCAATATTCTCAAATTTCTGCTGAGTAAAACTAACCAAAGAAATTTATGCCAGCTGACCTTTTGAAGCTATGCCTCTAACTGCAGCCATATAAGTGTATGTTTGAGACATCACTAATGCACAGTGTGAGAAGGGGGGAGGCACCCACAGACTCAACAATGGGAGCCAGCAGAAGAAGAGAGGAAGAGGGAGATACAAAATAAAATTTCATCAGAATCAAACACACAACCAGCTTCACCCCTGGGCTTTCGCTTCATCTCCACAGCCATGTGGAATGTTTTGATTTCCATAGGCAGCGGCAGCGAATCAGACCCCGGCGGTCCTGCTGTGTGCCTCGGTGCCAAGTGCTTGTCTTTTTCCTTCACCTGTCACTTCTCCATTTCCTCCCCCATCTCTGGTGTTATTATTTTATTTTTACCACTTTTTTCCCTCCATCTCTGAATGGAAAGCAAAAATAAGCTGATCATGTGACTCCAAGTGTCTCCTGGGAGCTGAGGAGGAACACACAGTTCAAGGAGAAACCAATAAAATCAACAATGAAATAATATCACTGCTACATTTGGTAAGGGGGCATGTGAGGGAAACGTTTCTAGGATAATTTATGAACTTCCCAGAAAAACCCCAAGCTAAGAAGTCAAATTTAGATGTCAGGATTTCAGCGTGGATCTAAGGTAACCCCTGTCAGAGCTATGCACCTGAGACTTTTTTCTTTTCTTTTTTTACACATAAGTTAAATTTTTTATATTCACATAGCATCGTTTCACAACAACAATCTCAAGAAAGCCTTATGTCTTTTAAAGTAAAGACCCTACAACACAGACGATCCTAGCCAAGCAGCACTTGGTGAAGGAGGGGAGGTAGAACTCCCTTTTAACAGGAAGAAACCTCCAACTGAACCTCAGTGTTTTTTGTTTTTTTTTTATTGTTGTATAATCCTTTAGGGCTTACGTCTGGAGTTATGAGCTACCTAGTTGATTTGGTTAGCAAGCAGCATCCATAATGTTCCAACACAAAGGCACACACATGGGCAGATTAGAGCTAATTAAAACACTCATAAAACACCTGAATTTTTCATTTTACAGTTGCACCAACAGCACAAACACCAAACTCCCAGCTAGCAACTAAAGCTGCCTGTCAGTCAAATTGGCTCCACCCCTAACCCCAGCATATGGATGAGTATCAGGCTCTAAACATGTTTACTTCTGCTGTAAAGTCAGACATTCTAACACAGAAGTCTGACTCCCTGCTCCAGAGTTGGATCCTTGATATTATACACAAATACTTTACTTTCTCTATAGGCTGGAAGAAGGAAATACCATTCTCTGCACACCAATCCAGCTCTGCTGTCCTATCTGTGCCACCTCAAAATTAGCAATTAGCATTTATATAGTACCACAATAATCCCGAGAAACAGAAAATTGCCACGTGTGGGTCTAAGAATGTTTCTAGTGTAAACGCTGATTTGATAGGATGAAAAGTGACGGAGTCATTGTTGCTTTTATTTATTTTACGGTTGGGTCATTGTGTCTTTGTTCTTACTGCCGTGGCTTTCATATGTGCGTGAGCTCCATGTGAGTCTCAGCCTGCTCATTTCCCTGCAGGTCAACTCCCACTCACACGAACACAACGGCAAAGAAGGAGGGAGGTTAGTGAACGAGTGATGGAGGGGGGTGACTGTGAAAAAGTGATAGAACACCAGCAGTTGAGAGAAAGCGTACAGTAGGCGTGTGTGTGTCTGTGTGTGTAAGCCGGCGAGCATGCTGCAGCATGTCTCAGCTACAGAGACGGCACAGAGAAGCAGAGCAGCAAATGATGACAGTTCAGGGATGAGCCCCGAGCTGTCAGCAGAAATGGAAATAAAAAGGGCTGTGAGTGGCCCCACAGCAAGTCAAAGTGACAGCCATGTAAATAATATTGGCGGAATATGCTGCAATTTAGGCATAATTTACCCTCCGCCCCTCCCTGGCAGAACGGGAGGAAAAATGACAATTTGTCCTTTGAAGGTTGAAATGAGCATTTCAGGCTTGCAGGAAGAAAAGGCCTGTGTTAGCTACAGTAAGGGCACTGTGGCGAGAGCCTGAGCAGGCCCCTGTGCGCTTCCTGCTCCGCTGCTCGGTCCGGGCTCTGAAAATCATTACGGCAACCATCTGTCTGTCGTGACCTTGGCATATATTCACTTCACATTTATGGCGTTTAAACCAAAAACAGATGCAAATGGCCTTTAAAGGGAAGTCTGATGCGCCACTCGCGGCTAATGGCTCAAAAGTGTGAACGCTGCCTTTGAGGGGCCCAACTCTGCCACCGCCATCAAATGAAAACACCGTACAGAGCTGGCAGCCGAGGCCTCGTTAGCAAGGCCAGCCAGAGCACTTACCAACTTCTATTACCGTGAAGTGACGGATCTTTTAACGAGGAATGCGCTTCGTGGTAAGGTCGCGAAGTGGCACCACAAACCCTGCAACGGCTCTGCAACTGCAGAGAAACAAAATAATGCTCCCTGTGCAGCAGATCACTTAATATTCAGGATAAATCAAAAGCATAACAGCCTCTTTTATGATTGCTCTTTTGATAAACCCCATTAGCCATTCGTACCATGCAAACTCCAGAAGTCTGAAATGATTCCGAAGATTCTTTGGACTTTATTCAGACATTCATATAAATAATTCCTATCAGGTAAATACATTGTGGAGGTAGAACTCTTGCTGCAGCCAGGTTTCCTGAATTGACTCATGGCTCTCCTCACTGCTCAGAGAAGCTGTGACTCTGTGGTAGAGGAGCTCATCTACTGATTGGATGCTTGAATGCTTGTTTACCAACCTGCATATGAAAGTGTCCTTGAGTAAAAAAACTCCAACAATGGGCGCATGAGCGTCAGAATTGGACCACGGAGCAATGAAAGAAAGTGCCCTGCTCTGATGAATCGCATTTTCTGACATACACAGGAGCGTGTGTGTCAGTTACCTGGAGAAAAGCTGGCATCAGGATGCACTATGGGAAGGAAGCAAGCTAGCAGATGCAATGTGATGCTTTGTGCAATGCTCTGCAATGCTGCAGACCATACACAGCTTGTCATGGAAACTATGTATGCTGACGGCTGTGACCTCATTCAGTAGGATAGTGCTCCCTGCCACAAAGCAAAAATGGTTCGGGAATAGTTTAAGGGGCACCAGCAACAAGTTTAAGGCATTGACTTCACCTCTGAACTCTCTATGTCTCAATCTAGGGATGTGCTGGACAAACAAGTCTGAACCATGTTGGCCCCACCTCACAATTTACAGGATCTGTTTTAACATCTTGGTGCCAGATACCACAGCATACCTTCAGGGGTTTAGAGGAGTCTATGTCTTTATAGGTTAGGGTTATTTTCACACAGGATATGTCTGATCAGTCTGTGATATACATGTGTTTATCCTGAAGTCTGTGAGAGTGAATCAGAGCATTTAATACGGGGAAAACAAGGAGGAAATCCCTCACCTAATTATCGTGTCGCTCTTAAAGAAGTTGGGAGGTGTAAACTTGTGACACTTGATGAAGGAACCAGAGGAAACGTTGAACAGATGGAATAATGTCAAGCAATTAGAATATTGGATTTCGGGACCTTTCCCTCCATCGCGTTGGTGTTTATTTCCAATAAACAGATGCAGCTTGAACACACTGAAACAATTATGTTCAAATCCTCGCAGCTCGCAGACAGCTCGGGGTCAAACAGTGCTTACAAATAAATCTTCAGTGTTTGTTTTTCCCCTCTTTTGGATTTGTCACATATGACAATTTAATAAATGCCAGAAAGTTTTAAAGAAGTAAAAGCTCATGTGGTACTTGATGTGAACTGGTGACACTACCAGTCGTGTTTCACTTTCAGTATTCAGCATCTCTTTCATCTACTGTTTTAAACAATTGCTTGTTTTTGTTGCTTTTTATTAGTGTGTCACTGCAGGAAGATCTCAGGTTGGAAAAGGGAAAACAAATGATGGCTGCACATGCTAATGTCCAGTCCTGTGGTATCTGGCAATGTACCCTGTGGATCGAGTGGATTTTTGGGGCAGGGCTTCCACCGCATCCTGCAAGTACTCAAACAGATTGAAATCTATATAAATCCTAACAGCTGCAGAACATTGTGCTGTAATAATATCAATAATGTTACAACTACACAAGAAATAACAGCAAAACCTTTTGGCTGAATTTGGATCCGCATGCAAAACAAATGGTGAAAAAAGAAAAGAAAACTCAGGAGACTGGTTTGTGTTTGGTGTATTTACAATCCAATAATGATTAAGATAAGTCCATAAATGTTTGGGTTACTAGGACCAAAAATCAAATAATCAAAAGATTTAATCAAACCATCAAATCTGATTTTTAACAACATAAAATGAGCAAAAACATCTGTTTACAAAGAAGGCCAAAGTCCAGCTTTCAAGTTGCCATCACGCTACATTTGTAGCCAATTCCAAGAGCTGCACAACAACAACATGTTTCAGGAGCCAAGCAGCTAGAAACGCTCACCCTGGGGCTTCCCGTGCAGCTCCAGTGATGTTCACATTCGATTCAGGTGTGACTGATCATGCACTCAGATTGGCTGCATGTGTAAGGTGGGTGTAGCCACCCTGATGTCAGCCTTTAATAGAGTTAAACTGAAGGCCAATGTTTAAGACAAGTTGGGTTTTCTGAGCCAATGATTATATATTTGGACAGGAGGTCCCTGCCAGGATCTGATATTAATGCACAACTAGTACAGAAAGCTCAAAGCCTGCCAAATGCTCTACATTCAACCAAGAGGTTACAAAGTTCTACTAACAGTAGATTTACGATTCTTTTATTTTGCCATGTTTGCTTTAACACACTGGGGATTTCTCAGACTTCCAACAAACACCGTAGCTTTATTTCTTCTGTCAAATTCTCTATAATTCAGCCCTCTGGGCTCTAGGTCCTCACTGATGATGACAAGGAACCCTAACTACACACCCAATTTGAAAAGAAAATAACAAGAGGAA
The DNA here is from genome assembly GCF_963576455.1 of Neolamprologus multifasciatus. Lineage (NCBI taxonomy): Eukaryota > Metazoa > Chordata > Actinopteri > Cichliformes > Cichlidae > Neolamprologus > Neolamprologus multifasciatus. The sequence continues at coordinate 27,051,638 of NC_140454.1, forward strand.
GAAAGTGACCTGTTCACGTATGAGAACTTTGACCTCAGAGCTTTAATGTCAGTTTGGTGTCTCTCTTCACGGACTCGAGTTTTAGCCTACTGTCTGAACAACTCAGCATCTCTTTTCTCTTTCATTCTCATCCTCAAGGTTCAGGGAAGCTGTCACTGCCTGAGCCTGGTCCTAGAGTTCTTCCTCCGCAGCACCGCTGCTTGTTTGTTTGAGTTTCTTTCTCTAACATTGTAATTTAGGGCAGCCGTCCCCAACCCCCGGCCACAGACCTGTACCCATCCGTGAGTCGTTTGGTACCAGGCCGCGAGAGTTGAGGCTTGGGTGTGGTTTTTGGGGTTTTTATCGTTAACTCGGTTTCCGTGGGTCTTTTCCTGTGTTGTAGTTGTGTGTCTTGTTTTGAAATAAATATTCACGCATTACCTTAGCGACCAGAGAGCATGGAGGCAGAGAGGAGGATGTTAATCTCAATGTTGTTGACGCATTTCAGGAGGACGCTGCTAATAAAGTTACACAATTACACGCGTTTATTATTATATTTACATAACACCACAGTTTTTGCCTTGGTCGTATCGTTTTATTTTGTTGTATTTATCTGCAACACTTTAAAAGCCAGTCTGTGAAAATATTGTCTGACATTAAACCGGTCCGTGGCGCAAAAAGGTTGGGGATCGCTGGTCTAGGGTACCTGATAGGATGGACGACTGGATGGATTGCGTAATGCCGCTTTGTATTATTGTAGGATCTTTACCTTATGGTATAAAGCACCTTGAGGAGCCTGCTGTTATGATTTGCTGCTATAGAAATGAACTGAAATTTAACTGGATGGATGGATTGCATAATGTTGCTTTGTCCACGGCCTTTCGCTTGTACATTACTATTGATTCATTAACCTACCACTTTTTCAGAAAAGACTCCTCCGGGGAACTTTGACTCATTCAACACGTCACAAACCTCTAAACACATTGTTCAAAGATGCCAAGCTTAAATTCATCTTCCACAAGCCACATCCAGGCTTCCCTCCTCTCTGGATTACCTTTATCCTCGCACAGACAGATTAAGTTATCGGATCTTAACAAGGAACCAGGGATCCAGTGTCCATTTTTTTCCAGTGCTTTCATGTGCAACACTGGACCCAGTCTGCCCTCAGGAGCTGATTAATCTGTGCGCCATCCCCAGGCTGCAGCCCTGCTCTGCTCTCTCTGCTCGCCTCACAACGCCACAGAAACCCACAAGGTGCAATCCAACACCCCTTAAAAGTTCTCTCCTGCTGAGTGGGAGTATTGTGGAGCAGCTCAAACAAACAGCAGTGTGTGTGCCAACAGAGGTTCCCAAAGGAGCCGGGGAGAGGTGAATGAGGAAAAACGAGCGACTACTCTTCCTCGTGCACTCTCACCTCCCACTACCTTCAGCCCGGGGAAAGTGGGAAAGTTTTAGAGAAGTGAAAGTTAACAGTAGTAGCATGTAGATCATGGCCAGTTAAAGCATCTCATTTATATATTTTCAAGAATGAAAACAGAAGCATGCAACTGTCTTCAAAGGCAAACACACAGAGACGCTCTGTGTTGATTGTTGTGTCCCCGGAGAGGGGATTCAGGACGGCCCGAGCCACGGAAACCGCCTGGATATAAACATACACTCTGAGATGTGTCTGAGTTTGCCACATCTGTGCTGTCAGAGGACAAAATACAGCTCTACACATTTTACTTTTAAGAAAAAGCCAAAGAGTCTCGGCGAAGGCTTACAGGAAAATTACACATCTCTGTAAAGTGATCGGAAAGCAAATAGAGATTTAATATAAAAAGCTGATATTCATCAGTGGATGTCAGCTTGTACTTTTCATGTGAAAGATTCATACGTCTGTTTATTTATGAGCTCGTGTTTATTTATATTTACTCCATGTGTGCGCCTGCCAAAATCAATGCTTTCCCCCCGTTTTTACCTCCTTTCTTCCAGATCTCACTCCTGTGGATTATTAAGTGGCTTCTGCCTGAGTTTAATTTGGAGGCGACCCACAGCTGGGCTTTTTTAATCCCTTTAGATTTATGGAGGGCGCGCTCGCAGATGGGGCTGTCACAGAGCGAGGGGCGCGGGCGGCAGCCGCGGGCCGGAGAAAATGAGAGGAGGAAGAAGCGGCAGAAAGAAGTGAAGAAGGCAGGTCTGCAGCCAGTCACCCCTCACACTTTTATTGGGTGCCATTAAAGCACTTACAGTTAGCCAGGGCAGGGGAGGACCTCGGGCTCCACTCACCCTTATCCACTCTCAGACTGCCTTAAAGCACTCAGTCAACATCCTGCTTTCTCTTTAGGCACTTTCAAAAAAAATCCACCTTCTTTTCTATGTTCTCCCACTCACCTTTCCCTCCCATCCTGACCTCAGGTAAGTCATGTTTGCTTTAAACTTTTCACACAGGATTATGGGAAGAAAAGTGGGCCCCTGCCAACCGTGAAAGAGGTCCTTTCAACAGGATGCAAACACCAACATTTCCCCGTCTACACAAGCATGTTGGAACACCTCAGAGGAAGTGCGCTCACAGGGATTCGGAGATTAATGACTGTTCACATCGGTGAATAGAATGACTATTCATGACGTTGTCTTACCTCTGTTTGTGCTGCATGTCATATGTTTGTCTGGCCGGCTGTGTGAGCGAGCGCGACGGGAGGATTCCTGTGATGACAGTCCCAATCAATCACGCCAGCCACTGGAGTGCAGAGTTCAAGAGCCACTCTGGCAACGGGCTTCACTGTGACGCTGCCAAGGCAAACAGACTGAACTGGAGTAATGATTGTCATTAGGCAGCTTTATGAATATTTATGACAAACATCTGCACGGATGCGTACACTGCGAGTCCCTCAGTCAGACTGGCTGTGGAAGTGTCTACAAAGAAGCTACAGCTGATGTCTGACAATCCTCCAGTGGGGTTAAATGTCGCAGGTGAAGAGGCATCAGGCACCAGTAGGTAAACCAGGTGTCTGAGGTCACGCTGGGCACCTGCCGGCTTCTGGGAACCAAAACCAAACACTAAACTGGACACAAATGGATGTTTTTCAGCTGCAGATGCTCACAAAGTCCAATGTGTTAAGATCATCAACATGCAAACAGAGTCTGTTGACATGTAGCTGCTATGAGGACATCGTTAAAATGTGAGTCCAAACTTTACCTTTACAGCTTCACTTCTCTGATTTTAACAAGCCAGAAGTGACGGTATATAGATGAGAGGGTAGAATCTGCTAATACTAGCAAGCTGCATACTTAAAGGCAATGAGAGCTTCACATAGAGACAGATAATTAGTGCTCAGTAACATCCAAATAAAATCCTAGAATTTCCCTCCTGCTACTGCACAGCCATTAGAAAAGTCCACCAGAAGTCTTTATTGTAAAGCAGCTGTAACAAAAGTTCTATTAACAGTGCTGCTACTTAATATAAAAGCATTGACACAAGAACCTATGGACATTTATTGATTCTTCCCCTAAACACCGCTGACTGTGGATCAGATTCCTAGGACTGTAAACTATAAAACACGTCATCCAGATGGTTGTGAAGCTAAATTTTTAAGCCTTGAATAGCTCCCATGTTGGTTTTTGGAGCCAGATTTGATCACAATTAGCTTTGCTAGGAAACTAGAGCAATACACAAGCAACAGTACCTGTTAATTAGCGCTCATGACAAATAAAATGGTCACATTTCACTCGAATAAATTGGAGCTTAGAGTTCTTGAATCAATCATTATTACAATTAACTGCACAGCAGCTATATTATTAATCGAATAATTGCATTACAAAATGCTCCAAAATGCTCCAACAACACAAACATGGTCCAGATGTCCCACGAATTAATTATTAGATGAAGTGAAGCCTAGCAGACAGCTTTCTTTTTTCTTACATTTGTATTGGCGGTTGGCAAACAATTGAAAGGTGCATTACCGCCACCAACTGGTATGGAGTATGGTCTGGAACGACGCTCAAAAAAAAAAAAAAAAAAAAAAAAAAAAATTCCTCAAATCCTTCCAAACAGGTTCCCCTCTTTTAAAAACTGAAATAAGGCCTGATAACTTTTACTTCCCGATTCCTTTCACAACAAACCAACAAGATCCAGTTTGATTTTTAGGTTACTGAGATTTTGAACTAGCAGACAGCTAGCAGCTACAGCTGCCTACGTCGCTATACACTTGTCAGTCAACAAGGTCACACCCCCAACTTTAAGCCAGGGTGCATATGGTTAAGTACTATAAAAGATTGATCTCTACAGTTATTACAAAGGAGGTTAACTAGCAACAGACATCAGAATTGTTTTTGCAGCACGCTGTAAACATGTTTAGTTCTACTTTGGACATTTTAACATTGCAGTCTATGAGGACTAACTCGTTGCTTTAGCCTCTAGTGGACATTAGTGACAGTGCAGGCTTTGGCGTTTCCACAGAAACTGCAATTTTCAGCCTTAGATTGTGCTTATTGATTTATCTCAGTAAGCAACGAGTAAGACGTAAAACACACTTTAAACATATTATTTTGGTCCTGTTGAATATGAAGGGCTACATTTACAATATCATACGTGGCAGAATAAAAGCAAAAGCAGAACAAACCTGCTTTAGCTCTTTTGATTTGGTTGCTGTAGTTAGATAACATGTTGGAAAAACTGTTTACTTTGGGAAAAATATACAGAAATCATACAGAGCTGTGTTTTGGTCTCCTCCAACCCCTGGGAAAAACATCTGGCTCTGCAGCTGCTGAGACTTACCTTTTTTCCATTAGCTTGTTGCTAACTGAGACTCTGTGTGGCCTATGCAACCAAAGCAGCTGATGCTAAAACAGCCGAGAGGAAAAGCAGCAATAATTCTTGCTTACGAGCAGTGAGTGATGTGAGGACATTACTGAGTCATTCGTCTTAAGTGTCACCTTTAACCATCTCAATTTCTGTGGCATCCATCGTAGCTATGGGCCGGTATCATAAACACAGTGGGTACGGGGTTGTTTTTGTATTATTCAGCAGGAAAACATGTACAGAGCGTAGCTGTCAACAAACCCTGAATGAGTGAGATAAATTCCCCAGCTCTACTTCACTTCTCATATCAGTAATAATCCTGTACCTTCCAGCATATCTGGGAGGGATTACCGACTTCAAAGGGAGGTTAACTGACTTTTATCTTCTTTCTCAGCGGTGACATGCTTCTTATGTGATCTCAGTATAATAGGTGTAACAAAGCTTACACAACCACAATATTATCGGTCTATTCTGCGAATTTACAATCAGGACCATTTGTGCTGTAGCTCCACATCAACACGTTCATTTAATCCTCCTCTGTTTTAGGCCGTGCTAATGAACTCGCAAACGAGTAATTTACTGCAAGCCGAAGCCGAGGACGTGGAAGTGTCCTGAAATGTCGGTGCGGTGTGCTTCACTCCCCTCTTGCCAACAGATTTAATGGTGCGACTTCATCACAGAGCTCTTTAATAAGGCACTTTTTACAAAGTGATATTAAGCCTGTGCGTGTGGGAGATAATTACTCTTGCAGGGGCCACAGACAAATTTGTCCAAATGAAAAACACAATTAGGATTCTTTTGCTTCCCGGATTGGTGATAAAACATTACAGGCTCAAGTCATGTGTACTAAATGGTGTAATTCTATTTCTTATCAACAGAGTTTGGAATTAGCTCAAAAATGAATTTGACATAATAAAAAGTTTCCACATAGAAACAGATAAAAGTTACGGGTTTCTTTTGGTCTGAAAAGAAAAAAAAAAAAAAAAAAGAGAGCGGACCCCCCTCCCTCCATGATTGGGACTGTGCCATAGAAATTCATCACATATCTCATTACAGTGAGCCACAGGTGAGCTCAACCCTGCTTACATCACACAGTATCATGGCGCGGGAGACGGGGGGGTTTCCCAGGAGGTCAAAAAGGGGGCTTGACAGGATATCGAGTTAATGAAAACCACCAAGCTGGGGGGATGTCAGTGCCTACAGTAGGTGATAAAGCTGGAGACAGTTGGGAAATTTGTGGTTTGGGTTTTATGAGAGTGCGGCGGCCCCTGGGAAGTGTTTTAATTTAGTTTGTATGCTAAAGGAAGGTGTGGGTGGTCTCGTCTGCTGTCGCATGCTGTTCCTGAAAGCTATTAGCATGTGTGCTAGCTGTTTTACCCCATGTTTGCATCGCCATTTATTTAGCATTTTATTCGTTTGGGTTTTCTTTTCCTTTTTAATATAGAAGTAGACATAAGAACAAGCCTCAAACTGACTGTAATCACTTTATTAAAGAAACTAAAACAAAAGTCTCCTCCTAGCTCCGCCACGGTCCTTAGTCGGCTCTGAAAAGGGGAAGAAAATGACTTGTGACTGTATTTAGAGCAGACGTGTCAAACATACATCCTGTCAAAGGACCCAGTCCAGCCCACTGAATGGCTGTGCAGATAAGTAGAAAAGGATTTTTGGACTTTTCATTACATTCACGTCACATTTTGCACCAGGAAGATTTGTGCTGCGAGTGGCTAGGAAGGTCTAAGTTCTCCGGCACGGTGCCAGAAATCCTGCGGCCAGTTTTAGATTCATAAATCCATCATTACCTTTAATGAGAAACATTTTTTGCTTACTGTCAAGAAGCAAGAATATGGCTATATGTATTTATGAAGGTACAGGCTTAGCAATAATGCATTTCTCTGCCGTTTGGAGGTTTCACATTGATATAAGGATATTTCCAAACTATAAAAGAGAACATTATATTACTGCATTAGAAAAGTGTTTTGACACAGGCAGAATCAGGTATCAACATGTAGGTAAAAAGCAGACCTTTCATTTATTCTAACTTATTTTGTGCAACCACTGATCCTGCGTGGTGATACATGGGATTTGCACTTTCTTCCAGCAAATTATCAGATCAGACATCCAGGGTACTAATGCTTGTTTATTGATGGATCCCATGATACTAATAGTCGTTTGTCAAAAGTTTCGCTTTGTTTTGTTTTAATAGAGCTTAAATGTGTTTTTATTTTTGTATTTTTAAATGTAAGAGGGATCAAAATTGCTGGAAATAAATAATTCCCTGGCATGAAGGTAAAACTTTGGATGGCTTCATTAATAATACTAAATTTGGTGTACTGATGCGTCAGGGCTGTGGTTTTTGTATCTTCCATAATCAAAAGCAGGATAAGTCCATGTAGTCAGGTTCATAACCAGAAGAGGAGAACGAGTTACTGGAACATATTTTTTCACAAAGTCTAAAATAAGATAATTCTAAGCTGCTAGTTGTTGTTGTTTGCTCATTTGCTGACGGGTCTCATGATATTGTAGCTTAAGCAACATATATGAGAAGTGCATGATGACACTTACAAGTAGCACAAACTCACAAGCTGACAGTTTCTCACCGTAATTAAAATATCTGCTCATATGTGCTATAATTACACTGACCTGACTCTTGTACACACACAGATGTGGCCCTCTGTGGATCTTCGGTACATGGAGGTGGGGGTTTCTATCTCTTTTGTCCTTTTAAGGGACATATTTTGAGAGGACGGCGTTTCAAGTGGTGCCAACAGCTCTTCTGTCCTTTATCCTCCTTCCACCTTTTGTCTGTGAGTGGCGCTCCATGTCACAGGCATTCCTCCAGATGATGCTCACTGCACTCTCCCCCACCACCCCCCAGCCATCCTGACCTGTCCCCAGTGCTGTTTATGGAGGAAGTGTCATCCAGGCTCTTATTATTCCAGCTGGGCACGAGCTACCTTTGCCATGCAGCCTGCACCACAGAGGTTGGCCCAGAACAGAAGCAGAGAGGGTTTCCAGAGCAGCACATCCTCGTCTGTGCCAGATATCTTTTTCATCCTTTCTGTTGAAGCTTAAAGATAATAAACAAGGGGAAGTCATTTTAATACAGCTCGCTATCTGAGGGCTGACTTAAAAAAAAGTTTGGATGACCCTTGTGAGGGTGTTATCCGCTATGTGAGCACTCTCTTGTATGTCTGGAGGAGGGTGGGCTGACTGAGGTGTCAGATATGAGGTAAGAAGTTGTCGGTCAGGGAGTTGGAGGGTCAAACAGGGTTGGGCTTGTTTTTCAAACAGACACTTCCAGCTCCGAGCCTTCATCGGAGTCTTGACGCAGGGCCGCTTCCTGCTCTGAGCCCTGTGTACACGATATGTTCCAGCTCGGATCGACCAGTCAGCAGCAGCTCAGGCGAATCTGGCGGAGAGCAAATTTAACACGGCACCTCTCATATGCTCCAGAAACAAATACTCCATCTAAGTGATGCCACCTCCAAATGGAAAGGATTTAGAAACATCATTCATGCAGAAAATCTTTCACCAGCAGTAAGTCACATTGGGGGCCGGGCTCGCCAAAACACCTCCCTAAGCCTTTGCTGTAATCATATACTGTAATGATATAGTACTCACATCAGCATAGTTTAAGGGCTACAGCCAAGCTTTGCCTCATTCAGCTCTATTACTCCTTTAAACTGCACAGAGACAACTCCAACACACAGCCACGTTTCAAGTGCGTTTTACCAACTTTTCATTTGTTGTCTTGCATCCAGAGTTTGCAGACAGCCTGTAATGTAATGCAGCATGTTTTATTAAACACATATACAACACTTTGCATATAACTCAGAACACCCCCGACATGCCAGCGAGCATAAGTCATGCTTAGTAACGCATTAAAAGGCAATATGATACACGCAAGAAGAGAAAAAAAAATCTTATTTGTAGCCACTGGCATATCCTCGTTCTGTCGGCCATACGATTATTGCTTGTTTCCATCATCGTTATTAACCTGCTCTCTCCTCTGTGGTTCATTCCATAGTGTTGATTGCCTGCAGAAGCTCACCTGCATGTATATAAACCAGAGAAGGTGGAGCATGAGCTCTCTTTTCCACTGCTCTATTAGCATTGGTATTTTTCCTGTTATTTTTTGGAGCCTTATTAATTACCATCACTCCATGTTTTCCTTTTTTCCCCCTGTTTTCATAATTTACTTATTTTAGTTTAGGGGAGAAGCCTGAGTCCAACAGCCTGCTCTGTGGTTGTTTCGTGAGCTTTCTTTCTTTTTTCATTGTTTTTGCTCTTTTGCCATCTCTCCTTTTTGGGTTAAATCTTTGAAAGAAAATATTAAAATTTAATGAACTGCAGCAACATTGTGTTATCATATATATTGGGTTCACAGAGCCATGGATTTAGGGACTATAATTTTGGATCTCGGACAAGCCCCCAAATATGTTAAATTCATACTTCACATTTTGTTGTACAGAGGATAGACGCTAACCTGTTTTTGATTTTACAGGTTTGAATCATAAACTAATATATTGGATGAATAGTAAATAGTCTGGCCTGATAATGGTGCTGGGTGAAAAAAGTGGGTATAAATGGTAATTCATCAGGGGGCCAATGAATCTTTAAATACATTTTTTTACAGTATGCTCTATCGCAGTAGAGTCTGGTAACCGAGGGCTAACAAGGGAAATTTTTAAAACAAAAACATTTATTACAGAAGCACTAAAATCAGGTGGAATAGTCAATGCTACAGGACTTAGATAAAAATTTGATTATAGTGAAACAGTCCAGTGTCCTACATGCAAAAAGGACAAGGCCAATTGTGCGACAGGTTGACTGCCTCTTTGAGTAAACCGACAACTCCCACAGGGTCTGGCGGATGCCCTCCTAGATCCCACTACCTTGTAAAGAGCAGGGAGTTCAGCATCCCTGTCAGTCCACACTCTGCCTTCAGGCTGAGGATGTTCAGTAGACCCTGACCTGCGCAAAGAAACAGGAAATGTGACCAGCATTCAGCTGGATCTTAGTCATCCCAACCACAGAAACACAAATGATGTTTATATCTAAGCTTATATCTAAGCCCTCTTAAATCTGAGGTGCATAATATATCAGCACATGCCTTCAATTAACCTAACCAAAGTTCACCTGGCTCTTAAATCATTGCTAACTACTAACAGCAAATGTGGAGGTGATTTTCTATGCAGACGATACAGATCGGACCGATTAGAGTTACACCTATCAGGTTGCGCTGAGATCATGATGTGAGATTGACCTTTTCTGCAATATCAGAATTTATGTTCTGTTTATATCATGTACTTCAGAGAGTTCACCTTATAAGGCAAATTCATGGAAAGAAGATCGGAAAGGTGAAATCTGAGAAAAGGATTAGAAATCCTATTTTTGGAGTGGACTTTTTTGAGCGGTGTTGGTTGAATGTTGGCAAATTGTTATTCATTTTCTTTCTGTTCCAATGGTTTTCTTTTCTGTTTTTTGTTTTTTTGTGTTGCTGTTTAAACCAAATTAACATATACATGTAAAGAAAATTTCTGCCAGCCACCAAGTCATTTAGTCTAGGCGAAAATGTTTGACCAACTGACTGAAAGCTCCCCGGATTTTACCGGGATTCTCACTGTCCTTTGTACTCCTGATATTTCCATTAACCTGCAGAAATGTGCTGAGAAATGTGGCCATCCATCAGGATTTAAGCTGATTTTATGAGCGTCTGCATGACTCATTGTTTGTTCCTCTTTGTGTCGATCTTTCCTACTTGTGCGGCCTGGCCTTGTGTTGACACGTTGCGGAAAAAGCTTTCCCCGACTAATTCAGCCACTTAATCACATCATTAAATGCATTGTTAGACACATTAGAAGCCGCTTGCTTCACAATACCTTTTGTTAATGTAGCGAGTAAAAAGGGCTTGAAGGGTTAGCACAAAATTAGCCATAGACAGTTAGAGTGATTACCTAAATCCAAATTACCTGTTATTTTTTCCTTTTCATTTTCATTGGCCGTTCAGCCACCGCTGGTCATTCTCCGGGTGGCTGCCTCTTCCCTGACAACAACTACTTGTACTTGCAGATGGAGCGACCTCGCCTGACCTCGCTTTGCAGGTTCGCTCTCTGTGTTTTTTCTCCCTGCGTCTCTTTGCAGATCATTTATAATTAGCCCTGTGAGAGACAGAGAGAGTTTTTAGTGAGTGCTTCACTAATTGTGTCGCTTTATTATTTTTCTTTTGCTGCCTTTATGAAAAGGGGTATTTAGCGAAATCGAGCAGCGAGAACAGCTGCTGCATTTATCCCCCTCATTTGTTTTGACTGTCAGCACCAATTCAGACCTGCCTGTTTGTGTACCTTTGCCCCGTGGCGCTGATGGAGGTGGGTGGTGGGAAAGCTAACAGCACATGGGAGAGAAAGTGCACATTATAACGGCATTGTTGGCTGATAGCAGGGATTATGAAAATTACATTTACCTTTCCACCGGCCTGTCATTTTATCAGTTCTGCTGTTGACCTGAGCACCTGGAGTTGTTGTTCGTGTCTGTGCCTGCATATATTTACAGTATATGTGTGTGTGTGCCTGTGTTTACTCGTTTTAAATTGTGTATTTGTTCAGATTTTGGTGCAAGCTTGAGTGTGTGTTTGTGTGTTTCCTGTGCTCGTTCGTGTGTGTCAGAGATAGATCCTCCTTGTCTACAGTGTGTCTGCTGTAGTTTGCATTCTGCAGCTACAGTGTAAGCAGATTTTCATGTTCTCCACTGCAGCCTGTGGGACTGGAACCAGAGGTCGATCCAGGACAAGGGCATCTGCCAGCAGTGTGAATAATGCAGGGCTGCTGTACAGTGGGAAGTTTGTGTAGGGGTGGATTTATCGCTCTGTTGTTTTTGGTGGTGGTGCCGTGACGAGTCTGCATGCCTTATGGAAGTGTGCAAACATCTGTACATGAGTGCATTTGTTTCATACAGAATCTCCTTTCCTTATTTTCTGCCTCACATATCTATTTCCAGCGGTGGATATTCATATTAACATAATAACAAAGCTGAAGCTTGATGTAATGAGTTCAGTGTATGTATAGTAATCCCTCTGAGCCAACAGCTCGGGCTTCTCACTGCTCGAAACACTCACTTTTTCAAACCTTCTGTTTATGATGGGCAACCATTCACAAGGTGGAGGAGCCCAAACTGCTTGTTTCAGACAATGTAAGATACAGAAGGTCTATTGTGATCTGTAAATCATGCAAAGCCTTAGCAGAGACTAAAAACAAAAATATTGGTGTGGAGATGGGAAGAACTGATGCGCACTAAAGTGTAGACAGAGACGATGGCCTCTCAGGAAGAACATGCACAAACCTGTGTTGTTTTTCGTGATTGTCTTGTTGCCATTTTTTATTCATTCTGACTTTTTATGGACAATTCATTTACATTTATTTTTTATTGTGTGGTTGTTTCTCTCTTTACTGTTTCACCTTTGTATCTCCATCCATCTCTTAACCACTCGTCCACTGAGGGCCACAGGGGGGTGGTAGCCTATCCCTGAGGTGTACTCTGTACAGGTTGCTATTTTGTGCCTTAGTTGAGGTTTTCTTCTTCCATGTAGCTTCCCTGCATCTCTTTGTGGACTTTTAAAGAAATGTCCTTTTTGCCCACTGGCACTCTCACCACTCAGACCTTGCGAGAAGCCTGGTCAGTTATCCTTCCCTGCATGAACTCTGTACATGAAATTTGTTAGCCTCTAAAATAAAGTAACATTTTTCTCATTAGTAGTTACTTCCTTAATTACTAATGTATTATATTCTTTTCTCATGAGACTGTAAAAAAAAAATCCAGAATTTTACTTTATTTTTATTTTTTTATCTGCATGTTCCATTAAGAGGTTGCTGGTCTGATGATCCAATGTTGTGGTTGTTGTTCCACAGCTCCACTTGTGAATTCAAGTAGTCTACTTTTACCTTATATGGGTCTGACTGATGAACCACAGACGGTCTCCTGTAGGTTAAAGTGAAGAACTGAGCACACTTGTACTTATTGCACAGTTTATGATATCCCACTGAGGCTAAATGCCTTCTGTTTTCAATGAGGTTACTGACTAAAGAGACCTGGAGATGGCCTGAATGTGGGGCTTTCATATCTGGTATGATGCAGAAGACTAGCAAGAACACCAAAGTAAAGAATGCGTAAATAAAGTAAAAGTATATGACAATACTTTAGTCAGAAACAGTGGTGGAGGTGGGTTGCTAAGCAGCTTGCAGCTGTTCAGGCAAGAAGGCTAGAACTGCTTGAATAATGTGTCCCAGTTGGGTGTGCAGAAGGTTATAACACTCTTCCTTCATTAAATATTCTCTGTTGTAACTACAAATTTAATTTGGAAACTTTATTATTATTATTTCTGATGCACGATGCATCTTACAGAAGCTTCAAACAATTTTAAATGTCTCCACCTGTCCGTCAAAGAAGTCCTGAAGGTAAAAATTCCAAATGTCATTTTCAGAGCAACACAGGTAATTAAAATTATCACATTTTCACCACTTTTAGGCCTGAGATCTTCATCACAATCACCAAACAACACTTTTCACAGTCCACAATCCTTTTTTTTAAAATGTTGTTTGAAAGCGTTCTCAGATGACCCCACACAATGGCTGCAGGTTGAAAGAGTCCGTTTGAACAATAATTATTTTCTCCAAACTACAAAGAGTGCTGGAGTTTCACCTTGGAGGACTTAGAGCAGCCCTTGAAATGGTCAGTTTTTCACATTTAGAAATGAAATAAGCTCACAGCCACTCCAGCCCAAAGCTTGGGGACCTTTGCTTCTGCCTTCTGGAGTGTGTTCGATTTTCTATAAATAACTCAAGCAATAAAAGATTTACAACCCAGCTTTTGTTGAAAGGTAAAAAGCCAGCTCATAGTTCATTCATCAGTAGTCATGAGCTGCCTGTATTACATGGTGTTCTTTGTTTTGTTTTAAAGATTGTTTAAGGGCCATTTTTGCTATAATACAGTAGAATAAGAAAAGTAAAACAAGAGAATTATAGTCAAGGTATGCAGCAAACGGCCTGAGCAGTGTGCAACCTAACCACCCAGTGAATGGGTCACTCTCATGGGGTTGATGTTATTAAAGCTTCATTCTGTTGTTTGATGCTTAAAGGATAATTCTGGTATATTTCCAAAGGGCACATTTTCTTATTGCTGGAAAGTAATGGATGGTGAAAATGGTTTTTCCATCTGGATTACAGAGAGAGTTGATGTCCCAAATGACGGGAGGGATTCTAAAGACGGAGCAAGAAATGGACAGGCAGATCGATGCAGATGCAGCAGTAATGCAGCAAGAGAGGTTTAGTGAAGAGAAAGCAGAGCCACAAGCAAAAGAGTTCAATCTACCATTCGTTCTGTGTTCCAGTCCTTGACCTTTGGTCATAAGATTTGGGAAATCATGGAAAGAACGAGGTGCTGAATTCAAGCAACCAACATAACTTTTCTCTGGTGGGGGTGGCCTTGGAGATGCGGTTATGAGTCCAGCCATCAGAAGCAAGCTCAGAGTTGAGTTGATGTAGAATATAATCAAGAGGCCTCCTCAATACCTTTCTCTGCAGATTTTCCAGCTATCCACAGCTGCCAAGTATATCTAAGGCAGTTGGGGAGTGTTTCAAGATGCCTATGGAAGACTTTTACATTTTTGTTACGTATTAGGACATCAGGAACACCCTGCATGCTTTCTGCTACTGTGACATGATGGATGCATGGACGGATGGATATATCATATTTTTTTCTATCTTGACAATCAAAGCACATACACTAAAAAGAGATGCTTGTTTATAAAATAAAAAAGAGGTTAGAGTCATTTCAGCCTCCCCAAAAAACACTGAGGATTCAAATACGGTGATCTGGGCCCAGTGGAAGACTTGTGTCCTGACATTAATCTGGACATCTCAAAGACAAGGAGGCAAGGTGTAACCAAAGCAATCCATATCCCAATATGACTGAGCATTGGTGAGGTTTGCTGATACGATACTGATCAATGGAGGGTCTATCCTGCAAAATCACAGGACCCAAAGGACCCACAAACAGAGGACATCACAGAGATCCTGTATCCACGATCCTGGGAGCTGTTCTAGCAACACAATGGGGTTTTACATAATATTAGGCAGGTGGTTTTAAAATTGTGGGTGAGAGAAATAGCTGACCTTGGTGAAGGTGACATTCTCAGATCATGTAATAAAAAAACTTGTGAGCATGAGCGCTGATTCTTATAGTACTGTGAGCATTTACCGAGTCAGTAAAGGAGAGAGGGAGCAGGACGGTAAAACAGCTCTATAAAGCTCCAGACTTTCACAGAGTGGAGGGAAAAATGAGGAGACGAAGGGATAGGGAGGGAGGCGACACACTCGACTTTCCCTGAGGCCTTAAAAGACGAAGGCATTACAGACGAGAGTTTAAGTGACAAAGTGGGATTGGACACACAACAGCTGGGACATTTCAGGCTGAATTAGACTATAATTGCTGTTCTGAGGTGGCCCTCTACAATTTTTATTTGCTACCAATGTCATTTGGCAGAAAGCAGAATTCCCTACAGCCTAATGTTCATTAACAGCTGACCAGCAACAAATTAATATTTACCCAGAGGCTCATTTCCTCATTAGCACACACTTTTAAAAACAGATTTTCATCCGCAGTCAGTTTGTGCTGCATGAACCCATGACCTTTGCTCAAAGCTCCACATTACTACCTTGAACTCACCGTGGCTGTTGTTTAAACCTGATTTGCAGGTGGTAACTTTAGATCATGTCATTACACACCACCAGCGTCCTTGACCATCAACAGGCAAGGCTTTCGCTGCTAGTCCGCACATATTTCACCATCTGAAGACTCTGAGGTACATTCCCCGGAAGGACAATGGGTTTTGTTTAGCATATTTCCACCACACATGCAGAAAGAGGCCTGAGGTGTGGGGCTATGTGCAGCCACATGTGACACATTTACAGCTATTTGAAGGGAGGCTGTGAGATAGATAGAGATATCACGGCACTCTCGGGTGCAGGTGTCCATTACATTCCAAGTACATCTTGCATTTTTTATCTTTTATTAATGGAGAAAGGGGGAAATATTCAAAGCCAGGACTCCTCTTAGGGAACGACAGCTTCAGTATGTCACCACCTCCTTCCCCAAAATCTCAGACACAACAAGGTGAGGAGAAAATGAGGGATGAGAAGAGGGAGCAAAGCATTTTTTACTACCTCTGCTTCTTATTGGATGCTTATGAGGCTGATAGCTACTTCAGGACTTCAGATATAAACAACATAGTTTGATTTAGAGGTGATGAAAAACAACGTTAGGGTGATATTAGAAACCTTTTCTTCAATGGGGGCGGGGCTTTACTGGATTTGGAGATGAACATGTGTATTTAATATGCAAAAGATATATATGGTATCCTCACACCTCTGGACCTGGTTCTTGTTGTAAAGTAAAGTAAAATAATGGATTTAAATATGTCAAGAATATAAAAATAATAAGTGCAGTTTAATTTTTCCATCTTTTTATCTTTTGTACTCATCATTTGTCTCTTTGTGGATAATTTTATCATTTTATTGTCACTGATTTCACTGCTCTCTCATTTTCATTTTATTTTTTCAGTTTGCGTCTCTGTGGATTTTTTTGTGCTTTTTCTCTTTGCGTTGCCAACACATTTGTATCCCAATGTATCAGAAATGCTACAGTTTTCTCAGATGACGCTGGTGTCATCTGACACGGGTGTCTTCTCGTTACTCGTCTGTTATATCATCCCTTTATCCACCTGGTCACAGCAATATCCCACACTGAGTGATATAAAAGTTACAAAGTCCGGATTAGAGGTGGGATTAGAGTCTAGCAGTGGAACCACAGTACAAATCCTGTTTAGACATTTATGTTTCTCTTTGTTTTTACTCACTTGTCAGATGGGTTAGGTTTGGGGAAAGAACACAGTTTGGGTTAAAATGTGTATTTTTTTACAACATTAAAACTATATGGTGAAAAAGTATGTGAAGAGATCATTTAGCAGCGTTCATGCTAACATGATGAGTCTGACTGACACAAAAGGACACCCCAGAGGTGAGAGTCAAATATGTAACTTCAGGAGGCTGTTGTTTAACAAGTTGTCCTGCATCTAAAGTAGTTTTGGTTTGTTTTTATGCCATTTGAGACATTTTTGTGTCTTTGTTTCTGTTTTTCCATTTTTTCCTTTCGTGTCCATTTTCGTGTCTTGGGGTGGGGATTTTTCTAGGGACATTTTCCTTGTAATTGTTATTATTCTGCATCTCTGTTCTGATTTTATTTCTTTTGGTCTCACATTTTTGTCTATCTGTTGATACAAAATAAAAACAAATGAAAAAAATCTGTAAAAATAAGGCACACTGCAGCTTTTTAAAAGTAAGGAATTTTTTATAATAATAATAATAATAATGTGTATGTATATATATATATATATAATAAAATCAGATAATATATTGTGTTTGTTTTTGTATGGACTTTTTACATTCCATTATATTGCATCAACTTACAATGGGTTTTTTTTTTTTGTTTTTTTTTGAGGGATACGTTGTCTTTTTATTACATTTTTGTCCTTTGTGAACATTAACATTAACACTATTTCCTTTTAGTGTATTTTTTGTGTCATTGTTTTGCATCTTTTTATTCATGGGTTTTGTCTCCTTGTGGGGGACATGCATGTTGATATCTGTCAATCCTAAATGAATCATGAAGCAATACTAAATGAATTACTTCAGCTGACATCAGATAAACTAATTCATTTAGTATTGCTGGCTCAGATAAATCAAGTTATTCTATGTACTGTACACTCACAATAAACAAGATACCTTAACTTAGCCAACCTTAAGTTAACTGTAGTTAATTTTTCTAAGGCAACCAGTTTGCAGAATGTTTTTTTTAAGTGCCAGTAGCTTCTAAGATTCTACATTAAGTAGCAGTTTTTCACTCTAACATGGTTCTTTTTGTTGTCATTTTGGGTCATTTTGGACATTTATTTCTGTCAAATCTTTCTATAAGAGGCAATTTTTTTTATCTCTGTGTGGTTTTCTTTTTTAACCTCTTTGTGGCCATTCATCATTTATGTGCCAATTTGTGTATCTTTGTTGTTTCTTTGTAATCATGTTGTTCCTCTTTGCAGCCAATTTGCATCCCTTTGTGGTTATTTTTTTTGTCTATGATCCTTCAGCATGATAGTACCGTGAAGAAAACAAGTCTGGGTGTCACTGGCAGATCCGCAGTTTAAGTGTTTACCTCGACTGAAAGACAACAATCTGCAGTATAATGAGAGACTGAGGGTTAGTGAGAGAGAAGGAGAGAGAGAGATGGAGCCAAACATGTTGGAGGTGTAATGGAGCTCTTCTTCATTAGGTATACAGGACGTGAACAAACAGTGACGAGAGTGAGTGTGTGTGCACAGGGCCGAGGCTGTCGATGGCTTTTTGCTAATAGGCTGACACATGACATTATTTGCATTCATTAGCAGACAGAAGCTAAGTCACGGCCACCTATAGCAAAGGTCACCACAGGGCTTTGCATCCCCCGTAACCGGCACGAGTGACTGCCGCTTGTCTGGTGATCAAATGGGAAACGGATAATGGTCGGTTAAATGAGGAGAGCTGTCGGTCTGTGACCAGAATCAATTAACAAGCTTTTCCAGAATGTTTCAGTATTCTGATGGAGGCCTGCCTGGAAGTGTTTGTTGCATGTGACAATTTTCCTCCATTCTAGCCGGCAAATAATAAACAGATCCTCCCTGAGTTGGGTTTGATGCATTCAGAAAGAGGTGTGTGAAAACATATCTGTACTCATCTTTCATATGAAACCTGAAGAACAAGGGCAATGTAGAAAAATCAGAGTGAATGTGTGCAGAATAAAGCAGAAAATGAAAAAGTCGAATAAATCCTGAGCTCAGAGGAGGCTGCAGCTAGGGATGGGTATCGAAAACCGGTTCTTGTTGAGAACCGGTTCCCACTGTTTCAATTCCTTGGAATCGTTTGCCATTTTTGCAAACGATTCCCTTATCGATTCCAGTCGCCCCGAATGACGTCACCACGTTGCGGAGCGTCGCTTACCTGGCAGGAAACATGGCGGCTTAAACGCTAAAAAGTTTGGTTATACTTTACGAGAACGGATGACAACAGGGCAACTTGCAATACTTGCAAAGTAGATATTTCATTTAAGGGAGGAAACACTACGAATATGCAAAAGCATTTGTTCACAAAACACGCGATAACCTTAAATGAATGTCGTGTTTTTAATTCCGCTCCGGACTCGTGAATCTCAACCCAGCTGCAGCGGTAACGTTTGCACGCCCTCTCCCGTTAATGCGGCAGGTAAATAATCAACTAACAGTGCATATTATGTTAGTGCGATCTGCCTTATTACAAAACCTGCCATTACTGTGCATTTAGGTGACCATGATGAGACAGACAGACAGAGTCTGGCTCAGATGCTGGCAGTTCTTGCTACAGTCTACCGGTAGCGTCTCCTTTCAGGCCAGGATAGACGAATGTCACCGAGCTGTGACTAAGTTTGTGGTCAAAGGCTTGCACCCATTTGCCACAGCAGATGCCCCGATTTTCGGTAAGTGAATGTGTTTAATTGTAGGCAGGGACATTACTGGATATTCTTGTGTAATTGCTACAGAAGAATATTTATTTTATTATTTTACATTCACAATTTTTTTTCCTGGGGACCCTGTGACACCCCATTGAAGAGCCGTAGGTTGGATCTGTTAAGATCTCACTGTTGGGTTTGTAAAGCCATGTTACTCCTAAATTTCTATCTTGTTCAAAGAGAAGATATAAAACAAAGATCTAAGCTAATTGACCTTAGTGTTCTCCTTTTTTTAAAAAAAAATAATCGATAAGAGAATCGATAAAGAATCGAATCGTTAAACAGAATCGAAAATGGAATCGGAATCGTGAAAATCTTATCAATACCCATCCCTAGCTGCAGCTGCTCTTATTTCTCATTCTGATAGAAGCTGTTTGCATAGAATGTGATTTTACACTGTAAACATGCACAACGGTGACGAAGATGCGCTGCATCATCATCTTACCTCTGACACAACTGGCCCCTCCAATCAGCAGCCTGTCCATATTGTGCTGTTCTTAATTTTATTCTCAGTAGTAACCTCCACGGCTAAGAAAATAATGAGTCTGAAGCACGTTATGCCTCTCATTTATGGCTCTCACTTATGGCTTACTGGAATAAATTGAGCAGCACCTGATGGGACTGAAAAGTACAGACAGTGTGGAAGTCTGAAAAGCTGCAGTTCCTTCAACGTCCATGAGAGACTCCATCAGTGAGTCCGTCCCCATAGACTCGCATGTTAAAAATGTCCAACTTTACAGCAGAAATAACTTTTTTTTTTTTTACAGCCTAATAAAGCTTTGGGCTGTATAGATAATTATTTTTTTCACAACCACTGTTCAGTGGGTTAATCATCTGATAACTCACTTGTTTAAATCGTATTAAGGCCTAAAGTTTGCATTATTAGAGGTGCGGCCTCTTTGACTGACAGGTGAGGTGGTTGGTGACAGAGGCAGCTGTGCTGGGCTTCACCTTGGCTAACTGGAGTCCCTGAACTGCACATCAGAACTGCGCCTGTTTTGTTGGAATATTTGTAATGTAATTTTGAGCTCCAGTTTTTGTAAAATTCTTCGATTTTATTATGTTACTGAGTACTAGTTTGCAGGTATCTGTGTCTGTGTGATGCACCCATATAGATGCAGCTAACTGCCATCTTCGATCACCATAACAATAAATGGGTAGAAAACACTACCACTGACCAGTGGGTGATTTCACAATGGCTGAATATGTAGTGTTTATATGTTTTTATTGTTATATTTTCAAATGGTTGTGGCACATGCGCTCATATTGTACAGCAAGCCAAAACATTTAGAGCACGGTTTATTTCAATCCAGATGAAAGTCCTATTAAACTGAAAACACCACCCTCACCCCTTTATCATTGCAGGCTTGAAATGGATCCAACCTTAACCATCATACCTTTGATGGGACATAAACATAGCATGTATCTCACCTTCTAACACACAGTAGCTCAAATTATGACTAGCTAATCGTCAACAAATTCATGACAGCAATATCTGTAGAAAACCAGAGACAAACAGCTGAAAACTCTGAACCCTCATTTGCAGTGATGTTTGCAAGTAGCAGCATGAGTCTAAACCCAAACTGCAGTGTCCTCTGCTCTGTGAACGGCTGTGGAACAGTGAAAATTACAGCCCTTTTTGTGGTCCAGTTATGGTCACGCATTGGTAAATGAAATATAGATAATTTTATTTTGACCACCTGTAATCTAACGTGTTTCACAGCAAGGCCAAAGAAACTGAGATTGCACCTAATTTGAGATCAATTCACAGCACACCAACTCCACTAAAATGATTCCAACACACACTCACAAACACAAACACACACAAAATCTTTTGTAAAGACACATGAAGAGTTTTCACAAACAAAGAGTTCCAGCTGACTGATATAATAGCAGCAAAATAAAAAGTAGCACTGCCACCAACGAGCAAAAGAGACATTTTCCGATGTTATAATTTATTCGATCTTCATTGTTGTTTTTTTCCATGCTCTCTCATTGTGTCACAATTAAAGAGAGGTGTGTAATTATTGCGCATATTGTGTTTGCAGTGTTTTTTTCTCAAGTAACTCTTTGTGAGAAATCTTATTTTCATGCAATGAAAGTTAAAGTGTTTTAATAATAATAATACCTGAACCTTGAGAAAAAAAGGATTTTTGAAGGGATTAAACCGTGATCTATTGGGCGGGAGAAAGAGGAGGAAAGAGAGAGATTACCTGTGCTGCAGCACCACAGCTGCTCCAAATCATGCTGGGAATGAGCAGAGTCAGCTGGCAGTGTCACCCTGTCCTTCATCTACACTGTACTGCACGGACACAGTGGCACCTACATACGATCACACGTGTGTGCGCTCACACCTTACCCACCAGACAAAAACCAGAGCGTTCATGTGCCGGTTCGGTTTTCAGATAGGTTTGGATGCTTCTGGTTACAATTGTTATAGTGAAATTTAGAGTCATGTCAAGTGTACATGTGTGACTTTGAAAAGGGGTACGTTTAACTGGTTGTTTTCTGGCAGCCAGTAATGAGATTTGAACACGCATCAATAATCACCTAATAAACTCGGTTAGAAATGAGCCTCAGAGGCACTAAATTACTGCTGATGCATGTTTTATTACAAATGTATTTCTGACTGTATGATTAGGCCCACAGAGAGTGATCGGGTCCATGAATGAGCCAATTATTTCAGTGGGGATCTGGCTCGGAGCAGCATCAGGTGCGGCGCACGGTGGCTGAAGCGCACGGCTGAAGCGCACGGTGGCTGTACACGTCCAAGCCGAGGTCGAGGTGACGTGGATGAGTCCACGCAGGGTGGGAACCAGGCTATTCTTATTTGCATGATGTCTCCCTATTCTGAGAATATGACAAAGGCTCACTGTCAGTGAGAGATTAGGCTGTTAGAGTTTGAGTTAACATCCTCTTTCTAGTGGACGTTAACACAAAAAACAGAGCAAAACCCATTTTAGCTTCTTTTGCATTTAATTTGCATAACTGGCAAAGCTAATCCTGAGCATCATCACCAACAGTATGTCCCTTTGTGAATCTAACACACATCTCTTCTCTTTTTCTCTTTCGGCAGATTAAATTTGAGCACTAAACTCTGTTTTAATTAAAACATATTTTCAAATTTTGAGCTTATGCTGAATCCCTTTTAGCTCACAGCCTGAAAAAAGAACTTTAATTAAACCAGAATTAAGTTGTCTTTCAGGATGTTCCCTCCCCCACACCCTATTTTCTGGAATAAAGTTTGAACACACTCCACTATATAGACTCCCAAACCCTGCAGTTCCTCTAATGGCCACTGGAGGCCTTAATATTCATTTCCATTTTTTTTAGTGACACAGTCTGCCAGGCTTTACATCAGCTAACTGGAGTCCCTGAACTGGACCTGTAGACCGCGTTTATGCTGTTGGAACCTTTAGAAGCATTTTAATGCAATTATCTGACCAATAATATGGGCGCTGTGTGGATAATTGTACTAACAGACCATCCAAGAAGTCTACGCTCCAGTTTTTCTCATTGAAATTCAAGCATTTTATTTGTTACCGAGTACTAAATAGCAGGTATATGTGTCTGTTGGATGTCTGTGTGATGCTCCAATACAGTCTATGGATGTAGTTTCCTACTAGAAAAGCTAAATGTGAAATTTAAAATCCTTCTCACATACAAGATCTTGAATAATCAGGCCCCATCTAATCTGAAAAACATCATAGTACTGTATAAGCTTAATACAGCACTTTGCTTTTAAACTACTGGTTCACTTGTGTTTCCTGAGGTTTTTTAAAGTGAAAAGGGAGGCAGAGCCTTCAGCTTCCAGGCCCCTCTTCTGTGGAACCAGCTCCCAGTTTGGATTCATGGGGGCCTTCCAATATAAAACACCATAAGGCAACTGTTACTGTGATATGACACTAAAGAAATAAAACTGAATTGAATTGAAAATCAAGGCTTCAAAATGTAACTTTGCATCTTGTGGATGATGTTTTTTTTATAGTCTGCAGTCCCAGGAGTCTGATCCACAGTCAGCAGTGTTTGGGAGAAACACTGTTCTTCTGTTTATGCTTTTATTTTAAGGAGAAGCTGCTAAAAGAATTTAGCTTTTCTTACAGCTGCTTCACAAAAAGACCTCTAGTGGATTCTTTTTATTGTTGAGCAACAGCAGGATATTTTCTAACTTGTGGCTGAAGAGACTGAAAGTTCAACCCTTAATCTACTGAACAAAGCTGTTATCTGAGGCATGAGCTGAAGTGTAGACTACTTGTACTCTAACTCCAGGCCTCTGAGGTGCAGTTAGAAAATCAAAACAGTGGATAAAGCTAAACACCTCCACTCTAACTTTGGCTGGTGTGGTTCAGTTTTTGAGTCTGTTAGGGCAATTTAACGCACGGCCTTCAAAGAGGACAGAGGCAGTCATTCTCAGAGCTGCAAAAACACCTGAAAAATGTTTTATTTACTTGTCTTCCTTCTTTCTGTGTTTTATTGACTGATGCATCTCCTGCTTAGCATATCGTACTGCATCACCCTGCAAACTGTGCACAGCGAAGCAGTGAGTCACGGGTAACTGACTCCTTACAAACAGAGTGATGAGTGCCAACGGGCTCACCTCCAGCTCTTAAATTCTACACAAGACTCGAGTCGGGCTGGAAAAAATTGATAACCTCACTTTGAGGTTAGTGATCTTCTTGTCTTTGTTATTTATTTTTGCCCATGAAACTGATATAATGGCGATTTGCCGCTCTTCCGTTCTCCTCCCATTCCAGTTTTCTTGCCTCCTTCTCCTCGCGTTTCTCCGCCTCTGCTGAGCGCTTTGCTCTGCCTGACTCTCTGTTTTGATTGGACCCGATGAGCGCAGGGAGTATTTGCCAGTTTTGGAGGCCGGAGTTATCTGCAGAGGACCGTAGTTTATCTGACCCCGCGGGCTGACCTCCTGTTTCCTCTCTGGCCCTCTGACGCTGGGACGGGACTTCCTCTGACGGCCTTATCAGTTTGAACCACAACATTGGAACAGACCCGCCGACCAAGATCTCACGAAAAAAAATACAACTGCTGTCAGAAAAGTATGTCAGAGTATGAGAGATGTGCTCGAGTTTAGAAGAATCGCTGTGTTTGTTTGAGTGTGTCAAGATTCCTCTATTAAAAGGTCAGCTATTATTTGACCTGACGACACACACAGCTGACCAGAACACATAGGCCACCCGATGGTGTATCAACACTGGCTGACACCCAGACATCATCAGCCCCACAGCAGATACGACAGTGGGGATCAGGACAAATATTATAACAACATAAACTGATGAAACAATTACAAAAAACGGAGTGCGTCAACAACATTTGAGCATATTTGATTAATTAATTGTAAGGTGTCAAGCTTAAACTGAAGAAATGCCAAGCAAACCACATCTGTGTTCTTCTTGCACCTGCAAGAGCACGTCGGAAAATCCGTTAACTTACCTTGATTTAATCGGCAGCAAGTCAGGGGCATTCACAAGGACCCACAAAGAACAGGAGCAGTCCCTCCCACGGCAACAAATAGAAAATACCTCATCCGCACTGGACGGGCAGAAACATTCTTTATTCTACAGCTGTCTTTCTACCCTACAAATAATCAAGGCAGTAAACCCAGTTCATGTAGACGACAGAGAAGAACTGGTTTCAAGACTGGGTACTGGACAATATCAGCTGAGGTCAGTCAGAAACATAGCTAGCTCCTCACAGCAAATAACACTGAAGAAGAAAAACAAATCAGAAAAATCACCGAAGAATTGATGGAGAGGAATTAGGGAGCTCCACTGGGGGGAGAAGAAGCAATTAGTTTGCATTTAGTAGATGAGAGTTTGAACAAAAGTTCAGCAAGTGGTTTTGGATTGCAAAGCCATTACAAACACCCAGTGCACACAAAAATGACTTCAGGCTTCTGGATTTGATGGTCGGAGCTCTATTATTCTTTGCTGGCTTTGAATAAACAGTGCTGCTCTGAGCCTGGCTGTGTTGATTCCAGAGGGCAGATAAGCAGAGTAAATAAAGCTGAACTCGGAGTGGAAAAGGTTTCCACGACTGCTTTACTGTCTAAATGCCTCCAGATGGGTTGAGTTAAGGAAGCGTCGGTGAATCGAATCGCGTCCTGTTTTCTAGTTCTTAGAAAGTGTAAAATAATCTTTAACTCTACCTCTACAGGGCAGTGCCGCTGGCAACTTATCCAGGGTTGGGACTACGGATGGGTTTTGGTTTAGGCTCACACTAAATAGAAATATTCAGAAACTAGAATATGTTACATTTCAAAAGAAGCAGTCTTCCTGCCTTTACACCTATCATAGATGGGTTGGCAGTGACCTGGTGGATGTTAAGAGGTAACAAAGGACCTTCACTGTACTTTGCATGTAAAGCATGAGCGCGATGACACGCAGTCACAATGGAGCATTTATCAGGGCTGTCTGGGGACTTTCTGGGGGAGCGATGGGCGTGCGATGACTTATCTTTGGCAAACACCTTGCGCATAAAGAGCACCGCATAACTTAGCGGTGAGTAATAGTTTTAAGGAAAAGACTAAAGATACATCTTTTATAAAAGTCACCGTGAAGCAGAGAGAAAAAGCGATGTGGCGTTAAGTGAAAGATGAGTTACTGTATGTTTCTCCAGCTCCTGCAGACAGATTGCACCAAGGCGACTTCCCTCCTCTCCAAGTGACTGACGTTTATGGTGATGGAAAGGCCTGCGTCTCTTAAACAGCGGCTCGTTATTCTATTAAAGGTACCCTGCTAGCGACTTACAGGAAGCAAAAGTGATGACAAGGTAAAATAGATTAATTAAGGCACCTCGGCGACGAAGCAGCCACTTAATCATAGATTGTGCTTGTCACAGGGATTTAGGATCTGATTGACTTGAACAGATTATGCCTCTCTTCATTTTCTGCCTTTGTGCAATGGAAAATTAATTGTCAGTGACATTTGGTTGTAATCCCCCCCATCTCCCTCCTACCACCTCCACCACCACCACCTCCCCTCTATCTGTACTTCCTCAATTAATTATTGGCTCCCTTTTATATTCTCATTCCAAGGAGTTTCTTTCGGAGATACACAAGGGGCCGAATCATTTCCTCAACTGCTGAGGACAACATCCGCCGTTTGATTGAGTCGAGGCAATCTAATCATCAGCTTCTGCTCTCATACTCAGACTGCTGTGTCAGTGCTATTACCCACCACCCCTCTGACACACACACACACACACACACACACACACACACACACACACACACACAGTGAGTCTGAATGACAGCTAAATAGTGGAAAGGGTCCAGTCCACCTTGACTCGTCACTCTTCTGCAGCTTTGACAGCTGATTTCACTTGACTGAAAAGAGGAGGTGAGAAAGAGTAAAAAATGAAAAGAAAAGGAAGAGAGGAGAAAAAAGAAGGAGAGGAAGAGTAGAGGAGAGAAGAGGTGAAGGAAAAGAAGAGAGGAAAAAGTGGAGGCGGAAGCAGGTGTGGGAGAAAGATGAGAAGGAATGAGGAAGACGACGCGATGAGTGAGTGAGGGGAATGAAAAAGGGAGTGACGGAGGAGACGAGAAGGAGAGGAAATGGAGGGACTAATTGTGGGATGCTGGATGAGAGAGGAGATGGTATCATAACATGATGAAACTGAGGTCACCTGTGTGTGCGCGCGTGTGTGTGTTTGTGTTTGCTTTCTATGTCGAATTAAACCACAGAGGCAAAGTGAGACATTTCATTTCCCAGATATGATTGATGGCTAATGTGTGTGTCCCAGAGAGGCATCAGATAGCCTGTCCTGACTCAACACACAGACACACACACAGTTACACACTGATTGTGGTCTTGTCTAGACAGGCAAATAAGAAAGCCAGGCGCACACAGTGTGTACACGTGAAAGTTCTCATTGAAACGCTGATATTCAAACAATGCAGACTGCACGAGTAACGTCTCGTTTCCACTGCCTTAAGTTAAATATCTGAGTTTGGACTTTTTTTTTTTGCAACAAACTGCATCACAATGTGAGTCTGTGAATGTGTTGTAATTGGCTCACTGATACATTCTTCTAGTTTTCAGCAGTCTGTGTGTCGTGATCATCATTGTTGTGCAGTCATTGTGTTATTGCAATGGATGGGAGAGAACAGAGTCATGCAGTATGCTGTGATTCGGTGTTCTTGGTTTACAAA
Source organism: Neolamprologus multifasciatus (assembly GCF_963576455.1). Classification (NCBI taxonomy): domain Eukaryota; kingdom Metazoa; phylum Chordata; class Actinopteri; order Cichliformes; family Cichlidae; genus Neolamprologus; species Neolamprologus multifasciatus. Next base: position 27,079,183 of record NC_140454.1, read on the forward strand.
ACCAGATTCACAGATGACCTGTGCATGCATACAATTCGACTGTGACTCATTTTCTACAGTCATCCCATCACTGGCTGCACCTTTTCCAACATTTCCTCCTCTTCTTAACTCTGTGAGGTTGAAGTCATCCTCAGCTATGAACCTGAGAATAGAAAACAAGCAAAAAAGTATGTTTTTGGAATGAATTGTTTCCTGCCAATTGGACTGCTTTTTAATCCCCTTATTGCCAGAACGTTTGAGAACATCCATCCACCCATCCCTCCACCTTCTTCCACTTATCCAGTTCATTGTGCCAGGAGGAGGCAAAACCTGCAAGCTCCACACAGAAACTTGGAAGACATTGATTTAAAAGAAACACAATAGGGGTCAGAGTTAGGGTCATCACTGATCACAACTTCAACTTCACTGTGTATAAAAATAAGATCTTAAGCTTCTTTAGATGTCCTTGTTACGTTCCCCTGAGGGGTCTAGGCGGTGAGGGGGAGGTAACAAAAAGGGTCCAGGTCAGAAAAAGGAGACAAAAAGGCATGAGGGTAAATTAAAGAGTTTTATTAAAGCTCAACTAAAAGAGACGGACAAGCCGCTATCACCATTTAAGAAAACAAAAACTCAAATGTTAGTCAATAAAGCACAAAGTCAAAAAGAGTGCAGCTCACTAGCTGCAAACACAGCAACACACTCAGCTCACTAGCTGAAACCACAGCAACACACTCAGCTCACTAGCTGTAACCACACTAATGGCACTCTGGCCCCGAGCTCACCTTTCCCTGGGCTTAAATCTCCTTGATTACTGACGAGAGTCAGCTGCACAAAAGGGAAAGGTGGCACCTCAGGCAGAAGAGGTGGTGGGACACGCCCACACAGGCACCTTCAGGAGGAGGCCCTGCTAGGGCCGTAACTGTCCTCTTCAGTTTTTAAAGTTAGGAACTCTTTTAAGGACTCTACTTTGTGATGCCTTTTATATTGATTTTTATTCAACATTAAGGGGAAATTCATTAAAAAACATCTTAATTCTAACAATTTTCTTACACTCAGGTCATTTTGGTCATTATGAGCTACCTTTAATATCAGGAAGCTTTGTGAATGTGGGCCCAGAAGACCAAATTATCATTCTTACATTAATTTTGGATCAGATTTCAATGCGGGTGTGACAAATAGATGGAAATTCCAGATAATGGATTTGATGTAAACTTTAAAAGGTCGCTGGTAACCTGATGAATGTTAAGAGGTTTACTGAGCTGTGTTAACGTCACCAAATCTAACCTTTAATTAGCCACACATCATTGTCATGGTGCACTCACTCACTCGGCTGCTCTACAACAATGAATTGCTTTGGATTTACCGGCTTGTCGATCTAATGTCAGTTAATGTCAGTGTCAGTGCTTCCTAAAGATGCTTCAGATTAAAAGCCACCCATCCACATATTCTCTTCTGCTCTTCCAGGTCAGAGAGGCGGGGCAGGCCCTGGACAGGTCACCAGTCACGTTCACACCTACTGCAAACTTTGAATCCCTCATCACCCCAACATGCATGTCACTGGACTGTGGGAGGAAGCTGGAGTGCCCACGCAGATGCACAGAAAGCCCTACTGATGCGAAGAGCTCATGGATGCGAGCTGAACACTAATAAAATAATCCAGCAGAGGTGGGTCATCTGTCTCCAGCCGGGCCTCGACCAAACATGCAATGTTTGATTTGGCAATGATTTCACCCGGATGCCCTTTGTGATGCAGCCTTCTCAATTCACCCAGGCTAGAGATTGATGGGAGGGCTACACTGGCTTGAGGCCCCCAGGGGCAAGGTTACAGAACAGTAGAAAGAGTGGAAACTAATTAGTGGTTAATAAAACTACTTTATAGTAATGATTTGGCGTAGCTCTGCTGCTTCACTGGATTTAGTGCTTTGAAAAGTGCATTAATCTGTGTTTCACATGGAGCAAATGTTAGAAAATTAAAGCAATAAATAAAGTAAACTGTGATTACATTTCAGCTGGGAACGGAAGGTCTAAAATCCGTTTGCTTGTTTTGTGTGATTTTATTACATGTAGGTCATCATTTTACTCAAAGGGGACATATTTGCCTTCAGAACAGCAGCGGATCTTCGACCCCTGTCCTCCTGTATTTACTCAGAGAGTCAGAGAAGTGGGTTATTGTTTGATTTTCAGTTCTTGTGGTCGTGCGCGGCCTCTCTGCATAAGGGCTTGGGATCATCTCCCTCCCGCAGTAATCACTTCTCTGACTTTGACACCCGAGACCACAAAAGTTTAAAGTGGCCCCTGGAGGAAGAGAAATGTTTGGCGCCTTCTGTGGGACTCGGGGGATATTACCGTAGGATTGTTTGACAAACAGCGAACGGAGTGAACTCGTCTGTTTTCCTTATGGTCTGTGTAAATGCATGTTTCAGTTTGGGGGATTAATGGGAAAGCTCTATTTATGCGACACGGGGGAATGCTAATATTCTGGATAATTATCCTATTTCCTGATTTACAAAACTGTGCGGCCATATTTGTGAGAAAGCAAACGGGGAATGCGGCTCCACCGAGTCGGATCTATTTTAATCTTCGCTTGTACATGCAAAGAAAAAAAAAAACGAGGAAGAAAATAGAGAGAGAGACAGCATGAGAAACAAAAAACTTGAAATGAAGTAAAATAGCAGGCAAAAGAGGGGTGGAGGTCACCCTTGAGTCAAAGGGGAGGGAGAAAGCAGCTCCATTTAAATCCTCCAGAGTGAAGGTTACGGTGCTGACATGCTCGGTGCTCTGATGCATCCGCCCAGTGTGGGTCATGCCCTCCGGGGCCTCCGCAGCTCACCGTGATGTATGTGCAGGCGGTAAGGGAACTGTCCCTGCTCACTCCACAAACGGAAACGACCTCTCACCTCACCGCTGAGAGGAAGCCTATTGGACGAGCCATCTGTGTCCATTAATTGTCATTAAAAACTTGAAGTTTTCACCACCATCGTCTGATCCTTCCAGCCTCGGACAGGCTCCAGCATGCATCATCACCATCATCATCATCATGCAGGGATTTTTTTTTTATTTCTTACAGTTTCTCTGCGCTGCATGTTTATTATCGGGTATAAATTTTGTCAGTTTAGACAGTTACACTCGACATTACAGGCCGTGAGGGCGAAGGAGGCTTTGCATTGTTTATGTGGATTTCTGGTGGCTGAAGGAGAAACCAGACAGCATGCTGATTTTAATGATCTGAGGCTTGACTGGCTGCGTTCACCTCTAAAAAATCCCGTCTGCTTGCAACAAGAGGGGGATTGTTCTCCAGACAGTGAGAGAGACACACAGAGGACGGTGAAATTTGACGTGTACGGGGGCACTGTAGAGAAAACAAAGCAGGTTTGAGGGAAGACGCTTCAGATTTCACAGGCTCCTGCGACCTTGAATGGATGTTTTTGACAGACGGTCCAAACAAAAATATAATTCCTCACCAACTCGGCTTGGTTGTTCACTTTCACGTGTAACTTTTCACCACCTAAAGTTTACAACAGGAGGAAATTTTTAATTTAGCTTTCAGTCAGCTGTCAAGTTGTTGTTGCCGTTTTGGCATCTTTACTCAGCGGGAGGTTATGAAATGTAATATGTATGAAAACAAGATTATAAACCAGTCGTTTTGCTAAAAGAGTATTACAAAATATTCATTTCTAAAGAATTAAGCCTGATATATTTTGACATTACAGTTTTCTGTTAAAAGCTTTTTCATTTGCCTGTTCCCAACTCTTTAAAAGGTGGGGTGAACATTAACGAAACCCTACCCCTAATCTAAGATTGGTCACCAATTAACTGACGGACACTAAGAGGCTAAAAGTACTCTCCTATTTTTTTCCTCGTGCTAAATTAATTTAATCTGCAAACTAAATGATGCAAGCCCCAGTTTAAAATGTCATCCAGAAGTTGAAGTGCTGACCAGTTTGCTCTTCCTCAAGAGGATTTACATGGTAATGTAAAGATGAGCAGATGCTATGAGCAGCACAGGGGATGGTTTCAGTGGAAGAAATCCTTTTTAACAGGAAGGTAAAATGTTTGTTTTACTCTTTGGTCAACAGTGAGAGGACATCGATGTGAAGACACAACCAGTGGATCAGTTAGTGAAAATCACTTTTCTGATGTTTGCCAGTTACTGTCCTGTAGAAGTACCTAGTAGGATCAATGATAGTTGGCTTCATAGTGTGCATACAGGCAGATAAAAGAATAACGTACGAGTTCCTTAATAAAGTGTTGGTCTAGGCATTGATTAGCCTGAACAGCATTCTTCACCACATTTTGATGATCTTACGTTGGTGGAGATTGTTATCTAGCACATTCCCAAACCTCCTGTTGGTGTTTGCCGGGGATAAAATCCAGTGATTTTTTTTCTCTCTCCACCAACCCTGGTCCACAGATTTGAGTCGTCACGCGTTTGTGCTATTTCTCAAAATCAGTTTTACTTTGAAGAATCGGTTTTGAAACAGTGAAGAAGATCCAGAATGTCTCACGTAGTGCTCATTGTACTTCCTGGAAGTTTAATGTGATAATCCAAGCAGTGATAGAAAAGGTGTCTGGCTCTACAAGGACACCACTTTGAAGTAAAATGAAGGCCAAGGTTAAATCACTATGGTATTTTTCTTGAGGCTTCATTTATGTTACTGTTAATATGGTAAATGGTGTGGTTCTTATATAGCTACATATATCAACTTGAGCACACCAACATGACCCATTCACAAAAGCACTTTTGTCTATGCTTTTTCTACCCAAGTGCTTTCTATCCAACATTTAAACACTTTCACCGTCCAATGAATGCATCAAAGAGCAACTTGGGGATGTTATCCTGCCCAAGGATACTTTGGACTGAGCTACAACCACCCAAATATCAGCCCATGCCTCTGTGTGTTTTGGACACGAGCTGCTGGAGCTCAAAGAAAGGCCTGTAATAAACCAAGCTGGTTTTCCCTTTAACATTAGTCTGTACAAACTGAACCGTGGGGAACAACATGGGGATAGCTTAGTTGTAGGATGAAATTTGGTGGCATTTCCTTTAAACCCAGACGCTCCTAACCCCCAGAGAGCGGGTGAGATGGAACTCTAACAGCCCCGGTGAGGGACATGATGAACGGGGCGCTTCACAAAGCCAGCACTCAGCTTTAATTGGACGGAAGGTGGCTGTACGCTTATACCATAAATAACTGGACCCAGGGACGGCATATATATGTGTGTGTGTGTGTTTTGGGGGTGAGTCGGGGTTGGGCGAGGAGGGTTAACCATCACGCAGTGAGCTTAAGCACCACTGAGCCTAAGAAAGGCTGTCAGGGACCTGGAATAAATATCCTGCAGGCTTACTGATTTGTCTACGGTCGTAAACACGACATAAAGAGCTAATATACAGGTCAGCACCAGCATGATTTACACCCGCAGGAGCCTGAAAACTTCATCAAAGCGTTTCATTTCCCTCCTATTCACAATCACATGGAACTTTTCCTGCAGAGGTGACTTTTTTTGATTTGTAGAAGGAAATGTGGATTTATTTCTGCAATTAGTACATACATCTTCTACATAAACAGGTTGGATGCTTTGTTGCTAAACTTCAAAGATTCAAAGAGAATCCGTGATCAAGAATTACCCGATAGAAGTCTTTTAATTTGTTTGTGGGCTGGGACTCATAATCAATCAGGCTCAGTCTCAGAGTATAATGCATCTGTCATTATCTGAGCCGCTCTCAGCTCAGCATAGAAACACAAAGAGAGATGAGAGAAGCATTGGGAAGAAGAGAGACTGGGATAGGACAGAACATTGATGAAAACTTCAAGGATAACCACTTCAAGATATATTTTCGTCATCAAAATGCGTCAAACCTCTTGGTAATGATCATGTCTAATTTACTTGGACAAACCAACAATAATTTCCATTTCTGATTCAACTATTTTATTATTCCTGCCCTATTTTTCTGAGAAATGTACCACTTCTGTCTTCTGGTGAGCTCAAGCAGAAAGCTACATTGTTAGAGACTTTTTGGTGCAAGGACACAAACAATGCTGCCAGGATATTTTAGTATATTTCCATGTTTGTGTGCTTGTTAAGCTAGAAAAGCAGATCTAACCAACATGAATGTCGGCACCAGTTTGTGCCTCCATCCTCGCACTTGTTTATGCCAGGTACAAAGTCTATGCAAAGACGACCAAACAAAGCAATTAGTTGTCCAAAATAATTGAAAAGACTTGAGTTTCGATAAAATTTTGCTTGATGCTGTGATTTTAACCGAGTTAGCTAAGATTCACCTGTCGACTGTCGGGGGCTTCAGGGGAATCCACCTTGCATCAAAACACACCAGCTGAGATGTCGAAGAGGCCTACTGGACCCTCATAGGTGAGGTGTCTACCTGAGGGGTGTGCTAGGAAGCAAAATAAATGGCTTAAGTAGCTTGAAGTCAGAGATTTCTGTGTCAGTGAAAGCAAATCTTTCTTTAGGAATTCCTCTTTGATCTGCTGACAAATTGAAGCAGTTTCCACATCTCCATTATTAGGCTGTGGGCCAGTAAGCTCAAATATTTAAGCAGATCCAGTTTACAGTTTCAGATCTCTAATGTGCAGCTGTCAACTTACGAATAACCAAAAGCATTAAAGTCATTCGTTTGAATTCAAATGTTTATTTTATGGTTCTGTGTGATAAATCCCAGGATCAATCAATTTTCTGCAGCATTTATTTCTTGTCTTATATCACCTACATCACCAGCACTTGCAGGGATATGACACATGAAACGGCTTATTTTATTTAGAAAAAGCCTGGCTTAACAAAAAACGTGATACCTGTTATCTCCAGCTGGGGTTTTAGGTTTTGTTACGCCAGCTAATGCAAAGAAATTCTGGCTGTGTTGAACTTCCTTCGTAGCACACCCCTCCGGAGGAAACCCTGGCAGAGACCCAGGACGTGCTGCAGAGACTGCTTCTTTCAGCTGGCTTGGAAATGTGTTGGATTTCCCCTGGAAGGTCTATAGGTGGCTGGACGGGGCGGTCTCTGCTTAGAGCTGGATGCAGATGATGGATGGATGGAAGGAAATTTGGAGGCCTAGCTTAGCCTGCCTGTGATAGCTGCTGAACATTACCCATATTATTGCAATCATCTTAAATAAGTTAGGTTTTTAATATATGCTCTCAGTTCTTGGTAAAGATCAGAGGAAGGTCGTGTTTGTGGGAATTTAATTCATTTGAAAGAAAAAAAAATGAATGAGCTTAAATTTATATTTTACAGCTTGTCTTTTAGAAAACAAACGCTCCTTCTGACTTACTAGTCAAACGCAATTATCCTAGCATTCAGGTCATGTCATTATTATGCATTTAATGGCAATTCACAACAAGAGCTGCCCCAAGGTGACTGAAAGTGACAACAAAGCAGACTCTGAATTCTTCTCTCAAAGGAAGAAAACGCATCAACATCCTCAGCGGAGAGTCAGCTGAGTGTCAGGTGTTTCCAGTATCATATGATATCTCTGACGTGTTTTCCAGCGGCGCTACATGATCATGTGTCAAATACATTTCTTTCTGTCCATTATCTCACGAGCAGCTGTTTTTCTCATGGAATGATGGCTTTATCTTCCTCTTGTGTTCCTCCTGTGAGCACTCGACCTGCAGTACGTCCATAAATGAAAACCATGTGTTTCTGTGACCTACACTACATGCATGTTGAATCAAATGCCCCAAATCCTTTAAGCGAACTGATTTCTGGTGATACGCACAAGTCAGTCTAATTTATCTTCCTCATGTTTGCCCTTGGAAAAACCACAGCTTGTCCCTTTGTGCAGGAGAGTGTTCAAGATGAAAGGCGTGGAACGTAAAACTCTATCATCATCAGCCTTTTTTTCTCTGCGCTGGCCCTAATTGCTTTTTTCTCCTTGTGTGTGTGTGTGAGAGAGAGAGAGTCTGAGACAAGGTGTCCATCTATAACTTGCAGAAGGAGGGACCCCCGCCCGGGCTTGCCATCTGTCACCCGGGCACCTGCAGGGACTGCAGTCTTGTGCGGCTTAAAAGGTGAAATCATTAAGATGTTAGAATAACAAATGCCTGGTTATGTCTGACTCACACTATCACACCGACCGGCTCGCAGCTCACGCCTCTTTCAGGGAGATGAATATCCCCACGTTGTTGGCTTGTTGAGGAGATAAAGAAGCATCACTTAGGAGGTGCTCCTCTGCTCGTCACCTCTGATCGGTCCGGTTCTCTGGCCTGAATCCTGAAACTGGATGTTATTTATTTTTGTGTCTGCAGTTAGCAGTGCCTGCCGCCCCGCTGAGACAGAAATTAAAATAGCACCCAAGAACGTGGAACCGACCATATTCCATCACTCCTTCCGAACCCGTCTCTCCCTCATTTTTCATCCCACACAGGCAGAGACCCAAGGTCAGTGAAGGTCTGACGGGACGCTGATGAATGGATGTGAAGGGTGTCATCCTGGACAAACAGAGCTCGGGCCCACATGCTGCTACATCCTGAAAAATATGTCTGCTACAGCAGCAGCTGAGGGAAATGGTTTGCAGCTCTCTCACATCCTCTCTCGGCGCTCTCTACGCGGAACATACATATTTTGTCATTCCCTGAAAGTGAAAAATAACACGCCTACACCACTGCATATCAGACACACTCAGGTTAAGCTGACAACAGTACTGAAGGCTAATATCTAATACACGACACAAAGAACGCACGCTTTCTCCCGCACAAGGTCAATGTTTTTTGACAAACGGCGGTGCCGCCAACAGTCCCGCTTCCCACATGCTGATCCAGCCAAGTAAATTCGACTGCCTCTGCCCGCTAATCTCTGACGCCACCCTGCCTCGCGCCTTCGAGAGTGTGCAGATAAATAGCTTAAAGCAAACAGCCTCTTAAAAATATGACATCGCAATGCTTTCAGTGGAAGGAAGGGGGAGAAAAAAGGGAGGGGAATTTGGACATGGTGGCGGGTGATGGAGGAGGCCACAATGGAGGAAGACAGGAAAGATAAGTCAGCATTTTAAATTTATCACAAAGGACAGAGTGAATCTTAACAGCGCACATGCAGCCATAAAGATGGAAAGACCCCAAGCTTCGCGGGTGAACCGCTCGGGCTAATTTTCTCTCAGGCATGAAAGAAATTTCAGATCAGTCCAGACGTTTGTTCGAGTCACGTGTCCGTCTTCTCTCCTTTGTGCAGGTCTCCTCCTAATATTTTCTCATTTAATACCTTTATGACTTTCAAATAATTACCTCATATCTTAGTCCTCAATGCTCCAAAAATGTCTTTTTGGCAGTTAAATTTGTTCAGCCAACACATAATCATCCAGGGTGTTAAATACAGCTGTTCTGTCACAGAGGTACTCACGAGGTGTCCGTGCCTTGAGCTTTAGCTACAGCAGCATTTGATACAGAGACATAAAGCTGTCTGTTCAATTCAGTTATATAAAATTATATAAAATAAAACAACAGTCGCCTCATGGTGCTCTACATTGTAAGGTAAAGATCCTACATTGGAAGGAAACTCCAGCAATCAGACAACCCCCTGTGAGCAAGGACTTGGTGACAGTAGGAAGGAAAAACTTCCCTTTAACAGGAAGAAACCCATCAGCTGCGACCGGCTGCGTAAGGTCAACCGTAGACGAGAGCCAGACATTAATGATAACTAACAACTGAGTGGTGTATAAAGACATAGTGAGTTAAGAAAAAAAATACTGTGTGCATCATGGGGAACTCCGTGGTCCGTTGCACTATTACAGCAAAACTACAAGAGGATTCAGGGTCACCTGAGGGCTACTCGGAAGTGAAAGTGAAAAGCAAATTAAAACAAATTGCAAGAGATATATAAGTATGCACCATCACATCAACTATACATGGCAGATAAGTGATGATGGCTCAGTGAATTTGAATCTGGAGCCATTTTTGTCCTTTTCAAGAGACATTAAAATGCTTTAGATGCAAATGAGAGTTTGCATCTGCATTATGTAAGATGGATGTAGCCATCATGATGTCCCGCTGTGTTTTTGTTGGTTTCTGAAGTCAGACACGAGCATGTCTGCTCATCAGCTAAATCAGGCTAAAGAGATTCAGTTTGATGAACATGTGTATTATTTAACTTAACATTAAATAAAATCATATACACTGAGTTCATTATGTATCCACAATAATTCTGTTACAAAAGTAATGTTTTTTTTCCTTTTTTGATCTTTTATTTTAGAGTTTTCATTCCATTTCACAAACCCTGCAGAAGAAAACGCTTTGAGTCCCACTAATGAACATTTTCCAAATTCCAAAGATTTGAACTGTTGCTTTTGTGTTTCTCTTTCTCGCCAGTTTAAAAAAAACAAACCATCTCTTAATAATGTGTTAAAAAGAAACAAAGACACAAAGAATGTGCTACTGGGCTTCCAAACCAAAGGTGACACAAAAGTGAACATCTTTATTTTTGGCTTTACAGAACAAATGGATTAGAAATTAGCTCATTTTCAAGAAGCTAGAACACTAAACACTACTGGAACTGTGCAATCAACAGCAATGAGCGCCTGTAGAAGTGTCTTGCATGTGGAGTATAATGTGTGTCTTACTTCTGGAGTTTTAGACATATATATATCTATATGACTTTTTATATGCATTTTATTATGGGCATATTTTTAAGCCTTTTGTCTCAGACCTTTGCACTGTGGATTGCATTCAATTTCATTGCACATCTGCAATGACAATAAAGACGAAATGACTGCGGCACGTCAGGTCAGACATATCCAACATGTAACCTAAAACTTATTCCGGTCTTTAAATGACCGTTATGGAACTTAATTTTCTTTTCTTTTTTTTACTCTTTTTGTGCTTTGTGACTGTTTGTGAAAAGTACTTAAATGAAATTAGCACAACCCAAAATGTTCAGACTTCTACAGACACATTGTCCCTCTGATGGTCTAAGACTATAAAACACAAAGACATCTGGACATGTTTTCTAGTTCATGTGATTTATTTATTGTCTTTTGTTTCCTGTGACAAATGGTTTAAGTCAGCCTCAGATGTTGTTTAGAGGAACCCACAATCAGCGCACATTCAGTGAGCGAATCCTTACATCTGTCCTCTTTTTAAAACACTGACTTGTCAGGGTCGACTGTAAATTGTGGCTACAAAAAAAACAACCTGGGTTAGCTCTCCACAAACGTGCCCTGCACCATTTTTTACAGCGGTCGGTGCAGCTTTGCATTATCTCTCTGTGCTTTCTGGCATTACAGCAGCTGATTTATGTGATGTATATTAAAACAGAAATGTTCTGAGAGATGAGTCATTGTGCTGTGTGGTTTTTTTGTAAAGCTGCACCAAGCGCACAATAAAAACATATCGGCTCGCCACATCAGAGCTGGTTCGTTTGTTGCACGGCAACAACAGAGTGGTGCAACTGTCCTCATCCTTCAGAGAGGGATGACGGGAATGATGAGACCCCCCCCCAGTGAAACCCCCTTTTATCTCGGTCCTGACTGGACTGAAGTGAGTTTTTGTCGACTGCTCTTCCTCACGTGGCTTGAAGATTCAGGCGGAGGCACAGACAGATGGACAAAAAATACAGTTTTACACAGTGAGAGCACGAGGGCGGGAGGAAATAAGCAGAAAGGAAAGAACGTGTTTGGTGGCGGGGATGGAGGTGAGGGGGGTTTCCATACAGTGCACGGGGTCGGAGATATATGAAGACTTGTCACATTGCGAAGGTTGAGGTATGGGCTCTATTGGTGGAGACAGTGACCTCCAGCACGGGGCCAAAACATTTCCAGATGTCTGCCAACAGCATTACTGGAGCTGCTTCTATGTGCAAGCTCATGTCAGGGAAGTCTGGGGGGAGAAGGAGTTGGAGAAGGAGGAGGAGGGCGAAGACTACAGCAGATTGTAAAGGAGAGGAATGAATTGCAAATCAAATGACGAGCGCAGACATAAAAGTCTTTACAGAGAGCAGGAGAGGGAGCAAGAGAGTTTGGGAAGAGGCGGAGGACTCTCCATGTGTGTGTGCGTGTGTGTGTGTGTGTGTGTGTGTGCTTGTGTGTGCTTGTGTGTGTGTGCGTGTGCGTGCGTGTGTGTATCTACAGTAGATGTTGGTGAAAAATGAAGACAGAGACATTAAAGTGCTTTAGATTTCTTCCCTCTGTGCTTCTTGCCCAGAAGGGAATCTTTGACGTTCATTTATTTTGCTCCCCAGCGTGCCAGCTTTCCGAGGATACAACATCAATCACATCGTTTCATTTTTATTTTTTCTAATGTTCATTTTGTACCACCATTTTGCTTTTTTGGTTCGTCATTACTGGTGATAAATAGGCAAAGGCATTGTCTGGGCAATGGCTACATTAGTGGGTGATACACCGGGGAGTCGGCATTATGAGAGGATTTGAATTGTCGGGAAAATGCTTTTTGCCTGAATGGAATTTGAAAGTTAAAGCTCAGGGGAGGAGAAACAGCACTTGGGCAAGAATTCTCTGCACAGCAGCGTCACACGGGATTAAAAGTAGGTATTAAAGCAGAACAAAATTTCAAACATGATCGCTCGTGTTTTGCATCAGCTGTCAGAAGCAATTGCGCTGGTTTCTATACAGTTAAATCCATTGTCTCGGCTCAGAACAGAGCTGACGAAATGCTTCTCAGCAGTGTTTCCGAACTTACAAAGCAGAACATCGTGAGAGCGCTCGCCAGAATTTCTGGGTCACACTGCATTAGTCCGTATGAATGACACTCCTTTAAATTCCTGGGATAGTGAAGAAAAATCACAGTAACCCTTACAGCAACTTTGAGAAGCAGACAGTCTAACTGAATAATTTCAAAGTTGATCCCTTCCTTCCAGCTCCTCTGCAAAACCTCCCGATGTGGGCCTTTGGTGCTGAGGAATGTCGGTGAGCCTCAGGCTGTCTCTGCGGGCACTCTGTTTCCCGTTCCATCTCACTTCCACCTGTTGGATATCCCCTCCTGTCTGCCTGCTATGCCTGCTGAATCTAAAGAGGTTTCCAGGCAAAAAAGGGAAACTTTTCAGTGAGTCACAGAGACAATAAAAACACGAGCTGAAGCTTAAATCTGCTGAGAATTTCACAAGAGGCTTGAAGTGCCAGGTTACAGTGGGTTTGATGCTAAAAACGTACATGCTAATGGTAATGAAAGCTTGAATAAAATGGAAAGCATAAAGGAGCAGACAGATTCCTGTGGAAAAATCATGAAAAGGTTATGCACACAAACACACACACACTCATTCATCTGTGTGAGTTCTGTGTGTTAATACAATGCTACAGTTCTTGTGAGCTGTTTTGGTGTAGGGCTACGTCTCGTTGTCTGATTTCGCTCCATGCTGAAAAAGTCATCACATCATTTCTGCACATGCATTCTACAAAACCTCTCTTCTACCACATCCCAAACCAATGAAACCAGTTTGAAACCTCTCATTGTTTGCTTACCCGTTAAAACAGGGTAGACATAAAGGGACAAACATGGTCTGCAGCAACACTTGGAACAACTACGGCCTCAAAACCTTGATTGTTGGCATTAAAGGTCTCAAACTGTGCCAAAACTATCCCCCACACCACAAAGCAGGTGGAGTCTGTGGATTTATGCTCTTGATGCCAATTTTTGGGCCTGCCATCTGCAGCCTCAGCAGAAATTGAGATTATAGATCTATTCTTGAAGTTACCCACTCTTTCAGGTCTTTAGGCTTCTGTTCTTCGGGGACAGCAGTGGACTTCTGATTTGCAGAGCCTTCACTCCAAGGTTTGTCAAGTGAATGAATTCTGAGGCGCTTTTCTCAGCACAGATTTAAAGAGGGGTCAGATGATGTGAGAGAAATGGTTTGGCTCCAGTTTGCTGACAAAGTTCTGGGCATTTCAACCTAAACAGGTTGATTTGGATACTAAGGTATTGTTAGCAGCAAGAGCTGGATCCAGGGGGTCAGGATGACTCAAAGGGAGGTATCTATGAATAAATATCTGCAAGGTACAAGGGGTTTAATACTAGAAGACTCGTGGATTTTAACCATAGTTAACCAGTCATATGTGATGTGATTTATCTGCACTTTAAGTGCTGCCAATGTATTGTCATCTCAAAAAACCTGAGGTTTACATTCAGTTTTTGGAATAAATCTGAATTCAATGAGAAGCATTCACACCAGGAGCCAACAGACTTGCCATTTGTTTCTCAGACTTCTGTGGACTTAACACTCTGTGAATCTGATGCATTATCTGCTGAAACTGAACTTGTACTGTGTGCGTAATTCCCTTGGAGAATGCATAGTTCTCTAAAGACCTGTTTTTCATCCAAATTCTGTTGGTTTGCTCCAGGGTGACTGGTCCTATGGTTCCTGAAAAGAACTGGTGTGTGAGCTAACTGGTTCTCTGTTGGTTGGGAAAGCATCACAGGTTGCTTTGTGCATTTTGAGCTGCAAAGAGTTGCGCCATCCTACTCTCACTTATATCATCAACAAGTTTCCATCTGCAGAACGGCTGCTCGCTGAATACTTTTTGTTTTTCACGCCATTCTGAGTAAACGCCGCGCTGGTGAAAATCCAGGAGATCCACGGTTTCAGATTTATTCAAACCAGCTGCGTCCCACCTACAAAGCCACAGTCAGTGTCACTGAGATCACACTGTGACACATTTTAGAGGTGAATATTAGCTTTCTGGGTAGTTGCATGAATAAGCAGGCGTGCTGATGAGTCTGTATGTTCCTTATGATATATCTAGTAAATTAAATGGGATTAAGTTAATAATATGTTAGAAAAAATGTTCATCCCCTTCTGGTCTTATGGCTTTTCTTGCATGCACTTCAAAAGTTTCCTGGAATAGAGTCTCACTACAAATATAAATGACCCCAGATAAAAAATAATCTTCTTTGACTTTAGTGGTCCTGACCGAAATATTGATCAGGAAAGCTTTAAGAAGGTGGTTAGAAATGTGCCGACATTTGGAAATCCATCAGTAGAAGCAAAACCCCATATCATCCTTTATGAAAACATATGGTGTTAATTTAACACGAACAGCAGGCAACAGTACGATATGTAATATGACCTGAGAGATTTTCTGTGCCAGTCTGAACATTTCTGTGGTGTCACCTCAGCACAATCCCGAACACTGTAATAAATACTAAAAGGATTCATTTCTTCACACTCCAGGATTGTGGTGGATCTATCGCTGTCCCTCTCTCTCACACACACACACATAAAACAGCTCGGCGTAGTGTCAGCGTGTGATTTATCTGAGCTGCTCAGCTGTGGACGGAAACATCTGCCCCAGCTGTCTGTGTCAGAATCTGAGTTAATGCAGCCATACGGAGATCCAGCTCTTTGCAGAGCTCCCAAATTGCAGAATGGGTTACCAGTTTAGTTGAAAATATCTCCCAAGAGATAGGACTTAATCAGGAAATTAAAAATTTAGAGGGAAAAACATGATAGTAAGTTCACTCCGTCCACCTGAGCACATGTGTGTTCCCAACAGCTTGGCTGAAATCGTGCTCCATTTCCCTTCCACAGTGATCAAATGTTGAGATTTAATCAGGGTGAATAGCCTCACTGATAAATGCTCCAGCCTCACAGGTCAGGTTAATCGTTTCCTTTCTTATCTTTCTCTGGCTGTCACGCAAATTCCACACTCAAATTCCAAGGTTCAGACCTCACCTTCATTGTCCTTGCATGCCTTATAATGAGGCTGCTGGGTGTATGACCCAGGTGTCACTTCTGCATCCTTGCCTCTCTTAGTTATAACAGTTGCCACTGGTTACCTGGAATAGCTTCCCATCAGTAGCGGTTTTAGATACGGGCGACACGGGCGGTTGCCCGGGGCGGCATCGTGGTGGGGGCGGCATCGCGGCTCGTTCTCATGCTGCCCCGATATCATGCCAGCGCATATTGGGAATGGCATTGGTTTTCTACCGCCCATTTGCTGGGAGTAAGGGCGCCCTCCGTTTGCGAGGTGCGCCTGCTGCTTGCGGCACAGGGAGGAAAGGGCGGGGCAGCGGGGGATGCTCTGGCTGACTGGAGCAGCAAAAATTACCAACTCGCAAAATAAAACAAATTACAAAGAAACCAACAAACACGAAAACACCAGACATTATGATACAGACTTATCATTTGCACCGATGTTTTTTCAAAATTCTATACTCAAAAGTGAGCGCGAGAGCCCTCGGTGCGCCTGCTCGCTGCTGAAGTCAAAGTAAACTTTATTGTCATCTCCGCTACATACAGTCCAGTATATAGAGAGACGAGACGACGAGGCTCCAGTTACAACAGTGCAAGTAAACAAACAATATATATAAGAAGAGTAAGAAAATAAATATACACTTTAGGACCAGGGGTAAAGGGATCAATAACAATTTAAAATGTATATTTTATATTTTGTTGATCTAAAGTCTCACACACAACCCGTTTTTAAACTTCAAATGAGAAAAGAAGAGGAGGAGTGTAGCGACTTCCACAGTCGCTAGAGGCCGGGGACTGAGCCTGTCTATTTGCCTCTCAACTTTACGCAATAATGCGAGAGGTGGAATTGCTTGCTTGTTTATTAAAGTGCTTGAAAAGTTTACAGAGCAATGTGATCGGCTCGCGATTCAAACTCTTAAAACATCACAGGCTCTAATGCAACAAGGGGAAACTCGTTGTGCTGCGGTCAACAAAAACTACGGCTACCCAGCCCTCCTCTCTGTCAAAATCAAACCAGTGAAAGACAGACTGACAATGCCCTCTTAATGTCGCCGCTAGCACCCACGTGACTCCCGTTACACATCACCATAGCAACCAAACAAATGAAAACCGAGTGATCATTAAAATTCAATACATTTAATTATGACTCCTACAAGGAGAAACGAGCAAAAGATACAGGTAAGCAGATGTGTCATTGGATAATGGCAGGTCATGTATCCTAAAACATTAAGAATCAGGATACTTTCTTAATCCCTAAGGAAATTATTTGGGTTACAGTTCCTCCAAGAAGAAATGGTAAAAATAGTAACAGTAACAGACTAAACTCCAAACAATATATACAATAATATAATATTAATTAGTCAGTGTCAATTGTTGATTTGTCCTGTTCTCATTGTATGACGAATTATGATGTCTGTTTAGTAGCCGTTTGCATACAACGTTTGCATACAATGCATACTTCGTCTCTCTCTTCGTGTGTGAGGAGGGGGGGGGGGGGGCGCCAGAGGGGGTGTTCGCCCAGGGCGCCAAACAGGCTAGGACCGCTACTGCTTTCCATAAATACACTGTTTCGTCATGATGAGGATTTGGAAAAGAAATCAGAGCAGTACAGGCATGAGAAGTCTTCTAATGTCAATAACGGTTGCAGCAACAAGGTAAGAAGTGTTGGCAGAAAGAAGTAGAAGCCCTGAAATTAAACAACACTTTCAACATTAGTAGTGTCTCTTTAAACGGCCTTGTTAGGGAGTGTCTTTGGGCTGATTGGGGCCCGATGAATGTAAAAACAAAGAATTACCAGATTTTCTTTTTTTTTACCTTATTTTTGTTTTTAAGAAAAAAGAGAGCCACATATGAGGATATTCATTTAAAATTTTGATAGAACAGTAGCAGTATAATGTCCTTGTAAGTGGATATCAGGCCCTTGTAGAGCAAAATTGAGTATTGATATTGATATTGATATACCTTTATTAGTCCCACAAAGGGAAATTTCATAAGGTTGCCGACCTATTGCACGCAATGGCGGCGCCATCTTACCCTCCGACCATACATACATTACACAAAACATCACATGGGGAAGACGGGTCAGAGACGTATAACAATGGAAAATGCACCACATGAGGAAAGATAAGGAGAAAAAAAATAACTCCCCCCAGACTGAGCTCCAACAGGGAGATCAGTTTGAGAACAGAAAAAAAACACCTCTGCACATAGCACATGAAAAAAACTCTTAATACACCAAAGAAACACATGACAAGCAACAGGGGTGGGTAAAGGGTGAGAAACAGCCGAATTAGACAGTACATCCGAGCCTGTGCGCGCTGGTCTCCTTGATCCACCGTCAGCATCGGAAGGGAATAAGCGTCGAAGGCGTTTGGAAAGGGAGGGGGAATGAGTGTGTGCATATCAGTGTATATGTATGTGTGTGCGTGTCCAGAGTTCAGCTGAGACAGTGTCCTTTGCCCTGCTAGGCTAAGTAAACAGTCTTCCAGCCAACCCAGGTGGCCTTGCATGGAATGGGAAGGAACAGACTAAACAGTCGTTATCAGGGTGTTGTTGTTCAGCTCCAGCCTTGAGACCGCAGCTGGCGCCAAAGGGGTATCCGCATAAGTGATGATGGTTTTTACTTTAGTGCGAACAGCTCATATGAATTTCAAAGCAGTTCTACAGTCCAACACTGGTCTCTCAACCTCCCGTTGGAGAGCCGCGAGCTTTGCCATACTTGCGCTCTGTGATGTTGTCATTTCTTGTGCTCAAGGAGCCGATTCCTGAGAACTCACGGCAGTGTGCCTCCCCGAGATGTCATCCAATTTGCGCCCAGAGATGTTATTCCGAGCTAGCCCTTCCGAGATGTATCCAGTCTGCAATCAGAGATCTTATTCTGAGTATTCACAGCAGCCATAGCCTCTCCAAGATCTTATCCGTGCTGACTCAATGAGCCCATTTTGAGAAACTCACGCCTCTCCGATCGTTCCAATCCCTGCGGGCAGCCTTGTGAGGGTTTGAACAGCCAGTTCCGCTTCCTTAATTCTTCGATAAGTCAGGACCAAGCCAGCTCCGATCAGCCAGAACCCTGTTACCATGGTTCCGAATAGGTAGATATCTTCAGCACTCAGGCTCACCCAAGCCCAAACTTCTCGTTGAGAAAGGGGTGTCAATTGCATTTAGGGACCAGTTGAGCCAATCCATAATTCCTCTTTTAGGTTTTAGAGAACAGACTGTGAGAGAATGTTCCAGGGAAAAGTAATACAAAAAAAAAAACGAGACTAGACAAGGACATAAGAGGCTAAGCAGGGAAGCTAAGGGAGAGGAGGAAGAAGAGAGGAGAAAAGTGCGACCGCCTTCATCAAGAGCAGAAAAAAAACAAACATATGTGGACACCAGGTCCAAGCTGAGGAACAGCAGTAGTCGAGGTGGTGAGTTAGTCCATGTAGGAAATCAGAGTTTATCTCCCTTTGGGGACTTTTTAAATAACAGCTAGAGCCGAGTGTCAGAGCTAAAGTTCAAATTTTCACTCAAATTAAAATGTCCAGAGGCACTCAGCATGTCAAAGTTCCCTGAAATAAAAGAAATTATTAAGCGTTTGCTTCTGAATCGAAACCAAACCTCAGGTATCGGCAATTTTTTCTGGCATTTATTTACAAAAACACAGGCAAAAGGGCAAACTAATAAAACACAAATAAAATAACCTGAACATGAAACTAAGACAACATTTTGTCCAGCATTCAAAAAATTCAGTTACACATCCAAATAAAAACATACTGAAGCAAACAGCCCACTCCCAACAATCACAAATATTCTCCAACCACATTTAAAATGACAGTATTCCCATACAAACATTTGGCAACGTCAAAACTCTGGTGATAGGGTTTCTCCAAGTCCAACCGGAAAAGCTGTATGTTTTTGCTTTGGAGTTCGCTGGATGTGACAGGGTGGAGTATTTACCTCGGGATATGTTTATCAGGGAATCATATAACAGGGAAGAAACCTGATTTCAAAGCTATTCCCAAAAGTAACCAAATCTTTTCTACATTTATTTTGTCCCCAACCTTTTTTGCGACATGGACCGGTTTATGCCCGACAATATTTTCACGGACCGGCCTTTAAGGTGTCACGGATAAATACAATAAAATAAAACTAGTACCGGTACCGAAAAAAAAGAAGATTTATTCATAAAACACGTGAAAAGACCCAGGAAAACCGAGTTAACGATAAAAACGGTAACAAAATAATGCTGAAAACCGATAAAAACTCTGAAAAACATACATTTCACACCTGAGCCTCAACTCTCGCGGCCCGGTACCAAACGACTCACGGACCGGTACCGGTCCGAGGCCCGGGGGTTGGGGACCGCTTATTTAGACCATGCAAACAAAATTTAGCACCACTTAGTACTGCATTTAACAGAAATCACTCTAAAGTTTCTTTAGCTTGCTGTGTGAGGCTTTAAAGTTAAAGGAAAGAATCTGACAAACAGCCACCTGTGGCCCTCAAGAAAACAGTTTCTACCAAAGTCTGCAAAAGACTCTTCTTCAAAATGATGTGAGCAATGTGCTGAAAGCTGTAGAGATCATTCAAGATCATTCATATGAGCTTATACACTTTTCAAAAGGGACCAAACTCTGTGTTTAAATTTAACAAAAAACCTGAAAGTCTGCAAGCCATCAGCTTCTTGTAACACAGCGGTCCCCAACCTTTTTTGAGCCACAGACTGATTTAATGTCAGACAATATTTTCACTGACAGGCCTTTAAGGTGTTGCAGATAAATGCAACAAAATAAAATGATACGACCAAGACAAAAACTGTGGTGTTTTGTAAATATAATAATAAACATGAATTCACTGTGTAATTGTGTAACTTTACTAGCAGCGTCCTCCGGAAATGCGCCAACACAACACAATGTAATATGTAAATATTTCTTTCAAAATAAGACACACAAGTACAACATGGAAAAAGACCCAGAGAAACCGAGTTAACGAAACCCTGAAAACCATGAATTTCACACCCGAGCCTCAACTCTCGCGGCCTGGTACCAGTCCATGGCCCGGGGGTTGGGGACCGTTGGTGTAACACATCAATAGTCCATGTGTGTCTTGTACTTTGAAACTATTTTACCTTTTCACTACATTAACCTCCTAGGACCTGGTGTCCACACATTTTGGGTTGTCTAGATCAAAATACTACATTTTGCTCTACAATGGCCTGACTTCCACTTACGAGGACATTGTACTGCCACTGTTCTATCTAAATTTAAAGCGAATGTCCTTAAATGTGGATCTCATTGTTCTCAGAAACAAAAATCAGGTAAAAAAAAAAAAAAAAAAAAAGTCACATAATTCTTTGTTTTTTACATTCATCGGGTGCCAATCAACCCAAATAGCAAAGATAAATTAAAGGTGCATGCCATGAAAGAGTTCGGGTCTTAGGAGGTTAAAATTACCATTACAGTGGATCTGAAGTCACAGACGTTTGACCGTGCTTCTTTAGTTGTTTTAAAGAAGCTGTTTAATACTTTAAAGAAATATTGGACTAGTGTGGACCTATGTTTGCAAAAGTTGATAAAATCAAAGGGTTTCTGTTAAGACATAGACCTTAAAGGGTCTATGTTAAGATATGAAACAAGTTCTATTTAATTTTGTCAGCAACTCCTGAAAAAGCACCAAATACTTTGCGTTAGCCTAGTCACCCACAAGCTCAACTAAGAGGTGTGCAGTGTATCTAAATGTGATGTGAGAGATTAATGGTAATTGGAAAGGATGCTGAAGATCTGATGTAGACTTACAGCAGCCTGTTAGGGGTGAATATGAGCGTTTGGCCACGCTCCTGCAGCAGTACCTGTCAGGCAAACAGTGGCTAATGCTGACTGACAGCTTGGCTGTAACACCTAAAGAACTGAGAGCATGTCAGTGAAACAAGAGCAGTTAAACAAAGTCTTGATACTCCTCTGTTAAATTTCCATCATAGTTTCATTCCTGTGCGCATTTCTTTGTTTTTGTTATTGTGCTTCTTGATTCCTGGAAACCATCCAGGGTTAAAAAGATATTTGCTCGAGGAACACTAGCAGTCTGCTCAGTGGTAGTTATTCTTGGCATGGCTCTTCTGAAGACGATCCTCCATTAAGTGCAAGTGATTATAGCTAGTTATCCATTATTAAAAAAGATTAATACCTTGGTCTGTGATGCTGTGATGTGGTTCTGTTGTGCTTTGATTTTAGAAGGATATGTAATTTAGTCACAGTCTTAAAACTATGAAAGCAAAATGGAAAAAAAAGGCATTAGAAACACCTCGCATGAAAGTTTGAAAGTCTATTGAGTTTAAAGTCAAAAATAAAACAAACAGAACTGGTATGTATTTATTGCTTTTGTTTTATCAGACAGGTGTGAAGCAGAACAGGACGGCCAGGCATCGAACCCGGCAGCTGGCCTTGATATTGACCCTGTCTCTGTGGTGAGAGGCTGAAGTCCTGCTGACCAGATTAAAAGTAATTGAAGGGTAATGCTCCCTGCAAACATCGAGGCAGCTTCCCTTCTTTAAGGGAGTAACGATGCATGTCCTCCATGCTGCTCTTTCACTTTCTCCCTACTTCTTTTCCCTCTCTCTCTCTGTTGATCTAACAAATTCTGCATGCAGAGTAATGAAAACAGCTTGTTCCAACAGCATTACCTAACTCTATCAGCAGGTCAAGTCAATACAAATGGTCAAATATATCAGCGTGGTTAAATAAAGAAGTAACCTAATATATCCAGATAAATTATGTACTGCAATCTTTGAGGAGTCGAGCAGACTTGCTGAAACTGTACTTCTGTGCATCCCCTTGGCTTTTTTTTTAACAAGCTCAATTGGATTTACCCCCTAATGCTCTGATAGATAAGCACTTTACTCATTAGCATGGATTCAAGGGCCCTGGAAGGAATGAAGCAATCAAACGGTAATTCCACAGACAAACACGGAGCCCATAAATCACTCGCTCCCACACACTGAGATTCCAGATTACTTTGCCACCGTGACCGCCCAGCAAATACCAACCCGCAACCTGCCGACCAGCCGGAACGACCTCTAACAACTTTACATGGCTCCCAATGACATGCAACTCACACTGCGTATGTGAGGTATCGAGAAGACGAGAGAGGAGGTTTCACAGTGATTCAGCGGGATGAAAAACACTAGATAAATGCTAACCATCCAACGGATTCATGCAGCTTAAAGAAGCTTTAGGAAACTAAAAGGAGGCCGAGGCAAGCGGCGGCAAAAAGGCTGATCTCCTCACTCTGTCCAAACCTGAAGGTCTTGCAGGTCATGAGGAGAATCTTAGAATTTGATGGGGATGGAAATCGTGAAAACATCGAGACTCCTGTGTAATGGGCTGATGAATTATTTAGAGTTTTTCCTGGGAGTTTTTTCTGGGATGCATCCAACTTAGGTGCTGGCACAGGTTCTGTATATATACTTGATTTTATCACCCTGCTTGTATCTAGTACTTTGGATATGTAGTTGTAATTTTTAATTTAGTGTTATACCTACAAGCCCACAGGGTGCAGATGGAAATTAGCACATGGCTAAATCTGGGATCATGCGTCTCAATTTCTATGGGAAAAATGGTTTTATGGCTTGGTCCCCAACTAAACTAAGCTAATGTTGTTCTTTAAGCTCGTCTAAAAATACCTCAGTGTTTAGATTGCCTCTGAGAGACACACAAACTTATTTTGGTGGTTTGCACTTTCAATTTATAACCAAAACTTGTAACTATATAAGTAAGGGTTGGATTCCAGTCACACAGAACTGCAGTGATTTGCAATGAATGCAATGAATATGCAGTTTGTCCGTCATGTAGCACAAAAACTACCCCAACCTGCCATAACACAGACTCTGTAAGACCTCAGAAGGTGTCTGCCATGTTTGTTGCAGATCCGAGTTGTGAGTTGGAGCCACTGTGGACCATCACATTGCAATCGTCATTTTCCTGTCACCAGTTTATGGTCAGATTTTTCTGAGACAGTTCAACTTTACCAGTGTCACTGGTTTGGAGCCCATGTCAATGTCAACAACTCTTTTTGAGATAATGTTCAGATTTTTTCACAGTGGCTCAGGAGGTAGGACAGGTTATCTCCTAAGTGGAATTTTGGTGGGTCAATCCTTGGCTGCTCCAGTATCCACAGGCAAGATGCTGAACCTCAAATCGCTCTAAATGTGTGGTAGTCTTAGATAGATAAACCTGTTTGTGTGTGTAAAATGCATTGAGTGCTCATCCCATATGGAAAAGATACAAACTTATAAGATTTATATATATATCTGTCTTGTGTGAAACTTGTATGAAAAGCATACAAGAGTGAAAACAGATATAAGATCCCTTGAAAAATTATATAAATGAAACTTGTATGTTTTGGATACTTCCTAAAACAATATATGAAAGTAATGAGAAATTGGCCACTTTCATGAGTAAATCATATAAACCTTATATGATTCACTATATGAAGCAAGCCAAATTTGATGCAAGTCTTTTATAAGTTTTTTCTATTTCTTTTCCATATGGGATGTGGGGTGGAAAAGCACTATGTAATAACCAGTCCATTTACGAGAGCCATTCTATTCAACATCTAATTAACCTCTTCTGTATGCATAAGCTATCTTATTTCCATTTGTAGTCTGCTTGTTGCAAGCGTCTGTTGATTAGTCACATTCCGTTAATTTAAGTAAACATTTCACATAAAGAGCAGAAGACGTTGTGCATTTTCCAAAATGCAGTTTGAAACCATTGTCTATTGTCTGATGATTATTTAGCGTAGCTTTTAAATTATGTCTGCATTCATAAACAACGACTAGTGCAGGGTCGTGGCTTGGATTTTCCACTGTCTGCACCGCCATGCAAAACTGCATTTCCCCTGGAGGCAAAAGTCAGCAGTTTAGCCAATGGGTTCAAGGCTGCTGTCTGTTTGCTGGTTGTTGTCATGTTCAGACATAAATGCATACCACAACATAGCACCATAGTAAGAATAAAAGAGTTGAGATGCCCCAGGACACGTTTGAGCTGTTGGGTCCTGGCTAACGCCCTCATTTTTCTATCTGAGAGGAGAAACGCTTGATTCATTTTGTGGTATTTACACCCTAATTAAATCTATAAACCTTTAAGCAGAAAGACTTGCTGTGAGAGTCGCCTCACAAACATGTTTGGCTTTTGCTGTTGATTTAAACACCTGCTAGTGAAACCTGCAGCTTGTTTGGGCCTGTTATCTTCGGGCAGGTAAATCTCGATCTGGGATTTGGAGGAAATAATAACTGCGGTGGAAATATGGATTATTTATAATGAGGGCAACACAGTAGACCAAATGAATTTCCAGATAAAAAAACTTCCAGAAGGTATTCGATACCTCATACTAATGATGCCCACCAGCGCAGAGAAGTTCTGCTGAGGGCTCCTGATCTATATGCAGTTCCACATGTGCAGTCATCTGAATACTGGCTGTGTAAACAGTTGCACTCCTGCAGTCATCTTCTGGCATCACGTATTCAAAGGGAACGCGTTACGCTACCAGTACAGTGCACAACAAGCCGCTGCCTGCTGTGAAATGCAAACAGATAAAATGTGACCCCTCCAGAGGCCAGTGTAAATCAAAGCACGATAAATAAACTGAATTATTTTCAAGCTTGATCAAAGGCAGCGGAGGCCACGTCCCTCCTCCCCGCAGAAGGGCGCAGTGTCCTGTCATCCCATTTATCTCTGCGATGCATCCTTTTTCACACAGAGTTTACAGGCATCCACGGCTGCACGGCCTACATCGCCTCCTCTTCTGATGCACATAAACGTACGCCGCTTATCATCTGAGAAGGCTGCTGATTGAAGCTGGCTGGGAGCAGAATATATGGACCTGTTTTCATCTATCCTCTATGTTCCCACATATCTGAAGAATCAGTTATCTGCCTAGATGAAAACAGAGCACAAAACATCTTCTATATGCGTTCAATCAGAAAACTCAACTTCTTTAGTTTATAAACTGTGATTTCTTTTTTCAAATAGAGTAAACAGGAAGGGCAGAATAACACGAGATACACACGAGATACATCAATCACTTTTAAGTGGATCGAGTGATAGTGGGCATTTCAAAGAAACTTTCAGCTGTTTGCACTTTCATGAGTTTTATTTCAAGTTAAATGTGTTTCAATGTGATTTAGGAATTTCTACATAAGAGACCAGAGGCAGACAGAGGCCCAAAATTAAATCTGTAGAACCCCCGGTTAACTTCATACATGATTCAGGCAGGAAGTGGGCTAAAACATGATTAACAAACCCATTTTCCTAACAAAAACTAAGAAAAGATAGAAACTATCCTGGTCCCCGTGTCTCTTGGGCTGGCTCACTCTTTTGTTATAGTTTTGATCTTGTGTTTCTCTTCCTCGCTGTCTCCTGCCTGCCTGGGCAGAGCTCATTATTGGGCTCCCACCTTTGGCCCGCGCACCTGCTCTAAATGTTGACACCTGTTGCTGATTGTTCCTGTTTCCTCGTGTAACCCAGTAGAGAAAACCGCTTTTGTTGTTATTCTTTCTTGGTTTCTTTTTATTTGTATAAATGTATTTTCATTCTTTTATTTTGAAAAGCAACATTTATTTTGATAATAGGAAGTGTGATCCTCCAGCAAACTTTATTTTTCTGTTGCCGAATCACAAGGGGTAAATGCGTTTTTTTCATTGGTTGAAAGTGGGTTTAGCCCCGTCTTCCAAAACACCAGACCATCGTTTCACATGGGCTAGGTCTTTTCGCACGTGGAAGTAGATGAGACAGGCCACGGATAGCTCGTGCGGAATTTTCTAACATTTTGGTGAGTTGAGCCCATGGGTTTGAAAAGTGAATGATGTGTTGGTCTGTTGCTAGGGGTTGTTTCTTCTGTTCATACCGATTCGCGAGTGGTGGTTTGTTGTTTAAAAACGGTTGAAATGCTGTTTGTGGTAGAATTTGTTTGGCATACTTGAAGGATGATTGGCAAAATCTATTATCTTGCTGGTTATACCTATTAATCACAATTTCATGGTTGAAAAGAGAACGAGAAATTCTACTACTTAAAGTGAGTCAGTGGCTACACTCGGCCACTACTTAAGGCTGTGGCTCAGAGTTGAACAATCTGAGTTGGTGCAGCCCTCGCAAATCATAGTTTGTGCTTTCTGTGAATCTCTAGCTCGTGCTAAAACTCTTCTCTGTATATAGAGTGTAGTGTAAGAAGCAAGGACGTGAGTGAGCAGAGGAAGAGTGAGGTGATTATGGTTTCCCCTTTTCCACCTTCATGGTTCCCCCGCCCAACACCTTGTATATATTTTGAACTTTGGTGATTTTTGTGAATAAATTTGTGAACTCTTCTCTCAAAATCTATGCCTAAGTCCGTTCCGTCCATTGTCCAAACAAAAATGATAGCAAGGCAGCTAGGAGATGTAGAGCATTACGGTTAGTAAGGTTATATAATAAGTAAGTGATTGGCTGATTGACCTTAGGTGAGAGGAAAACGCTGGAGAACAGTGGATGACTTCTAAACTGAGTCCCATTGTATCGCGCTCCGAATTAGAAGTTGTCATTCATGCATTTGTTTCATCTCATCTGGACTATTGTAATTCTTTGTTTACTTGTTTATGTAAAGCCTCTTTGGAGCGTCTGCAAGTTGTTCAGAACGCTGCTGCAAAGCTTCTGACCAAGTCCTCCAAATTTTCCCATGTCACACCCCTGCTGATTCAGCTGCGCTGGCTCCCCGTTAAATTCAGAATCCAGTTTAAGGTTTTGACCTTGACTTTCAGGGCTCTGCGTGGACAAACACCAACATATAGAAGTGAACTTTTACATCCATACATTCCCAGCAGGTCCCTGAGGTCATGTGACCAGGGCTTGCTTGCTGTCCAACACACGAGGCTGAAAACAAAAGGCGACAAAGCTTTTGGAACTGTGGCCGCCAGATTGTGGAAATCTCTCCCTTTGAGCCTGGGATCTGTGGACTCAGTGGTTGCTTTTAAAAAAACAGCTAAAAACCCATCTTTTTAAACTTGCTTTTGGTTGATTTTTATTTTTAGGTTTTATCTTCTGTGAAGCACTTTGTGATTTTTATCTTGAAAGGTGTTATATAAATAGTTTTACTTACTTACTAACTAAACTAAACAGGAAATAACTTAATAATGAAAAAAAGTCCAACTGCGATCTTACTGATATGTACAGTAACTAGGAGATGATGAAACCGATGTCAAAAACTACATTTTAGAAAATCTGATTTCTGTGACATTTTACTTCAAGTGAGACCACTGAGATGTTAATCTGACCTTCCACCAGCTCTGTGCATCACTCGTTTTAATTATTTTTAATAGAAAAGAGAGCCTACATAAAAATAATGAACAAATAACAAGGAATACAGACCAAGGCAAAATGTTATAATGTAACACTCTTTTATCAGTTCAGCTAATATCTGTCCATTTATGTTCCCTAAAGATGGCTGAAGATGGTCTAGATTTGGACAACACTAACTGTGAGTTATGCTCTCTCACTGAAAGAAGATGGAAAGTGGCAACTAAGCTCCCCTGTTGTCGCTCTCATCACAAATCCTGTACGCAGAGATGGACTGAGGTTAGCACAGTTGTGCTGATCTGCTGCATTGTTAAAGCACAAAATTAAAATACATTTAAAAGTAAAACAGTCACAAAACCTGCAGCATCACTCTCATTGCCCAATAGTAACATCCACAACCACAAATATGCTCCAATTTCCTTTTCCTATCACAATAAAATTCCAATCAGAAGAAACTTCTAATGATTCTGAGCAAATGACAAGCTGCTATAGTGGGAGTTACACTCTTTAATGAAGGGTGCACACACAGTAGTGTACTGTCTCTGCAGACAAGTCTGCATGGTGGACAGGCAGATGTCCACTCAGGCGCACGATCACCATCTGATGTTGAAATTCATGCCACCTGGACCCAAGCAGACATGGAAACTACTCATCCCACCTTCCTGCTCATAAACCTCTAACAACAACAACAAAAAAGATGAAGTTGCTTCATTTTTGTATTACTAATCTGACATGTGGATGAACTTTATCACTGTTTTCACCAGGGTCTCATAGCAGTGGATACCTTCATAAACCAACGACTAGCGACTGGAGAAAAATTACTTTTAATCATTTATTCTAAAAACTACAAGTAACTTTGGACTTTTCTCTCTGCCTCTCTCTTTTTTGTAGAAGATGAGCTCAAAGTTAGGCATTATTCCACTGTTACCAACAGTAATCCTGCCTCTCAAAAGACTCATCCTATGGCTCCATGTAGAAATATTTCTCCAATATGAATCACAGCATGTTGAAAGCGCTCCCAGGAGGAGCCTCAGCCCTGTGGGTTAGTCATCTCTGGAACAGTCCTGTGCGTCCCCAGAGGGCCTGACAGTGATAGCTGCCTCTGCTCAGAGAAAGGAAAAGCACTTAGCCTCCTGAGGAGTCTCCTCAGTGCCGCAGGGAGAGCAGTGACAGGGGACGCCACAGTGTCAGCAAGTCTGTGCTTTATGGCGCTCGTGAAAGCAGTTCAAGGTGCCGGATCCCGGGTCAGGGTTAGGAGAGAGTGAGCGGAGGAGGGGGTCAGAGTTCAGGCTTTGATGGAGGATACCAGTTTGATTGACTAGTGCAGGTGTGAGGAAGCAGGGTGATGATGGGGCTGCAGAGAGTTACGACTGCTGCTTGATGTGCGTGTTGGCAAGGTGTATATGGATGCTATCTGAGAGAGCTACAACCCACTGAGCTTTTGATCACTTTCCAGGCGGCTGCTGGAGAAAGAGGGACGTGCTGAGAGCTTTTACTCACCCAGAGAGAGAAAGAGCAGAGGGTGTCCTGACACAGGTGGATGCTGGGAAATATGTGAAGAGGCACAGCTGTTTTAAAACACAATGAGGGATACACCGAGACAGCTCAGAAGTATCTACAATAAGTAAATTTAAAAAACATCCCTGGAGTTCCTCTAGAGGCCAAAATCATCTTTCAGGAGTGGATGGGATGTTTCCACAGCAGAGAGCAGATATACTGTAGAGGAAAAGGGAGTAAAAGGGAGTGAGCACCCACAATTCATAGCAATAAAGACTGCAGACTCCAAGTTTACCCAAATGAGTGGCCACTGAACAGACCACAGAGGATGAGTGGAGGAGGATTAGGGAGAAAAAGTGGATTAAAAAGGAAGGGAGGAGTGAGAGCGAGAGCAAGGTGAGTGGAACAACTGTGTGTTCATTCCTCCCTGTGACCTCCTGTTCTGCACTGTCAACCAGCTGGAATCCATGGAGGATGAAGACGTAGGGAGTGGAGGCATTAAAAAAAAAAAAAAAAAGAATGTGATGGGAAAAAGGTGAGCTGGAGAAGGAAAAAGTGACAGGAGTGTCTTAAAAGTGATGACAGACACTAGATTTGTTTGACGTGGTTACAATAAAAAAAATGTTTATGGCTGCATTTCTGAAGGGATTATAAAAATGATTCATCATCTTTCCTGTATTATAGGGGGGATAAAGCTACGCCTACCCATTTCCCGTTCAAACATAAAACCCTCAGAATGCACCAAGTTTGGACTCGCATGCTTTTACATCCGGAGCAAAACAAAATCAGGTGAATCAGACTGACTGTTGGACCTGTCCCCTGTTCCAGTGGTGATGTGCATATTAAACAATAAACATGGACAAAGTTTCAAACAACAAGCCCAGAGCTGAGGCTTCACACCTCTCTAAACACTGTTTATCACAGTTTTTTCTACTCTTGAACCCGTATGATGTCGCAGAGAGGGGACGTACCTAATACTGTACGCTCAGAGCACAGCTCCACCACACTGTTGTTCAAACCTTGTGTTCAAGAAGAGCAGGCAATCAGAAGATAGCTGTCTTAAAGGAGGAGGAGGAGCTAAAGCAGATATATGATCAACTGATGGGATGCTCCAGGTCCCAGCATCATATAAAGAAGGATTGTTTTGAGCCTGAGTCATGAAAAGCTGCTCTTGAAGAGTTGCAGGATCAAATATGGGCACCATAGAGCTGCTATGCAAATGTTAGCATCGCTGCAGTTCACGTACCGGTTGTGAGTGTCATTAATACCGTTGGTGTTGGTGGTCACACAGAGCTCCATTAACAACTACCAATCAGAAAATAACAAATTAAAATGTGGCAGAAAAGCTTTTAACAAGAACAGAAGAACATGAGCACATTACTCAAATTTTAATGTCCCAACATCGGCTCCCCATTTGTTTTAGAATTTATTTTAAGTTTCCGTGATTACTTTTTAGACTTTTATGGCCCCAGAATATAAAGCAGCTCTGCTTTTTAAAACAGTCCACAGCCTAAGATCCTCAGACAGGAGCCTGCTGACTCTTCCCACTTTAAAAACTAAAGCAGTAATATGCACTCATCCAGGGTTCATGTCAAACTTTGATAAACAGCAGAGAACAGGGCCAGGCAGTTTCCACTTACAGCTCATCTTTGCTCTTTTAGCACATAATGGCAAATGTAACATTACTAACCGCTCAAAGTGCTTTAATAATCCATCCATTCGCTTCTGCTTATCTTTTTCAGGGTCGCGGGGGGCACTGGAGCCTATCCCAGCTGTCATAGGTCGCCAGTCTGTCGCAGGGCCAACAAACAGGGACAGACAACCATTCGCACTCACAATCACTCGCACATTCACACCTAGTGGCAATTTGGATTATCCAATTAACCTATCCCCACAAGCTGAATGTCTTTGGATGGTGGGAGGAAGCCGGAGTACCCGGAGGGAACCCACACAAACACGGGGAGAACATGCAAACTCCACACAGAAAGACCCCGGCCTGATGGTGGAATTGAACTCAGGACCTTCTTGCTGTGCGGCAACAGTGCTAACCACCGTGCTGCTTTAATAATAAATATAATAAATATATTTTATCATCATTGTTGTAATGCTCTTTCTGAAGAGCGACAGCATGTAATGGGTTTGTTTGTGTGTCTGTTTGTTAGCAGTCTAGCATCAACAGTTTTCAAGATATTGTGTTCAAATTTGTGTGACGGTAGATACCAATCACACATTTTTTTTGTGGGGGTGAAAATCAGTAAAAACCACAACAATATGCTGGATCTCGAGGGACCTCAGTAGTTAGTTTAGCTTAGCATTTGACCTTGACCTTCACTACTAGCATCCAAGGTCAAAGAAACCATATTGGGTGATATCATATAAAAGAGCTGGGAGAGAGCTGTCCAGCACACTTTTTATGTTTTTAATCCAACGCCCTATGATGTAACAGCGACACCATAATTTTGCAAAATTACACACTGCATGAATATATCTTAAAATCTCAAGTTTTTATAGCTTTTAGAGGCCAAAGATTTGAGCCAGTTCTGCTCCAGTCATATGGATAAGATAAGATAATAAAATACAGCATTTTAGTATACAATGCGTCATATTGTAATAAAAGCAGGCTGATGTCATGCGTACATCTAGTCCATGAAGAGTTTTTTCCATTTTTCTTCCTCCTATATCTGGGTTTGTTTGGCTGAACCAGGTTATTGCAGAAAATGTATGACATGCCATGAATTCCTGACATCTGTGGGAAAAATTAAAATGACTGATTGGATCAAATTTAAATAGCTCATTTTAGTGAGGCGGCATTGCGATTTATTTTGGAAACAATGATGCCATTTGGAGGGTGATATATGTTCCCCATTGTGTGACAGGAATCTGCTGCATGTTTCTTTTTGACAACAAACGCCCTCCAAGGAAAAAAAAAACAAACAGACCCAAACCAACAAAGAAAGTGATCCTACTAACAGCTATTGTGTATGTGTGTAACCAGAGCCTGGTATCTTATTCCTCTGAGCTCCATTGTGGTCCAAAACCCATTAAAAGCACATCAGTGAGGCACACTGTTGCACACAGTGACATGAGCCTTCATTACCATGAACACACACACACACATTTTGATTCATCCCAGTACACTGTACTGCTGCTGCTGTAATGCTCAATTTAGAACAACATCTGAAAATAGTCCCTAACAGTTGCACTATTTCCTCATGTTTAGGCAGCCTTCGTTAAAAACTTGGTATGAAACAGGACTCTGGGGATAAACTGGTTTCCATCTGAATACCACAGAGTCAAAATAACTTTGCTAACAAGAGCTTAAATACAGAATAAATGACAGTGAAAGGGACTAGGCATGGACACAAAAGCACATCTGTACAGAGAATCCAATGAAACCAGTTTCCAGCTCATCCACTGATTTTATTGTGTTTGGTTGGTGTTTATGAGTAAAAGTTTGAGTGAGATTGCATTTTTTAAAACAAAATAGCAGTTCGGATCTTCTGTCTGTACTCATCTACATTAAGGCACCGAGGTAATGAGACGTATTGGTTTTAGTTAACCAGATGTTTTTTTGGCAGGCGTGCTCTTTTGAAAGCTCAGTTTTGCAATACCGTGCGGTTAACGCTGTTGCAGGCTCTACTCTAACGCAAACCATGATTTATTTTCTAAACCCCACCAAGTAGATCTGGTGCCGGAACCTAACCAAGCGCACAAAATAATATAAAAATATAACAGGAGAGGACCACACAGGACATAAATCCAGTCCCTGTGACTTTCCACCGCCACACCTCCTGAACTTTGTAGCTCTTTAAAAGAGAAATCTGTTATAATTTTATTTGAAGCTTATTTAAATCTTTTTACTCATTCTTTTATCGTAAAATGCCGTATGACTAACACACCTTACAGCATGATGTTGTCTGTCTGGCTGCCCTGGCCTTAAAATCAAGCTATTCTCCATGCCATATAGACTAGCTTTGCATGAGTCATAGTTCAAAATCATCCTTCTTTAACTTATACATCTCTCTGTCTGAAACAAGCCACTTTAGCTCCTGTGAGATGATCCCGTCTGTCATTTTATTACATCATAAAGATCCAAAAGTAGATCACAGTACATCCACTGACCTCGTTATTAGAAACCCGTCCATGTTTAATATGAACATCCACTGCTGTTAAGAGGATTTGTATGACAGGAAATAAGAGAGTAGAGTAGGTCTGTTTTAATTATGCTGTCTCCTAAAAGAACCATGACCTATTTCTGGTGTGGATAATTATGGAGGAGTGGTTTAAGTTTAATGTTCTAATTGACACATTTTGTGTTTATTTCTTTATTTTAGTGTGTTTACCTACTGTAAAAATCTGAGCAGGATCCATATGTCTTATATAAGGATCCAACAATCAGATTCTGCAGCACTGTGCTATTTATGTCCAGTTCCCTTTTATCCCATTATATCTGCAAAGTGAAAGAATGTGGGCGAATGCCAACAAAACAGCTTGGAGTGCTTTTATTGTGAAACTAATGTGTTTTAGTGTGTTCGCTTTAAACATTTGGCCTGTTAATGAATATCTCCTTGCACGACTCCTTCTGAGAACATTTCTCCATCCTGCTTGGTGTTTGTAAGAGTAATCCTTTTTTTAAAAAATATCACGAACATTAACTCGTTGGTTAAGAGAAAGACCGTTTAATTCACAGCTCAAACTCTGTAAATGGGACGTCCTTTTTTCTGAGCGTTTATACACCGTGAAGAGGATCTGACCATTTGAGAAGCTTCGTGGGAGGGTGAGCTGCTGTATACTGGCCTAATTCTCTCTATTACGACGTACTGTAAAACTACCTGAGCTGTGGCCTCGGTTCTCCACTATATAAATGCAGTATACAGTCTGGCTGGTATTTCCCCGCGGGCTGGTTGGTCAGCTTGACCTCTGTTAAAGCTTCCGTTTCTGTCACCAGCAGCCTGACTGAAATAAATTGGCTTTGGTCTCTACGGGGGAGTTTGCTGTTTCTGCAGACCTGAGGCCTTATTGGTAGAGCTACTTTCCCCATAAAAAAAGCAGCTCTACCGTGTGTGTGTGTGTGTCTGTGTGTGTGTGTGTGTCTGTAACCCTGACCCCAGAAAAAAGGTGTGTGTATGAATTGCTTTGACCTGAGAGACTACTGCAGTGTGTAGAAGAGTGTTTGTGTGTGTGTGTGTGTGTGTGTTCAGTAAAACCAGAACAGCTGAATGACCGTGACTTCTGCGTGTTGACATCAGCATGTGAGTTTCTTTATGTTTGTGTGACCTCGAAATGCCCTGAGTGGGAGAGCAGGGGGGGAGTATTCTTCGGAAAGCATCACTGGATGATTGCGGTCCGCCCACGCACCCCGTGGGGTTTCATCACTCCGGGTGTGGCAACGCTGACGAAAAATTTCCTGCCACCATGCTCAGAAAATATGCAGAGACAAGACTAAAGCATTACTCGGAATGAAATACGATACAGAGGGGGTGAAGCTGCAAAGAAGACACAAAAAGCTAACTCCTTAAGTTCAAGATGAGCATCAGGGCTTAGTCATAGTGTGTAATCCAAACCACACAACACCAGATTCATCACTAACCTCATGTTGTGGATGGATCAAGTTTGGTCCATTTTTGGTGTCTTCTTAATGCCATATGACAACAAGAAGCACGTCATTGGATGTCAACCCGCAAGACTACGCTAACTCTGCAAACGTTTAAGTGTTTGGATCTGAAAACAGATAGTGGCTTCACACTTAACGTGGATTCTTTGCACATCCTGAAATCTTCTGTTTACACAGTCACAAATGCTCTTTCCCTTACTTCCCGTGAAGGCAGCAGTAATTTATCACACATATGAATCGTAATAGAGAGAAATAGGCCTACACCGTTAAAGTCCAGTTGCTGTTAACCAGGTGAGCAAAATCAGTCGTCATCAGGATGAGGGTTGATGATGAAAATGCAGAAAAAGGGTCAGGCGAACTCAGTCACGGCGATAAAGAGGAAGGGAAGTCAAAAGACAGGATGGTGCATGAGGAAGTAACCAAAAGAGGAACACAGAAAGTTCACACAATTGCACAGACAGTGGGAACATAGAAGACACTGCAAAAAGAAACCAACATGGAAAAAACACAAAGAAGTAAGAACTAACTATTACAACAGAAACAGGATGTGCAGAGTGAGCATCAACTGGAAACAGTGCATTATTCTGTATGAAACAGACATTCACATTCCTTATTCATTAATTACAGAACTGCCGAGAGTTATGTGGACACGATGTGACCTGTGTTGGAGATACGGCAGCCGGACTCACTCTGAGTTGGCACCATCAGTGAAAGGTGTAGGCCAAACACTCATCGCTATCCGGGAAGTGAGATGCAAAAGAGGTTCGCTGTCTTTGGTTCAGCGTCTACCCGGCTGATTAGTTCAGCTGGATGGCAGAATGATAAAATAATAAGTAATTAGGGAGAAGTTTGAATGCGAAGTCATTTCATTTCTCCACATTATGCAGGGAGAAATGAAAGAAAGCCGTGAAATCCTGTGAGAGCTGCGCAGAGTTGTCGAGGCTGAGAGGTTGATGATCCTCTCCGTCATTATTCAGCACTTTAAAGTCAGGATGCCGGGGTACCTTTCAGCGCAGGCGAGAGGCTGCGAGGGCGAGACACGCCGAACGCCAACTGTAGACTTCAGCCATGTGACGTGAATGTAAATGAGGCAAATCTTTACCCCATCTGGTTCTAACGCGGCTATGAGAGGCAAAGGCTGACAGCAATAGGGTGGTTGTGTGTGTGTGTGTGTGTGTGTGTGTGTGTGTGTGTGTGTGTGTGTGCATGCATGCGTGAGACAGAGTTCATAAGAGTGAAAGTTTCAACTATTGATTTGTTCTGCAGTAGCAGGAGTTTTATCATATCTTTGTTCTGACTCATTGCATCTGCTCCTACTTTGCATGTGTTTCTATATCATATGTGGGTTGTTTGCTTGCTTGTGTGTGTGAATATTTATCGAAGTCATAGTCATGGGGCAGATGTTGAACCTCTACAGTGCATCTGTCCAGTCATCACATGTTAGAGCGTGATGACTGGACTCTTTATGGTGCAACCCTGTTTGGATCAGCTGCTGGTATCAGTATTGCTAAACTGACCTCGGTCAACCACTGAGCAGCTCTTAAGAGTTTCTGCAAACAAAGGAAGTTGTGTTTAGAATAATTATCTGCCGTTTATCCGTTAAGTCAGAGAGAATGAGTGGATGCAGGAAAATCATCCTTTTAAAGATGTGCAAAGTTGGTTATGTCACAACATTGTTGACTGATGCTCTTTATTAGCTCTTTATTAGCTGTTTCTGTGATAACCAAAGCTAAATCCCAGAATAAAATGTAAGCATTGTACATTTCTGCAAACCGTGACCATCAGCATCATCCTGTCATTATTACAATATGCTTGACAGCTGTGCAAAATGTCAAAAAAACTGTCATTCGTGCCCTCAGAGTTGTTGACTTGTTGCTTTCAGAGATTTCAGATACTAAAAGGAATGGGACAAATGCTCACCATACAATAATCATACACTGTCAATTTATCTTTTTTTTTTTGGTGCACTTGAAGTCCTGCCAGTCATTCAGACACAGTAAATAAGATTAGCAGTGATAGCTGGCAGAGCAGGAGATGAGTTAGCACGCAGCTAAAGTTACTGGAAGTTCATAATGAGCTATCTGCTTGTTAATTGTTACAGTAAACACTCCTTTAGTCAAAGTTGGGTTTCAATAAATGATCATAATGAGACTCCCTGAAGAGAAAAGACAAACCTGAAAATGGATCAAACTTCACCCAAGAGATGATGAGTCATTAATATGTTACTGTGTGGTTTGGATTACTCGCCATGAAAAGGTGTTGATCTTAAGCTTAGTGTCCACACTGAAATGAATGGTTCTATTCTGATGTTAAAGTCGGTCAGAATGATCCAGATCCAGCAACTTCTGATCCAACAGTCACTGTTGAATGAGTTAATTTTCTGTGTCCTGCATCCTAGTATTGCTTCCAATGATGGCATGGAGGTCCTGATGGCATCCCCGGGCGTGTTCTCAGAGCGTGTTCTGGGGAGCTTGCAGGAGTGCTCACAGATATATTCAATCTGTCCTTGGCCCACGCTGTGGTACCGGCCTGCTTCAAATCCACCTCCATCGTCCCGATACCCAAAAACTCCAACCCATCTTGCCTCAATGACTACCGCCCAGTAGCACTCACCCCATCATCACTAAGTGCTTAGAGCAGCTGGTCCTAGCACACTTCAAATCCTGTCTCCCCCCACCCTGGACCCCTACCAATTTGCATACCGCCAGAACAGGAGCACAGAGGATGCAGTCTCCATCGCACTGCACTCTGTCCTTTCACACCTGGACAACAACAACACATACGCCAGAATGCTGTTTATAGACTTCAGTTCAGCATTCAATACAATCCACCCCTCACAACTCATCAGGAAACTGACAGACCTGGGCATCAGTTCCCTCATCTGCAAATGGTTACTGGACTTCCTGACCAACCGCCCCCAACATGTCCGGCTGGATAACCGCTGCTCACCTTGTGTACCACAAGGCAGTGTGATGAGCCCTTTCCTCTACTCCCTCTTCACCCACGACTGCAGACCTGCTGATGGTTCTAACACCATCATTAAGTTTGCAGATGACACCACGGCGATTGGCCTCATCAGTGACAACGATGAGGCCGCCTACAGGGAGGAGGTGGATCGTCTGGCTGAGTGGTGCGACAGAAACAACCTGCTGCTTAACACCGAGAAGACCAAGGAGCTCATCGTGGACTACAGGAGGAATGCTGACCCACATCCACTCATCCACATTAAGGGGACGGCTGTGGAGCGTGTGAGCAGCTTCAAGTTCCTGGGAGTTCACATCTCCGAGGATCTCATCTGGACGACCAACTGCTCCAAGCTGGTCAAGAAGGCTCACCAGCACCTCTTCTTCTTGAGGACTCTGAGGAAGAACCACCTGTCCTCAGACATCCTGGTGAACTTCTATCGCTGCACCATCGAGAGCATCCTGACCAACTGTATAACAGTCTGGTACGGGAACTGCTTTGCCTCGGACCGGAAGGCGTTGCAGAGGGTCGTGAAAACTGCCCAGCGCATCACCGGAGCACCACTTCCTGCCATAAAGGACATCTACAGGAAGCGGTGTCTGAAAAGGGCTGGGAAAATCATCAAAGACCCGAGTCACCCATCACATAGACTCTTCACCCTCCTGCCCTCTGGGAGCCACTACAGGAGCCTCCGGACTAAGACCACCAGGTACCGGAACAGCTTCTTCCCCACAGCTGTCAGACTCCTGAACTCTGCCTCCTGACATCTGACCCACATTAAACTCATGGACTGGACATACACACACCCACAACCACCTACAGACACACACA
This sequence comes from Neolamprologus multifasciatus, assembly GCF_963576455.1. Taxonomy (NCBI): domain Eukaryota; kingdom Metazoa; phylum Chordata; class Actinopteri; order Cichliformes; family Cichlidae; genus Neolamprologus; species Neolamprologus multifasciatus. Next base: position 27,118,021 of record NC_140454.1, read on the forward strand.
ATGGACAATCGTACCCTCAAACACACAATAATAACATGGACTGAACCACCACTCACAACCACTAGCACTTTATAGCCTCTGTAGAAATTATCCACATATCTCACTTATCTTAACTGCACTACTGTATAGTTCTATGTAAATAATCATTCTGTACATACGATAATTTTTAATCCTACAACTGTTTATAACTTGCATAGTTCACATTTCTGTATAACTGTATATCTCAGATTTCTGTATAGTTTTTTATTTCATATTTATATCCTGTTCATAGCCTGTACATAGCTTGTACTCACTACAGCCTGTACACACTTATAGTTATAGAATATTCATAACATACTTCATACCGTGTACATTATAACATACCATAATAGACCCATTTCTTTAATATACTTACATATCTATATTATTGCTAATATATATTGTAATATATCTATATCACTAAAAGCACTTCTGGATGGAGGCAAACTGCATTCTGTTGCCCTGTACCTGTGCATGTGCAATGACAATAAAGTTGAATTCTATTCTATTCTATTCTATTCTAGTTTTATAGTGTATATAAAACTAGTGTGTGTAGTGTTAACTGTTGCCTGTTTTGTTTTATGCTTTGTTATCCTTGTGTGAAGCACTTTGTGATCTTTTATCTAGAAAGGTGCTATATAAATAAAGTTTTACTTACTTACCAGTGCCGAGTGGTTTTAAATCATAACTTGTGAAGCATCTGCTCATATCTTCTTGAATTTGATTGGCTATTTCCACAAATATCAGAGATCAGAGTGAAACAAACTTTAACCCCTGCATCCAGAACTTTTATGTGCTACACATGGATGAAGATAATTGAAGATTCAGTGGTTTTGGGGGACTCGTTTATGTTAGGGAGCAAGAGATGAGAGCTTCACGTAATGCAGGAGACACCTGGACAGGAAGTCAACAGGTAACAAAGGTACTCATGGGTGAGTAGTAAGTGTCTCGCTTACTACTATTCCGTTTGTGTAAAACAATGCAAAATATCATCTTATCCTTCAGATGATGAGCCCATTCTCTCTGCTGACGCAAGCATCTCTGCAGTAAATCGTTTATAATATCGAGCCTCCTTCCTGTGTTGTCACGCTGCTGAGCTGAAGCCATAAAGCTTCAAAAAGAGAGATCCACTTTCTGTTTTCCTCGTCTGCCAGATGTCACAGCTTGTCTCCACCTGTGACCTCTTATAGCAAACCCGGCGCTCAGAGAATATTAAGCAGAAAGAGCCTGGATAATACGGGATATTCATTCAGTGTAAAAGAATTCATACCTCAGTGTACGTCATAATTAACACACCATTTTCACCATGCAGAATAGTCTCCTGCAGATGTGAATGTCTCTGCAGTGCTTGTATGCCATCTTTATTTTATCTACTGATAAATGATCCCTAATTTGGCCGCTGAGTGTGTTCTTCTGATATGTTGCTCTGCTGTAGCCTGATCCTGTTTGCTTGAGATTTACAGATAAGACCTAAGAGGAAACAGATGAACATGCTGGGTCACAGCAGCAAACACTTAATTAATAAATCCCTTTCTGTTATTTTTGGACCAGCCAAAAGTTCTGTATTTAGATTTTATAACAGATCAAAGCTGCCTGGTATTTTTAGATAATCATGATAAATGAGTTCAATCACCGCAAAATGGCGTCTTAATTTTGGAAAATGTTTCGAAAATCAGCTTAAAAAGGTTGCGTCCTGTATTTCCTGAACAGAAAGATCAAATCATTAATTTCAGTCTTCTGTTTTTCCAGAAATTGTTAATTTACTCCAATACAACAAACAACTTTGTTAAATATGGCCACCAGAACCAGCTCAGCACATTAATCACTTTTAGCTTCAGTCTTGTTAAAGTACAACCAGAGACAAGAGAGCGTGAAAACCACCTGTGGAGGCCTTTGGGCATAAAAACGTTCCCTTGCAACCAAAAACATCATGACTATCAGGTTTGTTTAAGGTTTAATCCAAAGGACGATGCTTTGTGTTTGGTTTTGTGGGAACTGATATTCATCTGATGAAAGTTGCCATCCCAGACCAGATGAAACAGTCCTGAAAGAAGGTCTCTGTTGATGGGATGAGAAGGTTCTAAAATGGTCCACATGCTTCTGAACTGGAAACCTGTTCTAGCCTGCAGAACATCATGAGCACGACAAAGTGTAAAATATAATGGATAAATGTTCAGAATTTTGAATTCTCAAAAAAAATGTCAGTAAGTAAATGAAGTGGATTTTAGAACAGATAAGGAAGGATATACCCATCGCTTATACATGAGTATCCTGGGAGTCTATCCATTAGTTTAGTTTCCTGTATTATACATCATAAAGCCCGTCTTTAATAGTCTTGTGCAGCAGATCCCAAATGCCGTGTTCTGACATTTATGGAGCACTTGCCTGGTCTTTACTGACCACTCAAAGAGCTTTAGTCCCATTTACTTTATCACACATATTCACCCAGCACTTCTGTAACCTAAAACACTTTATCTACCTTCTGTTCACACCTACGCCCAATTTAGACCCACCAATTAACCTAACAGGCACATCTTTGTGTCTGCATGGCTTCTCTTTGGGTACTCCAGCTTCATTCCACAGTCCAAACTCCACAAAGAAAGTTCTGGGATTGAAACCAGGAACCTCTTCAGCATAAACAACCTTATGAATAGTTTTGCATTTATTTATTTTTCAGCAGTCTGGATGTGTAGTGGTCTTAATTGTGCATCGGGTCCGTTTTTCCAATATTCACTAGCGGGGCCCACATCCTCATTTTAGGTTTGACAGCGTTTTAGTAGGTAAAGGTGAACGTTTAGAACGTTTAGACAAGAATTGAGCTGCAGTTTGGTGAAGGCCTCTAAGGGGACTGGCGGCAGCTCCCAGGCCTGGCAGATCCCCGTGTACTAAACGGGGTGGGGCACGTAAACGAGAATGAACAGCTTGCAGAACTGGGGAAACCTATATGGATGACAACCGGAAGGAGCGTGTTTGGAGGCGTGGTCCCGCTCCTGAAATTCCGATACATAATCTCCAATAAATAGAGATGTTGAGCTTTTTCTGCTTCTTTTATGAGCGTTTGTGTAAAGAAAACAGCTCCAAAAGCCCGATTTGTATGCTGGGACAATGACTTGGTGCAATGACTTTTGGACGTATCAGACCAAGTTAGTCACAAATAGGGATGGGTATCGTTTAGGTTTTATTTTGAAACGGTGCCGGTGCTTAAACGGTGCTCAAACCGGTGCTTAAAGAATGGAGAACACAAAATTGGTCCAAAAACCTCTCATGTTCAGCTGTTTTTTTGTAAAAAGATTACAATGTTAGCCTTTTCTGCAGCTATGGGGCATATATGGTATCAATCTTGGCTGGAAGCAGTGCTCAAACAATGGAAAAAACACAAACTTTGTCCAAAAACCTCTCATGTTTAACTGTTTTCCACTTTTTCTTTGGTCATTTTAGCCTTTTTGGCCAGAGTGAAGGGAGTATCTGCCATCAAACAAGAAGACAGCCGCATGTAACTATGATGATGTTTGCTAGTTCACCTTACATGCATTAATGTAATAACGTGGTTAGCCTACTCAACGTAAATTACACACGAACAACATTAAGCTACTCACGCAGAGAAGAACGGCTGCTGCTGCCATCATCATCCGTCATCATTTCTGCTACACTGGCAGGGCTAGGGGCCAGGACTCTCTTTGGGTTTTTGGGGGATGTTGCTGACTCCGGGTCCGATAACAGGCACCACACCCGCAGTAGATGTGCTGCTTGGTGTGAGGTCTCGCCTCAAGCTATCAAATACGGCGCATTTCTCGGCTTTTAAAAAAAACGCTAGGTCGCCAGGTGTTTCATCAGATTTGAGGTGTTACTTCCTTTGACAGTATCACAGTATCAGCTTAAAGCACTTGTTGCAGGCTGCTGAGTTTGCATATTTTGCTATGAAGTACAGCCAGACTTTTGACTACTTCGCCTTGGTCATTTTTAATCTGTAGCTCTGCTCTAAAAGAACGTACGTACCTGGGCCCGCCTACTCGGGAAACGTAAAATGATTGGCTAGAATCTAAAGTGTATCCCAGCTCAGGAAAAAAAAGCACAGAAATAAAGCACGGAAATGTGCACTGCTTTTCGGTCTGGTTACTACCGTTTCGGATACCGGTACCCATCCCTAGTCACAAATCAATGGAGAGAAAATATTTAAGCTTTTTCTAACTGCTAATTTAAACATTAAAATACAAATTTCACTAATGTACTCGAAAGCCTAAGGCGCCACTTTTGTGTCCTCGTGGGCTGGCCTGAACCACAGAGATGTTACTGAGTACTGAGTTTTGCTTCACATTTGGTTAAATATCCTAATTAGGACAGTTCCTACTGCAATGCAAATGTAGCCAAAGTCCCACATGTGTCATTTTCATGATTTATCTCCGTGCACTTTTCCCCTATGTGTGCTTTCTGCTTAATCTAACGTGTTAATCTGATGTGCAGATGTATTCACAAACATATTCACAGTGTCTTTTACCAGCAGCATCCCGCTCGTGCTTATTGTTCAGGGCTACATGCAATGGACCCTCCTGCATGCCACTAAATCACCTCTCCAAGGTTAGACCTGAGCTTCACTCTCATAATTACCACTGAGGGTAATTAGTCTGCACAGCCCAAGGTCTCTGGCGCCCCACTGCACACCTTTATTCTGTCACCTGGGTCCTGGCAGGAAAAATGAACGGCTGGTTATGCCGGGTCGAGCAGGCCCTCATGATCCATAATAAGGTCCCCTTTGGAGTGCTACTGGATGTGTGTGTGAACAAGGAGCATTACGACAGAACTTAATGATGTCTCTTTCTTTTCCAAAGACAGTATCACAATGTCAACGGTGAGAGAAAATCATTAGCCTTCACACAGTTAATGAAAGTCAAAGATTAAGTCAGCCGTTCTTAAGAGACTGATATTATTCAGTCCACAGACGCCAGGCATCATTAATAAAGTTTTGTCCCTCGCAGCCACATGTGGGTACTTTCAGCTTGTTGTGACTCCTTTTTTTTTCTCCTTCAGCAACTTTGGGGAGGAGAAACTTTTTCAGCAGCTGCTACGAAGGCACAGAAGTAACTCCTCCTCGTCCTCCTCCTCCTCCTCCCACCACTCTCAAGTGTGCATAACACCACAGGAGAATCACGCTGACTCGTGGATAATCTCTGCCACATAAGTGCCTACCATACGGCGAGTCCTTGCTGCTGAAGCAGGCCATAATACACCTGTCACTCCTGCCTTCTCCACAGAGACTCCCAATGTGTTGACCTCAGCCTTTATTTTTCTTTCCTCCACCTGCACCGTGTGGTGCTTAGGACCATGGATTCGGCCCATTTCCATCACCTGTATCCCATCTGCCCTGTCCTCACCTCATCACGGGAGAAAAAAGCACGAGCCGCACACACCATCCCTCCTTCCCCTAATGTCCACCGCCATCTGCGTCTCCTGCCATCAGCTCTAATGCCGCCTCATAAGAAGCCCGTCATATCCGTACAGGCAGGCGCTAATGTTTACCCCACCATGTCCTTACTCGCTCCTCCTCAGCCTCCCACCGTTAATTCACTTAATGACGGCAGCACACCTTGTAAAGGACCAGTGATTAAGGGGGAAAAGTCCTCCGGTGTAAACAAACTTTGTTGAGGAGCTTTGTGTGGTATTGACCGCCCTTCCTCCACAACCTCATGGCAGTTTGATGTGGCTAAGAGTAAGACATCGATTGAGAGCATCACAGTCTGACTGCAGATCAATGGAGAGCAACAGTGAACACGGGTTCTCCAGCAGTCATGGCCATATCCTGTGGACACAAAGAGGTCAGGTTCGGTTCTGCCGATACACATCAGGACTCCCACGCAGGAGAAGCCCATCTCCTGTGAGACTAATGCATTGCTCACAAATACACACTTTTAGCCCGAGTCGGAGCCTCTCGGGGCTGCTGATTGTTACTCTGTGTGTCTGGGCCCGAGCTGGTCCGAGCGATTCCCTCCAGCAGCGGCCATTAAAAATGCCAATAGCTTCCTAATCAACATCAAGCCATTACACATTATGCATACAGTCGGGAATCTGTGTGGAGGGAGAATTTTTGCCTGTGGAAATATCCAGGACATAAGATCAATGGTGCGATTCAAGAGGGCACTCTTGCATTAAAGCGTGCCTCTTTTTAATTATCTCCAGTGCAGATGGCCCTAACGAGGGGAAGGACTCTTAATTGAGAGGGGAGAGGAGGGGGCTAATGAACCCTGGAGACACTTGGAGGCAGCATGCCCTGGCTTGCCAAGGCCAAAATCCTCATCTCTGTGCTGGCAGCCAGTCACTCACCCCACCAATGTCGACCCGCGGCACAACCCATCCGTGTCAATAAAGCTTTAGAGAGTCAAATGAAGTGAAGAGGAAGCTGTTTGCCTGTGTGTTTTTCTCACACCTTTCATTCTGATGACAACACAAGCCTCATTTCACAGGAAGCTGATAGAAATATCGGCCAAATGACTCTAACCTCTTCACCTCCATCAGGCCACCAGCGACCCATCCAGGGTTAGGTTTTTGTTTTGCTTTTCTGATGAAGTTTTTTACAATTGACTCTCCCAAATAGACACAAATTCTATAAAAGGGGGTGGATGATTATCAAACCCACACCTTATTCCTAACCCTAGATGGGATTTTGGTGACCTGGTGGGTGTTAAGAGAAGCTAGAAACTAGAAACTGAAGTTAGCCGGTTAAAGTGAATCGTGTATTTTAACAAAATGCTTCCTTGGACATTTTCTAGGCATGCTCAACTCGGAGGAGACCCTGGTATAGACCCAGATATCTATAACTGTATATCTCACCTGGCCAGAGGAACTGGAAAACATTACTGTGGAAAGGACATACCCTGATCCTGCGCCCACCCCAATCCAACCCAGACAAACACGAGGCCAAACGTCAAAAATGCATTTTCCTCATACTGACATTTTTAATTCTGTATGAATGTAAATTAGTAACTGATTGGAAATTACTGGTTTCAAGTTTCCAAGGCCTTACTGCATGAAAGTCTAGATAAAATTACAGATAATTTAAAGACATTGGATGTCTGAGGATGGTCACAAACTTCAGCTCAGTAAGCTCTTGCCGCTGTGGCACTGAGCACCAGGCTCTAATACTGATCATCACTCCGGCTTTAACCTGCACTGCTGAAACTTTCTGAATGCCTGAATATTAACTTAAAAACTCAAATCCAGTTAAAAAGCAGCCTTGTGTCAATGTTCAGCAGCCTATTTCATATTCTAAATGCTGCAGTCTACATTCAGTTGGTAATAGGTCTAAATGCTATAACTACTGTCTAAAAACTACATGACAAGTTATTAAATGTTATCAGTCCTTCAGTTGACGATAGTTCCATGTTACAAAGACATTTGGTCTGCTAATGGTTAGTCAGCTGGGCTTATTAGCTCAATTCAAATTAATACCATTCAATAAAACAAGTGAATGCATGCCTCCTTCACTGAATCCAGAAGGAATGTGAAGGAAAGCTCTTTAGCAGCTGACAGCCTGATGTAAAGACTTCTACACTTTAAAGACCTTCCTTTCTGCAATCGCGCTGACTGACAGGTGAGGATTGGATAGCCTCCATTAGCATGCAGCTGCGTGCCAAGAAGTTGGTGCAAGACAGAAACATTGCAAATACATCAGGAATCTCCTCGTTTATTTATTCTGCTGTCACAAGGAAACGTTTCATTGGTAATAGACTGAAAAAGTAATCAAATATGTCAAAAGCTCGAATTTCAATACTACACTGTTGTATTCTGAGTACTTGAATGGGTTATCCTGTCACGCCTACAAAGACGAAAAATCACAATAGCTACTGTTCCTCCAATGTCTACTTGAGACAGGCTCCTAAAGTGAGTCAGTTCCTAAGTTAGAATATATAAATACAGTTACAGTCTGATACAAAAAACCTGTTTTGGTCTTTTGGGATATTTTCCACCTTCATAACAACTGTATTGTAGGTGCTAGCTGCTTGCTAGGATTCACCTTAGCTAATCGGTATCCCTGAACTGAACATCCGGACTGTGTTTATGCTGTTGGAGCCTTTTTATTTTTTTGCCCTGCTATGTAACAGAGATCATCCAGAACATATGTACTCCACTTTTGGTGAGTGAAAGTAGTATTTCTGAGGCTGTGTAAGCTGTGGATGCAGCTTGCTAGCCAAACTAGCTATCATTAGCTGATAACTTTCCATTCTTCTAGTCCTGAAACCAGGGGATGATATCCATCTTGTAAACTAAACCTCACCAGTTAACACATGATTAAATCCATCCATCCATTCACTTCTGCTTATCCTGGGGGCGCTGGAGACTATCCCAGCTGTCCTAGGGCGAGAGGCGGGGTACACCCTGGACAGGTCGCCAGTCTGTCGCAGGGCCAACAGACAGAGACAGACAACCATTCGCACTCACATTCACTCGCACATTCACACCTAGTGGCAATTTGGATTATCCGATTAACCTATCCCCACAAGCTGCATGTCTTTGGACGGTGGGAGGAAGCCGGAGTACCCGGAGGGAACCCACGCAAACACGGGGAGAACATGCAAACTCCACACAGAAAGACCCCGGCCTGATAGTGGAATTGAACTCAGGACCTTCTTGCTGTCAGGCAACAGTGCTAACCACCGTGCCACCGTGCTGCCTGACACATGATTAAATGAACAGCTCATAAATGATTAGCATTGTCTATTAAATTTCAAGTTCATGCCTGAGCACCTGTATTTACTGCAGTGCTTTAGATTCAACAGGTGTGCCCATTAAAGTAGCCTTGGAGCACATGTGTCTGTATCCACCCACCTGCAGAAAGAAAAGAAGCTCATGGCTGCCTCAGCCTTCACAGACTGAGTATCAGTGATTGTAGTTATGTACGCTGGGTGCGCGCATACTTGTCGTTTCTTTGTGTTCAGCGCGTATTAACTGCTTATATCAGGAAATCGTATTTGCATTTGTTTACATCCCCGCAGTCTAATGACCATGTAAAGCAAAGCACGGATCAGATCTGAGACGTGCAGCTGCATCCAATCCTCCTAAAGCCTGTAATTGTATTTCCTCCTTTGAAGTTGCGAGACGAAGATTGTTACACAGCTAAAACAATTTGCCCTTAATAACCCTTTATCTGTCAGGAAGTCGTACAGCTGTAATTGTGATGTTTCTATCCCTCTGCCGGGTCAAATGAAAGAGCAGAGCGGAAGTATGGAAGTGGAAGAGGAGAGGAGCAAACTGCGCTGCAGCAGTTAAAAAGTCGAGTGTACAAAGTGACCTTTCAAGTGAAAATGCCACGTCAGAAAGCCCGCACATTTTCTTCACCGTGTGAGACGTGAAAATCAAATAACTCCAATTTTTTTTCCACAGAACCACAGAGGTTCATTTCTCTCTGTGGGTGCTGGAAATTACATGTTACTATGAAGAAGAAGGAAAAAAAAAACTTCCAGCAGTGGAGAAGAGGCGATCAAACAGAAAATAAAGCTTTAAAGATACAAGATTTTTTCTTTCTTTAGTGGGTTTCTTTCTGCCTGCTACCTCATCTTCAGGGTCATGCGGGGGTGCTGGATGCCATCCCAGCACACATGAGGAGGAAGCATGCTGGACCCGTCTGCAGCCCATCGCAGGGTTGCTGTCAACTGATTTTTCCCCCGATATAACAACAATTTAATTAAAGCATGGCAGCCTATGCTTAATTAACACCTACTTACTGTTCGTAGCATGAATTTTCACAGTTTCCTCATCCCTCCTTACCCACCCCAAAAAAATCACGCTGTGACCAATTAAACAGTCTGGTTTCTACAAAAAGGATTTTCAACCCCAGGCTGGATTCTCTAATCAGGAGACATGTGCACAAAGAGGCTCGCAGTGATGTATTCAGCACTTACTGGAGTGTGTTTGGCTGCTGCCTCTGAGCTCGAATAAAATGTGCCCTTTTTTAAAAAAAAAAAAATTTGGCTGAAGCATGCGGGAAAACTGACATTTGTCTTTATTATCAGATCAGTGATGTGTCATGTTTGTAAATATATATCTGGGCCTGTTGGTTGGATTGGAGTCAAACAATGATGACGTTTAGTGCAAATAGAAAGTAATTAATAAGAAAATGAAGGCAAACATGTCATCAGAGCTGAGATATGGTTGAGTAATGAGTAAGTGCTTTAAACATTTATCGAAATTCATTCATTTTGTCTGTCAATTATGATCAATTAATTCTCAGTATACATCAGATAATCTTTAAAAAGGCATTTAAAATAAAAATCAACTAATCTATCTATAAATAGTTACTTCTTAACTACTTCATTAGGTTTTTTACTTCAGAGCTGCTTTAGTTCTTCATGGCTCAGTGAGCAAGGTGCTGGAAACATCTCTCATGATACCATCACACAGTTGTTCCAGGTTTGTCAGCTGCACGTCAATGATGAGACTCTCCCATTCCACCACATCCCAAAGGTGCTCTGTTGGATTACGATCTAATGAGTGTGGAGGCCTTTTGAGGATCAGTAGACGAAGATAAAGGGGAAGGCATAGTCAGCAACAATACACAGATGGGCTGCGGCATTTAAACGGTGCTCAGTTGTGTCCAAACAGTCCCAAATTGTAGCAAAAAAATGCCTGCCACACAATTGTGAGCCCGTATGATGTGTAGCTTTAATTTCTTGTTCCCAGCTCACAGGAGTGACACCAGGTGTGGTCTTCTAGTGCTGTAGTACATGTCTGCGAAGTCGGACCCGCACACATACGCAAGTCCACGGGTGTGGTGACAGCACTTTTATTTCATTAACAATGTTCACTGTGGTTTCAGCACAAACACTCCCGCTCCGCTGTCACGTCCGCTCACCACCCTCCTCGACTGTCACTGCCACATAAAAAGAGTCACAATCAATTACTCGTTCACTCCGCCTCCGCCTCCGCCCCGCCCCGGGAGCTCACTGTGCCACCCCTCCTCTGCAGCGGGCCAGAGACCATATCCACGTCACAATGTGCTAAGATTGATGCGCAGTGTATTAAGAGATGCTCTTCTGCATACCTTGGTTGTAATGAGTGGTTACCTGACTTTCTCCCTCGTTATGAGGCTCAGTTTGAATTTCAGCAGGTCATCTTGATCATGTCTACATGTCTAAATTGACCTGCTGCCATGCAATTGGCTGGGTGGATACTTGCATTTTGAGCAGTTGAACCAGTGTCCCTAATGAAGTGGGTGTATAGTTTTCCTATGCCCATTCTTCTCAAATTATTCAGTGAACTTTGTTAAAATAGGACTCATGTGAATTGTATTTGACCTTTTGACCTCTTCTCTTACCTTGGATTTGACCTTTTGTAATGCTGAGATTTTAAAGTTGGCAAGTTGTTGTTGTTTTTTAAGAATATTAAAATATCCAAGTGATATTTTAATATTCTTTTACTGTTCGCTGCAGTGTAAGTCTCTGAAATGCATATAACCTTTCCTCTTCCTCTATTGGTGCTCCACATGGTAGCATCATTGAAATAATAATGAAATATGTTTGGCTGTGGATATTTCCAGGGACAGAAACCAGCATGTCCTCATGTCACAGAGTTTTGATGTTGACCTGGTCTGACAGGCTGGGGTCTAAACAGATTAAGTTCAGTTTTGGAGGGAAATTAAGGTGGAATAACGTTGTTATGCTCTCTAACATAATGTTTCATATTAATCCGTCTCTGTGTAGCCCTTTTTCTGAATTTCAAAATGTGAAGCAACCATAAACAGATCAGAAGTAAATATTAATCTAAACAAAGTATGGTGGTGTGAAAGGTAAAGCTGTAATATGTTGGAAGCTAATAAACTATTTTAATTGTGATATTTGGATTCAACTTAAAAACCCATAAGAGGAAGCACATTTAATCTCTGAATCAGGCAGCTTTCAAGACCAGTGATTATGAATTACTGAGTTAATACTTATAGTGACATTTTGGTGGATTAGCATTTATATTTTTCCACATATTTGTCTTTTTTTTAATTCTATTTTGGATCTTTTATTCATTTTTCATTCATTTATTACGCAATGGTTTTGAATATTCACTTATTTAGTTGTAAATTACAAGACTGTGCCACAGATATTGTTGCTTTTTAGAAATTTGGGCGTCGTGTTGTTTAGGGTCTATCTCAGTAACTTGTTGGACCGATTGCTGCTCATGGCGGAGGAAAAAGTTCCCTTCGTCTGCCGGACTGGACAGAGTAGACTTTACTGTTTTTGATAAACGTCACACATCCATCCTTAGATTACAGTGAAGCTGCGGTACATCTCAGAAACATCGTCTGGACGGCCACATGTTGTTGCTGTCGCTGTGATGGTGTTTTGAGGGAAAGCGCTGCTCTGGCGGTGTTGCGACTCGAGGCAGGAAGCAGTAAGCCAAGACTCCAGAAGCTGCAGGAGCTCAGGCATTGATCAGCATCTGTTCTCCCCACTTCTCCGTCATTCTGTCTTCTGCCTCCATCTGCTTTTGTTTGCTGCATTTAGTTTTTTGTTTTTTGGGGGGGGAGGGGCTTCCTTCTCCCTCTGCTTCTCCTTCCTCTACCATGTTCTCTCTTCCATTAGTACCTCTCTTCACTAGAAGCATTTGTTCATGCTGCCATTAATGTTTAACTCCTATTAATTAACAATTTTTTTGACTATTATCCCATCACTTTATTGCCTGTTTTGCAGGCTGACTGTGAAGTAATGACCCTCCTCAAAGGGGGCGAGCCAAGAAATAATTCCCCAAAGCAATCATCACATTAGAGCGAGGGTGCTGCTGATTTATCATTTAAGCTCTGGTTGTCCAGCTTTTTCGTGGGGCGAACCTCATGTGCAGGGACTTCAGTGTAAAAGAAACGCAGTTAAAATGAAAACACTTCAGGAACACATACAGTACAGGCAGCAGATGAAGCGTGCTGATTTGGGTTTATGTTTCTTATTGTTTTTCTTCTTTCAGCAATGTTCACAACATGTTCCCCGTTTGAAGCCCTTATCTCCTCGGACATCAAAGCTTTCCACTAAACAAAACAAGCCTCCATCCACTTCCTGTTCACTTGAAGGAGTCTTTTGTTGCTACAAACATATGTGCCATCTGTGCTTTTGTTTCTAAAAAATCAAAAATTCAAAACCTTGTTTAACGTCCCCACCAGTTAGATACCAACCGTCTTGAGTATCAGGAGCTTCATCCATAATTCTGACAGGATGAAGCTGATTTTGGTCCTTTTGAAAGGCAGATTGGACAGATAGAAGTCACAACACTTTGCTCTTAAAAGGCATGCAGCGCTGCTCAAAAGATCCGAGACACAGCAGAGGCACAGAACTGACGGCACACAGGAAGGATCACAGTGAACCCTGATCTATTGCTTTCGGCAAGGTATAGGAAATCAAGATTTTCTACCTCTGACTGAAATCCGCTGTGCATTAAACAGTGTGGGGGGTTGTGTAAGTGGGGGGTATGATGCTTCAGGCAAACAGAGAAATGAAATGAAACCTGGGGAGTCCAGTCTGAATAACAGGCTGGTGAATTTGAAGGTTTCTCAAGCGTAAAAACAGTTCACGGCAGTTTATAGTACTCTGACTCAGGATTTTATAAGTCTGGAAAGTTATCACTGCTGCATAATTATTGCAAGCTAAACTCTCCCCAAACACCAATCGTCCATGGATGATGTTTTCTGAGGGAAATCTGGTTGTAGCTGTTAAAAAGAAATCCTCTTTATGTCTAAATTTGATTGAAAAGTGAAAGGTCAGGCAGTTACAAAGACTTGAATTCAACCTCATTTCACATTAATTCACTGAGCAATTTTCTGTTGATTAGAGCTCTAACGGTGCTCTAAATGCTGCACAGCCATCAAGGCAGAAATTGGGTTTGGTTCAAAGGTTTAGTTCACATATAAAGCACATGTAGCTGTTTTACAAATGTACCTCTCTTTGTTTTCTTTTAATACATTTGATTTGACTTGGTTGTGATCAGAGAGCTAGACACCTAAAGATGCATTTTGAATGGAAAATTGCAAGAGTATGTCTATTATATACACAGAACCGCTGGTTTCTCTTTCATTGGAACACTCTAAGTTTATCATTCCCACATGCTTTGGTGGCACGGTGGTCCGGTTATAAGCACAAAGAATGATTTGCCTTCAAAGTATACAAAACTCGAAGCTCAAGCACAGGTTTGGCATTTCTGTGTCGCAATTTTCTCCTCATTAATCTGCCAACATCCTGTATGCTGGAAAGAGAAGCATGCCCAATTTTAGTATGTATGCAATACTTAATTTGTGTTATGTTGCTGTTTTAATATCTTAATGTGTTGGTTGATTGCTATGGTGCAGTTTAAACCACCTACCTGATACTGTGGACACAGGATCTCTGGGGGTGTGTTGAGATGGCTGGCAGTAGATCTTTTGGATGTTGTGGGCTGCAGAGTAGGCCCTTCTTGGACCGGGCTTGTTCCAGTGTGTTCCACATAGTTTGAGGCTGGGTCAACAATTCAATCTCTTTGTTGTTTTTTTGTGGTATTCCTGAGCAGTTTGCAGTGTGACAGGATGCATCATCGATGTGGGAGAGACAGCTTCCATTATGAAGTACCATTGTGGGGTGTGTTTAGTCTTCAGGAATAGTTACATGTTAAAGTAACATCTATTTGAATGCCAGAAGACCAAAGTTTCCCAGTGGAAACTTCAGAGTGAATGTTTCAAGCCTTCCTTTGAGCCTCACTTTCACATTGATTAATTTTGCCAGATTGTTTAAACGTTCTCAGATGAGGACCTACTGGTTGGGAGTGTGCACTGCAAGGGTATCCTCTCATTATTGATTCCACAAAAAATAATGTGGATTTAAAAACAAATCTAAAATGTAAAACCAACGAACCAGAAAGCAAGGGATCAGAGGCAGAAGGAACAGGTCTGTAGATCTTTACTGAAGAAGTTAAAGTCAAAAAGCATAGTTTGCGCTAACAAAGTACCATGCAACACCTCACATTCAGAAGATAAGAAGGCTGATCTGATGATGAAGAACAGGAAAAACTTTTTTAGAGTAATTTTTCTTAAGATATCTCTGGTGAAGCTGAGGAGTTCCACCTTCCTGAGAGACAGCTACACGGCATGTGGTTCACTGCTTGTGGTTTCCACAGCAGTCTTCACCAGTCTGTGTCCATTAGTGCACATATTGAAGTTGAACTCGCTATTGAGGACTCAGTAGTTACAATGGCTCAGTTTTCTGTGCAGATGATTTCACTACTTTGTTTTGATGGTGCACTCCTTTGATAGTACTTGAGTTAACAGTACAAATCCATCAGCAAGTATCATGACTTACCCTCTTTAAGACAACAACACATTTTTCTGTGCTTTTGGTGTTGTCGTCTAAACTTTTCCACTGGTTACTGTTGTCAAACTGTAGGCAACAAACATAATTCCTCATTAGATCTCCAAGTGGACTCTTCAGTACGTGTATCCCACCTATATCATGAAAGTTTAAGAGCAACTGTAAACACTGAATGTTTACAATTTCTACTGACCTACTGATTCTGCAGATGCTGCAGATAAAGAGAGACACTATGAACTATGAGCAGGTGCGCTTTCCTTGTGGCCCTTCATAGACCCAAAATACCCAGAACCATCAGCAGACATTGGGCTCCTATAAGCGTCATTGGTACCAAACCTTTGTTCAAACCATGTATTTAGTGAGACCAAATTGTTGGGGTTAACCCCTGAAAATCTGTCCCACTACATATTCACATACAGATATCCTTTTAATAGATACCATGTTTATAACTAAATTGCTCTCAGATGCAGCTTAGTCAGTTGCCAAGTTACTAGAAAAATTGTATGACTATTTGCGATGTACCTTTGTGTCTCTATATGCTTTATTACCTTCTGTTATGTGCCTTCATGATATTATTTATGTGAAGTTACACATTATTGGTTAAGGATGCAGGTTGTTTTCAGTATTAACTTTACCTTAGAAAACCCCGCCTAGAACAGCTGTGAATAAAAAATAAACTTTGTTGATTGTTGAGATCTGGATTTATACAACTCTCATCTCTTCAAGTATCCTCTAATCCCTTTATCGCACAGACTGTGCTTACTCCAGTCACAGGTGAGATAGTCTCCAGTTTCACTAAAGAAAATTTTGTTTTTCCTTTCTCTGGAGATGACATTAACAAAGTTTTCCCTTAGTTGGTGGAGCGAGAGTTCCAGCGCACCCTCTACAGAGGATTATCTCTTACTCAATGCAGCACTTATCTTTGAACTAAACCTGTGCATGCACACATGCACGCACACACTCCAGTGGGCCACCTGTTTTTCTCACACACACACACACACACACACACACACACACACACACACACACACACACCTGGCACCAAATTTCTTTCACAAACTTCAAACACCGGGCTTCATACGCTTGCACCGTCTGTGGAAAAGGCATGTTTTCAGCTCAGCCAGGGGTATTGTGGCAGGTATTAAGAGGTGGCCGAAGGGTTAATATCAGAGGCTGAATGAGGCAATCTGCAGCTTTTACATACCGCTGAGGAGAAGAGAGCGACTTGGCATCATTTCATGGGTCACTACATCTGCAGAAATTAGATTGGAAGCAGTATTCTGAGCGCTGTGGAATATCAAGGTGTGTGTGAGTTTGTGTGAGTGTGTTCAAGTCTAAAAGCTAGCTCAGCAGGGGACGACGTCTGCAAAAAGCACCAAGAGACTCAATCATCAGTAACAGCAAAAGCACTTCAATTTATCCAAATCCATCAAAATCAACCGAGACGTGTTGAGTCATCAAAGCAAATCCAAGTGAGAAATTCTGTTTCTTGCCTCTCGTTTGACTTATGAAGGTCATAAACTGACGTTAATTTCATTTATCTCTTGAATTGTGGGGATATAGTCTCTGCCACTGGACAGATGAAGAAGAACGACTCTAAGGACTCTCTTTGACCACATTTTTGTCATTTCGTTTAAAATACCCACTTGTTGCTTCTTGTAGTTTGTATTCTGATCAACAACACCGGGACACTGCATCAATACTGCTCTTTAATATAATGCTAAACCCCCTTAGCACATGATTATATTTCTCATTTTCACCTGAAAAAGCAACACATAATTCAAGTCAAGAACAGCCGCGAGGCCAAACCGAGCAGCATTAGGCTTTACTTTTATGAGACTGTTGTTTATAGTCAGATAAATCACCATGCCTGAGTGAGAGTTCAGCCGAATCCAAGCTGTGACTTCGAGAAAAACAGAGGAAATATAATAAGGGTCAGCACCAGCGTTATCAAACCTGTTAAAAATTTTCAATTTCAGCTAAAGCAAAGTTGATGTAAGAGAAGCCTGCTATGCCCTTTTTAATCACAGCAGTACTGGGTGGCCTCTCCATTGAAAGCTTGAATAACATGAGCTTGTGTTGTTTTCGTAGCAGACAGCAGCCTGGATACGCCGGTGATCTGCAGGGTTTACACACAGAGGCTGAAATTTGCAGGTATTTTGCACATAAAAGCATCGGACAAGTTTTGATTTGATCTAGGAAAACTAAATAGGATTCATTTTCTGCCATGTGTGTCAGTGCACAACGCAGAATAATTTGACAGAAATCCCTGCAGGATATTTTGAGGTATTTTAGTCTCAAACTACCCAAGAACCAGCCATCATCCCTGACAACAGATTAATGTTTGATCGCAGTACAAGAGGAAGAAACTGAACTCATTCTTCCTGTGCTTCTTTCAGTCTCACATACTTTGATTATTGTACTTGGCTGAACAACATGTGCAAAAGTCCAAAGAAAAGGAGTGCTTCTTATGTTGGAAGCACTTTTGGACGTACATGGAGCATCATTTTGTGACAAGAGGCCAAATGCATTTAAAGGAACCACCTTCTAATTTCTGAAACAGTTTTTGTTAGCATGTGGCTAAAAGGCAGTTGAACACTGAGCAGTTTGGTGCTGACCTTGTGGACAGCGGCAGCTAATCAATAGATGGCGTTAGGGCGTAAAAATACCCTGTAAAAATATTGCAAGAAAAAAAATTCATCACAAAAAATAGGAAATTGATTTAAAAAAGGTACAGTTTGCTCATACAATAGAACGTGTGGTTGCCCACCTGCGTCTACCAGAATCGGTCTAGTGGACAACTTCCACTGTTCATTAATGTATTTATAATATAATTATGTATCAACTTCTTCGTATGGAAGGCGGAGCTTCAACTGGAGCTTGGAATTCGCAATTTGGGGGTCATTCTGTGCTTCCTTGGCCATTTAGCTTGGATTACCTGCCTTTGTTTAAGAATTTGGTCGGACAATTCAGCATCATCCACACATCGTCATACCACAGGCAGTCTTGTCTTGAAGCAGAAGAACAGGCACTCGCTCCTTAGCTAGCTCTTTAATCAGAAAGTCATTGAAACATTTCCTTTCTTACTCTCTGCGCCAGTCACAGCGGTTATCCCTTTAAAAGTTTTTACAAGTTTAATGTGAGGCAGAAGTTGAGTCAGCGGCCTCCATCTGGTGTCTCGGGGCTAATTGGTTAGTAATTCATCACCGGTCGGCCATTTTCGATGGGATGTGAGATCCGAGCATCAGCAGCACTGAGCGTGCCTATTCAGAAGTATGAGATTAAAATCTGCTGCGTACGGGCCACAATATGGAGGAACATCAACAGTGACAGATGGGCAGATGATGGGGCTGATTGGAAGCTGGGCTGAAAATGACTGGGTGACAAGCTCGGAGCCAGCACCAGCGCTCGCGCGAGCCAAAAGCAGCTTCCTGCACAACCGTTTAACATAGCCAATGAAAACATCTCGCTAGTGAAGAGCCGTCGGTTTGATTCACAGACAGAGCTGCATCTCAGGCTCCACTTATCCTTATGAAAGAAAAGTAAAGCACGCTACATGATAGCACATAAATCTATTTCTACACTGAAGTGTAAGTCCCCGTGGATAATCAGCAGTAACTCTGACAGCTAATGGCTGTTTTACAAAATAATAAGTGAACTTTAAAGCATTGCCACGGCTGAAGAACATTTTCAGAACGCAGAAATCTATATGTATTTTGACACCATAGAAATAAATGTTTAGTGTTGGTGGGTGGCAGTACTTATCTTTGATGAGGACTTGCACCTCACAGCAAAAAGATGCAAAGTGAGGAGAGTCTTTGATTTGGGAGTTTGTTAAATACACGAACAAAAATAAACTGAAATCAGCTGATTTTAGTGCAAGGAAGAAAAAAATGTTTTTATATGGACCTGGAATGCAGATAACTGAAGACCTTTTGTCATGCAGTAGTAAGTAACTTTAATGTAATTACTGAATTTAGTAATGAGTTACATATTCTAATAAAAAATAAAAAATGTAGTTTAAATGGCAATGAATCTAATTTAAACAGTTGCATGTTATAGACTTGGCCTCAATGATTCTTAGTTTAGATTTAAAAGCACTTAATGAAATGAATGCAGTCATTTTCCAGTCAGATATATTTAACTCAAATGCAGCTGACATAACATGATGAAGGGCTGTAAATGACTTTTAGAGACAAACAGGAATTTGAACCACACAGACATGACATTACTGACAGCACTTTTTTTCATAAGCATTAGAGCAATGCACTGGAACAACTAACGGTTACAAATATTTATAATACAACATCATGAAGTGTGGCAGTGATTTTTACAGTCATAATAACTGTAATAATATTAATAATGATGGTAACAATGATGATGTTTGCAGCTCTGCCTTGTAGAATTATATTGAAAATAAATAAATGTAAAATAGTTTTCTTCAAAGTTCAATTAAAAATACGTTCATTGTAATTAAGCCCTGAAATATGCTAACAAAAGGTCAAATATGCCTTTTAAAAACAGCCAGTTTTTCATTATGTTATTCTCTAAACAGCTCAGCTGACGGTAAAAATGTAATATTTAAAGTTTCAGGGTTACGGGGGGAAAATGAAATTAAAGGTGGTAAAAACACAGAGAAACAGATGGTCTCCGGTCTAAACTGTAACAGCTGAATTACAGTAAAAAACAAAGAAAGAAGAGGAGAAAAAACTATGTATTAAAGTCTTTTCTGTAAATTAACAGTAATTTGTTTGTTGTGGGATGAAGTCCAGGAAATGGGCTGCCTGTATCTTGTGATGTAATTTCTTTTTTAAATTAAAAGCCAGAAAGAGTCTTTTTAAAAATTGACTACAGCAGCATTTGTTTGTACCTGCACTGGCGGAGGTGCTGACTTTACGTTGTTTTCTCTGAATACGTCTCAGGATGTTCATCATCACAATTACGATTAAAATCTTGACAAACTTCCACTCCAATAACAGGACTGATTCAGAGGTGGTTTATATAATATATACACATATGATCATGAAAAAAACCTTCTGTGGTCAGGCTCACTTAAGATCAGATTGAGGTGTTGGTTACTCGTGATTTAAGTTTGTCAGACAGACAAACAGCTGTGGCAGAGAGTGTTGCTTAAAAAAGTTCTTTTTTAGCTTCCTTATCGTCATCTCTCCTCATGAGATGGGGATTTTGTTCCCATTTAACCACAAACCCTGTCAGTGTCAGCGCAGAGAGATCATCTGTCTCTCGGTGAAGTGAATCATGAGAGTGTCCTTCTGACCGCAGGCCTCCACAAAACTTCCTGTATGTATACACCCTGATCGTTTATGGGAAACACTTCATGCAGAATCAGCAAGAAATTTCCTCCCATAAACTCATGACTGCAAAGGAGGCAAACAGATCAGGGAATAATCACATCATTAGGTTAAAAACGACCCGTCATATACGGCATGATTACTTAAACCACACCAGACATGTAACACATACTGAAAAGGTGCAGTCATAACAGAAACAGTTTTTATAATAATCCCAGGCAGCACAGAGCAACACAGGTAAATTCTCCTGCTCTAAGAGCGTCTTTGAGCTTACCGCCGCTCTAACATAAATCCAGCTTTATTATTTACCACCGAGGCAGTGCAGTCTCTCACACTCTCAAATGCTTTTAATTCCTTCATTTCCTGGGTAGGGATGGGTATCGTTTAGGTTTTATCCGATACCAGTACCAAACCGGTACTTTTGAAACGGTGCCGGTGCTTAAACGGTGCTCGAACCGGTGCTCGAACCGGTGCTTAAAGAATGGAGAACACAAAATTGGTCCAAAAACCTCTCATGTTCAGCTGTTTTTTTTGTAAAAAGATATCAATGTTAGCCTTTTCTGCAGCTATAGGGCATATATGGTATCACTCTTGGCTGGAAGCAGTGCTTAAACAATGGAAAAAACACAAACTTTGTCCAAAAACCTCTCATGTTTAGCTGTTTTCCACTTTTTCTTTGGTCATTTTAGCCTTTTTGGCAAGGGTGAAGGGAGTATCTGCCATCAAACAAGAAGACAGCCGCATGTAACTATGATGATGTTTGCTAGTTCACCTTACATGCATTAATGTAATAACGTGGTTAGCCTACTCAACGTAAATTACACACGAACAACATTAAGCTACTCACGCAGAGAAGAACGGCTGCTGCTGCCATCATCATCCGTCATCATTTCTGCTACACTGGCAGGGCTAGGGGCCAGGATTCTACTCTTCAGGTTTTTGGGGGATGTTGCTGACTCCGGGTCCGATAACAGGCACCACACCCGCAGTAGATGTGCTCTGTGTGAGCTCTTGCAACAAGCTATCAAATACGGCGCATTTCTCGGCTTTTAGAAAAACGCTATGCGTCTCCAGGTGTTTCATCAGATTCAAGGTGTTACCTCCTTTGCACAATATCACAGTATCACCTTAAAGCACTTGTTGCAGGCTGCTGAGTTTGCATATTTTGCTGTGAAGTACAGCCAGACTTTTGACTGCTTCGCCTTGGGCATTTTTAATCTGTAGCTCTGCTCTAAAAGAACGTACGTACCTGGGCCCGCCTACTATCCTCGGAAACGTAAAATGATTGGCTAGAATCTAAAGTGTATCACAGCTCAGGAAATAAAGCACCGAAATGTGCGCTGCTTTTCGATCTGGTTACTACCGTTTATGTCAGAACCAGTGCCATCATGGCACGGGATACCGGTACCCATCCCTATTCCTGGGAGGCTTTTGATGCGAAGGAGCTGCAGAAAGTGTTTTACTGACAGCTTCTAATCAGCGATAAAGATGGAAAAAGCCAAAGTGCTGGAATTAATCAATGACTTCAAACTCTTTAATTTATTTTTTAAGATAATTTGATCAGCTGCCAGCTTCTATTGGAGGAAATGAAAACACGGAGAGTCGTGTGTCATTAACGTGACTCGTTGTTTTGGCCTGCTGTTCGTGAAGTGATTGGCTCATTTGAACCAAAATGGACACCTGAAAGCTAAAACAAGTTGAATCTTTGGATTTGCATTTTTTTAAATGGATAAAAACTTCATGTCAACCATCATCACTGGTAAGGAGAGCCAGCTCACAGCTGTGACTCAGACCAAACACCGTCCCAGCCTAAAGACAGTGCACTTACAGGACCGTGCACCATGAATTCTTCAGAACTGCGAGGACAGACTTCTGTTGTAACACCGAGATGTTTCTCAACGTACACTGAAAATGATGAGCTTGCATACCATTGTAACCTCCTGAGGTTTGTCATTGTCAGTAATGACCCCAACCCTAACCCTAAATCCCAAATCTTTAGAACCAGTGAACAAAGACAGAACAAAGTAATTGTATAAAACTATACACAACTATTCATTTGTTCCCAAAAAACCTGTTTTGCCTTTCTCAAAATTATAGTGTTAGACTTTAGCACCTATGATGACTTAAACCTCAGAGAGTGAAAAGTATGTCAGGTGGCGATTGTGTTGGTGCAGTCAAAACAACTTTTAAGAGTCACAGTTTGTCACCGTGGAGGAGTCTCCGTTCAGACTTCCAGAGAAGCTCCACCTGCTGTCTCTGTCCAAACATTTCCTGCTACATTAAAGCAATAATGTACCTCAATTTCTTATATACAGCAATGGCACAAGTATATTTCTATTTTTATTTATTTAAATTGTACTTTTTGGGAAACTGATTCTCCAGTGCATTGTTGTTCAGACACTGAGGTGGGGACAGCACGGCGACGCAAGGGTTAGCCCTGTCACCTAACATCGAGAACATTATGGGCTGGAAGGTCCTTCGAAGGTCCTGTGGTGTTTGCGTGTTCTCACTCTGCAACTCTGAAATGGATAAGTGGAAAAAATGGATGGATGGAAACTGAGTTGGGTATTTTCCTCAGAAACTTAGAAATACTATCCCGCCCCCCTCGTTTTTATTAAAGTTTCCCTTCATTAACAGGCAGTGAAGTGGACAGCTGTCTCCGGAGCAACCATCCATCTATCATCATCCTCCACACATCTTCATCAACTACAGTACTGCCTGGGAACCATGTAGGATCCTCAGTGTGTGTCACTAAAGGATAAAAGAACAAATAGATCATTTGTGCTTCTGTCTTTCTTTTGCCTACAAGTTATACTCGTCTCTCTACAGTGAGTCTTTCCCTCTGCAAAGATAAAGGCAGCCTTTTCCTCCTCCTACTAACTCCAAACAGATGTGGTTGAAAGAAAAAGAAAGTGTAACCAAGTCACTCGGTGTAAATTATCGAATATTTTATGTACCTCAGCAGATATGATCTCTTTGTTTTAGTGTAAATTAGGAGGTGATTTGCTGTCAGTTTTAACACAACAGGAACTTCATGTTCATCTGCTGTTTTGAGAAATTCAAATGACTGTCCCGCAACATCGTCTCGCTGCAGTTCATCAAATAGTCACAAAAATAGTCTGGACATTTGCATTCATGGTTCCAGTTTAATGGAAAAAAAAATGTATCCAAAATGATCTTGTTAAAATATTTAAATGGAACTTGTTGGCAGAACATTAACATTTTTATAAACTGACATATGGACCTTTACATGACAGCATTTATTTTGCGAGCATAATCCAAACTCTCCAGTCCTGATAAAGTCAATCCCCCCAAAAATAAGAGCACTACCTATTGTATATAAAAAGCTGCATTTATCCACCTTGCACCTTCGACAGCACTCTGTTCATTGTGTAACCTCTGATCGGGACAATACGCTGGTCTCTGCAACCTGTAATCGAAATATTCACCCGTGATTGTGCGAAGTGGCACGATTCCATTCAGCTGCACAATCACCGTGCTGCAGGAATAATCAGCCGGAGCGTTTAATCAGACGTCATTGTGCTGCTCTCTATTGTCCGAGCCGTTTCTGCCAGGGAGGTAAATGACCATCAAACCAGGGAGGAAATCTGTCATTAAGTGTCACAGAAGAAAAGCTCAGGTGGAAGCGCCATCGTTACGTAGCGTTTGATCACAATGTGACCGCATAATGAAAATGCTAATGGGGTCCCGGTCCCAGCGATTCGCTTTAATTTTTCTTCTTTTGACACAGCCTCGGGAACTTTAGTCCATTTGAGTTTCCCTGCCACATGCAGGTCATCAGAAACTTCTCGACTCACAGGTGCAATCTGAACTTTTGTGCGAAGGAAAGTTATAGTGAATGAATTATGAAAATCGTGGCGTAAAAGCAGAAAGGCGAGAAACCCTTGAAAGTGTATCGAGCTGAGCATGAATAAGTCATTCCGGGTTCAACTTTGTCCCATTTGAAAGTTTTTCCAAGTGCATAGTGTGCCTGTGACTGTTTTAAATCCTGGGATTTGTATATATAGTATAGTTTCCAGATCAACTGGGAAACACACTCCAAACATAGTGGTCCAGTTGTGCCGCTGACGGCTTTCTGCAATCTGTCCTTTTTATCACGATTTAAAGCCTGTGATCCACATTGCTTATTGTCCTAACTCCATTCATTTCCTCAGCTCATCAGTAAGTCTTTTATTCTGTCCCTTTACATGTATTTAAGAAGCCTTTTAGCTCGAGTGCCTCGCTTATTCAACAGTATTGATTTCATCTCCATACGGCGGCCTTATGAACTGACAAATCCCAGGCGTGCCTGTTCCAGCGGGCCAGTAAGAGTCAGCGGGACACGACAAACTCTGGTTTGTCTGTAGCTGCTCTGTCAGCCTGTGTTTGGTCTCCGAGGGCCCACGGTTCATGGCTAAGACGCCAAAGCTTGTCTTTAACGTAAAGGCGGTGGTTAGCAGGGAGAATGCTTGTTGAGCCTGCTTTGTGTTGTGTCCCCGAGATAACGTGCTCTGACAACCTAACACAAACCAGCTGCCACCCCTGCAAGGGAACACAGACACCGTCTCTGCTGCTCTCTTTCGCTTTTTCCTATTCCTACCTTTCACATTATGCCCTCTTTCTTAAAATACAGGATTTGTTGTTCATAGCCTGGGAGATAAATTCTGTTCTGTGGTTTGTCTTTAGATTTACTGTACACATGGGATCCTCTGTGGCCGCACAGCTGCACGCTTAACTCAGCCACGCAGTGCACTTCATCCATCCGTGGTGAGCAGGAGCGCTAAAACTGCAAAGCGAAATGCAAGCCACGGAGGGTGAAGCCCGAGGCCTGCTGTGGACAGCTCTGCTCAACGGTGATACTGAGTGGGACAATGTTTACGGTCCAAAGAGGAAGAGGGTCTTAGCTCAGGAAGCGAACAGGCCGGCTGGACACAAACTGTAGCAGAATGGTGTTTCCTTTGTTTGAGTCGGCTCTGTCGGTATCCGAGGCCAACGAGGGAGGGAGCAGCAGCGGTGGAGTAATGAGAGCAACTTGCTTCCTCTTAATTATCCAATAAAGTCTGCTTTTTGCCTCAGCGCGCCCACCCATCCAGTTCAAGAGCACTTACACACACCTTATTCCTGCATCTTTTTGTCTCTGTTGCCACCTCTGTTTCTCACTTACACACGAACACACACACATATACACACAAATACAAACAATCTGGACTTTTCTGCGCCTGTGAGGTGTAAATGGCGGGTAATGGTGTGTGTCAGACCTGCGTAACAGCTCATTAGGCTCGTTCAGTGACTTAATCTGATCTAACGTCTCTCTTCCTCACTTTAAAAACCCCACCAGCCGTCTCCTGGCTCAGACTTAGCAGAGAGCGGGAGCTGAGAGGAGGAGGGGAGTACGGGGAGGTGCATCCCAGATCATCCAGCAGCGCCGTGCACCCGCCTTGACACCTTCCCCGGCCCAAACCGCTTCCATGTGTCCCATCCGAGGGGTGGAATTGCTCCACTCTGTGAGACGTTGGCGGGTTGCATCCTGTGCAGCATCAGCTTCTTCTTCGGGGGGGGTGGTCACGATGACATGACATGCAGCCTGTCAGGATAATTGGAGAGTTTAAAAACGCAGGGATGACTCACACAGCAGCGCCTGTTGGATTCTGATTCCTGCACACAAACACATGCGGCGCTCCCACCACAAGCGTGGTGGGAGCGCCGCCTATACGGCGTGGACGTATAGGCTGAGAATCAAACAGTGAGACGAGCCTTTGAGGGTTAAGTGCTTTCAGACGGACGGATTAGGTTTCAGTGCAGCCGATGTATATTTTTTAAGGGGGCCGAGCGCTGGACGCGCCGGTGCTGCGAAATGTCTCGGAATGCGTTCCTAAGAAAATACAAAGGCGTAATTATCTTTATTACAGGTGGGTCCATTTATTTGTAGAAAGAGAGCAGACGAGGGGAGAAAGATATGCTGACGGACAAATAATAACAGAGTGGGATAACTTAAATACTTCACCATAGTTATTACATAAATTAAAAATAATTAACATTATACAACACAGCCAAGCAGGCTTAGTTACCCCAAAAAGGGTAAATGGAGGTTCAGCTCTGGTTTAACTTCTTCACATCCACCAGATCACTGGCGACACATGTGGGGTCCGGAATTTTCAGCTGTCTCGATGATGCCCCCTACGCATCCATCGATGGCTGGATTCTGGGTTGTGAAAAGATCGAAGCTCCAAGAAGAGTTTTATTTCTTGAGCCTCCATCAGGCGAGCTTTGACCTTTTCTCAACTTCACAGTAAAGAATATGGTAAATTACAGGGTCAGGCATAGGTGTTAAATGGGACCTTAATGTGACGATTAAGCATTAAGATCCTACAGTTGAGGATGAAATTCAGGGTCAGGGTTAAACATTGAGCTCCTGTTTGAGCTTCATGCCAAACAGGCAAATTCTCAGAAACTAGAGGTTATGACCTTTCAAATAAAGACTCAGTCATTCGTTTTGGTCTTACAGATTTTTTCATTTTGGATTTACCAAAAAGTGAAAGTTTTTTTTCTTACAAAAGGTTAGATATTAACCTTAAACCTAGATTAGTTCATCAGTGACGTGGTGATTTTTTTTTATCCAACAGAGTGAGAAAGAGTAGGCTGAAGATGAGCAAAAGAAAAAGACTAATTTAGTAGTTCAAAAGCTCCGAAAAATAAAATAAATTGAGGCAGTAACTCTAGCTTTGGTAATAGTCCTTTCATTCCACTGATTTACTTTATTAGCATTAGAGTATGTTGGTTTGTAGTAACAGTGTTATGATGCCTCACCTGTAGGCAATCAAACTGGCAGTAGTTTGAAAACAAAGCTTTAGCAGTCGTGTCAGAGCCGGTCTGTTGGTCCTGTTGTGCATAAATTGGCTGCAGATCAGCAGGGTGCGCAGTAGTGGGAGCTCCACGGGTGTTCCTCAATGAATAGTAAGCAAATGAATCTCACCTACTAAAATGATTTACACATTACTTCTACACAAAAGAAATCCCACGTTATATTTTCATTTTCATACCTGTGTTTATTTTTTTATTTTTTTTTGCCAGATTTGTAACTGTTTATTTTGGGTACAATGCTTTACACTTGTGCCATATTTGACTATTTCTTTTTTTTTTCCAACTTTAATTTTTTTTTTTTTATTAATTTAGGTAACATTAAAAGAAAAAACACAAAAAAAACACAGTAAAGAAAATTACAAACCAAAAAACATACAAACACGCTGGAGTTTACATTTCTTTTCCATCTATCCCATGCACATTTCTTGTTGTGTTGTTTTCTTGGTGCCACTTCAGAATGCTTTCCACTTCCTCCATTGTCCATCGTATTTACATCCCATCAGTCTGATATTGAATGTTATTTTTTCCATCTCTGAGATACCCTCTACAATACTAATCCAATCTCGTTGAGTGGGAGGGTCTGGATGTAACCACTTCTTTGTAATTGCTTTTTTAGTTGCAGCTAGAATAATTTTTACCAAATATAAGTCCTCCTTTTGTATCTGTTCCTTTATGTTTCCAAGATACATCACCTCGCAGGTGTTTGGGAGTGCATATCCCAGAATATTATCCATGGTCATTTTAAGGTCTTCCCAATACTTTTTTAATTTTTATGCACTTCCAGAATACATGTGAATGGTCTGCTTCTGTTTCTCCACACAGTCTCCAACATTCCTGTGGACTTGAGATCTGTTTACTTTTAATGTTGGGTGTAATGAAAAAACGTGTCAAATTTTTCCAGCAAAATTCCCTCCACAACAGCGAATTTGTTGTGCTGTGTTGTATTTCACACATACTGACCCATTCCTTCTCTGTTATAGTTATGGCCAGTTCAGCTTCCCATTTATTTTTGAGGTAAAAGGTTGTGTCCTGTCTCTCCTCTTCCAATGATCTATAGAAAGTAGAAATTGCTTTGAATTGTTTATGTTCATAGCAATTTTTTATTATTCCGATAACACCCAATGGTTTTTCGAGCCAGTCAGATTTTATTTGCTTCACGTAATAATCCCTTACTAGCAGATATCTAAAAAAAAAATCACTATTTTCCAATTTGTATTTATTTTTTAATTGTTGGAAACTCATTACTGTTCCATTTTTCATTAGAGTACAAACTGCTGTAATCCCTTTTAACTCCCACCTTTTGAATGTATGGTCCAATTGTCCTGGCTTAAATTTTTTTATCATGTCTAAACCATCTCAGCAGTGTGTTTAGTTTTCTCTAACTTGCTGATTAGTTATGGGTTTATGAGAGGCAACGTTTCTGTAATTCTTTGGTTTTCTTTGTGTTGTACCAAAAATCTGCGACACATTTCCAATCGTTTTATTCTGATCGTTCTATTATGATAAAAAATAACATTAAATTGTATTTTGAGAAAGTTTAGCTTTCATTGTGTCACGAGAGGATGAGTGTGTCGCTATTTCCACAAATTTTGTGCCATCGACAACACCAGAAGAAACAACCTTATATGTTCAACGGTTGGAGAGCGCCACACACTGAGTCAGTCAGTTTGGGTCAGGTTGCCATGGTTATATGCTTTCTGTTTGCGATTAATGGTAATTACCTGTGATTAATCAGCAAAAATTGATAATGTGTTGCCGTCTACATGCACAGAAATTAAAATTAATGACTTGGATTCAGACTCCAGGCAGAAACTTCTAGATTTGAAACAGAAATTCCTCCAAAAGTAGCCACGCCATTACTCGAAGGCTGTGAGTAACACGGGCACTCAGCAACCAGAATATAACCAGAATACAGCCATTTGGCAACCAGTTGAGTTGATTTTCCTCCTGAAAAGAGACACATCCCAAATGAGTTTGAGAAGGTGATTATTTGTAAACCTTTGCCAGTCTGTCTGAAGGTGACTGTAGTCATTCTGTTCAAAAATAGGTGACCTGTTTAACTGACTTCCAATCGCCAGTGATAATCCAGAGGTTCATGCTACTCTCAACAGAATACTACGCTAGGTGAAGGTCCCTCGATGGGTGGATATCAAGAACATTTAATCCCCAAAGCGACATCTATGAAAACCTTCCCAGAGGTCCCATATGTTTCAAAGTGTAATCAAACGGATCCTCGGGGTGTGTATACGGGAGGTAGACGGTGTTACCTCGTACCATCCCTGCTTCACTCTCCAAGTATTTTCATACACCACATTTTCTACATAACTGTCTCACCAGTTATTATCTGAGCTGGCCAACTGTTTATTTTCTAGCTCAGTTTCTTTGTGTGGGCGTATGCACGGTAAATGGGGTTAATACAATTCTGCAAGCAATGATGTGGTGACTCAATACAATAGCTTGGCAGAGCAGTTTGTGTGTGTTTGATGGCGGTCGGTGAATTGTTTCAGGGGCATTTGGATGGTGGAATAATTGCTTCCAGAGATCCCTGTGGAGTAATTGCTCTTCCTCCACCCAAAATCTTTACCTCCTGAGAATCTGCTGCCCACTACCACTTTACAGAGATTCTTGGTCCAGAGCGACCGGCCAAATTATTTTCTCCCAGAAAGAGCGAGAGAGAGAGGTGGAGGAGCAGAAGCAGCGGTTAGGGTGGAGAGGCTGATTGCTTGCACACACTTCAGAGTGGGTTTGATTTTCTCCACTGTGTACTGCGTGGCTGTGTGGGTTTGTAAGTGTCCACCTGCAAAGCGAAGGAGTGCGTATTCTCACAGTTCGGATTAATTAACGAGCAAGAAAAATCCACTCAGAGTGATTGTGAGGAAATTGTCCTCAGCTGCACATTCAGACACATGCTGCCCCTCATCCAGAAATCAGCCAGGGGTGAGATTTACATTCCAGACATCCACTTCAGACCACGTCCAAACGATCTGAAAACTCTCTGGGAATGGACCTGCGGCCGCTCGCACGTGCACCCGCGGCTGAAGGGCTTCCTGTGGTTTTAAAATGACTACCTCCCAGGAATATGTTTCACTCTTTTCCTGGGAAACTCTGTGTTTCTCACATGATAGCAGCCTGATTTTTGGGAAAAAAAGATAATGCAGATAATGTGTGTTTATTCTCACGTCATAATATTTTTTCTTTTCTTAATCCTTCCTAATTATATGGTAATATTTTTGGTAGAACAACACCCTTTGCTGTAAAACTGCTAACATCTTTGAGGTGAGAATGAAAAACAATCCAACCACAGAGCTGTTTGATGTTTTTCAGCACATCCTGTTGTAGTAGAAGGACAATCTGTTGTAGTCTAGCTGGAAGTTTCTTGTTTTTAACACTCACTCGTTGCATTAGTTCAGTCTTCACCTGTCGAGTGCTACTCTCCACTTTGATTTCGTGATCAAGCCTCTACCAAATTTTATCATCTGCTTAAAAAGCTAATGACTCAGTCAGGCTGGAGTAAAACACGATGGCAGCCTCCTTACAAAATTCACACTTTATTTTTCACACGAGCGACATCCTCAACATCAACATCGCCACTTTCTATTGCAGTGTGATTGCACAGGTCACCTGGTGGGAGGCAACCTGTAGTGGATACGGTACTTCCAAACTGAATGAAAACAGCACGACAGGGGGGGAAAATTAAAAATGGGGACGCAAGCTAGCAACTCACAATCACGGTGGATAGGAGACCTGCTATACGGCAAAGCAAAGAAGCGAGTATCCAGGAAACTGTTCTGTTTTTGACAAAAATAATAATAATATTTATTCCTTTTCTATACAAAAAGTGCTTTTCCTTGTAAAAGCGCGCTCGGCTCTGCTTCACTATTGTTCAACACAGGAGCCTGGTACTGCCAGGAGGTGCTGAAAGGAGGAAAAAGAGGAGATCACCAGGAAATCAGACAGATAGAGGTGTGTTTTTTTTCAGTAAGGTACACCCTATCCATTTTGAAATATTCTGTGCTCATGTATGGACACACTCCTGTATGATATGTCTAATTATTAAAAAAAAATCTTTGTCTGATCCTAAAAACAAGCTGCCTAGGGCCCATCAAATACTCGATGATCTGGGCATGCCAACCATTATTTTCCCAAATGTGACTGTCGAACTGAAAGCACGTTTTTCTTAAAAAAAATAAAAAAATAAATAATATGCCATCCTCTAGTGGACATTAGAGGAACTGCAGTCGGCCTTGGCAGTTTGGATGTGCGCCATCTACGCCGCTTGGGCACTTTTGAGTCCAAGTATAGATAACAGACACAGCTGCTTCATTTCTGCAAAAGACCAAAAATAAAAGAAGTTAGATGAAGCGAAGGCCGTAAAGAGAGACAAAGGAATGTCGACTCGAGCCAGTACGCATAAAAACAAAGAGAAAAAATAGAGTGAAAGAAGTGAAAAGAGAGAAGAAGAATGCAGCTCAGAGATTTTGATGGGCTGTCTCTGTGGGCATACAGCTGCTAGTTCAGCTGTTGGATGAATTAGGGAGGAAGGTCTGAAAATCATTAGCACTTTTTGAGGGCGGGTAGGCTGAGGCAATAAATATAAAGAAGTGGTTTCAGCTAACAGGCACATCTCAGTCTCAGGCAGCTGAAAGTGATATTGCTATATTTAAGACAACAATGCATAGTGAAATAAGTGTTGCTTAAAGAGGTGGTCTCTGAGCATGCTGGAGCAATTTTCTGGGTGGAGGAGTAAATCTGTGTTTTTAGTTAGTTTGTTTTTGGGGGAAGGTGGCGGTGTGGGCGCGTACATCCTGTTATCTGGTAATCGTTGCATGTGCATACACTTAAGGCGGCTCCGGTTGTTTGTTTTTTTTTATATTCCTGATGTTCAGCGTGGAAAGGCGTTTCAGCCCGTGGTGAAGAGAACCTACAGAGAATCTTCAGTGATGATTACAGAGAGTTATATGGCAACTTTTAGTGGGCTTATTAGGCCATTACAGACATGCAGGTTATTTGTTCCTTCCAATAAAGTTCCCAGAGTTTCTATCCAAATGCCGAATGCTAGGTTCCAACCACTTAACTGTAATACGCTTTAAAACGGCCCCTAAATGGTGCTTACTGAGCACTCAGTGTGCTCGCATACGAGCCACATCCACCCATTCACACACATTCATGCAGAACTTTTTTCTGTCACGCACGCACTCATGGGGATGCATCAGGAGCATTTTGTTGTCCAGTACAGCCACAGCCCGTCCTAACAGGATTTTTAAGGATACGTAGATTTATTGGCTGATACTTGCATTCGTGTTACTGGCAGTCAGTGGCTAAATATTGTGATGCTTATGGCTGCAAGACTTTGTCCAGGCATCCATCAGGTCAGCATTCCAGATTCCAGAATATATTGCACATAGGTAAAAGTTATTGCACAGATTTGAAAACTATTTCTGAGCAACGTTCGGTGTTTTGGTGGCTTTCAAATAAAAACTGTTCAAGATTTATCGTCTGATGGTGAGGTTTACCTCTTTATATCAACTGATCAGAGGTTTATAAATCCACCTCTTCATGTAGATTTTTCAGCTTTTGAAGCATCCACCCATCATTTTCTACCACTTATTGGGTTTGGGTTCTGGAGCAAAGAGACTTCATCTCCCCAGCCATCTCAGCAAAGTCTTTCTAGTGTTTCCTGGGTTCACCCCAGGTCTTCTTCCCAGTTGAGCATGCCAGAAAAACCTCATGTAGGAGGGTCCAGGAGGCGTCTCATTCATTATCCTTTATTTATCCAGGCAAATTGACTCATCTCTCTGAGGAGCTTACCTGGAGCCACACAACTTCCTTCCTGGTTAAGAAGGCACACCACCACCTCTGTTTTTTCTCAGGGTTGGGGTTATACTAGAGAAGTGTGGTGGAGAGCGTCCTGTGCTCTTGCATCTCTGTGTGTCATGGCAGCTGCTCTCTGGAAGAGAAGAAGGCTCTGCTGATGGTGGTGAAAGCTGCACCTTCTCCACCACCACCATGGGACATCCACACCAGCAGATGCAGGAACCGGGCCCTACTCAGCCAGGACATACACTGTTTCTCGCCCTCGAGCAGGAGTCTGCACAGCATCAAGAGCAGAACCACCAAACGGAGGAACAGCTTCTTCCTGAAGACTGTTGAACTCTGGTGGTGCTCTCTCAGCCACAAATAAGTTTTGTGCTATCAAAGGCGCATAAGGATAGGATATAAATGAGAATCCTTGAAACAAGACTCAGAGATACTTGAACTCCTCCACATGAGGCAGCAGCTCATTCCCATCCTGGCCACCTTTTCCTGGCCTCAGATTTGGAGAAGCAGCTTCACCTTTGCAAGCAGCCAAAGCCGAACAAAGTGAATAACAGAATTTATGAGTTTATTAAGAGTTAGTGTCAAAGATCACTCCCAGCTTCCTTATAAATCCTTAAAAGATGACACATCCTCCCCCAGAGTTAGGCTGAAGGATGATAATAATCTTTATTTATAAAATATTTACACGAGATTTTCTGAGTGTGCTTAAATTTCAGGCTGACCCGCAGACGTGAGCGTGGGGTCCATGTGTGATACCGATCTCAGTAATTAGACAGGGCAACAGGGGGTTTGACAAAAATAAACAGGCCGGCTCGATTTATTGTTTCCATTATGTGAGTGCTGCAGTGTATCAATCTTCAAGCGAAGGGTGGGACGGCCTCACACGACCGCCGGCATCAGACTTCATTCAGTGTATTGAGTAAATCTAATGGTGCTAATTTGCATTCATAACCCACTTCTTCTTACACTGAGCTAGCCTGTGACTTGCTGCGGTCACAGTATAAATGCTGCTTTTCCAGGAATTGATTGAAACACAACTCTTAGTAAATTTCACCATTTGCTGGTTCCTCACTGGTGTTTGCCCAGAATTTGAAAAAGAAAATGGTACAAACAGATAAATTTAGGACATTTAACAGTGTTACACTTTCAAAAACAGCTCAATCACAGAAACTAGCACACACGCACAGAAGAGTCAGTGTTTATGAGGTCACAGAGAGAAAACAAACACTTTTCATATCGCAAAATAGTTTTTTTCTGCAGGTACAGCCGAGTCTTTGTGCCTAAATGGAGAAACACGAGCTAAGCAGACTTAATTTGAACATGATCAGATGCATCAGGTGATGTTGCCGCTGCTGTAGAGCTGATTATTTCATTCCCTTTTACATCTTTTCCAACCTGTTTACGTCTGTTTGTATATTCTTCTGAAGGTTGGTCCCCTCGCTCTGCGGGACACTGAAGTTACATTTACAGTCGGTAAAGTTACCAAGCGTGGGACTTTCTCATTTTTGAGGTGCTCACTTCACCTGCGAGGAAGCCCTAGCGTATGAACTGCCTCTGCACCTCTGACCGCGCAGAGGTCACAGACGAGTTTATTCTTGTGTTTAATCTCGTGTTGATAGAGACCGCCCACAGCTGCTGACAGCTCTGTTCTTCACGGTCGCTGCGAGTGAATTATTTAGTGTTAATCCCACTATCTGTGTTCTAATCTGTCAAAATGACGGACAGCTTTCTGAATTTTCAGTTTCTGTCAGTGAAGGAAAATATTCACATAACACAACCACAGTACAATCTCTACCGTTGACGAGGGACTGTTTCGGATCTTTTGGAAAACCCTGTTGGAAAACCTTAAAGGGAGATCAAAAACTATAAAAGAAAAAGCTGTTAGTTCCTTGGGCTGGTTTGGTTTGTTATTTCTTTCCTACACAGTCATGCGTAGGTGTAGATTCGCAAGGGGGGACAAACTGGTCTGTTTTACTCCCAAAATATGAATTATAAATTCATATCAATGTATCCTCTGTAGTCGTGCTTTCCTTTACATACATCCTCAGTTATCAGCCTCTCCTTTCTTACTCATTCTTTATCTCATCTTCATGCCATGCCGCCTGCATTTCTGTCTCTGTTGCCATGTTACCCATCATGTTTTTGCTTTACTTTTACTTCCTGTTTTTGTTTCCTCCCATTGTGATTGTGATTGTTTCCGCCTGTGCCCTCTTTGTGTTTCTCTTCCTCCTCTTTATCTTTCTGGACTTCATTTTTTTGCAGACCATTACAAAAGCTCACTTTTTGTCATTCATTTGCCTCACACGATGCACATGTGCACACAGCGAGTTATTTCTTCAAACAAAAGGCTCATTTATAGGCAGGCCTGACAAGTCTTCAGTCTTTTACGCTCAGTCTGGAACCAGGCAAACATAAAAGAAGACAGATGAGTAAATCATTTGTGTTCTCCCAGCAGGGATCATTTTAAATTAGAAAAGCTGAGAATATTTATCTGAAAGAATGCCAAAGACTCAGTGCATTCTCATCCTGTATTGAACCGTTACCTTGTGCCTGTTTCTTTACACAAAGAGGATATTTGGACCGTAAAAATCGATGGAGAATGCACAGACAGAATATGGGAAATTATGTCTGATGCTCAAGTTTGTCTCATTTCACCAGCAAAAATAAATGCATCTCAAATTGTTTGCACACTCATATTTTATTGCATTTGTTGGCTTTAACTTTTAAAACTTAATGTGCCGTCAAGGAGGCCAAATTGATTCTCTTCCGCCGTTTGTTTTATTAACAACTGGCATTACAAAATGTTTGATGAGTAAACATCTCAGGATTAGAGTGGCCATAGCTGATGAACAATTAAAAGCAATTAAGTCATAATTGAGAATGAATGTTAAATCAAAACTCCTCTGGAAAACTATCATCTTCAGACCTCCGGGCTGAGGAATATTCATTTCAGCCCACTTAAAAAAAATCTGTTAATTGGATGAGCTGCATGCTTAAAAATGAAGAGATGATGAAACATGAGGCCAAACATTTTAAAGGAGCTGGAGCAAGGAAGCAGGTGAGGTTTTAAATTCTAACACAGCCTGAGGTGAACACGATAATCTGATTATATTGTGCGAATGCAGATGCCGGCTGCTGCATGTTTTATTAATAGTTTGCACTCCAGCACAACAAGATGTGAGCTCAAAGGACGGCTTGTTTACACTCTTATGAAAATACATATTAAATGCAGCTCTGCAGGCACATCGAAAGCCTGTAGGTCCAGAATCCCTGCTCTCCTTCTGCTTGGGACGATCGTTGACTTTGTGGTGCGGGTGGATCATCTCCGACGTTCTCTTGGCTCAACTTTGGTCTGTTTTTCTTTTGTATGGTGACGTTTATCTCTGCCTATCAGGAACCCTCAACAAGAACTGTTACTAAGAACAACTTTAACATCATTCCTCATCCTCATTAATCCCCACAATCCTCCATCAACTGAAGGAGCATTTGGACCCATACAATAGTAATGGTACATCACTGAGGTTCGACATCTACATACTAGCTTTTTCATGGTATCCACCAGAACATTCACTTTCCATACTGGAGAACTTAAAATACCTCCTATAGTCAATCATTTCCCCAACAGGAATTGAATTCACCAACAGCTACACTGGGAACAGTCAAACAGTTCCCTTCACAGCACCGTTAAAACCATTGGGGCAAAAATGGACTGGATCATGAAGGAAACGATACTGGACATTTGAACCAGAAGCGGACATGGTAACGTGTACTTTTCTCCCAGTTCACCATCTTCGATCAAAAGACATCCCGACTGATCATCGCTGAACTGGAATAACAAGAAACATAAGCAACTCATCAAAAGCAAAGGAAAGAAACTAAAAGGAACACAGTTGTTTTTCTGCCAATCACTGCATCTGTCTTATTAAGGTTATAACACCCATCTCTACCAGCAGCATCAAAGTGAACTAAGTACTTTTACTTTAGGTACTTTTTTTATTTATATGCTAACGCTAATGTTTGAATGTAACTAATATTATTTAAGCAGGATTATAAATACTTGTTTTTTCAGAACAGCTACTCCGGGAAAAATTTTAATCTCTTGTGTTCTGCGGGTTTTAACGGGCACTGGGCTCAAAATCATGAAGTGTAAAAAGAAAGGAGGCAGAAACAGGTTGCAATCTAAACTAATGATTGTCCGTCAAAATATACAAAAATCCAAAGAAGGGAGCAAAAAGGCAGAAAATGCAGAGTCAACATAGTCAGGAGGCTGATACATGAAAACATCCATGGATTAAACAGCAGGGAGATGGGACTATACACACACAGAGGACTGATTGGGGTCCAGGCCACTGATGGGGACTGAGGAAGTCAAAGATGGGGTGAAGTTGAACAATCTTTCAGGGAGCAGCTGAAAGATGAAGAAGCTTTTATTTTTGTCTTTTCTACTTCCTATCCCCATCATCCTCATCTGTCGCGCCAACCCTCTCCCTCCACCTGTCCTTGTGGTCCTTCAGCCAAGCTGCATGGACACAAGAAAAACAACTAAATGTTTTATGAGGCTTCCTCACCAAATTATCCATTACAGGGCTAGAAATCATGTGCAGAGTTTTGTGTGCTTAAGGAAGCAAAAGGTGCTCATCTTTTTGAGTATTTATTGCATTTTAACACGTGTCTGTTTATATTATTGCAGCTACAAGTTCCCCTTTTCTAGCCCATTAAAATGGTTTGAATTTACAGCAGGAGAAGAATTTATCTTTTTCATCTTCAGGCCATTTAACAAACTCTGAAAAATGATTGTGGCAACCAGGGAGTTAATTATCCATCTCCTTATAATGTTCATTTTTCTGACTGTGGGGAGCAGGATATGCACCATAACTATGCGGCTGCTAATGCTGGTGGATTCCAGTAAATACCATCATCACTGAAATACAGGCATTTAAAATGATCACTACTTATTCAAAAAGTCACCAATTGTTCAATAAAAACCCTCATTTCTGCGTGAATTTTCCAAAAACGTGCAGATGCAGGTAGATTATACCCATCTTTGCCGGCACCACTCTGCCATTTGACTTTTCAAAGCGCAGCACCTGATTATCTGAAGCACTGACATTTCAGTTTAAACACAAAGCAGCTGCGAGGAGACAGTGCGTTGGTTCACTTCCACTGTTCTTGCACAGTGTGCTGATAAGCAGGTGTGATAAAGAGCCGTTCCTCAGACATTTGGGCGATATGTTCCCGCTTCCTTATTACATTCACTCTCGGCAATCCCAATTTCACACAACTATTTTTAAAATGCCAGGAATGTGCACTGCGAGCTCCATCTCAAATTGATGAAGAAAATTACATTACAACAGGTGACTGAGAGTTTTCAGCACGCTCAGTGTTATTGGAGTTTTTTCCATACAGGAAGATTTTCGTACCCTCTGATTTACATCCAGAGCCGGAGTTTAGTGCCAGGAAGTATTGTGATCTTATGCAAAGAGTTGGAAAGAAAGCTGGCATTCAGTTCTTAGGGAAACCTTGAGCTTTAAATGCTTATCAGAAGTCCGAACCAACAGTACAAGAACACAAGAGTTGACATAGATGGGAAAGCTGGTCTCAGATAAATCCAAAGTTATCACACGAGGCAAACCATTCATTCGCTTCCGCTTATCCTTTTCGGGGTCGCGGGGGGTGCTGGAGCCTATCCCAGCTGTCATAGGGCGAGAGGCGGGGTACACCCTGGACAGGTCACCAGTCTGTCGCAGGGCCAACACACAGGGACAGACAACCATTCGCACTCACATTCACACCTTGTGGCAATTTGGATTATCCAATTAACCTATCGCCACAAGCTGCATGTCTTTGGACGGTGGGAGGAAGCCGGAGTACCCGGAGGGAACCCACGCAAACACGGGGAGAACATGCAAACTCCACACAGAAAGACCCCGGCCTCATGGTGGAATTGAACTCAGGACCTTCTTGCTGTGCGGCAACAGTGCTAACCACCGTGCCGCCCTCACCGTGCCACCGTGGAAACAATCAAAACACTGCAATATGAATGGGCTATTGTTCAAGGGTGTATGTGGACTTTTTACTGGTCAGTGCCAGGCCTTGGCCAACAACATTGTATTGCACTGAATATAAATTTTTACCTAGAAATCCTTTGTTCTTGGTGAA
This sequence comes from Neolamprologus multifasciatus, assembly GCF_963576455.1. Classification (NCBI taxonomy): domain Eukaryota; kingdom Metazoa; phylum Chordata; class Actinopteri; order Cichliformes; family Cichlidae; genus Neolamprologus; species Neolamprologus multifasciatus. The sequence continues at coordinate 27,157,484 of NC_140454.1, forward strand.
GCCCTCCAATCTCATATAGCAATAAACACTTGGCATATGTATCTGTGTTGATTCAACACGAGCCTGGCTGCCGCCGGTCGGTCAAAGGTCCACCTGATATGGCCCAGATGTCAGGTGTCCTAAGAGAAAAAGGATCATTAGCACCAAAGTAGCTCAGATTAGACTCAAACATGCCTGCTAGTTGGACTGGTACACTATATGTCTGCTATAACACTGCACTGCTGTCACACAAATAAATGACAGGGCTCTGTTTTTTACACATAAAGGTAAACACTATACTTCAAAAGTCTAAAAATACCGAAACGTGGACGGTGCTCAAAGCGGACCTCAACAAACGCGAAGTTTTCCAGATGCATTGCCTTCGGCAGATATTACGACTGTCACTACGAGACCGCCTTCAAAATGAGGACATCTGATGGAGATGCTACAACCAACCGCCAATCGGGGAGCACATTCAAAAACACCGATTGCGATGGTTTGGCCATGTCTGTCGAATGGACATGAGCCGACTACCACACCAACTCCTCTGGCGTAAACGACCCGCCCAGCGAACGGCACCGAAGAAAACATGGCTAAAACAGGTCAAAGATGACATCAGAGATCGCACGATAAATTTCGACGAGGCCGTGACAATCGCCAATCGTTGTTAAAAAGGTCAAAATAACACATAAAGAGGTAGATATGATCCTAACACTACTGTTCAGGAGTCCACTGGTGACCTGGTCGGCGTTGCTGTTAGAATCTACCTGCAAAATATCAAGCTTTAGCTCCCAGTTTTCTCTGCCCATCGGTGCTACGCTGCGGCTGGTTTAACATCCTTCATATGCGATCAGATTCTGTCTATCGGCTCTGTAATGGGCAGTGAGCAGGTTCGAGGTATCATCTTGTAATAAATCAATTCAGAAAGACGAGTGTTCAATCAGACCACATGATGTTTCATTGCCTCAGTGGTTATGAGACTCCCCATCTGGGCTGATGATACATCTAATGTTTGTACATCACAGAATGAACAACGATAATCAGTGGCAATCATCAGCAGTTTATCAACACTTTCCCATTATGAGCCACACTGTAGACTATCAGGAGTTGATGTTAAAACAGTTTCCCAATTACCTGTCCTTATGGCAGCTGAGGTGTAAATGAAATTAACAGCATGAGACACATCTGTACAGTGATGCGTGGCCGTGTTGGACGTGTGAGCCGACCACACTCGTCATTTAGAAGACAGTGAGTAAACAGAAGTTTGGATCCAGTGAATGCAGCCCATTATAACGATCATGACTTTCCTCTTTTGCTCTTTCCATCCCTTGGTCTTGCTCCCTCTTTGCTGTGTTAACTGTCTTTCATTATTGCTCTCCGTTATCCAAATTAAGTTATCCCTCCTCATTATTTTGCCAAGAGGGAAATGGGACGTGTCAGCAGAAAGTAAAAATATCATCAGCGGGCCTGTGCAATGACAGATTAATTGGATTAGAGTTGCATTTAGCCTAGATTAGGTCGTGCATTGGGACCTGGATGGTGACACAGATGGATTATGTTAGAAAGTGCAACAGTGACTGGAAGAGCTCTTAATTGTGTCGGGTAAACGACGTGGCACCGGGGTGACATCACTCTCCCACTATTTCCGGCCCCTCGATAGTTCTGTTTAGCCTTGTTTTCCTAAACTCTCATGTTTTGCACTGGTGCCCATCAAATTCACACTCTATCTGCCCGTCATCTGATGTGTGGAGCGCTGGGAATGAATGCAGACGTGTTTATATGGATTCACGTTAACATTTTTCTTCTTGGAGTGCAAAGACATTGCATAAAACTGAATATGCATCCAGCTGCCTGCATTCAGACGCATAGTTAAATCAAAGTTATTTAAATTACACATGTGGAGGCTTCTTCAGCTGCTTTATACCATGTCTCAAACAGTTTCATGAACACTGGACTTAGCAGTTATACTTCTGACTTCTGGAAAATCTACCACCTTGTGTCATGATCCTGGGCCATGTTGGCCCAGCAGTCTTAGTATTCATGCATTTTTGTATTTTGTTCCTTATTTGATTTCCCCTTGTGGCTTTTATCCCCTGTGTGCCCCACTATGTATCTGTGAGCCCTCGTCTCCCCTCCTTGTGTTTCATTCCATGTTTCCCCAGCCCACTATGCCCGTGCTCTCTGTCTCCTCCTGTCTGCACCTCTGTACTTCCTGTTTTACTTTGACAGTCTCCCGTCAGTGTCGTGTTTCTCCTGCCGTGTCTCGTTAAAATTATCTGTGTCAGCTGTGTTCCCCGTGTGCTCCCACTTCCCTCGTTAACCCTCTGTGTATTTATGTGCATGTCTCCCTCAGTTCAGTGTCGCGTCGTCAATGTCTCCTCCCCGAACCTGTGTGCTTTTCTGTGTTCCCTCGGTCCTCATTTAGCATTCCCAGTTTAGTTCTGTTTCTTTGTGAAGCCTGCAATAAAGCAGTGATTTTGAGTTCAGCTTTTTGCCTCATGAGTTTTGCGTTTGGGTCCTCATCTGCCTCCACACAGCCAGTTCATGACACCTTGGCCCATATTACCTCGGTTCCTTGAGAAAAAGATTAATTAGAAGAATTAGACGATGAATTAGAAGTGTTTTTCTGAATGCCTATAAACTTCCAGGTCATGGTAGTGTAGGGAGCTTGGAAAAGAAGTGACTGGACTTCTGTAAGTTCTTCTTAAAAAAGTTGATTTGCTTTAATTTCCAAGCTTCTTAGATTATTCTGAACTGTGAATCATGCAGAGCTGCTTTACTAGAGTTAAACAATAGAAATGTAGCTCCAGAAATGAGTAGAATGTGTCCACTTTAATTCTTATAAAAAGTATTTATTATGCAAACTGTTTTAATGCAGTTTAATTCATACATCACTGATAGTTTTCCCATGAGGTCTTACAAGTAATGTTCATGAGAAAGTGGAGAAACTGTGGTTAATTTAGACCTGTTGGAAAAGCAACAGGACATGAAGGATTGAAATTTAAATACTGAGTTAAAAACGCAGACCTAAATCACAAAAATATCATTCATCTCTGAATTTATATAAACATGTCCACAATAAACATTTTTCTTCAATGACACATGAGCGAAATGCTAAATGAGACACTGTACCCAGTTTCAGACAGTTTCAGACCTGACCCCATGACCTGGATACCACAGGCACAGGTGCTGCCGTGTTCTCACTGTAATGATTTGTCTTGGTGAATTCATGAGTGAATATATGAGAATGTAAATGCACTGCAACCTCAAGCCGTCCTTAATACTAGCTTATCGCTAGAGTTCACACAAACTAGCTTTTTTTTAATGTTGTTTTTATTGGGGTTTTTTTTCAGCTCTTAACAACTGCTGCATCCTTGGTGACTCATCTAACCTTATGAATCTAATCTTATTAAAGTTAACTCAACTAAACCTAGATGTTAAAATATAGAGCAGTGGAAATGAGTTTCCCCTGAAGGATGTAAGGGATAAAAATATCATGAAATTGACCTTTACTGCTGACAGTATATAAACTGTATCTTTCGTTTTAAAGTGAATGTCTTTGCACTCGAAAGGAAGACACTGTTGATGGACAGCTCAGAAGGTTGTCTTTGTAAGAGGTGGCTAATCTTAGCTAGGCAGCCTTAGTACTTGAGACACGAGCATCTCCTCTTGCCACGGAGAGAGGTTTTAGATATGGATGTGGTTAGCTGACTGTTTAGCTCGCCTAATATTATTAGATGACTTACAGTGGAACTGAGAAAGTCTGCCAAATATCATTGTAGACCTTGATGAAGGTGGAAATGGAAGTGGCCATCAAAGTGGTTGTGGTTTGCAATGGTGCTTTTGGCAAGTACAATCCAACGTTACTGCAAAGGCATTTTCAAGCACCTCGGAGCGACTGTTGAATTGAATTTGGTGGATGGATGGATATGTTAAAAGACATTTTAGCTTTAACTGAAATACAAATACAAATACTTTTGGACAAAGAAACTACAAGAAATTATATGCTGTGCTTGCAAAATTTAAACATATATATATATATATATATATATATATACACACACACAGGGATCATTATTAACTTTAGTCTTTATGGTCAAATTTGTGAACCCAGCAAGTGTCAGGAAGCTTTAGTGAAAATGCTTCAACTGGGATGTGTGTTTGTTTCTGTTGTAGTACATGTCCTGAACCTGACCTTAAATCTTGCTCCTGACAAACATCCCCCAATAAAATTAACACTGAAAACTAAGGTTTTCTAAAAATAAGAGCTAAACTCAAACAAGCAAACTATAATAACTCTGAACCTATCTATAGTTAGAGTTAGTGTTTGGGTTCAGTTAAAGTACACTCTTATTAAGAAAATTTCAGCCTTTTTGCCCGAGTAGAAAACCTTGAAACTGTAATGAGACTTCATTTCAAAATTAAAACCCAGCCATAACCCTACTTTAGGCTGATCACTGGTAATTTAAGAGGTCAAAAAGCACTGTTCTTATCCCTAACAGGACTGTCTTTTTGCACTCATTATTTTCAGTAAAGTTATTTAAACTGTTGCTGTCACTGCATATGTATCATCTCCACCCGCAACCTTGATCCATCCTCGAAGCCTTCGCTGTGGCCAGCTGTTACCTGGCCTCAACTCTGACCCCGCTGCTGGCTGGCGGACATAACTCAGCCCCGGCGGGTTCTGAAAGATGTAATTTCACGGTGTCTGCCAGATGTTCATGCTAAACTCAAAAACAGAGATATCATTCAGTTTGACTGCAGAGAGCTGGAAGTGGCCACGCCTCATGTTCCCATACAGAACATCAGACTTTCTATAGGGGTTTATGATGAGTGTCCTAGGAAGCTCGGCTCCATGTGCCCCACAGGAAAACAAGCAGAGGGTCATAGCAGTGAACTACCAAGGCAAGTGATAGCAGCACAGCTGGTGGGAACACATGTAAGGGGCCTGCACATATGTTAGACATTTAACCCATCAAAGAGGCTGTAATCCACTGAATTGAATGGATCATCATTACAAGCATCCTTTGAACCACCTTTTAATAAAGATAACACACCACTGTGACCTTCTTATCAGGTAACCTCATCGCATCCAGATGAGATAAATGAGAGCACATCAGACCTACGTTTGGCAGATTAACATTCATCATCTTTTCTTTTTCTTGCCCCACAATTGATATAATTAGGTTGCGTTGAGGGACTCGCTGAATGTATTAAGGCACTCAATAACAGTAGATTAATTTAATCTCGCTCAAAATGGAAACATACCTCCTTTAATGCTTCAAAGTTATTTCCTCTCAATGTCATTTGCTGTTGTTCTGAAGCAGAGCTCCATTAATAGGGCAGGGAATGTCCACAGGAGAGCAGAGGCAGCGTCCTCTGCACCTCCCGTGCCACTGTGTTCAGATTTTCAAAAAAGTAAAAAAGCTTAATAAATAATTGAAGGTCCGCTCGGGCCGAGTTCTAAGGGGAGGCTGCAATAACCAAAGTCACAGGCTGCAGATGAAGAGGAGCTGTGAGAGCACTGGAGCCCATCTGATTTGTGCATGGGAAATAAGACGAGGAATTAAAGTGTGCTACAGTAGCTGCCACCTTGCACAACGCTGCTCCTGTGTATTCCTGTCAGATCCATCAAACTGCAAAGTGCTGCTGCACAGACATGTAGCACGAAGAGAGATGGAGGAACTATGAGGCGTCTATGTGTAAGCTGTGATGCCAGTGTTTGTCAAGGGCTTTTAATCTTAATGTTAATGTCAGCTGATGTTTATGTGCAGGCAGCATAAACACTGCGTTTAAAGGAGTGCTGCTTTAATACTAGTGTTACTGACACCATTGGCCACTAAGTGAACTCAGTCATCGTGTATAGACTGAGTGTGTGAGCTGCAAATCAGGCAAAGCCATGATGAAAGAAGTACAAGACTACCCTGCACTGATATGTTTCTCTGTTGCATGCACTGTGTGTCATGCATATTGCACAAAGACTGAGAGAACAGCATAGTATTAGTATAGTACCTGAGTATTAGTATGACGACAACTGAGGTATCTTGGATGTGATAAAATTATCAGTGACCGAAACATATACTGTATAAAGGATGGATGTAGATGATGATGATGATGATGTCAACCACTGGTTTACGTCACCATTAAATCCCAATTTGAAGCTTTGCATTTAGTGTTTTCACCATCACCACCATGGTTTCAATAGACTGGATGTGACAAAGTTTTGGCTACGAAACCGCTAGCTCATTGGCTAATGACTTGCACATCACAAATCATTGGCTAATCACCATAGCCTGTAGACCATTTTACATACATAGTATGAATGTAAATTCAATATGGCCAAAAGCAGCAGGAAAGTGTTTAACACGGTTAATCTGTTTAGGTTTTTTACATATTGTCATGTAAACATTGTTTGAGAGTTGTCTGCCATATTGGATGTGAAAGCAGACTCGAGGGAAAAATGTTTATTCCCACTGGTTGAGAAGAGGTTGTTTGCAGAGGTTGCATAGAGGGTACTGCGCCTTCAACTTTTTTGCAACCACAGCTATCGCTATCCGGTGTCCATCAGATAGAATACACTGCCTTAATTTTTCCAACCTATGGCAGCCATATTTTTCACCATTTATGGGCATAGGCTTTGTAGCTAAATAACAGCTAGCTTGCTAACTCCCACCAGTTGGCTGCTTTCCTTTGTGGCAATAAATGAATAAAATCAATATCATCTGACACTGTACACAAATTATAGTACTCTCCATTTGAAGTTGGAACTGGAATGTACCCTCAGGTAGGACTTGACGCAGCCCCTCCAAGCCCAGCTTAATGGCAGCTGTGAACATAAACATTAGTAAAACTGTAACACTTGTACTGCCACCACTGTTTATTTCACTAAGTGAACAACTCACTAAGTCAGGGGTCGGCAACCCTAGGCACGCGTGCCACGGTTGGCACACGAAGGGTTAAGGGTTGGCAACTGATGTCACGGCCATAGCTGGACTGGCCATTGGGCATACCAGGCATTTGCTCGGTGGCCATTGTTTTTTTTTTTTTGTTTTTTTTGTAACAGTATAAACAATGAAAGGTGTTGGATTGGCCAGATGCTGGCCGGTGTGTAAAAATAACTCAGTTGTTTGGTGGTGGCTATCGCGGAGCTTCCACCGATTCAGTAAAATTAACAAGTGGTGGAGGCCAGCATGTGGATGAAGGAGATCGGAGGCAGGGCGAGGAGAGACCCGAGGCGGCCGCTGGTCCGAGCATCAAGTGAACTGAACTTCAGGTAAGAAGTTATGACCTGCGGTCTATCTGGGTTTATTTTCGTTGTGCTGACTTTTTACAGTCAGTTACAATAACTCGTACTGCGTACTAGCTAGCATGACGGAGTTTCTATACAGCTGGGTGGGTGCTGTGATGTTACTGATAGTGAACTTTATTTAATTCATAAGGTTAGTTAGTAGAGTTGCCAACCGTCCCGTTAAAAATACGGAATCCTCCCGCATTCAGAGAAATTATTACGCGTTTTGTGTTTAGCTGAGAGGGGACGCAGTGAGTCCCGGACTTCAGCTAGAATGAAAAAAGACACAAAGGTGGATTTATTCTTTGTCTTTGCTGCACAGCTGCCTCTTCCTCTCTCATTCTCTCCCCTCTCTCTCCTGTTGCTACTTCAATCATGAAACTGATCAATGATCAGCTGATCAGTTTTTCTCTCTTGTTTGTTTATCGCCCACTTTGCGCCAGAAAGAGGAAACCACCCGATGTCACACTAAACAACAGCAGCACGGTTAAGCTTGATCAGCTGTTGTTAGAATTTATTTAATATTAATTTCTAGTATCAACTGAAGTTTGCTGGAGCCACAGCTGTAAAAAAGTGCTGGTCATGATATCGGTTTGGTTATCTGGTGAAAGGGAAACATGAAGATGAAACCAGGAGATGTCCTTACTGAATCATCAGAGCTGAACAGGTGATGGAGAAACAGGTTTACCTTTTAGGTGACATGAATGAGTTGAAGGGAAGTTATGAACTGTTTCTGAGGGACAAATAACACCAGGATCCTTTTCTAAGTAGCTGACAGCTGGTAACTGTGCAGGGGCGGGTCGAGCAAAGTTTTGCCAGGGGGCCAGGTACGGCATTAACAGGGAAAGGGGGGCACAAAGAAATACTTTCTTATTTTCATTTAAAATGTCTGGCTGATATTAAATAATTATATGAAGCTTACAACCAAAGTTTTTATCTGAATTAATCTGAGGTGCATCAAAAAATAAATGGCCGCGCCAGCGGTGCATATCGCAAATCAGCTCGCATAGACACATTAGTTGTGCCTCTTCTTAATGACTGTATCTTAACTAACAACCCCAACTACCAGATTCAACTTGTAATTGGCTAAAAATAACTTTAAGCCTACTGGTGAGAGGGACGTTGTTAGCTCTCCACATTCCAACACTTCAAAAGCTTCAGGAGCTGTCCGTTCAGCACAGCATCAGCACCACGGAGATACACGGATACGTCCGTAGACTTGAGAAACAATGCATTTTTGGGACTTTCAGGTGTATGTTTTATTTTCTGATCAAACCAGAAATCTTTAATGACCAGCTAGATTTGTCTCACATTAACTGGCTGAGTTAATGCCAGTTAAGCAACATCAAAGCAGCTGGAATCCACAGCTGTGCGTTTTCCTGGAGCTTGCATTTTCACCTGTTGGACATCACTACCTGACAAGTTTAACTGTCTTCAGAAAATTGCAGAGGCCTTATTGACAGTATTTGGCTCTACATATTTGTAGACACATGAGTGTCCTCAGGTAGCCGTCTGAATGCTGGACATTCGGAGACCTGTGTCTCTGAGTGGGAGACCAGAGATCACATGTGTGTCTCTGTATTAACAAACATGCCATATTGGCTTAGTTTATTTTTCTTATCATTCTTGTGAGGAGACCATAAATAGCATTTGTATTTTCTGTTGTACAGTTCATTTGCTGTTATGGAGTTCTTGTTATGGATAAAAAGTGTCTTTTTTGTTTCAAAATAGCTGATAACTATTCGCTGATAGCTGCCAACATCTGAGAACAAATATAATTCTATAAAGTGGTTCTATATAGTGTGTAACTGTTAATATAGAGTGTTATTAAATTTATTGCTAATTCAATCATATGGCACACTGACCTCTGAGGAAATTTTAAATGGCACTCACCATCTGAAAGGTTGCCTACCCCTGCACTAAATAAACCATTAAACAGAGCTGATCAGGTTCTATCTGTCTATCACAAAAACAGCCACTGCACTGTTTTGCTAGTGATGCGCTGTTTTGCTAGCGATGGATGAAATGCTCTAACTGATATGGAGCAAAAGAAGTCCTAGGTTTCCAAGTTCACTGCTGTCACTCTCAACTCCAACTTGTGAAGCCACATTATTATCCTCATAGGGAGTTTGTTTGGGAGTTTGTGTTGTGCTGGGAGCCAGCTCTTTGATGACTTTAGTGGACGCAAGCTAAGCTAGCTGTTAGCTAGTGTTGCTCACTGTTGATGCACTTCCATTCCTTCTCATGGAAATCGGTGGCTTTTAAAGCCAACCAAGAAAGCTGGTCAGGGAAAGCCTCAAATTCTACGTTATTTTAATATATGTAAAGAATCTAGATCAAACACTTCTGAAATATATCCTAGTGTTTCTATAGCAGCATGTTGTCAAAAATAACCTTCAAAATATAAATGAACATAACACCCTCCCTGTTCTCTAAGGAGCTGCTACATCTCCTGCAGCTTCAGTCAGTTAAATATTCACACACACACATACACACACTCACTCCCAGCACACTCTCTTCACACTGTGATCGTGATAAACGAGCTACACTACAAGTCAACAGACACTTGTCTTCAGTTACTATTCTGTTCTCATCTTCCTCCTTTATTTGGGTTAAATTATGCAGTCCAAAGCTCCTTTTTTAAATAATTTACATGTGTGCTGCTCGCTGTCTCCAGGGTGCGCTACATTAGATTCAATTTTAAGCCCGCGTCAGGCAAATTTAGGGCAGTCAAGCAGACGCTTCCTGAATGCACAGGCTGAATGGCTGCTGGACTGTATGCATGATTGTCTGTGCATGGTGGACTGAGAACTATCCCCCGTGTCCAAAGGCCTGTGCACCCAGAAACCCATCCACATCATTATCATTAGGGCCGTCCTGCAGCAGATTGTCTGGCGTAATTCAGAATTAATTGTGTGGTTTTATGCTAGTAGCTTCAAACATGGCTCCCATATGGCGCCATGCACAGTCAAGTAGGCCATTCTGTGGAGGAGCAGACGCAGATGTGCAGACCACAGAGCATCGAAAATGAACCCCTGACTGGCTTGTGTGGACCTTTGCTATCATTTCCCAGAAGACAGAACAAGCAACAGAGACTTTGTTAAACCATTTGGCTAACATACCTCACCCAGAGATGGCTTTTGCACGCTGACTCGCCCTTGTGCTGAGGCAGTGAGAACAAAGCAGCCGACAGCCAGAAGAGGAAAAGAAAAGTCAAAGAATAAGCTCTCTACAGCGCCGGAAGAAGTGTATTCGGATTATTTCCTCGAGCGCCGACACAACAAAGAGCTGAGTTCAAAGTCCTGCTGATGGAAAAGTACGTTCAGCAAACTTAAAGTATCTAAAGTTAGTTATTCTGATGAGCACTGTTCCTTGTGAGCTATCACAACAGTCAGCCATAACGCAGCAGTGCTGTGTGGGTCTTTGCAGCTGTGACCTGTCCTGTGGATGCTTGGTTGGAAGGCTTCATGGGGATTTCTCAGACTGAAAGCCTTGGGCTGCTTCTTAGCAGTTTTTGTCATCTGGTGCGATGTGTTTCTCTCCTGCAAAAGGCTGCCGCCATTGGGGAGTACTGGTGCTCTGTCACAAACAGTGTTTAGGTGGATGTGTACCACTCACATGACAGTCAGAACCCACAAAGATTTTTTACTTTAATGATTAATCTTACCTGAATGACTTCTCATTGGATTTCACATTGTGGCTGATTAGTGTAAGATATGTGATTATGTGCTACAGGTGCTAAGAGTTAGTATGGTAAGGTCAAAGCATGGATGGATGGATGCGCCCTACTTTTAGCTCGTCTGTATTTCTTTGTATTTTAACTTGTTTGTATCACTCTATTTTAATTGTACAGATACCGTACAGCAAAATTTCAGACTTACCAATAATAGTGATATTGGACAACACATCCCTTCCTCCTCTGAGCAAAAATCTCAAAAAATAGAGCTGAAGAACTTCGAGGTGGCCACTAACATTATAAACGAAAAGAAAACACTTGAAATTAGAAAGAGGGCTGAACAGGGATATCAGGGGTCTATGACCAGAATATGCTTTTGAACATATTAACATCTGCCAGGTAACCAGCAACACTCTGAATAATTAAGGTTTGATAAAAGTGGGATATTTCTTTCTAAAATGTATTGCAATAATTGATCAATATCCAAGCACTGGATGTGTCCTCTCCAGAGCTTGGAGTTTAGTTTGTAACTGCAGCTCCTCTCTTGCCACGTTGTCGCAGGTTGAGGCGCTGATTACAAACCATCATCTCCGTCAAATGAAGCTTAATTAAGTAGACAATAAGAGCTGATTGCTTCTCCCTCCCACAGATGCTGTTATGGTGACATCAATAGAAGATAAAGAGCATCATGAAGGCTGATCAGATTTACAGACGTAGTCGTTGTCTGCACACTGGATCCTAATGCAAACGAACAAGTCTGTTTACACCATGTTGGTGTCTCACAGCCCATAGATGCATGCTAGTTGCCATATTTCATGTTTAGACATTGACTGTTACATATATTTAAATTGTGGAACCTTTCATCCACCCTCGCTTTAAAGTAAGGTCAAATTTCATGCAACACCATGGTGTTTTTCCCAGTCTATATATCTTAAATACAGACAAAAAAAAAAAAATACACACAAACAAGGTGACTCACATTCTTTATGAAGTAATAAACTTTAGGTATACACAATGTTTCTTAACAAAATTACAAAGGGATTCACAGAAGTGAAAAATATGTTATTTAAAAATCCTAAATAAAAGAGAACAAAAGGAATAATAAGGAGAAGGATTATAAACACAGCCACAAACATTAAAATCAAACATTAATGAAAGGATGTTTTAAGCAGAGATTTCAAAGATAATGCTGATCTCAGTGGGCAAACTGTTCCAGTCTTCTTCAGAGAAAAATAAATGCTAATATAGCAAACAAACAAAAAATAAAATAAAATTTACATCAGAAAATATTTTTACTCTTTCAGAGACTCAACAAGCTGAGCGCTCCTTGATTTTCAGGTCTCTAATCTAACTGAGTTAAAGCTCAATAAGTGTCACCAAACCTTTAAAAACAGATTTTGTTTGTCTTTTAACCCCCAAACCTCAGGCTGCTGTTTGAAATTTCCACAGATGTGGAAACAAAAATCCTAAAACGTATTCAGTAAAAAATGCAAAAGGTCAAAATGATCTAATTTGAGATCTGTGGGTGAGAGCATGATGTTACTCAACTGGAAATCTGACGCAAAATACATGAAACACTCCCATTACGGCGTGGAACATTTATTGTATGACTTATTTTTTCAAAACAGGTGCTGTTAGCATTTGGCCTTAAACAAAAGGTTCATTTTTATTATTGCGTCCTTCTAGATAGAAACCACGCCGAAATAGTTTTAGCATTCGAGGAATTTTTCCTGAAGTCGTCTCCTGGCATGTCACTCCGACCTTTTCCCTTTTATGATTGGAGTGTGTTCTTGGAGTTTTCTCCAATCTACAGAGGAAACAGAGGAAACGTTACTTTTTCTTTGTTAAACGTTTGTATGTCATTGTGGATTTGTGCAGTTCAGTTTGCATCAAAATAAATGCCAAAAGAATTCCCTGTTAATATGTTGAAGTTGTTTTGTGTGTGTGTGTGTGTGTGTGTGTGTGTGTGTGTGTGTGTACAAACTGCAAAAACAGTATGCATAGACTACTGCGAACAAAAGAAAGAAAACTATGAATGGATCTGATCTGATCAGACTGTATGCAGTGGTTGTCTGACATTAAAGATAAAGTATCAGTTCAGATGAAAGCTAAGTTTAGAAACCCAAACATGGAAACAAAGATTAAGTAAACAATAAGCGTATCTGTCGGTAGGGTGAACTTGTGGAATTTCGATTGTCTGTTAAGAAATGTGTTGAATCAACTGAAAACATAAGAGCAGCCGGCCGATGTCCATGTTCTCGTGTTCGTTGCATACAGAAGCAGTAAGACTGGTCCTTAAATTCTGTTATCTTTGAGTGTGGCACGTCTGTGGTGTTTAACAATCAGCGCCTTCCTAAATAAAGGCGCTATCAGGTACATCAGAGCACATCATGGTCTGCTGACAGATGAGGAGCACACTTACTGTCAGACTCTCTGCAGCACGTCTCAGCTTCGAGAGCAACATGAAAGTCCGGAGATGCTATCGGTTAGGAGAGAATGTGAAGTCAGGATTGTTTGTTATAAGGAAGTGCGGCCGCACGGAAAGTTCACAGAGACGCAATGGCAAACCGACACGCCACTTCTGACCTTATTTGACAGGTCAGAGGTCGCAGGGACTCTGAGGTGGATGGTTTTTATCGCATTAAGTACTGGCAACCTGGGGCGATGCAGCTTTTTAAATGCTGTGTTGGCCTGTTTGGTCTAGATGGAGGGCAGGTGAAGGTTAAAGGGCACAGCAGAGAGTGACGGACGGCTTAAAAAAACATACAGGAATTATCACCTGAAAAGATTTTGTCGTATTTAAATTTCTAACAGACAAACAACAGATTTGGGAAACAAGTATATCAGAGTCAGATATCGACCTTACCCAGTCCAAAATTCTCAGTGAAGTACTTCAGGTCTGCTTTTAAGTCAAGAATAAAAAGCTACTCTTATCTTTTCTGACATGCACAAAAACTCTTGAGGTGTCCCGACTTGTTAGGCGCCACCAGTTATAGTGCTCTGATAGAAAATGGTAGGGGCATTTTTCCTGAGGTGAGATTATAAACATATACTTGTGAGAGCTGGAGCAGCCACTGGATTGTAGTTGGAATGACACTGTGAAACCTGCAGAGAAAAAATTATACAGCTTCTTAAACTCTGTTCACAGAAAGTTGATTCTTTTTCTGTTCTGAAGTTGTGTTTTCAGTGGGAGAACATTTCGTCACTCATCCGCTCTCTGGATGCAGGTTTCCCAAACCTTAGAAACAGTGCATTTGCATCAAGACCAACACAAGCACCACTGACTAACAATCGGCTTTGAGGTCAATTTCATGATTATTAATATGCAAAACATGACCACTGATTAATAGCCAATAGCCATTTTTGTGAGAGTTGGGGAATAGCTGCAGTCTGTGAAAGGCAAACCCTTAGGCCCCCTTTTTGATGCAGAAAATGGAACAGCCATCTCTTTTTCCATTGATAAAGTTTTGCAAATATACATCACTGTTTAGCCTATTTAGGGGAAACACACTGTGAAAAAGATCCAACTTTCCCAAATCCCAGGGAGACACAAAACAACCTTCCCAGGTCCACCTGGTTGCTGGTGAGCAATGCAGGGATCAGAGTTGGGTTCACATGAACTGCTCTATATGAGATTTTGGACGTAAGAGAATGTATGTAAGAAAGATTTCTTGAAACGTAACATCTTCTAGTTTGTCAAAGTTTGCTTTTTTAGCAAAATGCAGCCTAAGTCCAGCAGTATGGGTGATGCTAAGACGTTGTATCTGCTACTCAGAACTTGGAGCTTCGGAGATGTTTTACTGCTTGTTTTATACTCTTGCCCTGACCTGTCTGGATCGCAGTGGTTTTATCACCGAGGGATACACCAAGGGATCTTTGGACTTAATGCACGATGAATTGGAGGACCTCAGCTGCACAGATGGGTTCCTCTTTCCATCTATCCCATTTAATTTGCTACAGGTGGGATTCAAACAAGCTCTTTGCGCATCTCGAAGAGAATAAAAGCAAACAAGACACACCTGACCACAGTCTGTAGCCACAGAAAACTGTCGGAAAACTTATGAAAAGCTGAGATTTCGGTTTTTGAGTTTTTAATCCCTTAACATCCACCTGGTCACCACCAGCCCATCTAGGATTAGGGGTAGGACTGGGGTTTGTTTGAGCCCCAGGCAAAACACACAAATGTTTGGACGCTGCAACATGTTACCCTTCAAATTAAGTTTCCTACATTCATTTTGGTGTTACAGTTTTTCTGTTAAAAGCTTTTCCATTCAAATGACATGCATAAAAAAACTCCAACCCAAAACATTATAAATTTTTCCCCAACAGGAACCGATGATAAATCCTTTAAGTGTGCTGTCTGAGGGGGTCTGGATACTTCCTGAAGCGACTGAGTGTTGTTCTGTATATATAATCGACAGGCGAGAGATGCAGTAATGGCAGTAAGCCTTTTAAATGATACCATTGTTGGCAAAAGAGATGGCTAAACAGCAATAATTTAAGCACCCCTACAGCTTTTGAGGTAATTCAGACTAATTCACTTTGAGTGTAGTTCTGGGAAAACAAGCTGCAATCATGCAAAGCGCTCATTTTTAAAAATGTAAATGATGGAGAGTAATAAGAGATATGGACAGGATATACTATTTACATATAATTATGCTATATTTCCCAACATGAGGCAGTGGAAACAATGTTGAGTGCTGCAGAGCAGTAATTCACCGTGCAGCTCTATCATGGCCATTATACAATGAGGTGATTGGATCGGGCTGATTGGAAAGCTGCAGGGTCACAGCTGAGTAACATTTTCCACCTTAAACACGTTTTCTGTTTAAGCCGTGATATTCGACGCTGTTCTTTTTTGCACAAGACAGCAGCCGTTCTCAAACAAGAAACTACTTAACTTTTAAATACTTAACTTTTATTTTTACTTTTAAGTTCAACTGGAGCCTTTTTCTGTTGGCTATGAACCTTTCTGAAGTTTTTTGAAGTTGGGCATTCCAGAAATATTTAGTTTATTTTTCTTTAAAAAAAAAACAAAAAACAGTATATTTATGAGTAGGTCCCAGAACGGAGCCATGCCACCAAGCCTAAATGACTGCAGATGGAAATAATGTTTATTTTACAAATACACATCGACCGTAGGGTCTGCAGAGTCCGCAGGGGTGATGTTTAAAACAAGTTGTGGAGGTATTTGAGTTTGGACAGAAAAATGTTGCACCGACCGAGCTGCTAAAAAAAGGTGCCATCTGTGGTTTTGAATGTGTTCAAACACTTTCTCTGCCACGAGTTGTTTGCCACTGTTGGAAACTTCATAAAAGCCTCAAATTCTGCTCAAGTGTTTCTAGCCTTAGGTTAACTTTCAGAGTGATTCCTTTGAGTGACTCTGAGCTGCTTGATAAACACAGACTCCAAAGTCTGGAGGAAATAAAACTGAAAACAGGATTTCAGCTGCCTGCATGCCACCGTTTTCCCTGCCAGCTGAACCCTCTGATGCCAGGCAGGGTCACTCCGGTCCCTCCGGTGGATGATTTGGGGTTGTGGTTGGCCGTGGCAGAGGGTGGAGGCGGGGTGACCTCTGATGCAGGTTGCCGCTCTGGCTTTGCTCCACGCTGCTCGACCCAACTCATGTTCCAGTTCCAATCCCCCCACCCTCCACCTCCGCCCTCACCTTCCCTCTTCTTTCTGCCTCGTGCACTCCAACCAGACTTCCATCCTCTCCGAGGACCCTGTGTGCCCGTTCAACCCCTCCAGCCCTGCTGCAGGCTGGGCAGAGTGACAAAACCAGAGTGAGGCTTTTGGCTAAAGACCTGGCAGAATCTATTAGCTCCCAGCAGACCCACACAGGTTTCACATGCTTGCATTACAGGGAAGAATAAGAGTTTGACACAAAGAGAGAGGAAAACTGGAGGAAATTAGAAAAGGAATCAGACTGTGTAAGACGAGAGCCACGAGGCCAAAATGAAACCAATTAATAAGGATAAGTAACTTCTCACTGGAGCGTGCTTTCAGACTGCTTTACACAACAAAGTCCTGAGTTGGTTGAAGAATCAGAGGAATTTTCCCATGAGGCCCTCTGAGTCTATGGAAATTTAGTTTCATATCATGAATTGACTCTACTCTGCTTTGTCTTACTTCCTGCCATATACAGTGTTGTCAGAAAGCATTTGCCCTAAAGTATTTGACATATATGTCAAATATTTCCAGCCATCAAACAAATAATATTGGTCAAGTAGTAAATAATGAGTAAATACACAATGTAGTTTTGAAATGATGGCTTCCAGGTCCAGTTTATTTAATGAATATTAATGGGAAAAAGCTATCCAAAACTAGCTGGACCTGTGTGAAATATAATTGGATAAATAAAACCAGTACTGGTGCTAAAAAAAAAAAGAAGAAAATTTGTTCATAACACACCGGAAAAGAACCAGGGAAATTGAGATAAAAATGATGAAAAATAACAATAAAAAACTATAAAAACCCTGAAAACCATGAATTTCACACCCAAGCCTCAACTCTCGCGACCCGGTACAGCTGGGGACCGCTGATCTTGATGACTTCTCTGCACTGATGAGACAAAAGTTGAACATTTTGGAAGAGACCCATTATATCTGAAGAAAAACTAAAACAGCATTTCATAAAAAGAATATTTTACCAGCTGCTTTGCTGCTTCACGACCTGAATGGTTTGTCGTAGTTAATAAGTCAATGAATTCAGTTCTCTACTGAACAATCCTAAAGGAGAATCTCAGGCCATCAGTTCATGTCCTGAAGCTCAAGCTCAACAAACCATTCATGCTCAAAAACCTTCCAGTGTGACTAAATTACAACCAAAGTTCTTTGATAATCTAAACCATGTAAGTATGACAAACATGTTTAAAAAATCTCCTGTTCCACTGTTGTATTAAACAAACATCACTAGTGTAAGTACAGGTAACTCATTTTTTTAGTTTATTTCATGTTTTGATTTTGATAGTATTTCCCTTTCTGTCTTTTCTGTGTTCCTCTCTCTGTTTGCAGCACCATTCTTCTCTTTTGTCCTGTTTTACTTTGATAGCTTTTTTTTTTCATGTGTCTTTTCAGTTTTTACTTCCAGCCTTCATGATGTGTCATCCCTGCCTTCATTGATTTCACCTGTTGTTATTGTTCCACCTGTTCCCACCTGAGTCTTAAAATGTAATCAGTCTCTGTATGTATTCAGTCCCATCATCCGTCTTGTCTTTGGTTGTTTTCCCTTTAAAATTTTCTTTCCAGTGCTTTCTTATTTCTTAGTTACATTTAAAAACAGCTGCTCTTGAACAAAGTTTTCTTTAATCAGCAGAAAGGAGGAGGAACTAAAGCGGCTTGTTTCTGATTGATTGGCTGCTGCAGCCTAGTATGAGTTAAATAAAGATTATTTTGAACTGTGACTCACATAGAGCAGCTCTAGTATTATTAGTACTACTCGTACTATTTTAAATCTGTTCAGTCTAAATAAAGTGTTTTGCTTTTTTAATCTCTCAGAAAGTACTTGCACATCTTTCTGAACTACCTCTGTTATACAAAATCTTTCTGTTTCCTTTTATTTGCCTGTTTCCCGACTTCTATCTTCTCCACAACCTTCCTTTTCATTGTGATATCTCTCCACTGACCTACAGGACCAGTTTATTTTCACATCTCTTTATCTCTTACTGTCTGTTCTCCTTCAGCTTATCTCTGTTTTACTTCCTTTCCCTTCTCTGTGGGCTTATTCTGCCCGTTTGATCTGTTCGCCAGCCTCTTTTTCCTCTACATCACAATTTTCACCACATTCTTTCGAAGCCCTGCTTTCAGCTGCATGTGTCTCTACCTATTCAGTCATCTATCTGTCCTCCTGCTGGCTTCATTTGTGATTCACTTGTTGTGGCTTTGCCTTGTTTTCATCTCCGTTCCTGCATTTTGACTTTTCTGCAGAATCAACATGAAGATGTCAAATGAGGGCAAGTGAGGAAAATAAAGACTGACAGCTGGAAAAGAAACAGTCAATAACTCAAATGCGCCCACTATGAAAAAAAAAAAGTGGTTTCTGCATTGTATAATCAAGACGAGGCATTCCACTTCCTTTTAATCCCACTGTACAGAAACGGGCTTCAGTTCACCGGAGGGACATAGTCCTCAACGAATATTTCGGTCAAAATTAAATCACGTTTTATTCTAGTATTCACAAATATAGCATAAACAATATATCTGAAATGAAAAACATATTTGTTCTTTCGTTTTTCTTACACAAAGCCAGATTCTGTTTACAAAATGCTAGCATTATGCTAATGTGTGCTGATTGGGCGGTTTAGGATTTTGCCATTTCCAAACAATAACTCCAAATGACATTAGGTTTGAAACTTGTCTGAAGAACAAGCAGCTGGCTGTGGTGGCTGAAGGTCAAGCAATAATGAGGCTGCTGCTACAGAATATGTGTAGCCGCTCATTTCGTGCCTCTAAACAAAATTGCGGATGCTCTAACAACTGAAGGAATAATCCAAGAAAGGCATTTATTTTCTGTGAACAAGTAAAACTATTTTACTGATTCAAGATTCAGCCTACAATAATAGATAGTTGACTAGCTAGATAGCTAGCAAGATTGCTTGCTAGCTAGCTAGAGTTCAAATCATTCATATTAGTGGTTCACCCCAGGGGTTGCAAACTTGTGGCTCTGGTTCCATACATGGCTCATTTGCAATGGCTTTCACAGAAAATTACACGAATGTCTTCTTTCTCCTCCTTGTTTTCGCTGCTCATTTAAAGCAAATCATCTGTCCTCGTCTCACCTTCTCATTACATCAACCCTCTGTGTGTCTTCCTCCACTTGGTCTTTGTCTTTTCCTCATGAATATGGAAATGAACAAGAGATCCTAAAAGATACTTTTTTTCTTCCACTTTGTAATTGTGCTCTTTATTGCCAATGAATAAATATTAGCAGGACAATTTTTAGTATAAATGCAACAAAAACATGTGAGAACTGTGATGTGGGCTCTTCAGTACATTGAATCATCATTGCAATAATCCCATGTGGTAAGAGTAATTATCTATTATTACTCTATTATACTACCTTCAGCTTCTTTATAAAGCTCTTTTGTTGTAAAGGTTACCAACTCACTGCTTTAGGCTTTCTGGGTGTAATAAAAAAAAACACAAGTTGACAACAACTGACAATAAACATTTATAAAGATTTTTAAAGGTAACCCACAGGCACATTTTTATGGAGACGTTCTGGCCGTCACGTCTTCCTATCGAGTACTGTCAGTGCTTGGTGTGGTTTTAAGATCTATGGCACATCTATGAAGGGAAACACATTAAATGTATGCAGTATTTGATTGTAAATTATTGATACTGAGCTATGTCTCAAGACCCAGAGTGTCGTCCATGAGGTCAAACACAGTTTGCCTGCAGAATGTGATGCATATCCACCGGTGCCAAGCAGCTGTGTAACCTTCCTTTCAAATGGTAATCGAGCTAAAGGTCAGTGGCTCTTGGAGCCAGCACTTTACACTTTACAGCATGTACAGCATGCAGTGTGCAGCTGTCAAAGGAGCACCTCAGTGTTTCACATGTTTCTAGAGGTGGAACAAGATCAAGCTGCAAATCTTAGGAGGTAAGGCTCAGCAAGCCTTATTTATTTATTTTTTTTGGTTAAGTTTAAGCTCTGGAGTGAGCCTGAAGACACCGACCCTCACTATAAAACTGAGATGTCAGTGACTTTCTGCCAAAAGCTCAACTGCCTTCTGGCCTCCTCTTTCTCCTTCACCTCCTTCTGCTGAACCACAGCCTTCAAATGTCAGCCTCTAAACCCATGTCTCCCCCCTGCCCAGAAATAATCAGCCCAAGGTCAGGGGTTTAAACAGTTTGATCGCCCAATTTACTTGGATCCTGAAAATGGGGCAAGAACAAACAGCCTAATTAGCCGAGAGCACGACTGGAATGCTTCCCCTCTTCCCATAATCCAGTGGGGCTGATCAGTGATGGCCGCAGGACAGCTGGCTGGAGACCGTACAGTATGTACGCTAACTTCTTCACAAAGGCACTTATTCAGCTTTTTTTGGGGTGGCCGTTAAGCCGGACAATTACCGTTTTAGGCACGTTTTGCCCCAAACGAGGGCAGATGTGATGTGTAATTTCCCCTCATCAGATTTCCACGCTGGCCTCGGCCAACAAGGAGTAATTTGTTGCGCCCTCCTTAACCATCACCACAAAGAGGAAAAAGTCAACTGGGCCCATCAAAACGAATCCAAAATCAAACGGACCTCCAGCCCAACGCTTCCCTCCGCCCCTGCTCCCGCCCCATCATCGGACCAATCACTTATGTAAACCCGCTTAGGATAATTGACTGCTTTTCTTTGACATTCATCCATGTCGTTTCTCAGCTGCCAACAAGGAAACTTCCTTTTCTACCATCATACCCGGCTGTCAGGCACAGACACGAATTGATTAAGAGAGCTGATTATGGGTACGGTCAAATTACCTCCTGATCTGTGTGGGAATTATGAGATTGTCTTAATGATTCTATCAATAATGGTGATTCTGACATTTCCTCTGGGGCTTTTAACTGGAAGCGACGCCTGAAAGCAGAGATCCCAACGAGTGCAGAGGTACACAGCTCACTGCTATACAGGAAACATCAGCCTTTGAGGTTCAATAAATGCTAAATTTTACCTTCCTGCTCTAAATATTTTCTTTTGTAGGCCCTTAAATTTCAGAGGGATGAGTCCAAAACTTGGGTAAAAAGGAGATTTTTTTATATACCACCTATTCCACACAGTTATATGAGTTTTCAAAATATGATAATTATGCTCTACGTTGAATATCGCCTATAACACTTGGAGTAGAAGTTGCACAGCTTAAATATGTTTTTCAGCATTAAAAATTAGTGAAATTCTTCTGGATTTATAAAGTTATGAAGGCTCAAAAATGCTGGAAAAGATGTGGTGGAATCTGGACCCATCCCTTTGTACTTCAAGGGCCTGTAACTCATATAGTCAATGAAATATTCATAGTGTACTTTGGATGGCTTCATTAACTAAAGTTATGCTACGCCCAGTCACTGCATGAACTGTGCATGTGGAAAAAAATGTGCTGACCCACTGTGCGTAAATGTGATGCCAAGGAATTCTTTACATCTCTTTATAGTTTCCACATCTGTGAGTGTTTTAGGGTCCACTTGGGTCTGAGCACTGAGCAATTTGTTGTCTCATCAGAGAGATACTCCGCTGCAGTGTATCCTCTTCAGGTGGACTTGAAAAAAAGCATAAAATAAGCAACTGCATGTCCAAGACTCCTGTCCGTGTGTGCATCTGAAACTGAGGCTTTAAGCCCCACATCAGCACTCTAACTGTAGCTGAATTTAACAGAAAATGTTGGTGTTACTTCTCATCACTGAAAGACTTTCCAGTGTTTGAGGAGATGATATGGAAGGACACTTTAAGTCTGAAATGAGGAGCAGTGAAGAGAGCAGCAGAGGTTGAGAGTGGGGTCCAGTCAAGGGTATCAATTCCTCTATCCTCCAGGAACTGCTTGCATACTCTCTCTACATGAGGCAGGCATTGTCGTGCACCTAGATGAACTTAGGACCGACTGCAACAGTGTACAATCTGACAGTGGGTCCAAGGACTTCATCCTGATACCTAATGGTAGTCAGGGTGCCGATGCCTAGCTGGAGGTCTGTAGAGGTCTGTGTGGCCCTCCATGGATATGCTTCCAAAAACCATCATGCTGAATGCTGTCACAGGCCGCATAATGTTCTTCCTGCTTGTCCAGACCACTTTACATGTGCCACAGCATATTCAGGGTGAATCTGCTCTCATCTGTGAAAAGCACAGAGTGCCAGTGGACCTGCCTATTCTGGTATATATGGGAAATGCTGCCGGTGAATGAGCACAGGCCCCACTAGAGGACATCAGGCCCTCAGGCCACCCTCATGAACTCAGTTTGATAGTTTGGTCAGACACATTCACAACCGTAGCCTGCTGGAGGTCATTCTGTAGGGCTCTGGCAGTGATCATCCTGTTTCTGGCAATGGCACGTATTGATGTCCCATCCTGGAGGAGTGGGGAATACCTTTGTAACCTCTGTGGGGTCCAGGTATCACCTCATGCTATCAGCAGCGACACTGACCCTAGCCAAATGCAAAACTAGGGAAAAAAACAGTCAGACAAGATGAGGAGGGAAAAAATGTCAGTGCCCTCCACCTGTAAAACTATTCCTGGGTACCTGTTGTTAGTTTAATTAACACTAAAAGAGCTGAAACCAGTTATCGACCTCCTCTGCTACTTAAGTGACAAGATCAATATACCAGAAGTTCAACTGACTTGCTGCTATACTCTGATTAAAAACTATTCTTTTAGTTATTTTTGAGCAATGTACAAATGCAACAGTATTTGACTCCTTAGGAATGGAAACAGGCTGGACTTTTGAACTCTTAAATGATCTGGGGTCTAATAGTCACCAAGCAGATGGCGGAAATCGGTTTAAACTTATCAAATATACCAGGAATGTGAGTTTGCACTGACTACCTGCTCAACTTCTGCTGCTTTAGTACATTTTTATCACATCAAAATTTGTGAGACTCTGTCACGCCGTCTTCTACCTCTGCTGTGAATACATTACTTTTAAACCTTGTAAGATAATAAATCACAGATTCAGCGACAGCCTGAAATATGCGCACTGTCATTTGTGTAACATCGTTAAAGTCACATCGAGCAGTAGATAAAAGCCGTGGAGTGACATGATATATTTATTTAATCGGTATTGTAGGAGTACCTCCTGCTGTATTCATTATAAGCCATCATTATCCAGCTGCAATCAGTGTGGACAAAAGGACTAAGTCGTACATCAAAGGAAAAAAACGCATGGATGATTTGCCAGTTTAATTAACCGGGCCACCAATGGCTGCTGCAGCTTTAGGACCGCTGTATGTCTGAATAAACAAAGAAAGGGGAGAGAGAAGTGCATCGTGGTGTTATTCACAGGACGAGCCGGTAAAAGCACAATTAATTGGCATTCGAGCCTCTGACACCGCAGGTTAAGCATCACAGTTTGACCCGACTCAACACCACTCAGGGGTTTATCAGCAGAAGACTGCAGGCAGGAAGAAAGCAAGGGAGGAAAAAAAACACCCACCATTGTCCCACTTTTGTCATGAAACGCAGATGCTTAAAGTGAGGTCGCCTGTAACTGGAGCTCTCTCCTCTTTTAATTAAGGTGAGAAATTGAGTGCTAAAAGCAATTTGCAGCTTCAGCCTGTCTAGTCAGATCTGCGTACTGAAATAGTGCTGCGTTTGCCGCCCCCCAACTCATTTCTCTCTATGTTTCGGTTTCTCCATCCCTTCTTTTACTCTTGGGTGTTGGAAAGCCTGCTTGGAAACAGTGCTAAAGATATTCAGAGAGGTGTCTCACGCTTTAATTAACTCCCGCTCTCCTCTCAGAGACGGCGAGAAATAAGTTTTGCTGCCTTTGTCTCCCACTGATGAACACAATATGTTTCCTCTAAGACTCTCTGAACTGAGCGCGGCGAGTTCGGCCGGACAGCTCTGTGAACGGATGGCGCTGCTGAGTGGTAACCTTTGATTTAAATGTACATGATTGTTAATCCCGCCCCCCGCCCAACCCTCAGCTCGATAGCTTTTATGGTTATTGCACATTGATCGTCATAAATTTGGAGGCTTGGAGGATGCTATCCCTGTGATTGAAATGTTATGTCTGCAGCAGATCAATGGACATTAGTATTCTGCAGAGCACGGGCCTCGGTATCTCCAACTGTACAGAGAGTGTGTCCAGGAGGGAATCTTTCACTAGAAACTGCATAGGAGAGGAGGCTGAAAGGGATGAAAAAGGGACAGAAGTTTGAGATGTGAAAAAGTGCCAGACAGAAATGAAAGATGATCTGTGTGAAGTTCCAGCTTCAGAAAAGCAAGCGGGCAGAAAGAGAACAAGGCCGCGGCCATGAGAGCAACTATGCGAGCACATACTGAAGCACAGTAATTACTTTAGATGAATCCTGATGAATCCTAAAGTCACCATCACAGCATATTCACCAGCCTAATGCAGACTTTAGCATCTAAAGTCTGTTCACATGTTGCTTTGAAGCTTAGATTGGTCGTTAGTAGATATTCGATGCTCTGGTTGCCTAGGTAACCCTCTATTCTATTAAGCATCCTGTCATATGTCAGTCAACAATATCCATTCTCATTGGTAGTTGATTCAGTCACTCACATCCAACTCCATCCTGATCATGTCACGTCCCCGGCTGTCGTTTGAATTCATTGAATGTTTTGACTTTATACATCATATTAGGAATTTAATTTTAATCTGACGGAATGAATCAAAAGTAAGAACTTGAATTCCTTGAATAGGAGAGCCTAACGTTTTGTCAAAGCACCTGCCTTCTTATAGATTTACAGACAAGTTGCCATCCCGAGCGTCGTGGTGAACTGGTTAATGGCCAGATGAGGTCTCACTTGTAAGCCTTCAGCTTTCAGGCCCCCAACTTCCAGTTTGGATTCTGGAGGTAGACCACCCTCTGTACTTTTAAGATTAAGCTTTCACCTTTTTGATGAACATATATGTATCTAGTAAGGGCTGTATCAGGTGACTGGATCAGGTTATTAATCTCTCGCGCTCCTCCACAGCGTGTCTTTGTCCTGTCTTTCTCCCATCCACCCCAACCAGATATTTCCTAATAAGTACTATTGATGTAGTTTACTAAACAAGCTCACTAGTATTAGCTGACAACTTCTCACTCCATCCCACAGTCTATCTTGCGCTGTCGAGACATTTGACCTGAAAGTACAAGTTTCACCCTCAAACTGCTGCAGTAGATAAAATAAAGAGATCCCTAAAGTCAGTTTGTTACATCTGGTGTTATTCTGTCGAGTAGAAGTGGAAATGTGCGCAAAGGTTTAAGGCTATAAATGTGGTTTGAATTTTGGTTGGTGCTAAATGAAAAGTCAGGAGATCACAAAACTGCCAGCAGAATTCGTGTTCTGGGAACAGTGGAAGTCTGAATGAAACTCGATGGCAGTTTATTAGTCGCTGAGATATTTCAGTGTGGGCCAAAGTGGAGGGCCAACACTGCCTCGAGCTACGCTGTCAGTGTGACTAAAAATGGTCTGAAGAGAAGGGTAATACGGAGAGAAAAAGGGCAGAAGGTTAGAAAAGGGGGACTTCAGAAAGAGACGAGGCATATCAGGCTGAATATAGATTATTTTTTTAATAGATCGCACTTTTACGTGTTAACTTTTAAAAAGCAGCAATGATTTAACATCCCATTTTGCTGCACATTTAGTAAGTGTGCCCGCGTTTGTGCAGTTAGAAATAATAAATGCCAAAACACTGTTTCTCCTTAGGCTTAGATTATACTCAGTTATTACATCCTTTATTTTTTTTTTTATTAGGGCTCATGGCATTAGATGTTTTAGTATTCGGCACTTCAGGTTGATTGTAGGTGTTAAAGGACATTTTTTCTACAAATTTAATGTTGTAATTGTTTTATTCATTGTGTTGCCTCAGTATTTTTTTGTATATACTGTCTCAGTCTCTCCTTTTCCTTTGTTGAGTCCTGCCTAAAGGCGTGGTGTCTCTTGGTACTGGACTTCTATGTTTAATGATTCATCCTTGCTTTGGTTTATTCTCGGGCTTTGTGGACTGTAATTTTTTGTTTTTTGACATTAAAGTCTCGCTCTATGTTCACCCTCACTGATTCTCGCGTCCTGTATTTGGGATGGCAAAATTACCAACACACCCAAACTTGACACTTTCAGATTATCCTGTCTGAAACAAACTCGCCTCGCCTCAGGCCAGCTGTCTTCTGATTGGCCGCTTGTAGGCTTATCCACTCTGCATGACATCATACAGATCCAAGAGTAGTAAAAAAAAATAAACTCCCTAAAACTGAGTGCCTGAGCTTTGAGCTCACAGGGATTACTTTTCATACAGTGATCTCATTATTTGAAACTCTGGCCACGTTGAACATCGATGACTGGAACAGGAAATACATGACAAAAACACTAGATTTTGAGTCTGCTAGGCTTGAGTCTGAGGGAACATTGCACGTTCTGCTTGATCCTTTTACACCCCGATCCCATTTACGCCCCACATTAAAGAGCAACTGCTTTTATCCAGACGAGTTATGCAGATATAGATGATGTCTTAAAGCTAGACATAAAGTTTAAAGCTTATATCCGATTGCCATTGGACCTGCTATCATCACAGAAATGTATGCACTGTCTGAGCTTTGACTCTAGGGAAGTATTCACATTTAGACAGAAGCCACATCAATCAACACAACAAAAACCTGCATCTAAAGATCACAAATATGCAAATGAGCCTATTCTCAGCTGGAGGGAAATAAAACCTTCTGAAAAGTGTATAATGAAAGAGAAGCTGGATGGAGGTGGATGCATAAAAAAAGGAGTAAGAGTGGGCAAAGGCGAGAAAACATGAACTGCGAAAACACTTTTGCTGTCAGAGAGGGAGAGCGCTGGGATAGAGTGTGTGCAAAAACACAAGTTGGGAGAGTGGAGGTGTTGGAGTGAAGATTAAAGGTACACAAAGGAAACAAGGATGGAAAAAGCCTGTTAATGTAATGGATTAGAGGGGAAAAGAAAGACGTCGCAGCTCCAGCAGCATGTTGAGTGACAGTCATGGACAATTTCATCTATTCCTAACATTTCCCCCCATTTTATTTTTACAGCACGCTCCACATGTATCAAACAAACCATTTGAATCATTATCAGACTGTTTATGCATGCAGCAGTCAGCCCGATCATGTTTTCTCCTTCATTGTTATCTTTGTCCCGATCACTCCAAACAGATTTCCCTCTGTGTATTTGCCCTTCTCTGACCATGGATATTATGATTTTCGCTGGGTTTGGGTGGCATTGCCTTAAGTACACAAGAGAGAGACACAATTCCCATGCCTCCCATGTGTAAACACAACAACTGGGCAGAATATTGCAAGCTTCCACCCCTGCAGCCAACAACAGCCAAGGGTTTGTTTAAAAGGACCGGGGTTGGGCAGATGGCGATGTCCACAAGGGCTGCACGATAATTCAAAACACACAAAATCAACCAAAAGAATTATACCGAGGCATGTTGTAGGACAAAGAAAACCCTCACTGGTGAATCCTTTGGTGTTAGTAGAGCTGCTGAGCTGTGCTGTTTGTCACCCCGCTTCCTCATAATAGCACAAACCTAGAGGACAAACAAAATGGCGGATTGCCTCGCTCCTGTGGCCACGGTGGAACCGCTACTGTTTACTCAGCACAAAGTGTGCGGCGGCTGTGGTGCTCCAGGAAAAACTGAGGAATCGGTGAATTCCGGTGTTTGAGGATGAGTCCTGGGGGGCATTCTGCAAACCTCGAGCGACCCAGCCAATTAAACAAAGGATATCAATTTCATAGCTCAGTTCCTTTGAGGGGGGAGGGGGGTCCCAATCAGGCCTCGAAGCAGAGACGCCAAACGGGACAAAGTATTATGTTCTGTCCCGTCTTTGCAAAAAATAAACATATACCGAACCGCTGATTGCAGCTCAGTGAGAGAAGGTCCTCTATTATGTGGAGCCTCAAAGAGCGGCCTGCTGATTGTGGTCACTGCGAGCCCTGCGTCCATGCTGGTACGCTAACAAAGCGTGTGGCCAAAGTGTGTCTCATATTACCAATAGTGCTGACCAATTAAGAGTACACATAAAAGGCTTGTTTGAAATGAGTTTGGACAGGGTTTGTCTTTCTGTTAGGGTTACTCTGCGTTTGAGAGTGGGCTAGTGCGGTCTGATTAATTACTCCTGAAGCAGCCTTTTTCATGTTGTTTGTAATCGTTTCTTATCTCTGCGTTCGATGGTAATGAGGCAGTGCGGGCCTGTCATTCAGCCTGAGGAATGCCTCTGCTGAAGGTTCTGGAAGGACCTTGTGCTTACTCAGCTAGTGATGGTGAAAAAAGGAGAAAAGAACACAAATGGAAGCAGATACAATACCCGCCCACCTACACAAACACTCATTACACCACTTCTAACAGTGATTGTAATTTCCCTCATGGTCAGCGGGCCATCAGAGCCTCAGATGAATGGCTCAGAGAGTGGATGAAGTGGTTCAACCGAACATCTAAATATAAACCCTCCGTCGTCTGTGAGAGCACACAGTATCTACGCTGTCAGGCGTCAGCGGTTTGTCAGCAGGGTGATACCATCTGAGGTACTGCTGCTGTACCCTTCACAGGGGGTATTTATTAGTACCTTTGTGGTTTGTACCTTATAGAGACCAGTCTTGAATCTGTTGTAGTAGTTTTGTATACTAACGTAAAGGTACAAAAGGTGGACTTCTAAATTCCTAACATGCACCAGGTTGCCAACATCCTAGTTACAGGGATGGTGACTTTTAGCCTTTGAAGTAAATATAGTTACTGGAGTCTGCACTATTATTATCCATCCATCTGCGTATCTTTATCAGGTATGCCAGGGGGCTGTAGCCTATCCTAGGTACCATAGGGTGAGAGGCGGGGTACACTCTGGACAGGTCATCAATCTGACGCAGGAATAACAGAGAGAGACAGACAACAATTATTTTTACTATAATTACATCTACAAATTCCCTGAGAAGGCCTTTAGTACTGACAGGAAACACAAAGAGAGAGCATATTCCTCCCATACTGACTTCTATTTATTGGCTCTCTGTTTAAAAAAAACAAACATGTTTTTTCTTCCCACTTTCACCGAGTGCTTGTTCATTCGAGGTCGACTGCTGGGGTTCTCTCTGCATTGTTGTAGGGTCTTTACCTTAAAATATAAAGCACCTTGAGGCGACTGTTGTTGTGATTTGGTGCTATATGATTAAAACTGAATTGAATTTCTGGAAAGCTCACAACTGTTATTTCTAGGACTGGACTTTCTATTTTGTTTTTTGTTGGTTATTTTGTAGGTGAAAACTTTGTTTTAGCCACATTCTATTAACCACAGGTAAATAAACAGGACGTAGAGGATGTTCATTTCAAATTAAGTGTAATATATGTTTTCTGATGGAGTTCAGACTGGAGACCTGCCCCGGGGCTGCCCACCTCTCACTCTATGGTGGCTGGGATTGGCTTCAGACCCCCGTAGAGGCGAAGTGGAAGAAGTCAAGTACCAGGATGAATGGCAACATTTATTTGGCATTAAAGCTTTACCCTGAAAAGCTTTTTCGAAAAATCTATAAGAAGCATTCAACACTAACCATACCCACATTTTACCCCTAACCTGATGGTGGTAAAAAAAAAATAAAAATAAAAATGGAAGGACAAGCAAGACAGAAACTTTACCAACTTAATATCTAAGAGCAGAAATTATATTTCACCTAATTTCTTTTTATAATTGACCAAACACAGATGTGTCTCCAGATATTACAGCATAAAATCTAGAAGAAACTTTGCAAATATGAACCTTTTACTGCTTGGCCCTCAAAAAGCTACATGAGGTCCAGTAATTAGTATTAGCAGGTTCATCTGTGTAGACTGCACATGCAAGGACAGAAACTGATTTTTTTTATTTCTAAGAGGATAGCTTTAAACCATCAGGAGGTCATCTTTATTTTATCCTGTTTTCTATCTCTGCTGGTTCTCCATTTGTTCTTCTCATCCCAAGTACATGTTCTCATTATTCACATTGCCACTGGGGTGTGTATACGTGTCTCCACTGTAAAATATAAAAGGAGAGTGCCGGGCAGACTGCCAAGGCAGCCTGCAAACGATGACTTCAGCTAAATGTTTGGGACAAACTTAAAGAAGATGATAGACTGAAGGGGAATGGCTTTAACTTTAGTTTGCAAAGGGTAGCTTCAGCCTCAGGGAAAATGAATTATGACCAGAGGGTTAGGCGGTTCTAAATCCTGAGGGGAGCTGGGAAACATCTCGGTTAGAGAAAGAAAACATGTAACGCTCACCTCTGCAGAGACAATCTGATACCAAAGTGTCCTGTAAGCAGGCATTGATCCTGTTACGTCGAGAGCAGATGACAGAGGTATGGTTGAAGGTTACTCAGGTGTAAACCATGTACTGTAGGTGTAGTTTTTGTTCTCTAGATGTTCAGCAGACCTTTTGCAGAAGCTTCCTTCAAAAAGTGTAATTTTCTTATGATGCTGTAACTAAAATCCAATTTTATTTAGCTCCGTAGTTGCAGTTAACCCTCCATCATTAGTCAGCACTATCCTTTGACCCAACTGGTAGTTGCTTCAATCAATTTTATTCACCCTTCATGGTTTCAATGGTTTCCTCTTTCATCCAAGAGGCTTCAGTTCTAAAACAAGGTCTTCCTACCTTTTGTTTTTAGAACTAAAGAAGTTGCTTGGATAAGAAATGAAAAATCTTCACAAACTTAAAGAAGAAGTCGCCTCTTATTTTCAAGCTTTTCAGACTACAGTTGTCTGTGTCCATGTCCACAGCCGAGTATAATGTAAGCTTAAGGCTACTTGTGCATGTATGTGTTGTGGCGTCATGTTGCTGGACTAAACTGTCATTCTGTTTCTTTGCTTTGCTCGCACTTAGTTATCAGAGAGACTTTAGCCACCAGCCAATCTAAACATGGTTATTCATCTAACCTGGCAGTTAGACATTGTCTTACAGTAAGAGGGGGCCAAAAACAAGGCTAGGCGGTTGCTTTTGTAGCCAGCCTGTGTTGGGCAAACAAATTAAGAAGTTATTCATAGTGGTGAATAATCACCCTGCTCTACATGAACAAAGTTCATGTAACTGCATGCTATATGCTCAGTTTTGGTTGTTCTATGGAGACTGATCCAACAAAGACATCCTAAAAACATCAGCCATACCCATGATCAAGTACTAAAGCAACAGGCAGAGGCTTTCTCGCAATCATAGTGTTTGTCTAATTAATAAAGCTGTAGCTGAGTCCAAACTCAAAGAAGATGTAAATATATTTGTAAAAAGAGACTTTCAAAAAATCACAACAGCTATGTATACATACAGCTATTAGCCACGTTTATGGTGGTTTTCAGCTCATTGTTTACCTGTAAAACATTCAGATCTGCAGTTTAAACACACCTGCACTACTTAGTTTTGTGCCATTACAGATCTCTGAAAGTCTAAAACGCCACTGCACATTACCTACCCAGCACTACACAGCAGACAGAGATAGTTAGCTATTAGCTGGTGAAAATACTGGAGCAGCTAGAGTCAGATATTTCCCTCAGAAGTAGGTGGAAACTAAAAGAACAGATAAAAGAGAGTGAATATTGAACTTAGATCTACCAAACAGCCTGAAAGAGAGAAAGAGACACGACTCCAAATGAATGCTAATTTAGTCCATAACTGCTAGATGTGTAAATAAAAACATAGTCTGAAGCTGTCCTGTCGCGTTTCTCCTGCCCACAAGTGGACAAATATAACCTATTATCGCAGATTGAAGTAGAGCCCCTACAGAAGTACTCAGGATGCTCTCATGCATAGCAAAATTAAGTTTGGGAGCTGAGCCAGTCCAGCAAGATTCTCCATCCATAACAAAATATATTATACAAATTATAAGTTCCAAATCTGGGAAAAGCTTTAATTTAAGGTAAAGTTTTTCAGAAGCTACAAGACCAACGAAGAAAAATCTGTAGTTTTGGATCTAAAAATCATGGAAATTAGTAGCACGATGACACAAGTTTCCTGTTAATAACTTAAGCTAAGCAATAGTGCACAGAGGTCATTTAATAGATGAGGTAGTTGTACGCTCACTTTGAGAAAAAAAACTCTTTTTTTAGTCCTACATTTTCAGTTGATGTGGTTCAAAAGACTTACGAATAGGTTAGTGTTTGGAATCTGCTTTTTCAAGCTTTAGCCTCAATCTTTTGGCTGCAGACAGAGTGCTGAGTTACCAGCTAATGCTAGCTAGCTTAATTAGCAAGCTGCATCCATGCAAACAACATGCAAACAGATTCCTGCTAAACAGCACTAAGCAACATGTAAATTTAGCACAAACACAGTCCAGAGGTCAAGCTCAGGGACTCAAATTAGCTGGTTCCTGGTTTGAATCCACTAGCCTCTGTGTGTTTGCTGGTTCCACTGTGTTCAGCACAGAAACAACTACATTATGTGGCTAACAGAACTTCAGCTCTTTGCAAGCTTCTGCACAGCTAGCATGCTAACACAAAGCTAGCCAAGAATCTAGAATGATTATAAAGCTGAGTGTTCGCCGACTCCAGCCCAGCTGGCCGTACTTCAGCAGGTACCAAAAGCAGTGATGAGCAGTCAGGCTTTCTGTTCATGTTTCCGAATTAGAATCGCCGTGGCGATCGCTTTGATGTCTCTTTGGGCTGGTTTTCATCTTTGCTTTGTGTTCAAACAGTAAGAAAGATTCTATGCGTGTGCTCATCAGGATAGGGATTTGTGTTGTGTGGAGCTGTAGCCAAGAAGTTTATATTGTTATCTTGTAATTATGTGACCGTGTGTTTCAGGTCCTTTTATTGAGTAATGAGAAAGAAATATAACGAGTGGTGTAACAAATTACTTTCTCTGAGGAGTAATTAAGTAATGTACAAAAGTAATGAGTAAATATGTTGAGTAATGACCCCCACACTGCTAGTGAGTCTAAATTAGCCATGTTTGTGAGGCAGATAAACTCCTAAAAGTGTGCAGAAAATAAACACTGTATGAAAGGTTAAATGTAGGTCTTAAATTGTTTGAATGGTCAGTGAGATTAGAAGAGTGCAACATTAAATACCAGTCCATCTCTATTAGGTCAGCTGGCTTTGATAACAGACTTTGCTACTGAAACAGTCTTAGGTGGCTTGTGTAAAGTGTGTGTTATGATCTTCAAATGAGCACAAATGTGTGTTATTAAAATCCAGATAGGAAAGACCTGGTATGGAATCCTTAAGTGGTGCATTTCACCAGGAGGGATATCCTTTTTGCAATCGGACTGTCACGTTAAATCCGTGGACTCTGTGGGTGGCCAGATATTCGTCACTTTATAAGATCAGAGAACGTCACCGTAGCTCGTTTCACCTCAGCTGTTCCTCTGCAAGTCAGATTACCTGCCTTTGATTTCCTGCGCATAGACAGCCTTTCTCAACTCTCGTCTTCCTCTTTGAAACTCCTTATCAGAAATCAAATGCCTGATCGTGCACGATGCAGCTCCAGCCTAAGACCATTAGGAGCTCAGCGGGTGTGTGTGTATGAGCCTGTGTTCAGTTTTAATTGTATGGTTGTGTGTCCTTTAATACAGCAGGAACGCCATAATCCATCTTATCTCACTGTGGAAGAGGTGGTTCAGGCTCTCAGCTCATGTGGAATAGATTATGTGAAGGTAGAAATGTGTAGAGAAATGCCTGGTTTTCAGACTCTGATCTCATCACTCCCCACAGTGAAAACTCAGAACAGAAACCACAAGCCTACAGATGAATGCTGAATAGAAATACTTTATAAAAACACAGAAGGTGGTTGTGAGCATGAGTTTATAGGCCAGGCTTTCAAAGAGCACTATGAATATCAGGTGAGTCATAGCTCAGGCTAATTAGCCATGTGCCATTACCCTGGCACCACAGTACAGTCATGTGATTAGCTTGTCATCTGGTGGAAGTATTTTATTTTATGCCTTCCGTTTATGTACATCACACTTTCCTGGAAGGATGCTTGTTCCAG
Source organism: Neolamprologus multifasciatus (assembly GCF_963576455.1). NCBI lineage: Eukaryota > Metazoa > Chordata > Actinopteri > Cichliformes > Cichlidae > Neolamprologus > Neolamprologus multifasciatus. The sequence continues at coordinate 27,192,030 of NC_140454.1, forward strand.
CCAATTAACGACAGCCTTCTAACAGGCAAAGACCAATAGGAGGCCTGGTGGGAGACATAAGGTTGGAACAAAGGTCAGAAAGACACAGGAGCCCTGGTTGTGGTTTTCTTTAATCTTTGGGAGTATGAGTACAGTCGACCCCCAGTATTCACGGGGGTCAGGAACCACAACGGCCTGTTCAAACACCAAATATACCTTAATCTATCATCCTAATGAAAATATTTAGCAAATATTTTAGATATGCTCTACAAAAAAATCCACAAATTTGGAGTTTGAATAGGCGGGGATCGACTGTAACTTGAGTTACTATTGGCTGTCTCTCACCTGTGCAGGATGGTGGTGTCGTGGAGATCAGAGAAAAGGCCGATGTGCCCACAAACATTTAGAATCAGTAGTTATACCCCTTACACGGCTTCCTGGTCCACCGCTGGGTAAAGCATATTCCTGCTGCTACACTATAAGGATTGTTTCTTGTCTTATGGTTTTATAAGCTGATGGCTTCATTTTTTATTTGGACTGTTGATTTTTATTTATTTATTTATTTATTTCGGGGGGGGGAGTATTTATTTTATTTTAGTTTTTTTATCCATTTTTAGTTAATTGATTGATTGATAATACTTTATTCATCCCGAGGGAAATTGGGTTAAGGCTGCCAGCCGTGCCAGCACCATCTTACCCTTCCGACCATACATACATTACACAAAACATCACATGGGGAAGACAGGTCAGGGAGGTATAACAATGGAAAATGCACCACATGAGGAAAGATAAGGAGAAAAAAATAACTCCCCCCAGACTGAGCTCCAACAGGGAGATCAGTTTGAGAACAGAAAAAAAACACCTCTGCACATAGCACATGAAAAAACTCTAAATACACCAAAGAAACACATGACAAGCAACAGGGGTGGGTAAAGGGTGCAGCATCGGAAGGGAATAACCATCAAAGGCGTTTGGAAAGGGAGGGGGAATGAGTGTGTGCATATCAGTGTATATGTATGTGTGTGTGTGTCCATAGTTCAGCTGAGACAGTGTCCTTCGCCCTGCTAGGCTAAGTAAACAGTCTTCCAGCCAACTCAGGTGGCCTTGCATGGAATGGGAAGGAACAGACTAAACAGTCGTTATCAGGGTGTTGTTGTTCAGCTCCAGCCTTGAGACCGCAGCTGGCGCAAAAAGGGGTATCCGCATAAAGTGATGGTGGGTTTTACTGCAGTGCGAACAGCTCATATGAATTTCAAAGCAGTTCTCCAACACTGGTCACTCAATCTCCCGTTGGAGAGCCGCGAGCTTTGCCATACTTGCGCTCTGTGATGTTGTCATTTCTTGTGCTCAAGGAGCCGATTCTGAGAACTCACGGCAGTGTGCCTCCCCGAGATGTCATCCAATTTGCGCCCAGAGATGTTATTCCGAGCTAGCCCTTCCGAGATGTATCCAGTCTGCAGTCAGAAATCTTATTCTGAGTATTCACAGCAGCCGCAGCCTCTCCAAGATCTTTTCCATGCTGACTCAATGAGCCCATTTTGAGAAACTCACACCTCTCTGATCGTTCCAATCCCAGCGGGCAGCCTTGTGGGGGTTTGAACCGCCAGTTCCGCGTCCTTAATTCTTCGATAAGTCAGGGCCAAGCCAGCTCCGATCAGCCAGAACCCTGTTACCATGGTTCCGAATAGGTAGATATCTTCAGCACCCAAGCCCAAACTTCTCATTGAGAAAGGCCCTTTGTTGATCCAATCCATAATTGGATCAACAAAGGGGTGTCAAATGGATTGGATCAAAGTTGATCCAATCCATAATTCCTCTTTTAGGTTTTAGAGAACAGACTGTGAGAGAATGTTCCAGGGAAAAGTAATACAAAAAACACGAGACTAGACAAGGACATAAGAGGCTAAGCAGGGAAGCTAAGGGAGAGGAGGAAGAGGAGAGGAGAAAAGTGCGACCACCTTTGTCAAGAGCAAGAGCAGAAGAGTGTGGAAGTAATGTAAACTTTCATTTGACAAGCATTTATGGATTTATGTTGTTTCAGTTCCTCCACCAGAGAGCTAACATCTTACCAAAGCTTCCTCTGCCAACTTTTCAGAAGCGCCTAAGACATTGAAAATAATGCTCTGGTTCATGACAGCTCCTTTCTTAATCCAACAGACCTTTGTTAGTGGATAGTTAAGTGCAGTTTCAATGCTAAGATGATGTTCATCCTTGAATTTAGTGAAAACTGGTCAGAACCTTCAACAAAAGGATTTCGCATAGGCCATAGTTAGTTAGTTAGGACCATCGGTTCGTTTGTGAACCATAACGACTTGACAAAAAGACCTTCTACAGGAAGATCGATCATGTGCGAGTTGATGAAGTCTGGCAGTAGCTTGTTGTGTGCCTTCTCACCTATAGGGACGCATCTTCCAGTTATACAATCCATCAAGTTTAGTTGGCAAATACAGAAGTAGAATTCTGGCCCTTTCTTGGAGACAGTTGTATAACACCTGAAAGGCTGTCACTGTTGTCAAGTTGACTGACCCCTCCAGCAATATATACTAACAAGATATAGGGAGGGCTTAGGCCATAGGCAGTTTGAAAGATTGATGTAGCCACTGTTGCATCAACCACTGATTTGTGAAATCCTCTTTTAAAGCCTGATTAATGAGTGACTTAGCCCATAAACTTTAGTTTACAGAGCTCAGGGTAGAGTATTGTTTTCCCCCTGCTTTAGCACTCGAAGTCTTCTTGAAACCACAGGCTTTTCAGACCCTGAAGCTACATCCATCTTTTGTTACTGAGAATGACTAGTGCCATCTTAAAGATAACGTTGAGTTAAACATTGTAAGGCTAAGAGACTTCTAACATAACTGTGGGTTATATGTTTTCAGGAACTAACAGCATAATAGAAAAACTAAGACATGGATTTGACTGTTAAGAACACAATAACCCAAAATGATTCAACCATTAATTTGGCTAGTCATATGGACCTACAGGATAAAGCCTGCTAGTCTCAAGAAAGCTTTAATGTTTGTGGATTCTCAAATAAGGAGGAAACTGAAAACTTATCATGCCTTTGGCTTATAATCCAACTAGATATATCAAGCTGGTGGTAAAGAGAACTTTTTCCATTTGTTCTATTCAAATACCAGCTATAAGTGGTCCAAGTGCATACCGTGTCAAGCAGCAGATGTTTATACATTTGCTTATTTGAAATCTTTTATAACAGCCCTTGACAATCATTGAAGTATAAAAGAGAAGTGAGAACAAAGAAAGAGGTTATGTAGATTAGCACCTGAAGCTACCAAACTACTTGTAGCCAGAGTGTATTCATATCTCACAAAGACATTGTGTTTTTAAGTGGTGGTAAAACCATCAGGAGGATGTTCCAGAACATTTATTACAGTAGAAGTAACAACCTTCAAAAAGCACCTATCTCGGTCAAAGCCCAGACTCCTGTATCTGTACCTGGTAGCTCCCAAGTGTAAATGTGAAGCACTGCCTCGTTCCAAAAGAGCACGCTCGCTCCGCAAACACTTCCCCGCACAAATAAAGGTTGAATTACTTAATATAACCCGAGCTATTATTTCCTGCTCCTCTGAGACAATTCATCTCACCGTGAAGTTCGTCCTGTGTGGTTATGTAACTAATCCTTGATCAGTTCTTAAAGAGCAAAGCATTTTATGAGTACCAGCTCTGGTACAGAGACTGTGCAGATACATTATTAATATGACATTACTCAAACTAACAGGACTTCCACAGCCAATAACCGTTTCTTTTTTTACTTCTCCTCTCAGCACAGCGACGCTTGAGCAGTTATGCTGAAGGGCACCTTGGTGTTTGAGTTTGTACAGATCCTGCAGAAACTTCCATCTCATTATTCACTGACCTTTCTGTTGAAGCAGGAATAAACCGTGCAAGGCCTGGCATTGTTGGATGAAGTCTAAATAACACTTAAAGAATGCAAGCACAACACTGCAGCACACGATACAAACATGAGGTCAACCCTGACTCTGTCAATTGGTCTTAAATTTATTTATTTATTTATTTATAGTTAATCAAAAACTTTGTTTAGAAGTCTAAACAGAAAGCAACAATGCTTTCGTGGACATCCTGCCAAAACCAATAACTATATAATGTCATTCAGTGATCTGATAAGACCTGATGTCCACTACAGGGGACAGAGGACTAAAGGAAATTGCAAAATAAATTTGTTTCTTAGAAGCACACCTAAAGTTGGTTACTCGAGGTAGGGCTGTTCGATATAACGATATATATCGGATGACGATATAAAAACGTCTATCGTTTCATTTTACGCTATTGTTTGTTTTGTGGTGTCGCAAAATAAACTGTTTATGGCAATATTTTTTCATCGTTTTGATGGTCACTGTAGTGGCTATATTCATTCAAGTTCTCTCTTTCTCTTACATTTAATATAACCACACTACGGACGGACAAGCGCCTGTTTTTATGTGTTGTGGTTAGCAACAACGACGGTAACACCATCGCGTGTCCGCTTGTTTATGTTCCACATAAACCTTTCACAATAAAGCTCAAGATCCTGTTGAGACTTTTCAAAATAAACTGAATCACGTGAAAGAGCAGATTATTTACGGATTAGAATTAAAAAAGAGCCGTCAGGTGCTAAAAAATAAACCTTAGACTCAAACGTTAGAGCAGGCTTTTCCCCGCAGCACGCTGTGTAATAAATACTCACAAAGAAAACGGCGGCTGTTACAACTTATGTCTAAAAATGTATAGTTTCATGCATCTGTTAAAACACTCGACTCCAGCTACATGACGCGCAGCTGGAAACACTTCCCGCAAGTCGAGCTGCCCGAGATTCACAGAATTTACAGAAAATGTTAAATCTTTTTGATTTATATCATTATCGGGACGATAAAATTCTTATATCGGGATATGAGATTTTGGTCATATCGCACAGTCCTAACTCGAGGCAACCAGAGAGCATGACAGCAGGCAGTGAGCATCTTTGTGGATGAGGGTAACATTTTGCTGTATATGCTCTGGAAGCAGAACTATTTGAAGTGTTTGACCCACATCTGCAGTTTGGCCTTAACTGGGAGTCATCTCAACCTCAGAGGGGCCAGACATCGTTGTGACACCTGGAACACATCCAGCAAACATAATCCTCATCGTCAAGTCCAGCTCGGGGCTTTTCAGCCTCACCTGCCCCACAATATATCTGTCATACCTGAGCCATAAAGAGCTCAAATTAGCTGTCTGCTAGCTGAAGAGTTGTTCGGTAGGACCTGGGTGTAAATATTATTTTATGAAAAATATCCTTATTTATGGTCATTTATGTAATTTTCTTGAAAAAAAAGTTCTAAAAATATGTGAGCAAATCAAAACAAATGAGCAGACGTTTTCTTTTCAGTGGATGTAAGCCTTCGTGCTTCATTTGCAGCTAAACACAAGCTGCTCTCAAGCAAAGCTGTACTGGCATTTTGAGAATGTGCAGCCAGAATTCAGGGCTCATATCGAGTGCTTCCTGTCAGTTTGGAATCGATGGAAAAAGTAGTTAAGACCACTGCTTTTAGAAACTTGGCCAACAGCCTTGTCTTTGTATTTTTAGCATCTGCTGTACGGTTTGAACCCAGAAACACTTTCCCACAGTGATGCTCCTCTTGGTCTAGAAGCTAATCGGCTGCTAATCAGGGACAGTGAAAACAGGTTTGCATTGGTGCGTCTTCAGCTGTGAGGGAATAGGAGAGAGGTTTTCTGCAGGCATTCAGTTTGTTATAAGGATGCACAGTATGTGCACATATTTCAGCTGCATGTTGGCAAAAACCAGGCTAAACTTTGTGTTTTGCTTACCCCTTCCCTCACTTAAGCAGGTGGGAGGGTCTGTGCAGGTGAGGCTAAGAAGACATACTCCCTTTGAAGGGAGGGAGAATAACAGTTTTCAAGATATATGTGTGATGGGAGATACAAATAAGAGCTTGAGCTTATTTAATTTAGGGGGAAATGAGGTCAAGGTCACAAATGTAAAAAAAAATTCATATTGCCCACAATGTTATCATCTTTAAGCTTAACAACAATATACTAGGCACTAGAGGACATAAGTAGTTAGGTTGGCTAAGCATTTAACCTTGAACTTCATTGCTAGTACCCAAGTTCAAAGTTCACCTTGAAAAAAAATGTAAACAAACTGTATTGAGTAAAGAGGGTATCATGAGAGGTGTGCAACGGACTCTTTCTTTTTTCAATACAACGCCCAACTACATCACATTGGCACCATGACAGGCTAATGTTATTATAGAGCAATACAAAATCATTGTGTTTTAATATAGGCCTTGCTCTTTGGAGGTAGTTGCACTCTCTGTCCTATCTAAAGAAACACTTCTTTAAGATGCCTTTTAAACTTTTGGTGCCAAACACCAACATCTGGCCCTCGTATGAAGTAACAGCTCGACGGATCAGGAGGGGACTGCAGGCCGAAGCTTTAACATAAAGACCAAACAGGTTAAAAATGTGCTTTGTGTCAGGGTTATTCAGCCGTCCCCCCGCAGTGCTGTCTGCTGTGACACATGTGAAGTGAATCACTGAGATTTACTGTAAGCGCAGTGAATGACATCTGTTCCCTGACACCTTAGACGGGCTGAGATAAGCCCGTCCTGTGTTCACTCGGGGATGCGATCGGCGTGTCGAAGCAGCTATGAGCTTATAGAAACACATTCCTGACTCATTTCACATGCAACCGTCCACTAAATTAACTTTCTATAGACGGTGCGATGGCACTAGACCGCCTCCCCTCCCCTGTTACATTAAAAGCAGCTCTGGGTGTGTCGTGCAATCTAAACGCCGACTTTCATAAGTGAGCTACATAGTTTGTGGTTTGCTACTTGTTTGCCGTTGCAGTTAAGTGGATACCAGAGATAACTGCACATTGAGTCACAATCACCACAGAGTTATTTGTTACGCTGTTGGCAGCTTCATGCGATACCTACAGAACAGGCCTGGACTTGTTACCTTCCAAGGACAAAGCAGAGAGAGCTTCTGTGGAAAGAAAAACTTTAATTAAAACTGCATTAGTTGCAGTGGGGATGGGAGACAAGAGCAATATTTTCCACCTCAAGCGGCTTGAGGAGTGTAACAAATGTGTGGGGTGCGATTAAAATGCCACTCACAGCGTTTAATTGGCTCTAATTATTGTTGTCTGTCATGAGGTCAGTGAGGGAAAATCTTTTTCAGGAGGTGGTGGCTGTCTGTGGAGCAGCGTCTTCTGCTCCAAGTTTGGCTTAAAGCTGAGATTGCAATGCAATGAGGCCGGGATTTCTGAATGAATGCATCTGCTCCATCGGTCTGGTCTGAGTCTTCTTTGTCTTCAACTAGAGTTATTTTTACTTTTTTCCTTACCTGCAGCCTACTTTGAGGTTATGCTGGGTCACTGAAATTCTCCTTTGTAACATATAAATATGTCAAATTACAGAAAAAAGTGCTGGAAGCTCAGGTCCAGACTTTATTACTTTTAATTAACTAGAGATTTACTGTTAAAACATTAGCCAGTAATTTAAAAAAAAAAAATACAATTAAAAGCTCAGAATTAATGCCCTCCTTTACAACTTCCAGAGAAGGCTTTGTTGGGCCAACTCTGGCCCCCGGGCCTTATGTTTGACACACCTGGTCTTACACAAACTTTTGTGTGTTTATCCCTGTGGAGACATTCTTTGAAAAATCACAGCAGTCTCTTGAATTTTCAAGTGGACAATTTTCAAAATTACTACCTCAGACTTTCAACGAGTGGATCAGTTTCACAGGTTTTACTCTTCAATTTGATGTTTTTGACTATAAGAAAGTACATTTACATTTTTTTCACATTAAGAATAAGTATAAATATAAATGAGTTAAATACAGTTAAACCTGTAATATAATAATGAACAAAATAAAGTTATTTCCAAATTATTTCACACACAAAATTGGTAAAAAAAAAAAAAAAAAATCATTTATTTTATCTACATTAATTTTGACAGTTGGTCAGCTTCACAGAGGAGGTGTGGCTTAACAAAAGCAGCCGCCGCCCCTGCTGTCAAATCAGTTTGGGAAAAAACAGTTTATATGAAGACACTTCTGAGGAATTTCAGCCGTTTGAAGCCCATTTCTGCGTGATCAAACATGTATGATTTTCAGAAACATATTTTCTAAAGAGCATGTATGAGTGACTCTTGCAAGAGTCAGCTCACATCTAGAAACGATGATTAGTCATTTGAATTTATTTACAAATGACAAATGGTCATTATCAGGCGTAATGATTAAAGAGTTTGTTGCCAACTTTGGCAATTGTATCCAGTTGTGAAAGCGTTCCCTGTGATGTTAAATTATTTGCTGTAATAATGTGTTGAACATAAATCAGGCTTTTCTAGTCACCAAAGAGCTCTCTACAAGTATGAATAGTTAAAAACCTGCAATGCTTACAACAGGAAGTGTCCTTCAGGCCATTAATGAAGTCTGTTTTATGATGATGGTCTGAGATGAAACTGTTTCTGTTTCTTTGGGTAAAATCACAAGTGACCGCTGAGCTAAACTAGCACTGCTGCAGTCTCATAAATGGCAAATTCCCATCTGACGAATGTGCGTTTGTTTAGAGAAAAGATTTTGCTGTTTTACATCCACGCATGCTTAAATTTTTTCTCCCAACTTTTATTTATTCAGCCTAAAAACAGAAATAAAGAAAAAATTACACAGATAATAAAAAAGTTTTTTTTTTAAGTAAAAGATAGTAAGATGAAACAATAACAGAGCAAAACTGATTACATTTACATTTCATGTTTCTCTTTTAATAAACACAGAAGCTTCAAAGGCAGAGAAATATTGCTGTAACACATAATTTACACTTTTAATTTTCTGCATTTTCAAATGTGTTTATTTTCATTGTGCGTCTTAATGTAGACTCGTGCATCCTCTTCTCACGAACCGGCTCAAAGTTAAGACTGACCTAGCAGACCACACAGATAATGGTGTTTACCACAAGCAAAAAGGATTTAATTACATAAAACTGAAGAGAAACATACAGACTAAATCTTTCAAAGAAAGAAAAGTAAACCCACAACCAAACCTAAACAAACCACATGCACGCCGGCTGGGGAGAAGAGAGGGAATGGTAATGCTTTTAATCTATTAAGGCAGCTTCTGCAGGGAGAGCATTGTCATGATTTATGAGATGAATCATCATCAGTTTGCAAATTCTGAACACATCTCAATGACATTAGATCGCTGTGATTTTTACTTACTATAAATTAAAATAGGCGTGACAGTCAACACAGAATGGTTCAGACATTTTTTGTAGTGCATGTTTTTTTGTTTTTGTTTCCCAAAAGGAAATAAATTTATTTAATTTATTCAGTTGGTTTCATACTGAACTTAGAGAACAGAAAGTATTTATCCTGTCACGCTGGTATCGATATACAACCAATACCAACATCGATACTATCAATATTTGTATCAAAGCAGAGTCATCGCACTCTGCTCTCTGCTGTACTTTTACTGTTTTATTCCTAGATAACTCTGACTGAAAGTTCTGACACAATCTGCTGGTTTTCCTTCCTGCTTTGTGCACTGGACGTCAGTATGTTCAATTATTCCAGCCCGAGGCATCTTCTCTATGCAGTCTCCTTGTACCTGTAGCGTCTCCTTTGTTTACATCTTTTCGTGTCCTCCTTACCACCGAAAATCATCCAGAGAAGCCCCTGTTTTTAAAAAAAACACGAAGATCTCTGTTGTCCTGTACTTTCAGTAATCCATCAGCCTCTCCCCTCTGCTCCTGCCTCCCTCCGGTCCCCACAGCTGCGAGCGTCTCTTGGCAAAATATAGAGGGAAAATTTCATGGTTGGTAGCGGCGTTGTGAAAATGTCACTCTGTGGGCTATAAATAAAGAAGTATGGCTTACACTCGCTGGGCCATTTTTCACTTGGGTTTGTTTTGCTGCATTTTTAGCTTCTTTTTTCCCCCCGCTGATGTACACATTTTTGAGCTCTGCGGTCGTTCATGAGCTCCTTATTTGCATCGGAAAGAACTTCCTCATGCACTTTAACTTCTACACACACCCGCACGCACACATAGGTTTAAACTCACACACTCATTCTGCTTAGATATGTCTTTTACTTTCTCAGGCTATATGCAGCGCTTTCAATCATACTCTCAATCAATACAAGTTTTGACACACTAATAAAACAAAGCAGGCCTCGCTGGCGCCGGTCCTTCCCTCTGAAGTAGAAGTTCAAATGTGGAGGTGATGATTATATATTGCCCCGTGACAGTGGGAGGGCGAGGCCAGCTTAAAAAAATGAGCTTTTTTATGTAAACGTATAAATTCTCACTTGGCTCTTTACGCCACAGGTCAGGGAAACAAAGGGATCTAGTGATGTCACATCCTCAGGGGAGACGTGGCACAAAAGAAAAGTCTCCTCTCCAAATGATGGATTTATGGAAAGACTTTCGTGTGTACAGTCGGCAGTAGAGGAATCCTGGGGAATTAGTATGTGGGCCAAAGGCAAAGAAAGAAAGCAGCGCGGGGTGTGGCATCAGCAAAACACACTCACACGTTCTCATGTTCTTGAAACAAACAGTCAGAAGAAACAGGTGACAGGAACAGGAATGAGTGATATGTCTTTCACACAGACCTAGAGACTGTTCAGCAACTTCCAGGAAAAATGTGTGTTTTCCAACTTGTTGGTGATAAAGAGCTGTAGGGTGTCTCCTCATGATTGTTTTGGTTGCTATCAGATTGCAGCACCTGCAGTTTGCACAAAAGATACCAAGTTGGACGTTTTTTAGTGCAGCAGCCTCTCAGCAACCAGTTTCACACGGTGACCTTCAGCCCCTTCTCTGGACATGAACATTTTTCTGCAGTGACTCGAGGTTGACGGGGATCGCTGACTGGTCTCTAGGCCCCAACCTTCTGTTAGCAAGTCCACGTGAAGCTTGCTAACAGAAGGTTATTTACATTTATTTGTGTTATCTCACTTTTTCACTTCATTTTTGTAATTTCACAATGGGTGCACCTTCTTGGCCAAGCCTCCCATGAAAAAGAGGTTTTAATCTTAAGGAACTTCCTGGTTAAATAAGAATAAATGCACTGACGTATTTTGTGATGTAGAAGAAAACGTGTCGAAAGCTCAAAACTTTATTTCAGGAATTTAACCAAAAATCTGTTCGGATCCGGGAGTGCAAACATGCTAACTGACTTACACGATCAGTGCCTTTAACCTGCAGAACATTCATTCATATTTCAGTCTGTGGTGCTTATGTTCCATTCATAAAACATGCTGAGCATTAAAACCCTGGGCTAGTAGGATCTAATAAATCTATTGGTAACTTGCACATGTGACCTTTAAATCTTAGGTCAACCTGAACTGACAGCGGCTGAATTATAATTTATAACATCACATAAAGAAGCACAAATAAGGGTTTAGTCAAAAGACAAAAGTACTGTGATTTTTTTTTTTTAGGAGCCAGAAAACAAACATTAATCACAGCACAAAACTGCAGGCTGACAAAGTCAAACACGCAGCTTCAGTGTGAGCGAGGCGGGGCAGAAGGACTCGGCTTACACTTACAGTTTACAGTTAGATCCGTACATTCTGGACGGGGACACCACCACAGTTTATTTGAAACCAAATAATCACAATGTAGTTTTCACATAAGTGTCCTCAGGAGGACTATGAAATCTTAAGTGCCATCAGTTTGTGTGGTAATCCAGAGGCCTCCAGAAATCTAGCAGACTGTGTGTGGTGAGAACCATGGAGGACGTTGGCCTGTCGCTCTGTGTTTGTGCAGCAGCGATGTCGCATGTGTGAAAAAATGTTATAAGAAAGTGACGTTCAAAGATGACCTAAATGTGAGAAATCTATTTCTTTAATGCACTTTTTTCCCATCTGGTCATGTGATTTTGGTGTTACTTTTTAGGGAAATTTAGGGTTGATTTTTTTAGCTTTTCTTGTATTTTAGACATTGAAGTTACAGGAGTTCATCCATTTCAGTGGCACAGAAAAAAAGACATGCATGTTCTGGGTGTAGACAGTAGAAAAGATGGATTTATCTTTAGGGTCAGAAAAGTGAAGCCTTAAACCTGTTTCTGGGTCCTGGCTCGTATCTTCTAAATGGTATTCAGTGCTTTTTACCTTGAGCTTTTCTGAATTTCTTGTAACACGGCCAGATTCACAGTGCGTGAGCCCTGAGCATTTCGGGGAAGAATCACTCTGTGCTGACTCAAACTTCAGTGTGGACTTTCAGACCTCTCAGAATTTCTCTTGGATGAAGTTTAATCCATGTTTAGCGTCTTCTTCTTGTCATATAACGCCGTTTGTCTCTGCCCATCAGGAACCATCAACAGGAACTCTTTAGCTTCACAGTGAATCGGGTCATCCAGATATCAGGAGTGAAAAACAAAAATCCACTTAAATGTTAAATAAAAAAAGAAAAGAAATGAGCACATAATAAATTCCACAAAATGAGATTGTAGATCTTGGAGTTGGGGTTGAACCTTAAGCCTGTGCACCAGTCGAACAAATCCTTTGCTCTGCGTGTTCTTGTCAGTCACTTTATTCAGCGGTAATCAGCCGTGACAGTAATATCCCAGCAGATATAAATCGGAAATTATCAGCAATAGATTAGCCCATACCACTTTTTCACGGCTGTTATTCATGCCAATATAGAGAAATTGAATCTCTAAATGCCATATCATTATGTTTCGCACGCCTGCCCCACACTCGGCTGCTTTATCTTGGTTATCGGGCCTCTGCCGTCTGCCCCGTTTGATCCCAGCTGGGACCTCGACTCTGACGATACCAATTAGCCTCGGTGGCATTTCCCCAAGAGGACTTTGATCCGCTGGCCAGCATTGTTCCTGCGCTGGCCCGCGCTACTGTCGGTCGGATTGGACAAGCAATTGGCAGATGCCTCGATTGGCTAGTAACAGGCTAACAGGAAGTCTGGGAGGATCTGAGTCCATCACATGCCAGTTGGTACAAAGTGAGAGCGCGACGTGCTCACATATAGACAGGCCCGAATCGGGGATTAGAACAATTAATTAATCATGCAAATACATTAAGCTGAACACACAGAAACTGCAATGTCCATATTTTTCATAGCTGTCAACATTCCAGCGAACATGCAAAAAATATGCCAACTAAGAGCAAAATCAATCTATTTTTTGCCTTCAGCTACATATTTCTGGCCTGCTGTCTGTCACTACCTCCTGTCCACTCCGGGCCTGCCTCAATTCTTCCCAAATGCATTTGGATTTACGAGGAGTCCGCAGCGATTACAGTCAAACACGCTCGGCCCAGCTGGCTGGAGGCCCGCGCTCGTAACCTTTGCCCATAACCTCCAAATGACGGCCCTTAAACTGGCCCATAAACACAGCAGTGTCGCCTGTTGGTATAACCCTGGCAAAGGCAAACAAATTACATATGCATACATAAAAAGAAAACTGCTCAGTGGTTGTTGAGGCTTGGGGGGGAAGTGCATAAATGAAAGCTTTATCCAGATCTAACTTGCAATTACACGGACTCGACCAGGATGGCCTGTGTCAGGCACTCGGAGAGCCGGTGACACGGTACAAATCCCATGGTCTAAAAACGCGGCTCTTTAGAGTCCCGCTGGGAGTATTCATGATCATATCGTCTTTCATGACACTTTTACAGCGTTAAGGATACAGATGTCTGGCTGGAAAAAAGAAGAACAAGGGGAGGGCGGTCTGCGGGGAGCAGCGTTCGAACTAGACTGTTCACCCTTGACTTGTTGCAAGGAATCCAGACAGTTTTATTGAAAGTGTTGGGGTTAGTGTTTTTTATAAGATTCTGAGATTCTGCAAAATCTACAGTTACTTAATTAGACTCACTTTGTACTCCTGACCAATTAACAAATGACCAAATTGTGCTCCTGAGTGAATAAATCCTGCACACAAATTGGGATGGATGTATTTTAATGACCTCCAATCATGAGCCGCTGGCTCCAAAAGTGTCCCAGAAAAGCAGCATTTAATATTTTATTACAGAGCAAGCAGTCAAAGCAAATTATGTTGACTAATTAGCCTAAAGTGAAGCAGTCGTGCCCTTATTCTGCAGGTATTTTTTTAAAACTCCCGCGTTGTACAAACCTGTCACTATCACTGATAAATCTTCCATTTGGCTAAAACGTAAGTGCTTCTTCATACAGCCGAGTTTTTTTCTCTCTCAGGAAGGAGCTGCAGTTTTGTTTTCCTAAAGAATTACTCACCAGATAATGAATCTGAGAGATCATTTGTGTCAAAAAGATCAGAGTGCTTTTGAATTGTATGAAGATGCCTAGAGGGAATTTTGAACATCTTTAAGAAGGGGTGTATCCAGCCTGAGAGACATAACCCAGGGCACAAAGTCTGCACATCACTCGCCACATCGCTTGTTGCTGCTTGCTGAACTCGTTGCTCTGAGTGCGGTGTAATAACCAACGGTGGATTTTGGCAGTCGGGCAATTAGAGAACAATGTTGAGAACAGGAACTGCCAAAGTGGAGTCAGCAAAGAGTGCCAGGTTTTAAGTTTTATTTATTTATTTATTACTGAAGCAATACAATTGGACTGGACACACCTTTTCTCCACAGTGTTGGTCTTCAGTGGTGACAAGACCACCAATCATATTCCAATATTCAAAACCCTCGTTAATAGTGTGAACATGACCTGATCCAACTGCCATGTGTGAGCTGCAAGTCTGAGCTAAACACCCTCCTGTAGCCAGGTGTGCTTTACATTCACCACTGATCTGCACAGATGGTCAGCAAGTGTCCACCAGGCTGGAACACAACGCCTTCCTCCTCTGTTTACTTTTGTTGCTCCCACAGACGCATCTGACCAATAAGCTGTCCGAGGTTATTTTAGTTACCAAAACTAAACTGAAATCTAAAACTAGATGTGAAAAAACATTTTAGTAAAATAAATTAAAGACTAGACTTTTGGGACAATTAAAACCAATAGAAGTTATTTTGTGAACTTTCATGAAATAAAATAAAAATAGAGGAAAGATCCTTAGTTTTAGGGGTTTTTTATGCTTATTGAGACTCTGTCTACAAGACTGCGAGTCAGTTGCTGTCAAAAGGTTTTGTGTTTTTATTGTAACAGCCCAAATCTGGTCTCTGACATGCACCCTCTCTACAATAATCATTAAAAATGACTAAAACTAACTCTTAAACTAATAAAAACTAATCTAAAACTAAACATTTTCACACAATAAAAAATGAAAATCCTACACAGGCCCATTCTCGAGTTGACCTTGACCTCATTTACAAGCTTAGGTGTCCACGTTGCTGCCTGGCCATCAGCTTTTTTACCTCTGAGGGGGTAACACAACTAAACTGAAACAAGAAAATCAACCCTGGAAAGTCTGTGAAGCTAAACTGAATACAAAACAAAAACAAAAATCTGAACTCATTAGTTTGTAGTTTGAAAGGAAACCAAACCACAGAAAAAAGTGGTTGGACATAAGTGTATTGGTGCATCACCCACACACAGACACTGACTCCACACGTATTAGTGTCCATATAACTGCATTAAAAACATTCCACCCCTGCAAACAAGCAGCTGAAGTAGTAAAGATTGATATAACTTTTCTGTATTTTCTGTTGAGTGAAAGTGTTGTGTTGAAATATTAAAGCCGTCCCGACATCACGCTCTCTGGTAATTTGAATGCAGAAACGATTAAGTGAAAAAGCAGTAACTAATGAACTATGCACGCACACTTTCTCCTCCCATGACACTTATCAGCCTCCGTGAAGACGCCGTTTAAGTGCATCCATATTTCACTCCTGTAAAGCAACAATATAACACAGAAAAATTAGTTCCCGTCACACTGAATTAAAATAAAATCTGAGAGAGGAAGAAAAACAAAAAAAAAATAGAGTGAGGATGTAAACTGCAGGCAGGAGGAGGAGGAGGAGGGTGAGCGTGACGAATGCACTGCAGGAGGAAGAGAAGAAGAAAGGAGGGTATTCATAAATCTAACTTGATGGGGGTCTATGAGGAGTCCCCCCTCGCCCTCACCCTCCCGCGCTCCCTCTCTGCCCTTATATTACTTTAATTGAAGTCGTTTAATAATTCTGGAGCTATTTTGCCGTGAGCGTGCGCTACCCATAAATCCCCACTTCTGTACACACGCTTAAGCTACACTTAAAATTCCTCCATGCTACTTAATCTTTCATCTTCCCATCCATCCCTCCGTGCCCCACTCTCCCCCACCCTCACCCCTCCACCCTGTCTCCGTCTGTCTCCACCCTCTCGTAACCCTCTTTCAATCCATCTGATTCCCACCCTGTCTGCCACCCCCCACCTCATTATTTTTTTTTTTGCTGTAATTATCACTCTTGTCAGCCTCTCCTCAGCTTGTTTGTTTCTCTTTGTCTCTTCGGGTCTTCTTTAGGGGTCTCTGACATTCTGCTAAAGTTAGCACAGGTGGGAGTGTCTCCCAGAGGTTATTAGCTTTAACCTGAGGGTGGGGGAAAGTGCTGTTTGCACCTTCACGTCTTTACCTGCAAGAATGACTTTGTCTGAATGCCATTAAAGAGTCCACCTGAGGACATTTTTGTAGTAATTTTCCACACGGTAGTATTAATGCACACACATCAATCTGTTTGCCAAAAGTCAGCTGCACAGAAACACCAAGAAACGGCTTCAGGAAGCTCCATTTCCTGCTATGATTGCTTGTGATGATGCCCTGTATGTGCACGCCATCCATGTCTGCAAACACAAAGTCTCTTCACTGACCACTCACAGGAAACAGCATGAATATATTTTTAGCTATAAAGTTGTAACATCGACCTTTCTCTGCCTCAGAGTTGCGTGTTTTTCCAGTCTTGTGTGTCGTTATTACTGAGTCTTGATCTGCTTTTGCTCTTATTTTGGAGGGTGTATTTTTAAGGTGATTCCTGTTTTGGTTTTATTATCACTCGGCTAATTTTGCATTGGTTCTTGTTGTGTTTGAGCTCCTCTTTAGTCTTTTTTCTTAAGTTTTTAATCAGCTTCAGGTCCCATTTCGATCACTGCATTCCTGTCTCATTTCTTTGCTCGTCTTCCCTTCTCTCTGCCTCTATCTTTATTACTGTGCTTTTGAGCTTTACTTTGGAAGTTTTTTCAGTGTCTCATTTTGGGTTTTACTTCCTGTTTTCCTCTTGGTCAGCTTGTCTATTGCTGTGTCCCATTTCGGGGTATGCACGCTTGAAGTACGCATTTTAAGTGCTTTGGCGGTTACGTCACCGTGGCGGTTACGTCACCGCCACGCGACGACGGCTGTCCCAATTCGAAGTGTACTTGAAATGCATACTCCAAATGCGCCGTCGATTTCCCCAAATATCAAGCGTGGTCCGGTGCACGCTTCGTGGTCCCATATATCCCACAATTCATAGCGCGGCGGTGGGTGTGGATAATTTTGCCGCAAAATACGGCAGAAGGGAGCGGCCGAAAAGTGAACTGTCAAAAGTAAGTACTGAATATGACGTCACTTATTCATGTGCGAATGTTTAATAACGAAGAACATTAAAACATTGCTGTTGGCCACATGTAGGCAAAGTTGTGTGACACTAGTGATGTTTGTACTTTCAGCATTAACTTGGTTTTAAAGCCTCTACTTGTAAATATACATATAGTCGACCTTAATCTTACAGAGAATCTGATGATTTTATGGATAATTAAAGTCAGTCATATATCCACAAACACAACAAGCTGAAAGTCAGTGATATATATATATATATATATATATATATATATATAATCTGACAATACTATAATATTGGCCATATTATATTTACATTACCACAGTGAGATGACTTTAGTCTCATGAACAACATTAACTAATTATTGTTTACTAGCTAATCTTAAATGACTGTTCAGTACAGAAATGAAGCCCTTGAATCATGTTTTACAGTCCTGTGGTCTCAGCCTCAGATACTCAACTAATCAAAGTGATGTCATGACAAAAATGATTGACCAACAAAACATTTTTCTCCTTCATTTCTGTCAAACAAAGCTGTATGTAACGCGGTTAGTATCATGGTTGCTAGGCAACCTGAACAGCGCGACGAAGCATATACCGTCCCATTTCACAAGCCTCTCACTTCCGCACTTCCCGTACTTATAGTACGCACCGTCCGTAGTACGCGTAGTGTGCGTACTTCAAGCGTGCATACCCCGAATTGGGACACAGCATATGTTTACGTTGTTTTACTCTCTGGACTTTTTTGTGTTCCTGCTGCCCATGTGTTGTTGATTTGTGCAACTTTGGAGTTTGTTCACCTTTAGTTTGATTTTCTGCTCTTTAACCACCAGCTTTAAAATAAATAAAACTCCACTTTTGTTTTGCTTGGCGCTGAATCTCAACATGCAGTCTCTTTTTTCATGTGCCTGTGTTCTCGTAGATTTGTGGAAAACAGCCTTTTCTTACTGGGAACCTTAAACATGAAATACTTTACAGAAAAAGTTAAACATGCTTATCTCTGTTTCTGAATTCAGAAATCATAGGACCATGGTGAAGGAGAAATGCATGTGTTTATTGTTGTGGGAGTTTGTATATTCTGTCACTTGACTTTTGTGTTATATATGTTGCATGTACATCTGTATTGAGCTGTTTTGAGTTGTTTTGGTTGCTAGCTCTGTTGTTTCCCCTGTAAAAAATATTTGATCTTAATAAGACTTCCTGGTTAAGAGAAAACATATGGAAATCCTCACCAGTTCCTGATCATATCTTGTTTACATGTGATCACCAGCTGAGAGTCAGCTGTTTGGTGCAGGGTTGGTGGTGTGTTGTGGTTTTTTGGAGCTGCTTTGACACAAAATGAGCCTGAAAACTAAAACAAGGTGCTAAAAATGTCTACTGAGCTGAGAGCTGGAAATTTATGATATACATTATTGTTTTTTATGGTTTTAGTATTATAAAGGAAAAACAGTTTTGTTTTCAGTATTCTTACCTTGCTTTATTAATTTCAGTTCAGAATTCTGAATGATCCATGAGTTTACAATATAGATGCTGTTTACAAAGAAATATCTCTTATTTTTGTCACTGACACTCAAACTAAAATTAAACCCGATCACTGAGATTCTCTTCCATTTCAAAATCTGGCAGCCAAATGCAGTGCACCACTGCTGCTTGGACCATCACAGGAAGAAGAGTGGGTCTAGTCAGTTTGATGGCTGCACGTCTTCTTCAGACTCGGGAGTACAGAGACGAGGAGGTTTTTTTAGAAGATGAGACTCTGAGGATGGAGTCAGAGGCAAGAAAGAAGAGGATGAAAGAGCAAAGACAGGACCTGATGATGACGGGCTCAGAAAATAATGAACCTGCAGCTTTGATGAACTTTGTTCCCATGGAGATGCCATTTCTTCTCCTTGAAGTCAGTCAGAAGGACCTGGTATCATGCTTTCTGGTTTTGGGCTTTGACTCTTGTTCTGGATTCTGAAAACTTATCGTGTCATAGCATGAGTTTTAGTTCTTGTGGAATGGAGTCTTTAGTTTGTGTTTAGTAATCTGCAGCTTTTGTTTTGGCTCATATGGTGAATTGGTATGAGTGATGGAAATAGCGCTCTCTTCCCTGTTTGCGTGTTTATCCTTTTTATCAGTTTGTGCTTCATGTTCTCGTCCTTATCAGTGTTGTTGTTTGATTTTGGGTTTGTCTCCTTTAGTTGCTTCCTCTTTTATTCTGATAGTTTATTTTCTTTAGACTTCCCGTTTGGCTGATTGGCTTCATTGTTTTCACCTGTTTGTTGTTCCAGTTATCCTGAGTCTGTGTGTAGTCCACTCCTTTTTTGTTGTTGGTATTTCCGGTTCTAGTGTGTGGTCCTTACATGCAGTCCTGTGTTATTCCTGTGTCATGGTATTAGACACTGTTTCTTCTCTCATTTGGATTTTTTTATTTTGGGCTTGCTTTGCAAAATAAAAGTTCATTTTCTTTTGGATTACTGGTGCCTCCTGGATGCTACAAATCTCTGCAGTCCACAGAGCTCAGCTATGTCAACAGGGAGTCCTTTAAGGTGTCTTTAAGGTAGCAGTGACATAAATTTCATCATCAGACAGATAGTGTCTGAGTGTCTGCCTGTTTTTGATGACCAGAATTATTATTACAATACACCAATTACGTATGTGCTAAGGCACAGACTTCAAGTGGATGTCAAAGAAGTATAACAGGAATGGCTACTCAGCCAGGTCTCCAGCTGCCCACAATCTAGACTTTAGACTGAACAGTCATATGGTCCATATGCTCAGTTAAACATTAAAGGTCCTCTACTCTATTCATCTGTTTCAGTCTGCATGCTAAATATCATTGGGCAAGATACTAACCCCAAGTTGCTCATCCACTAGAGTATGAATGTGTATGAAGGTTAGACAGAAAGCACTTAAGCACAGACAAAAGTGCTTGTATTGTTGATGTTGTACGTGGATGTGCTGATTTTACTGTGATATAGAGTTGTGTGTCATCAGCATAGCTGTGCAATAAAATGTTGTATTTTTATTAGTGCTGTCAGCGTTAATCTCGTTAAAATGAAGTTAACGCCATAACCGCAACCTGCACGGCATCAACGTGTTTGAGCGGTTAGCTTGTTAACGCGGATCGCCCCGCGCAGCCCCGCACATGGGCTGATCTGTATTAACCCGCTAACGGAGATTTGCCACGTTAATGCGGTTATGGCGTTAACATCATTTTAACGAGATTAACGCTGATAGCACTAATTTTTATATAATGTATTTATAATTTGACCCAGTGGCAGCACACATAATGAAAACATTATAGGTCTCAGTATGGATCCTTGGGGGACTCCACAATTTGGTGCCAAATACAGAGAGCTAAAGTCACAAAACAATTAGAATTTGTTAAACCACTGCAGATCTGTCCCAGATATTCTAACCCATAATTTGATGGTCTGATGTATCAAATGTTGCACTGATGTCAGGTAGTACAAGAATAAAACATTCACAGGTATCAGCCATTCTTGAGATATCATTTGTAACCTTTTTTATACGTAGACAGTTAAAAAACATGCACTTGAACAAAATCATACTTCTGTTACTATTTTGTCATCAGTCAGTCCAATGAACACAATGGTTTGAATTCATGGTGTGGGATGTCTCAAAGAGAAAGTGGTGGATATTCAGATTTCCTGAGATTCATCGCTGCTCAAAAAAAAAAGCCCTCTCAACATGTCCTGAAGGCGGGTAAGCTCGACCCGAGCTCGTCGGCTGCGTTGCAGAAGTCAGACAGGACAAACGGCACATGCCGTTTCTGGAGAAAAGCCAGGTTTGTTTTTTGATCAGCCTGCACAGCTGTGACCAAGCATGCACAGATGCATGAATTACTTTACACAGGACCCCGTTAGGAATACATGCACCTTCAGATGCAAGCAGTTACAGTGAGGGGAGGAGAGAGGAGGTTTGGTGCAGAAAGTCATTCAAGTGATGTTTTCATATTTCTGTGTTTCCATAATTGTGTGCTGGAAGGGCATTCAAAGACATGATGTTTAACACTAAATATTAAAAAGAAAAATGTCAAACACGTCTGCATGCCAAATTCTTATGTTGTTGTTTCTTCTTTAAATTTGAGAAATATTTTATTCAACTTATTGTCTCTATGACAAATATCCAAGATATATGAAGTATCTACAAGTACGAGACCAAAGTGGTCCAAGTATAGAACCTAGATGCACACCTTCAGTCAGAAGAGAGCTTTTACAGTCAACAGTGGTTTAAACTGTCATAATGAAGCAAGTTGAGGAGATTCTGTCTATAAAAACAATAAAACTTTCCAGTGAGATGCTTTCTTCCCCGCGGCACTCATTTTCTCTGTCAGTGTCCTTGAGCCACACCAGCAACCTCTACTTGTCCACTTACTGTGGGTGCGTCACTGTGTTTTCTCTCATCCCCACGTCTCCGTCATCCCTCAGAGTGCTCATGGAAAGAAGGCTTCACAGCAGATTTTCTAACAAGATCCACATTGTCTTTAATAAGCTGAAGCTTTTCTCAGCGTAAGCCCAGCCCAGAGGCTGAAAAACCGACATCCTGTGAAGGATTTCGGGGGGGTCAATTACACCCGACAGAAACAGACAAATCCTGAAAGTAAAGTGAGGAATAAGAAGAATTAATTTGTCTACATTAGCAGTGAAAGTTTACAAAATGTAATTTTATGCTTTTCAGTTAAAGTTTAAAGCATTCACTATGTTTTGTTGTGCACAGCTGGAACGAAGCCTTTTGAAAGGATGGTAACACCGCCAGATGTATCCTGTATACATTAAAAATAAAAATTTCAAGAGAACAACAAACAGACATGATATGAGACTTTTAAAATCACAACAGAGACAGAATACAGCAGTGTATGCATTATGCATGACCCAAACAGAGAGAAACAAAACTGCTGTGGTGTTTCGCCCACATATTGGACAGTCATCGTCACCAACTTCACATCAGCAAGAATAATAAACATCTCTGGACACAAAATCAGCTGCAACAGAGCAGCTCTTTATGAACCCTGGACCTCCTTATGAAACTCAATAGTTTCTTTACACAAAAGAAATGAAAACGCCCATGTGGAAAGATTTGAGTCAGTTTAGACCGTTTGAAGTTGGATTATCTCAGGTATTTTTTTTTAATCCTGTATTTCCAGAAAGTCAATTTTATTTATATTTGCACAAATTCAAAATGTCGTGATTTCAAGGTGCTTTGGTTTAGGCAGAGAAAACCCCAACAATTAGATTATCCCCTATGAGCAGCGATGGTAGGAAGGAAGAAATCCCATTTAACAGGAAAAGACTAAAGATATGGAGGAACAGAAATGCCCTGATGTCCTGTATGGCAGCCGTCCCCAAACCCCGTGCTATGGACCGGTACTGGAAAGAAAGATACATTCATGTGTTACCATAGTGACCAGAGAGCATTAAGGGGCAGAAAGGAGAACGTTACTCTCATTGTCGTTGGCACATTTCAGGAGGACGCTGCTAATAAAGCTCCACAATTACACAGTGAATTTGCATTTATTATTATATTTACAAAATACCACAGTTTTTGTCTTGGTCATATCATTTTATTTTGTTGTATTTATCCACGACACCTTAAAGTTTGGTCCGTGAAAATACTGTCTGACATTAAGTATATAATTGCATTTAAATTTTCCGTTTTTGTTTTTAGAGAAGTACATTGTAAAATATTAATTTCAATGGAATCCAGTTGAATGAAATTTGGTTATACATTATATAAATCAGATTGTGTCAAGCAAACACAAAATATGTGTCACGGCCTGTGGCTCGGCATCCAGGGAGCCGTGGGAGGCTGCGGTGGCCACACCCTCAGGCTGGGCCGCCTCCAAACCACCTGCGTCTCATCTGAGGCAATCACCGGAAGACTACTTCAGCCAGCTCTGACGGCTTCTCCTCGTCAGTCCATAAGTCTCCTCCCAGTGTGACCAGCATTCGGCGTGGAAGCCTGTGGCCTGCCTCCCTGCCTGCCCGCCTCCCTCCCTCCCTCGGATTCCCTTCACGGGCACCTCTCCCCTCCAAGCTCCACGGTCCTGCTCTACCTGTAAGCCTCAGCAACTTATGAAGTCTAGCTGCTCATTTCTTGACAACCTGCGTGCTGTTAACTGTGTCTCCCCTTTCTGTTGCAGTTTCCCCACGGTCCCGATTACGGTGCTCCTGGGCTCCACGCTCCTCGTTTCCCCCCATGGCATGAGCCTTAGTTTTTCGTTTCCTTAGCTTTGTTAAAAGATTCCTCAGTTAAATAAAACTTGTACATAGTTCTGAGCTGCGGTGTGCTGAGTCTGCTTTTGGGGTCCTGTTACCTGAACACTCCCTGTTCTGTGACAATATGATTATTAATGAAATTTGATATTTGAGACTTTGGGTTTCAAGTGGACTACTTTTATAAATAAAGGTTAAATGAAAAAAAATGGTTAAACTGAACCATATTGTTCCCTCTTTTTGTATTTTATGTACAGTAGAGATACTTTAGCCACCTGATAATTTAAACAGCTTCACGGTGAAGCTTGGAAAAGTCCAGACTTTCAGGTTTACGCACATTACATGTTGATTTTGGAATGTGTGGGAATGATGTAGATTATCCAAGTCAGTTTTAAGCAGATCATTGTTTATGTTATAAAATATGTGAAAAGCATATTATATCATGGATTTACTCATTTTCTTTTACTTTGTTATGACTTTATTGTTTCTCAAAAGTTTGGCTGACGAACTAGCTGAATCATAACAGAAAGAAAAAGAAGAAATGTATGCCGGGTATGAGTCAGCCCTCAGATTAAGCATCATACCTCAAAAAAATACACATTTAAAAGACAGGGGAACGGCCCGTGTGGAGCTGAGAGGGAGATTTGACTGAAGCGTTCAGTCAGGGTGAGGCGCTGATAAGGTCACCAGATAAGGTCACAATGACTCCGAGGGCTGTTCATCCTCCGCTGTAATGAATCA
Source organism: Neolamprologus multifasciatus (assembly GCF_963576455.1). NCBI lineage: Eukaryota > Metazoa > Chordata > Actinopteri > Cichliformes > Cichlidae > Neolamprologus > Neolamprologus multifasciatus. The sequence continues at coordinate 27,216,432 of NC_140454.1, forward strand.
GTAAACATTATCACATATTTTGTGTGGAAACTTCCTTCTGTGCATTGACTGAATGACTTCAATGAAAAGCCACAAGAATATTGAAACTGAAAGGCTCAGGTCCCTAAACTGATTTCTAAATACGTCTTTATTCTCACTCAACAACACAAAACAAAGAAATGTAGAAGTAAACACATAAAGGAAACTAATTCTTGATTCATCCAGCATCCAAAAACAATCTTTAGCCCGCATCCTGACCTAACTAACAAAAACCTTACTTCCTCCTTGATCTAAAGCAGGCGCTGCAAATAAACCATGTCTGTCTTTTTTTAGGGAAACTATGGGACCACACCTCAGTGCAAAAAAGGAGACGTCATAAGATGTTGTGCTGCACTATTTCCGACTTTCATTTTAGTGTGGAAAAAAGAAGAAAAGGTGGGGACAAAAACAACTCAAAAAGAAAGTTCATGTCCAAAGAGCCTCCCCTGTAGGTGATGATTACATCTGTCCATCTTGGCTCTAACTTGCGCATGCTGGCTAAAAAAGTTCCGCCTGTGAGGAAAAGCAGCCGCACTCGGAGTGCCATTTATTGTAAATGTGCAGTGCATGCATGCATTAGAGTTTCACCTGTGGGGAAAAGTGTCAAAAATTGATGAATAAATCACAGAGCTCTTACTTTCTTGTGCATTTAGTTCACACCTTGAACTTAAATACTCCACCGCCATTATTCTCAAGTATTAGGAGACGCGAGAAGAAAAGAAAAACGGACAAAGCAGCAGGTTGGCGCCAAACCACAGCTCTACCCCCCATGCTCAAGCATTCATCCATCAGAAGTGCAGCTAAAATGGTTCCTCCATTCATCCCCCGCACCCAAAAGGCCTTTGTCCTCCATCTTTTTTCACACTTTCACTGCCTGAGCAGAAAGTATTCCATCAAAGTGCTTTACATAAGAAATAAAGATGTTTTAAGGTGGGAGAAGAGGAAAGAAAGGCACACGCATGGGCTAAAGATGGATTGTAACATAGTTTCAGATTTAATTTATTAAAAGATGAAAAAAGAAAAACTGCAAGGTCTGACCTGAAAGGAGAGTGCGAGCAGCCTTTAAGTTCCAGCTTTTAACCAGCTTTTGGAAAAGTCTTTACCCAGTGCGTTCACCAAGCCACGACTGCATTAGATTATATTAAGGGTTGAATCAAGCAGAAAACGTATGCCAAAAGCTTCACTTCCTCTAATGTCCACCTCATGCCCATGTTTACGGCCTGCTACAAAGAAAGCAGATTTGGCCTCTATAGCTTATTTGCAGCTTTTAAACCTTTCTGATTGAATTGTAGTAAGGCTTAAAATCTATTAGGGACACGGCCTCTTTGACATACAGCTGGATGGCAAAACAGGTAGCTATAGATGCTAACTGTCTGCTAGGCTTCTGTAACCACTGACTCACTTTAAGTAGTTTAGGACAGCCAAACTATAGACCAGTTGCTAGGTTCGGCAGGGCTACAATAGAAAGCGAGGCGAATACAGAATGAAATGGCTGGAGACAGGAATTTGAGCAGCAACGGTTATTATTTACACAAAAATGAAATAAACAAGACACAAATTCCACATTGACAGTAGTAATGATAATAATAACAATAACAATAATAAGAATAAGCCGGCAAAACAAAAATAAACCCAAAAATAGTTGTTTGAGCTCAATATTCAATTGTCTTTTTGTCTTTGGTCATTTGTCAAGTCAAAAGTTCTTAGTCTAGTTCTTTTTCTCTTTCGTTTGTGGTTTGTGTGTTACCACTTGGGAGTCTCCGTCGAGGAAGAAGAGTAAGCTCCTCTGCAAAGTTCAGTCTGGGCTCAGGCTCGCCATCTCCATCTGGAGAGAATCCATCGGGATCCAAAATCTTAGTTCCTTCCACACGAACAAGGAAAAAACCTAGCCTGCACAACAATATTACATTATTGCACACAGCCAGCTCCGTTTCTTCTCTTGTATCACAGCTATAGCTTTAGTTCTTTATCTCTTTTCACATTTCTTTCACATTACCACAGTAATACATTACATGCATGCTTTGAATATATCTTTCGTTGTACATGAAATTATTTTAACCACATGTAAAACAACAAATGAATTTCTCGTTCTCTTTTCAACCATGAAATTGTGATTAATAGGTATAACCAGCAAGATAATAGATTTTTCCAATCATCGTTCAAGTATGCTAACAAATTCTACCACAAACAGCATTTCAACCGTTTTTAAACAGCAAATTACCACTCGCGAATCGGTATGAACAGAAGAAACAACTTTTAGCAACAGGCTAACACATTATTAATTTTTCAAACCCATGGGCTCAACTCACCAAAATGTTAGAAAATTCCGCACGAGCTATCCGTGGCCTGTCTCATCTACTTCCACGTGCGAAAAGACCTAGCTCATGTGAAACGATGGTCTGGTGTTTTGGAAGACGGGGCTAAACCCACTTTCAACCAATGAAAAAAAAGCATTTACCCCTTGTGATTCGGCAACAGAAAAATAAAGTTTGCTGGAGGATCACACTTCCTATTTTCAAAATAAATGATGCTTTTCAAAATAAAAGAATGAAAATACATTTATACAAATAAAAAGAAACCAAGAAAGAATAACAACAAAAGCGGTTTTCTCTACTGGGTTACACTCTCCCCAGCTAAATGTCATGCACGTCTCGTTGCATGTGTAGCCAGTACTGTCCCTCTGTACTGTTTAGGGACTCAGAAAAGGCTATGCTTAACCCCTGGAAAAGTGATTTCACAACAGTAACTAGAGGGTTTCCTAAATCAGGATAATCAAGTCTTTTAGGTGGATGTCTGATTCTTGTTGACTGTCTTACTGGTTGAGTTGTAATGGGATCACCACTGTCCATCTCATCAGATGAGTTAACAGGCTGGTTTCCTGGTTCTTTAACCAAATCCTCAGGTGATTCATCCAATACGGTTCCCGTTCCATTGTCCACAGGATTGTCAATTCCAATCTCATCTCCATCTGGTAAGCTTTCAACAAGCACATGATTGGTAAGTTCGTCTTTGCTTGCATTTTTATCCATATTCGGCTCCTTGTTGCTAGCAGTTTCAGAAAGGTCACAATCAGGTAAGTTCGTAATCTCTGGTTCATGAGAAGGTTTTGGATATTCATGTACAGTAGTAAATCTGGTTATTTCTTCACATGGGGAGTCATCAACCCATTGAATGAAAAGTTCATTGTCAAGTTCCATTGATTCTTCATCCTCATTGCTGTCTGTGACAACAGTTTGACGCGTTTTAGGACGGTGAACCTGCTGTGGCTCAGATGTGTCTGCGGTGGCAACCGGGAGGAAACTGCAGGGAAGCAACAGGTCTCTGTGTAAAGTTCGGGAGGGACCTTGCTTTGACTCGGGTTTAACAGTATAAACGGGTAGGTCGCCTGCACGTTTGACTACCACATGGATGTCTGCCTCCCATTTATCAGCAAGTTTATGCTTGCCACGCAGCCGCACGTTTCTAACTAAAACCCGGTCCCCAGGTTCAAGTTCTGAAACAGTTATTTTGCGATCAAATCTGGCCTTATTCTTGTCTGCCACTTTTTGTGTGGTTTGAGAAGCTAACCTATAGCTTTCCTCTAGCCGTTTCTTGAGACTTTCAACATATTGTGAATGTGTCACTTTTTGATCTTTGCTGAGAGGAAGTCCATATGCAAGATCAACAGCTAATCTGGGTTTTCTGCCAAACATCAATTCGTAGGGTGTAAACCCTGTTGCATCACTACGGGTGCAATTGTACGCATGTACTAATGGCATAACATAGTCTTTCCAGTGAGACTTTTGTTTGGATTCCAGTGTTCCTAACATACTAAGCAGTGTTCTATTAAATCGTTCAGTAGGGTTACCACGTGGGTGGTACGGGGTAGTTCTTATTTTCTTTATGCCAGAGATCTCACACAGATCTTTTATCAGTTTTGCCTCGAAATCAGGACCCTGATCGCTGTGCAGGCGCTCAGGTATGCCGTAGTGGACAATGAACTGGTCCCACAGGCACCTGGCGACCGTTCGTGACTTTTGATTAGAGGTGGGCAATGCGAGGGCAAATTTAGTGAAATGATCGGTTATCACAAGGATATCCCGTGTGTTGCTACTGTCTGGTTCTAGACTGAGAAAATCCATACAGACGAGTTCTAAAGGTCTGGTTGTTGTTATGTTGACCAGTCTCGCTGCTTTTTCAGGGGGACTCTTTCTCCGTATACAACGATCACATGTTTTCACTTTTTGCTCAACCTCTGTCGCCATGCGTGGCCAATAGAATCGGGTTCTGACCAGATCAAGGGTTCTGTCGATACCTAAGTGGCCCATGTCATCATGCAAACTTTGGAGCACTGAAGCTCTGAGCTCCTCAGGAAGAACAAGCTGGTGGGTCACCTGGTCTCCATCTTGTCTTCTTCTGTATAACACCTCATTGTGCATTTCCAACCGATTGAGTTCCCTAAGCAAAAGAGGGAGATCTGGGAGTTCTTTTCTAACAGTCGGTGGAGGTGTCTGGCCATGTTCGATTTGTTTGATAACTTGGTTGATTGTCGAGTCTGCTCTCTGCTTATCCTTAATTTCTGATTGGGACAAGGCAGGAATGGTTGGTAAGCCATGATGTTCTTCTGTAACATAGACGTCTGGAATCGCGTCAGCTGAGAGGGTAAGCGATTCTACAAGTGTAACACCACTATCCTGACAATCATCACTGACTTTTACAAGGTGATTTTGACAGATTGCTTGGACAACATCACTATCTACAAGCTTTATGGTGTCAGTGGCGTCAGTGTCAGCTAAGTGACGCTCTACAAATTGGCTTACACGCTCCTGCTCTTTCCTGGACTGGACATCGTTTACGAGTTCTCCATGAGGACGTCTAGACAACCCATCTGCGTCTAAGTTGTGCTTTCCCGCTCTATACTGTAACTTAAAGTTGTAGTTAGACAAAGCGGCAAGCCACCTATAGCCAGTGGCATCTAACTTAGCAGAGGTCAATATGTATGTGAGTGGGTTACTATCTGTAACTACAGTGAACTGACCACCATACAAATAATCGTGAAACTTTTCAGTCACTGCCCATTTGAGTGCTAAAAATTCCAACTTGTGGGCTGGATATCGTGCTTCACTTCTTGATAACCCACGACTGGCAAAAGCTATGGCTCTGAGCTGACCCTCTTGCTCCTGGTAGAGTGCTGCACCTAAGCCAGTAGTACTGGCATCGGTATGGAGTACATAAGGCAGCTTCGAGTCTGCAAAGCCTAAGACGGGGGCTGACGTTAGCTTTTCAATGATTGAGTCAAAAGCTTTTTGACACTCTGCGGTCCATCGGTCCTCAAATGGCAGTTTGGGATCAAAGTAGGTCTGGTTGGGTTCTTTGGACTGTAATTTCTTACGTAGTGGTGGGTAACCACGAGTGAGGTCATTGAGTGGGCGTACTATGGACGAGTACCCTTTTACAAAACGTCTGTAGTACCCCGAGAACCCCAGAAAAGATCTTAGTTCTTTGAGATTCTTGGGCCGTGGCCAGGTCTTTAGGGCCTGAATCTTTTCGGGATCCGTCTCCACTCCTCTTTCAGAGATTACATGCCCAAGGTACCGAACTGTGGTTTGGAAAAATTTACATTTTTCCAGCGATAACTTTAGGCCATACTCTTTAAGGCGATGGAGTACCCGCATAAGTCGGCGTTCGTGTTCTTCCAAACTGTCTGAGAAGATGATGAGATCATCTAAAAAGACGAGCACTTCATGTAAGTTCATATCACCAACACAGCGCTCCATCAGCCGCTGGAAGGTGCTTGGGGCGTTGGTTATGCCCTGCGGCATGCGGTTAAACTCCCAGAACCCAAGCGGTGTCACAAACGCGGTCTTTTCTTTGTCTGTCTCCTCAACCTCTATCTGGTAATACCCAGATTTCAGATCGAGGACCGTGAACCACCTGGATCCTGAAAGGGCAGAGAATGTCTCTTCCAGATTTGGAAGTGCGTAAGAGTCTTTTATTGTTTGCAAGTTCAGCTTGCGAAAGTCTATACATAGACGCACATCATTGTTCCGCTTTCTCACCACAACAATGGGAGACGAGAAGGGCGACTGAGACTCTCTTATCACACCTGCAGCAAGCAGCTCCTGCAGGTGTTTCCGAACAGCCTCAAGATCTTGAGGGTGTATAGGGCGTGCACGGTGCTTGAAAGGAGTCGGATCATTAAGCTTGATGGAATGTTTCACCTTGTTCGTACACCCAAAGTCAAGATCATGAAAAGCGAATACTTCCGGAATGTCATTGAGTTGCTTGGTTATCCTCTCTTTCCATTCATGTGGAATCAGAGAGTCACCAAAATTGAAATTCAGTGGTGTCTTGCTTGTGGCTGACTCATTAACACTGGTGACATTATGCTGGGACATGATACAATGGAAAGCTCCCAGCTCTGCAATGACACAAGTAGACGGGATAGTAACATCTTGTTCTGTTTCATTTGTAATCATAACAGGCACTTTGTGTGGAGCTCGGGAAGGAAGTGTTATCAAGCAAGTTTTAACACAAAGGCCACCAGGCAAAGAAGACTGAGAGGGGTGTTCAACTATGGCACACGTGTCTGCTGCAATACAATGAACGTTAGCAGATCCCTCTAAAACTACTGTTTGGCCTGCTGGAACTACAGCTGTAGCCTTGCCTGACAGGGTAACTAACCCAATGCTCCCATCTTTGTTCTGTGTATGTCTTAGTTCTAGAGTTTTCAACAGGGCTCTAAACCCGCAAGGACTAGGTAAGTAGTCAGAAGTCTTAAGGTCCAAAAATTTTTCATAAAGGACATCAAGCGTGTTTGTTCCCACCAACACTGGGGTCTGACTGTTTGGATGAGTGTCTGGAACAACAAGAGCTAAGGTTGGTATGTCAATCTCTGCATCTAAGAAGTCTTTTGGAAAAGTAATGCATGTCTCTATATAACCCAAATAGGGAACGGGCTGACCTGCAGCACCCTCCACTTCTAAAAGATCATAGAGTGAGTTAAGGTTTTGATCTGGAAAGTTCTGTTTGTAGAACGACTCAGCGACTGTGGTCACTTGTGACCCTGAGTCCAGGAGACAATTTACATTAACGCCAGAAATGCTAACTACTGCTGTGCATTTAGAGCCAACCAACCCTTTTGGCAGACTATACTTCTGTGGCTTAGTGACAGACTGCTTACAGTTAGCACGTTGCATGTACTTAGTGGGACATGATCGCCTGGCTGCAGTCTCCATTTGCCCCGCAATAGAGACTGTTTTCAGTTTAACTGTTCCTTAGTGGCTGGAGGGTTCTCAACCTCCCATTTCCTCTGTTTCTCTTTAAACAGTTTGCGCTTTTCAGCAACTAGGGCTGGGTTTGGTTCATTTTCGCAGTTTGGCTTGATGTGGCCATCTTCTCCACATTGGAAACAGTACCATGGTTTGGGCGGGGTACTTAGAGTTTTAACGGTTCGTTCTGAGTGCTCCTTGCTCACTTTGTCTGGCTTTCGGTTTTCTTTAGACTTGGTATGGGAGGCATATCTGGAATTCTGCGCTTTTGATTTCGCAGTCAGCTGCACCAGTTGGGCCTGGAGCTCTGCAACTTGCTTTGAGAGTTCTTTAATTGAGCTTAAGGTGGTTGTGTTTTCATTTTCGTCTAAGCAGCCTTTGACTGTTTGGAGGTGGTATGTCGCTTTTTGTTTTGTGATGTTCAAATGTTGCTTCATTCGCATGTTTTTGGTAGCATTTTGGTCTTCTTCTGTGCGTAATAAGAGAAGCAACTCAGGAAAAGATGGGGGGTTAATCCGTTTTTGTTTTAGTTGAAGTGCGTTTAAAAGGGAATCATCCCAGCAACCACGACAGAACTGCGTGACAAGGAGTCTGTCAACATCATTGCTTAAAGCACCACCCCGTTTTACAGTGTGAGTTAAAGCTACCTGAAGGCGTTGTAAGTATGACGACGGTTTCTCACCTGGATTTTGGAAGGTGTCAAGAAATTTGGCGTAAAGCTCTCCACCATCTTGAACTGTCCCATAGGCAGAATCCAACATTTGAAGGTAGTCTGCAGGTGAGCTGTCTGGGTTCAAGTGCTTAACTACGTCAGCTGCCGGGGGTAAGAGAGACTCAAGAATCTTTCGCGATTGTTGCAGCTGCGACATGGAAGTGTCACTCATGATTAGTTCAGCACTGGAACGCCAAGTATCATAATCTGGCTCATAGGTTGGCCGGGGGTCCTTGCCAGAAAAAGCTCTGAGTTTTTGTGGAAAATGTTGCACTGAATGATCATCTCTTCTCACAATGTGCTCAACTACTACACGCTGCACCTCAGGAGGGTTTAAATCTGGTGCAGGTATGGTGGGTGCACTATGAGCTGGGTTTCTTGCAGTGTGATTTGACTGGTTCGATTGTTGTGCACCACCAACACTGGGTTCAACAGCTGAAGGCTGAAACTCAGCCATGGGAGATTCAGGTGAGTCAATTTGCTCTGATTGATCATGTTCAGGCTCTTTGATTGATTCAGCTATCTGTGACATCATGTCCTTCAGAACATCTGCAAACCCTCGGCCGCTCATTTTGGCTAGGTTTTTTAACTCAGTGAGATATGACTTGGTTGTATCATTCCCCACACATCGCGTGTATACGCTTGCAAGAGATTGTATTCTATAGTTAACCCCACTATCGGATATGTGGTTGTAAGGTAACGGCTCAAGAGCATCAACAGCAGTACCTGAATTGTACTCAACTACAACACTCGAGAAAAACTCAGATTTACTATCATCTACCTTTAAGACTCTTGAGATTGACCCATACTGTTTTAGGAATTCAGTCACCTCATCAATTTGCTCATCTCCAGCTATTTCGCTCACCATCACCGAATTTGGGACTTTAACAGATTCACGCTCAACAAGACGGTCCATTTTGGGTGCGTTATATACTTGTAATCACATGAGAAAAATCTCCTGGCTGGCTCGCCAAAACTTACTGTAACCACTGACTCACTTTAAGTAGTTTAGGACAGCCAAACTATAGACCAGTTGCTAGGTTCGGCAGGGCTACAATAGAAAGCGAGGCGAATACAGAATGAAATGGCTGGAGACAGGAATTTGAGCAGCAACGGTTATTATTTACACAAAAATGAAATAAACAAGACACAAATTCCACATTGACAGTAGTAATGATAATAATAACAATAACAATAATAAGAATAAGCCGGCAAAACAAAAATAAACCCAAAAATAGTTGTTTGAGCTCAATATTCAATTGTCTTTTTGTCTTTGGTCATTTGTCAAGTCAAAAGTTCTTAGTCTAGTTCTTTTTCTCTTTCGTTTGTGGTTTGTGTGTTACCACTTGGGAGTCTCCGTCGAGGAAGAAGAGTAAGCTCCTCTGCAAAGTTCAGTCTGGGCTCAGGCTCGCCATCTCCATCTGGAGAGAATCCATCGGGATCCAAAATCTTAGTTCCTTCCACACGAACAAGGAAAAAACCTAGCCTGCACAACAATATTACATTATTGCACACAGCCAGCTCCGTTTCTTCTCTTGTATCACAGCTATAGCTTTAGTTCTTTATCTCTTTTCACATTTCTTTCACATTACCACAGTAATACATTACATGCATGCTTTGAATATATCTTTCGTTGTACATGAAATTATTTTAACCACATGTAAAACAACAAATGAATTTCTCGTTCTCTTTTCAACCATGAAATTGTGATTAATAGGTATAACCAGCAAGATAATAGATTTTTCCAATCATCGTTCAAGTATGCTAACAAATTCTACCACAAACAGCATTTCAACCGTTTTTAAACAGCAAATTACCACTCGCGAATCGGTATGAACAGAAGAAACAACTTTTAGCAACAGGCTAACACATTATTAATTTTTCAAACCCATGGGCTCAACTCACCAAAATGTTAGAAAATTCCGCACGAGCTATCCGTGGCCTGTCTCATCTACTTCCACGTGCGAAAAGACCTAGCTCATGTGAAACGATGGTCTGGTGTTTTGGAAGACGGGGCTAAACCCACTTTCAACCAATGAAAAAAAAGCATTTACCCCTTGTGATTCGGCAACAGAAAAATAAAGTTTGCTGGAGGATCACACTTCCTATTTTCAAAATAAATGATGCTTTTCAAAATAAAAGAATGAAAATACATTTATACAAATAAAAAGAAACCAAGAAAGAATAACAACAAAAGCGGTTTTCTCTACTGGGTTACACTTCACCTAAGCTAACCCCTGAACTCTGATCTGTGGGCTGAATTTTTGCTGTTAGAGCATTTCTAATGCCAATAATGTGTTTTGAGGGTTCTAATGAGTTAAATATGAGGATTTTATGTGGATGTTACACTGCGTGATGCTGCGATACAGTTTGTTAACTTAGCTAGCATTAGCTTGTCTGAACATGGTTGCTTCAGGTTTGATGTAGCCTTAAAGCTGAAGTTAAACCCTGGAAAGTCACTGTTGACACAGTTCATAGTTTTATAGTAGGTCCTAAAAAGTTTCAAACATTTAATGTTGTAATTAAAATGCTAGTATGGTGCTGCTCTCCTGGATATTTCAAAGACAGGGGTGTAAACACTCCTAAAACACCGGCTAAAGCATGCTAATCCAGTAAAATCTGCACTGTCTAACGATCAAACTGTTTCAGCAGTACTGTTATATTTGACCACATTACATTTTATACAAGAATTCTTTTTTTCGTAGTCTTTTATCTGATATTACAAAACATTTTAATGTCAGTAATTATGGTTTTTTATCCTTTTTTTTCAAAAAGAAGCAAATGTAGATGAACTGGTGACTCTTTGATTAACAATAGCTTCCAATAAATTTCCTCACAGTCAGGCTGTTTTTTCATTATTTTTTACTTCTGTGCTTTAATTTTAAACCAAACCTAAACAAACATCTGGTTTACAGATGTGGAAGATTTCAGATATTTTTGGCAGAAACAGAAAATATTTAGATTATGAAATATCTGAGAATTCTAAGTGCTCACTGAGATTGTCTCATTATGGACTAACTGGCATCAAAGTACAATAAAACCAAAGTTTGTGGTGAAAAACACACAACATTTCCATTATCCTCACCACATCAAACGACCAGCGCTTGTAAAAAGTATGATGATTTTGAGGAGATGTAGACTTATATAAATGGCAGGAAACATTTTATAATTAAAATATCAGTGCGGCACATAAAAACATACAGACTTGATGTTTAAGGATTGTTGGGTTAATGAGTTAACATCAGAGTTCACTTCCTGTTCGGGATCCAATCACTGGCTGTCACAGGTTCCTTTTTCATTCTAAAGTAAAACTGGGGTTTGAACCACAGCCCCAGCTCAGAGGTTGAGGTATGACTTGAACGGCAGCTTAACGAAGCGTTCCAGCTCAGCTAATTTAAGGTCTCGAGTTTCTTACTTTGCATTCGAGCATTCTGCCATAAATATTACCAAGTAATTGTTCTCTAACTCCAGATGATGAGCAGCTCTTTTACACAACATTAGACGACCAAAGCAAGTGTGATACTGTAGGAGGATAAAATTACCAGCCAAATGAATTCTCAGCAGTTCCTCTTATCATCAACTCATCTATAAAACAATGGATGTGTTATTTTGCACCAGCATTCCTTTGTGCTGCGCAAACCCATGATAGGAAACTGTGTACTAGAATTACAACTCATCATCATCCTGCAAAGTTGAGCAAAATCACAAATGAAATGCTAATAAAGTTGATAGTTATCACTTCAGGGTGACTTAAGAAAGAAGTCCTCTTATTATGTGCCAGATCTAAGCACAGAGTGGAGGCGGTGAAAGAGGAATCAAACCAGAGAAGAAATAACAAGAACTGTTTCCAAAGAGCAGCTGCCAAACTGACGAGGGGAAGAAATCCAGCAGTGAGAGAATTGCTCCAATGTAGCTGTTTTCTTATCTTGTAATCTATCTGAGCTTTTAACATGTTTTCTGTTATATCCCCGTCTCTCTGCACCTCACAGGCCGGCTGTCAGTCAGTGGCCGGTGCAGACAGTACGTGTCAGCAGAGCGTCCAGAGCCAAGATCCTGGATCCCCTCGTAACAGATGTGGTGAGCAGATAAAGCATGAGCACCCCCTCGTTCAAACACGCTGACCGCTCGGCTTCTTCCTCCCTGCCTCGCAATTTATTCATGGGAAACAGAACCAGGCGTATGGTAGTGTGTTTAGATTTGTGCAAGTTACAGGTTTTACTTCATTAGTCCCAGTGGGATTTCACAGTAAATATTATGGTCTGTTTGAGCAGGGCAAGTTCTACACAACGAGGCATCGTGTAATTAATGAATTTCCCCGAGTTTGAATTCTCAGGGGAAAGCGAAATTTGCTGAAAACACTCGTAGCCCAGAATTAAAAATGAGGAGTAAGGATTTTCCGAAGTGTTACCTGCAGATTTAGAAAAAGGGGGAAAGGAGGAGTTTCAGGAGAACATGAAATAGCATCAGTTGGGTGAAGTAAAAATAACCTGTAGTTCAAGTGGACAATTCACAATTCTTGTGTTTTTCTGTCATTTATGAAGGAAAGCATGTTAAAATGTTAACATTAAATGCGATACCCAGAAACAGCCTTTAATATTTACTAAAGTTGTTGTAAACCTGACAGTTTAAACAAGACCATCTGTCTCCCAAACCCAAACTTGGAGCTGGTTCCAGAGTAGATAGACCTAATATCTGAAGGCCCTGCCCCCATTCTACTTTTAGAAACTCCATGAACCACAAGTAAACCTGTAGACTGAGAGTGAAGCGCTCTGCTGGGATAATATTGTACTATAATGACTTTAAGATATGATGGAGTGTGATTATTCAGGAAATTGTGTCTATCATGTGGTAACTGTTTGGTTGGCAGGAGGTGGACCTGAATGCAAGACTCGAGGGACAGAAGATGATCTCAAGATGCAGCTTTAATGCTAATTCACTCAAAAAATATAAAAATCTGAAACAGTAACTGACAATAACAATAACAAAATCTCCTTTACAGCAAGAAACCGAACTGGCAGCCTACATGCTAACAAGTTTTAAAGTCTGTGAAAGTTGAATTACGCAGTCGACAAAGATAGAAAAACCAAAAGAAAGTGTCTTTGGAATGTGTTGAACTTCTTCAGCACTCTCTGAACTCTACTGAACGGATGAGCCCCATTCTTCCCAAAGATATTCCCCTCATGGTGGCAAGCACATCTGTCCTAAATCTCCAATAGGTGTTCGGTTGTGTTGAGGTCTGACAACTTACCAACTTTATGCCGTGACCTTCACGAATAATTCAGTGAGTCATTGTGTCTTTTGTATACAGTGATCCACCCACCTCCACCCTTCTAATGGGACAAGTGGACCCAACGGAGCCAATGAAAAACCCCCATAAAGTATATAGAGAGGCACCAAACAGCGGTTTTTGCTTTGATTTGTCACTCTTTGTTAAATTATTTTACTTTTCTGAGCCATTTTCTTTTACAGTGCTTACCTTTCTGTGTACAAATATTCCACTAGATCAAGTATCTGCCTGAGTATTTGTATCTGACAGGGCTACAACTCCCTTTGGTTCAACTTCCTTGATTATTGTGTGGATTTAAAGATACAAAGAAGTTTGGTTGTTCAGTGAGTTAGCGTTGTCCCATATTTCAGATGTCAGATTTTCACTAACAAATAAGTAATACCGCCAACTGTCTCTGCATGGTCAGTCAAAATTGACCATTCAGTAGAAAGTTTCAAAGAAAGATTCGAGGGATTAATGGGAGCTCTCTTATGTTGAGGAATATATATTTTTAAAGTGAACAATCAATCTCAATCAACATTGTCCAATACTTCAAACACAACCCTGAAGTTTTACTTTATGTTGCACCTTGGGTAGAAACAATAGATCACAAAATAATTAAAAGGTACTCAAAAAGTTTTCTGTTCTGAGTAGGAGGAGAAGTCTTTGCAGCTGTAAATCCTCCACAGATTCGCCTCTAAAAATATATATAACCAATAGCAATGGATATGTTTGCTCTGTTAGACTTATTGTAGTGAAAAATCACAATGAATGGAATCATTACAAATTAAAGAACACCCAATGGAAATGTGCCTGATATAAATAAATGATCTCCTGATTGAAGTTGTGTTACTGAATGGGGGTCAAAGGTGATCAAGAAGCTCTCTGTACCAAGCAGGTACCTGGAGACTAACATGTTAATTATTTCACGTGTGGTTTTATGTCAAGGCCAAACTGTCCCTGACATAAATATTTAGAGAAAAGAGAAGGAACTTGGCTTAATCCTCCCTCCCATGCTCCATTCATACATCCAACCCATCGTGTCCCCCAACATTCCCGTTGGCAGCTTGGGGCCAAAAGGTCACCGGGCATTTTGTGAGCACTGAGTTGAGCATAGACAGGAGGGCTGCTGTCCCAAGACATCAGGCAGGAACAATGCAGCCTGATTGTTGCTCAGCAAAAATCATGCAAACACTTGTTTGGTGAGATAGTAAATTGCCTGAAATAATCAGGTAATTTGTAAAATCTTTACTTTAGGATGTTCATGAGTCCAAATTAATCAGCAAGCCTGCAAAAACAGCTTTGGATGTTGGGGAGGATGCATGACGCCATCTATTCGGTTCATTTCGAAAGACAGTCAAACACTGATTACTCCTACTCAGCCAAACAAGAAGACTAAACATGACACAAGGAGAAACTCATGTCTTAATTTGACATCGGGCAACACCCAGTCATTTGGGCCAGAATGAACATGCAGTGAGGAAACAGTGCAGATCAGATCTTTAATTACTGTACCCATGTGCTGGAAACTGTCAATGTGGTTCCACAAGGTCACATTTGTGCAGTTACTATGATGGTCAGCACTTAACAGTCAGAGAGAAGCTGTTGTTGATAAATAGTTCCACATCAAAGAATTAAATTCAGTAGAATTATACAGAAATAAATCAAATTACCAGGTGCATGATTAAAGAGAATTGTTTGGTTTCACAGGGTAATATTATAAAGTACTTGATTTTCAATGCAAAATTTAGCTCAAAGAGATGAGTTTAGTTGTTAAGTGGTGGTTGAACTGGATGGCAGAGTAGAATTCACATGAGTTTATGAATGTGTCTCATAAACTTCACTCATAATCGGAAAGTGCAAAAGGTTAGCAATAGGCATCCACAAACTGTATGAATGCAATGGACGGACATAGATAGCTGCTGAATACAGTATCATCCACATAAAATCCTAGAATTTCACACAATGAAACTATGAAACATACTTTCCTGAGGGAATATTATTAGACAACACTGCATCATTTCACTGCCATGCAGATGATACCCCGCTTTATCGACACACGAAGTCAGATGATTGAAATCAACTACTTTAACTGTAAAAATGTCTTGAAGACATGAAGATCTGGATGGCCTCCAGTTTCCTCCTAAATTCCAATAAAACTGTGGTTATTGTCCTGCACCCTAAAAATCTTAGAAAAATGGTAACTAACCAGATACTGACTATAGATGACATAACCTCGGCTTCCAGAAACACTGTGTCGAATCTTGGAGTTTTTTTACCAGGATATGTCTTTCAATGTGTAAATTAATACGTAAAAACTATTCAAACTCACAAAAAAACACTTCATTGCTGCAGCAGGAGTACTCACAGGGACTAGAAATACAGACCATAATTCTCCCATATTGGCCTGTCTTCATTGGCTCCCTGTTAAGACCAGAATCAAATCATGCAAGGTGTTGAATAAACAGGCTAAATTATATGTAATTTTAATATAAAATGCTTTGAGGTGACTATGGTCACGATTTGGTGCCAAAGAAATAAAACTGAATTGAATTTACTGGTCGTGTAATTGTTTTAAAAATCCTCCAAAAGGCTCCAACAGCACAAACAATTTGGAAATCAGTGACTTCAGTTATCTGATGTGAGTCCTACCAGACAGCTAGCTACCTACAGCCTATGTCCCCATTCATCTGTCAGTCAAATAGGCCACACCCCTAATAATGCCCACTTTAAGCTTTAATAGAATTTAAACAGTAAGTTAGAAACAGGTTTGTTTTTGTTTTTTTTAGCTGTAAACATGTTCATTTCTACTGTAAAGTTGGACATTTTAACATGGTAGTATTTGGAGACTGACTCACTGTTGAAGCCTCTAGTGGACATTAGAGGAACAGCGGGATTTGGGACTTCATTTTCCCACTCTCCAGGTTGCTGCTCAGTTCATCACTGGTGTGTTTAGCTTTACAGTACAGCATGGTGCAGTGCTGATTTTATCAGTGCCAGCTCACGATCACGCTGTTGTTCTTTGTCTCTGCAGCAGGGTGACTCAGCTACACACAAAGATTTATCAAAATGCAGTGACATCCATAAAATGTTTGTTATGTCTTTCTGCTGAACAGGAGACAACCGCCGTGTAATCACTGTGTTCACATTCATCTGTTTATACTGAGTGGCGATTGTTGTACCCACTGGGTTTCAATTCCCAGTCTTATGTCAGCTCTTGAAAGAGGGTGATTACTTGGAGCCTCTTTTTAACTACCTTGATGAACAGAATGGCAGCATTTTTGTTTTATTTATTTTTTGAGTCTGTGTCTGTATGTCATAATGGGAAAACCTGGTGCTTGAGAAACATTCTGCTCCACTATGCTTGTTTCACATTAATGAAACCTTACCAACTGGGTTAAAAATCCATTCGTAAATGGCCTGTATTTGTATAGCGCTTTACCATTGTGCATAGATCAAAAGACCACAAAGATACTGGCAGTCAGGTGCAGAAACGTAAAGAGCAACCAGTGCAGTTTGTGGTGGGTGAATAGGTCAGACATGGCACTTTCAACCAAGCATGGTCAGCAAACAGGAGAGATCAGTGAACTCACCACACACAAGGACAGCTGATTCTGAGCACACAATATGATCAACACATTTACATTTGTGTTGCGGTTTTCATATAGGGTCATAGAACAAGTCTTTGAAACTAAAGAGTTTATTCATCAGCTCATCCAGCTGTTTTATTCACAAGAGTCAGTTGTTTATGGCATTTTAATCTGCATTTCATTCGGTTTCTTACTGAAGAAAAAGTTGATTTTGAACTGGAAAAGCTGGGAAAAGCTTCAGGTTGGGGGATGATCTGCAGCCTCAAATATCTCTGGGTAGAGTGGGAGATTGACAGAAGGACTAGTGCAACACCTACAATGATTTTCAGCGTGGTGTAGGAAGAGGTGAAGCTGTAGATTTACCTGTCAGTCAACATTTTTACCCTCAACTATGATCATAAACTGTGGGCTGTAAAGCTGAAGATACAAGTAGCAGATACAGGATGAAGAGCTCTGTCATCTGGGGGGAACCCCTTCACACCGAAACGAGACCGCTGATGTGGTTCAGGTATCTGATCAGGATTGATCAGAACTGGAAGGAGACTGCAGAAGACACCCAGGATATGTTGGAGATCATGCCTCTCAGCTGGCTTCGAATGTTATTAGGTCCCCAAAAAGAGCTGGAGAAAGGAAGATCTGGGCATCTCTGCTTAAACTGGTACCCTTGGCTTTGGTCAGTTTCGGTGATGATGCCGGAGAAACAGCACCATCACGCAGCGCTGGTGTCAGATTGTGCACCTTGAACAATACAAAATGAATATACTCTAATCTACATATATGCTTTGATAGTTGTTGATTTTCTTTGTTCATTATTCCTTTAAGCAGTTAAAATAATTTAGCTTCATTTTATTTTCTAATTGTAAAAGAAATCACAACAGTGGTCAAGCTCTAAGACTTCAGGAAATAAAGTCTCTCCCACCTCTGGTTTTTGGTCAAACTGGAGTCATATATGTGGCTCATAAAAAACATTTACTGCATATACTGCACTGCAGCTAAAATGTATAAAAATGTCATTTCTGCAGAGATAAACAGGTTTCTGCACCTTTATCCTGTGCATAACTGTGTTCGACCTGTTTCCAGATGCAACATTAGCGTGTCATCAATATTCAAGATACAATGCCCCTTATCTGATTGCTCCAGTGAAGCAGTTCATTTCTTAAGCCTGTTACTGAGAGCTTAAAGATGCATAGGGCGATACTGGCAATCATAAACTAAGCACTCCCCATGTAACATCGCTTCAAGTGCTGATTACTCTCATTACAGGGGAGTAATTAGCACCTTAAGAGGAAAAGGTAGGTTCAGAGATGTGATCCCCTGGTGATTTTAAAGAGTTAGTTTAATCTCACCAGGGCTGGAATAAATTACGAGTTCTCGCAGGGGAATAAGTCCTTATCAGAGCTGACACACATGTAAAAGCACATTCTGAATATAAATACATCCACAACAATATAAGGATTAATTGCACACTCCGTCAGAGAAACTACATCTCCTCCACAATGGGTATAAAACCTTCTCTGTGGAGTTTAGAAAGAAAAAAGCAGGTAATGTGTCATCTTTCCAAAACCAGTTTAGAGACGCTCCATCAAAGTCGTGTAGCCATAGATTATTTGATCACATTCAGGACTTTACACCTGCCCATTTCTCCCAACATTCAATAGGCTGATTGCAACAACAGATTTGTCATAAGCTTCAGCTATTGCTGTTGGAATATCAGCTGTATACAGCTTGGTGGAGTCCATGCTTCTCCAGGACAGACCCGTTATTTACATTATCTGAGGACTGATGAGTTTTACTCACCGAAACTGGAGCTCATCTTCTTCGATGGTCTTTTAGTACAATTAACCACACAGCAGCCATATTATTGCATTAAAAATGCAGAAGACTCCAACAGCACAAACATGGCCCAGAGGTCCAAATCAGGAACATCGTTAACTGAGGTGAAGCTAAGCAGAATTTAAATAAGTGAGTTATGAGTTGTTATAAAGAGGGAAAGTAGCCATAGAGACCATTTTAGTATCAGGCTGTGAAGACGTTTACTTATGCTGTACACTGTATAAGTAAATATTTCTGCTTCTTAGCACACACAGAGTTACTGTTGGTTGGTCAAATATTACTGGTGACATCACAGGTGAGATAATCCTAAGTAAACTGATGAAAAATAGGTCCAAAGTACAGCTGATATCCTTTAATTTGAGTTCATTAACATATCCAAGTTCAATATAGTAAATATTCAAATCGCCAAGAAAAAAAGACTCCTTGCCATTAGTAGAGAATATTAATGAAACACAGTGACAGCGTTATCATGCAGCGTGAGGCATCTCCGACTCTTCATTACGAGCTCTTTAGGCTTAAATAAAATAGACAAGTGATGCCACATCATTGGTGAGTTTCTTGTGGTAGCCCCTCTTTCAGCCTCGTCATCAGTGATTCTTTCGCCCTGACAGTTCTGCACTGGTGCCACTTTTTTGGCACCAGTCTAGGACCCATTCTAGATTGGGTACCATAGAGGTACTCTGGATTCTGGATGGGGCTGGGTGGAGCTCAGGGTGATTTAACCACCTGATTGGGATGCCTCCTGATTACCTTCATTTACACTGGTTGGGAGGAGACCATGAGAATTACAAAACTCATGTCGCCTGAGGATCCCCTCAGATGGAATAAGAAATCACTGCTGGGGAAAGAAATATTTGGAATATGATTTCAGCTGCTGATACACAGAGGAAGAAGTTGTGGCTCCAACATTTATGTCTGAGCAAGCTGTGTGCAGAGATAAGATACTGTTTCTATAAAATAACATAACCACAGTTTCCAAAGGTCAAGGCATTGCATGTGATGGCAGAAATGTCACTTGTTACTCGATCTAGCCTTTTATTTTCCCAAGGATCAGGTCATGACAGAAAAACACACTGACCATGGGACACAATATACAACAGTGCTACTGTTTATCAAGGCAGGTAGAAAAAATATTCAATGCAGAAGCAAAAGTAAACATAAACTGCGACGCAGAGAGCGAATGTCAGGTTTGTGTACTCTGAGCGGAGAGGAATGCGAGCCAGAGAAGTTTGTTAAATGAGTCGAGTTTCACTTTCAATAAACACAGCGAAGAAATGGGTGCACATGTACATGAACACACAGGGAAAATAATTATTCGATCCCCTGCTAAATTTGTACGTTTGATCACTTTGCTCAGAAATGAACAGTCTTTTAGTTTAATTTTAATGGAGAGAAACAAAATATCAAGCAGAAACCCATTAAAAAACACATTACATCAAGGTTATAAGTTGGTCATGTCACTGAGTGAAATGAATATTTGATCTCCTAAAAGTCATCCAGAATTCTGGATCCCACAGATTACAATCGATCAACCAATTACAGATACTCCTTATCTCAAATCCTTACGTGTATAAAGCCAACATGCCCACAGAATCAATTTGTATAATATGTATAATAAGGTTTTGTCTCATGGAGCAAGGATATACACGAGAAATGGTGTTGGATCAGCCAAAACTGCACTGGAGGGTTTTATAATGGCCTGAAGGCAGTTTAGGCCAGAAGGTCAAGAAACTACATATACAGGAACATCTATATGATTCCAAAATGAAACCAAAATCAAGCTCTCTGGCATGAACTCGACTCAATGGGGTAATGGAGAAGAGAAATTCTGAGTATGACCCAAATACCACATCCCTATGATCAAGCGTGGAGGTAGAAACATTTTGCTTTATGGGCTGTTTTTCTGCTAAGGGTACAGGATGACTTCACCACCGTGTGGAGACAATGGACGGGGCCATGTAGTGTAAAATCTTGGATGAGAACCTTTCCTTAGCCAGAAACGCACTATGGGTTGTGAATGAGTCTCCCACCATGACAGTAACCCAAAGCATAATGCCAAGGCAACAAAGTAGTCGGTAAAGAAGAAAGACATGAAGGTCATGGAGGTCTCCAGACCTCAATCATATAGAAAATCTTTGGAGGAAGCTGAAACTCTGAGTTGCCAAGTTTTGGCCAAGAAATCTTAAGGACTTACAGCTTCTGGGAAGATGAGTGGTCCAAAAACCTAGCTGAGATGTGTACAAACTTAGTGACCAACTACAGGAAACTTCTTGCCAAAAAGAGTTTCTCCACCAAGTACTGGGTCACGCCTTGCTTGGGGATCAAATACATATTTCACTCAGTGACATGCAAATCAATTTATGACTTTAATGTACAAGTTTTGTGGATTTTTGGTTGATATTCTGTCTTTCTTCATTAAAATGAAACTACTATAAAAATTAGAAACTGCTCATTTCTTTATAAAGGAGCACAATTACCAATTCAGTAGGTGATCATATCATTATGTTGATCACCTCCTCCTCTGCATACAGTGGACCCAGGCTGGAAACAGACAGCCTGAGCACATGTGGGATAACATGCAAAACCTGCTCAGAGGCATTCCGGGTAGGTGGGGAGGAAACGTGTTTGGGGGTCTGTGGCATAAATCCTCAACAAACGAGCCCACAGATGTAAATAGATACACTTTTAATGTGCAGGACACACACAGCTGTGTGAGGGGTGGTGTGACAGATTCGCCTTGTCGTCATTTGTGTCACGGTCACCGCCTGTGAGGGAGCGCAGCGAACACGAGGAGGAGGGGGAGTTTTTAAAAAAGGCCCAAAGTTACTTAAAAAGCTTGGGGAGTAGCAGGAGGAAGGGGAGGAGGTGGAGTGCGTGCTATGTTTCATTCAGAGGAGCGTTTGCAGGATTATTGAATTTATGTCATGGAGCATTTCTCAGCGGTTCACCTGAGGCTGTATCCGCCCGATGCACCACCTACAGGATGTTCACTGTTCAGAAGCTCATTCAACTTCTGACTGAATTTGTGAGTCACAAATGAAAAACACCACAGAGAGAAGCTTGACTTTCAGCACCCCTAATCCATTCAACCATCCATCTGCTGCTGCTTACTTTCTGCCAAGGCAGGCTGATGCCACTGTATCTCACACTGAAGCTCTGCCAGTGTTCTCTGCGAGCTCTGCACCCTCGTCTCCAAATCGACGTTTGCATAAGACTACTTCAAAACAAAAAATAACAAATATGTTTACCCGTTTCCCGGCCATCAGCTGAAAAGACAATAAAGCACAAAGTTTACAGTTTAACTTGGTACATCAGGCACAAAAAACTAGACATGTGCATCTTTGTCACGAGACTACAAAGATGCTCGGACCTCTCTCCTCACCCTTTATTGTCAGCGCTCTGATGCTCTGGTTTTAGCCAAATCAAAGATAACGTCCACTTTTAATCGTTCACATCCTGGCAGGACCTTTGTGTTTTGCACTGTTGTCCTTTAGAAACACACCCCTTCAGAGCATTGACACTGGTTGTTGATGAATGATGGCTCTCATTGGGAGGTTATTCCATAACCCCGTGTGTCACAGCACACATGTCAAAGGAGAGCTTTTTAGTTATCAGTGCAAGCAGGTGGAAGGTCATTGAAATTATCCCTGGCTCCTCCTGTCCATGTGTGGAAGTATCCTTGGACAATATCGTTACAACTGCTGTCGTTTGTTTCATATGCAAATTTCAGTGTGCAGGTGACTTTTCCTGATTGGTGGATCCAGAGGATGGCCCACACGGATTGGCCCACACGGATTGGCTAACTAGCTGGAGATGGCTTATATGATGACACCGCCATGGACTCTCATTCATTCATCCTCAGCTAATCCCAACCAGGAGATCTTTTGTTACTGGCCCAATTCTGGAGTATGTAGGGGTGGACTGCCTTTTTTGTTTCATTATAGTTTTCTCCTGTTTTTCTTAGTTAGGGAGGCAAGTTGCTGTCATTTGGTTTGAATCTTTTGGTTAGGTAAGTTTGCTAAATCCTCGAGATTGGTTCCTTTTGTTTGTTGTCAGAAATATTCAGGTTTGTGTGAGTGAGCGTGCAGAAGGCCGGACACGTGGCTGTTAATTAACTGCTCCGTTCTTCCATTTGTGATAATCAGACATAAGGAACCACGTCGGATATTTGCGTCCTGTCAGCTCACTCAGTACAAGGACTGTGCTGCCTCACGGGTGAGCCATCATTCTTGAACTCTCAGGTTGATGGTTGCTTAGAAGAAGCCTCGCAAACTGACTGAGTCACTGTTTCATTGTTCTATTTTCTAAGAACTGACAATTTGACTGGTTTTAAGTCACTTTGGAATAAAGCGAGCGCACCAGCGTACACCTTTTACTGTAATTTCACAGACAAACATGAGTCTTGTTCTGACATCACCATCGGTGCTGCATAGTGGAGGCAATTTCAAAATAACAAAGTCAAAGTTCGACCCATCTAGACAGCCAATCATCTGCCGACCTCTGAGTGCTGCACCGGTCCCCTTTCGCTTCTAAAAAGAAACACCAAATGAGACAAAAGTGAAAAACAAAAGAGAG
Source organism: Neolamprologus multifasciatus (assembly GCF_963576455.1). Lineage (NCBI taxonomy): Eukaryota > Metazoa > Chordata > Actinopteri > Cichliformes > Cichlidae > Neolamprologus > Neolamprologus multifasciatus. Next base: position 27,239,676 of record NC_140454.1, read on the forward strand.
TCAGGCCTTTTGAAGTCGATTGGAACAACTCACGAAGCAGCAGCACTTTGTGCGGCACTCAGAGAAAACCAAGGAATGAATAAAGATGGGCGAAGATGACAGTATTGATTATGATGTGTTTTTCTCACGATGCCCTCGCCTCAGCTTTCTTCAACCGTCCGATAGCTACGGCTTAATCACAGCTTTCACTCTCGGAGCAGCAGCGGCGTCTGCCAATACAGTGCACAGCCAGAGTGGGCGGTTTAATGGAATATGGGTCAAAGCGGCCTCTCAGTTCAGCAGCATGGCCTCCAAGTTCTTCCCTCCTGCTAGCGCACACAGATGGATACACACATTTTGAAATCCACTTTCCAGTTTCTCTCACTTTGCCCTCAAAATCGCAGTTTTGCTCTATTGTGCACATTTGTTCTGCGTGACAAAATGTGCTTTCACAGACAGCAAGTTTAAGGTTATCCTGCCCTCTTTCCGCTCAAACTGCTTTAAAATCACACCAACAAATATGCTTTTACTTTTTAAATATTTTCTTTGTGCTGTAATTTGCACGCCAGATGAATTTGGTGACCCAGCGTCGGCACTACAATGGCCCTGATGATTCCCTTGTGCTTTTATTGTAAATTTTAAAAAAACTCAGCAGATGCTATGGCTGCTTTCACTGTGCTACGCCTCTTACACCAGCACTGCCTTAAAGTATCAAGATAATTCCTGCATAAATCCCATTTAATCCTTCTCTTGAACCATATAGACTTTCAATACCAGAAGAGAAAGAAAAATACCTGCGGCTGTTTAACATTATGTCATTTTCCTGCTGCAGCCACACTAAAAACACAGAAAATGTGACTTAAAAGTTGCTGATGTGGAGACCTTACAGACAAATAACTTTTAACTCCTGGATATGAAGCATACATAGAAAGCCTGAAGTTTAAGTGGAGCAGCAGCAGGTATGATAATGACGGAGGACAGCAAACAACACACCACACAATAACCCTTAATAACCAAACAATAAATCAGTGCTCTTATATTTATATCACTATTTCTCTTTATACTAGTGCTGTCAGCATTAATCTCGTTAAACTGACATTATGACGCGGATGGCCCTGTGCAAGGGCTGCACGGCGTCAACACGTTAGCACAGTTAGCACAGTTAGCTCGTTAGCACCGTGCAGCCCCTCGCATGGGGCCATCCGCGTTAACTCGCTAACGGAGATTTGCCGCATTAATGTGGTTGTCGTGTTAACGTCATTTTAACGAGATTAACGCTGACAGCACCAATTTATACACGTCTTTAATTATGATTGCTTTGTTGTCTGTACAACTCAGTTATCCTCTGTGATTCATAAAGTTTTTCTATTCCTGTTGTGATGAGGAGACGGTTTGACTTCAGAGAGAACAAAGAGAACTATTCACCTACAAAAACCTACAACTAAACTCCCAGATAACTCCAGCAAAAACAGTAAAAAAGGTGGGTGTCTAATAAAAACTGGCAGCTCTCCACCACCAGCTTACTACCATAAGCTAGCATGAAACTAAACCCAAACAACAGCTTAACACAAAGCCTAACAGATATCTCTCAAAACGACACTATAGTTTTGGAGATTTCTTTATTGGCCCATAAAGCATAAAATACCATCAACAGCTAGAAAAAGTTGATTTTTATGATGTTTTGGGGAATGAAATCTACACACTTGATTCTTAATGACACGTGGAATCATCTGTAAACAAAAGAAAAGAAAAAACTCTGCATTAGCAATCCGTAGGAGAAAGTTTTCTAACCCTCTTAAATCTGTTCCCTAAGCCTGCAGCGTTACCATTATAACGGCAAGATAGAACGTCCTCTTAAAATCATCAATGCAGAACAGCAGCTTTTTTAAACCAGAATTCAAAGTTTTAGGAAGGTTTGTGAAGGTTCTGCGGGCAACGTTATGAAAGGTCCTCAGTGCGTGGGTTAAGAATTGGTGCAGAGCAAAACACAACCCTAAATGAATTATAATGTTAGTTATTAGTTGTGTTGGGGGTTCTTTCAAAATTAAACTACACTGATGCAGCTGTTGTTGTGAAATAAAACTGAACTGAATATCATTTGTCAGATTATGACATTAAAAAAGCTCCTGAAAGGCTCCAGCAGCACAAACACAGTCCGGAGTTTCAGGTCATGGACTTCTACTAGCTGAGGTGAAGTCTAACAGACAGCTATCAGCTACAGTTGCCTGTATCGCCATCCACCTGTCAGTCAAGGAGGACACGCCCCCAAAAATGTCAAGTTTAAGCCTTAATACATTATAAACAAGTGAGTTATAAAAAGATTCTCTCTTGTACAGTTATTACGAAGGGTGAAATGAGAAATAAACTGTAAAGTTTTTTTTTTTAACATGGAAATCATGGACTCATTGCTGGAGGCCCTAGTGGACATCACAGGAAGTGCAGCTTTTGGCACTTCTTCCACTTTGGCATGATTTTTAAGCCCTGAAAGTTGATGTTTGGGGCTCTTTTTCCTACACCTCATTGCTTCAATCCGTCAGCTTTAAGCCGCGCTTTAAAAACCCTGTTTAAGTAGAAACGAAGCTAGCGCGCCTGGAAGAGTGGATGTAAATGAAAGTCTTCAACCGCTGCACGAGGTCAGCAATCTGCAGCGTATAAAGTTTGGAGTGGAAGCAAAACAGATTACAAGTGTTTTAGGTATGTAGCAGCGTGGCTGAGTGTGTCTCCGAGCAAGCCGAAGTGACAAAGATAACAGAGAGAGAAAACTGATAGACAATTGTAGGGTGACTCGGCTCCTATTTCCTTCCCGTCCCTGGTGATTACCTCAGCCTGCTCTGTTTTTCTCCACATTCGTGAGTGCATTGTCAAGCAGCAACATCTCACAGTCGCAGAAAAAAATGAAATATTTTTGTGAACAACATCTAACACCTTGAGAGGGACTGAGGACAGCAGCAGGAGGGAAACGAAAAGCAACGCCGAGGCACGTAATTCATCGAGGCAGCCGTGCTGGAGAGAAGATTGCAGAACAATGCACATTCTCTTTTATTTGTTCTACTTCCCCTTTGCCCGTCTCTTATCAATCTGCTTCTGTGTGTGCTTTGAGTGCTCATTGTGCTTTGGAGAAGATCAGGAGATTGAGTGCAGACAGATACACAGACCACCTACTATCCATCCTGAAACAGACAATAAACAACGCAGGGCCTCCCTTTGAACGTTCTGACAGCGTTCTGGCAACGCTGAGAGCCTTCACGAGCGGTAAAAGTGCTGCGTGAACAATCTGGGCGAGCTAGGCCCGCAGCCAAAGTAGATGACACCGGCAGACGGCGTGTGTGCGAGGCATAAAATGTGTCTGCTGCAAAACAGTTTTCTTTCTCCGCCAGAAAGTAAAAACTTGATTGGGAACAGAGGTGCCTATTACAGTCAGGGGTAATAATAGGGTGGAGTGACGGCATACATCACAGAAGAAGAAAAAAGTCCTCCTGGCAGGCATTGTGGGGTAGCAGGGTGTGTGTGTGTGTGTGGTGGGAGGAGGTGGAGAGTTACTGGTGGTGTCTGGGTGCTTATTTGCTGAAGGAAATGGTAGCCAGGCATGCAACAAGATGGAGAGGAGAGCCAGCAGACTAACAGAAAGACAGGCTACTGGAGTGAGTGTGTGATGATCAGTCTATCCTCCGTCACCTCCATAACAGGCGCAGTGACACTGCATTTGCTCAGCAGAGAGGTCCATCTGAAGGAAAACCTCTGCATGATGTGAAATTGGAGTGTCATGTAGGGACTGTTGAACAAAATGCTTATTTTCTGATGAATCAGGGCTGGTTGTCACCCTTCATATAGAGCAATAGGCTGGAGCGGACCACTTTCTTTCATTAGGGCTTCACCGCCAGAGTCCAACTAGACAGCTGTCCCACAAATAGCAGCAGCAATCTTCCACCTAAAGTCACTTTAAGGAAAATAGACTGTCCAGAGTCCCAGGGGGGAAAAGAGACACTCGAAGGCAGAAGCTGAAAGAACTGGGAGAAATTCACAAGCCATGATGCCAGTCCTTGAGTAATCAAGCTCCTGCAGAACTTTTGGACTTGCTCATCAAAAGGAATTAACGCTCTGAATTCAACAATCCCAGCCACACAGGCCTAGAGACCGGGTAGCAACCATCTGACAATGTCTGAGGGAAGTGTGTCTACTTTCTGACCAGTTGCAGCAGGTTGCTAGTAGTTGTTGTGAAACCGGTCACCAGTCCGCTGCACCAAAAACCTCCTAAAACTTTAGGTTACCATGGCAATCTGGTTGACGCCAAAGTCTGCATGAAAGATGCCCACTTGCTTGTAATCTCGTTACTGTGAAGCAGGTCGAAAACGGTAAACATTCACCTCCAAAGTAAAAGTCCAAGCAAACATCTTTCAAAAAGCCTAACTTTTACTTTGAAGGCGAGCATTTGACATTTCCACTTTGTTTCATGCTTGTGTTTGTGTTTGCAGCCAAGTCAGCATCTGCCATTCAAACTACAGGTGATTGCAGCAACCTGATAGCGAGCAAGGAAGTTTTCAGTGCAGCACCATATATCTCTTTGCAACCAATTTCACATTAGCAGCTACCAGCAACCCCAGTCTGGTATTCAGCCCATAACTACACATTTCACGCACTGTTTGTCATTTAGTCAGACTGTCTCTGTGTATTTTACATAGTGTTTACCTAACGCAACAGATCTCACAAGGTAAACCGAACAGCTTCCTGATTCTGCATATTCATCCACAAATATCTGGTTAACGACATTAACTTCCTTCTAACCACACCCGAGCATTTGTTTTACTTTCACACCATGACTGACTTCAGGATGTTTATCGAGCCTTTCACAGTCTCGGCCCTCTGAATGTACCCTGCTCCCTGGGTTTGGAGTTGTATGTTGGGTTTTCCATTCCTGTTTTAATTTCATTATCTTCTGATTTTATGATGATCTCCTCCGGAGGTTTTAGTTCCCTCTGTGTTAAAAGCACCCTCGCTGTCCTGGTAGTGATAATAAAGCGTGAAACAGTCGTTAAGAACCATATGTTTATGTCTGAAGACAGCCTTGGAATTCAAATGGGTTTATAATAGCAGCGTTCCCACTTCCCTCCCAGCAAATAAACAAATAACCCAAAATGAGCAACGTGACATGAGAAATAAACAGCCGCTTCCTGGGTTAAAGTCCAGTGTTTTGTTTATCCATTCATCCCAACTTCCTCCCTATATTGGTTTTATAACTACACTACATCACCCTGGTTCTGACATAATTACAATGGTAATGGTGTTGTACAGGAACAAGCTTGTGGCACAAACAGTATTAGGTACTTACTTTTGGGGAGCTCCACTTGACTACAGAGCGGTTGCAGTTTGAATATATTTTGCATCCCCTCTGACTTTTCCCCCATTTCCTGTCTTATCTCTGGCACTACTATAAAAAATATCTTGCAAAACACGATAGCAATCTCTTGGCAGCAAGATGAAAAGCTTCTTTGTTGATTGTATTTAGCTGAACAGAAAATAGTGTGTTTAACCACTTAACAAGATGCCATGATCACTGTGCCGACTGACTGCATCAGTCACACAGGCCCAGAGACTGATTTGCGCTTGCCTGGCAAGCTGGAGTATTCCCCGACTGACTGCAAGAAAAAAGACGAGGACACAACACAAACAAATGCGGCAGCAGAATGTCGATGCATGGAGGATAATGCACCAAACAAAAGTTCTTTAGATTTAAATTCATATTTAATAAAACCAGGATAAACAGGGTAATCTTGCTGACACACAAACAGATGAGCTGACCTGGATGGATATGTTTCAGTCCTAATTAAAGCTGCAGTTACACTTCCTTCATGCTGTAAGTCCACACACTGCAATCTAAATGCAACTGCTTGCAATGAGATTTCTTCCTGGCTGAATAACAGCCTCAAAGAGTAGGGCTGTGTGTGAAGTCCAGCCTCTCACCTTATTTCTTCTGTTTCCACCTCACTACATCACTCCAGCCTTGCTCTTGTAAAATCGAAAGTAAAAAATACCATAAAAACAGTGGGAAACAGTGCGTGCATGCTAACTTATTTTCTTCTTTCTAAGATAATTACCAACACCTGTGAAACATCTTTCCTGATCTTCCTGCTCTCAAAGTTATACCAGCTGAAGTTAACAGTCCACCTCCCTCCACCTCAGAGTGACCATGAAAATCAGATATCCTGTGCACCCCTCGAGCTGGACTTCAAAAAGAGAAGCACAAGCATTTCAACTTCAGAGACACAGAGGAACTTTAGAAGCACAAAGAGCCGTCAGAAAGCTCACCAGCAGGGATTACACACTGTTTCAGCACATTGCTTCCATATTTATATACAGCATTTGTGTTTCAAGGCTCCTGTTAAACAAATCTTCAGGTTTCAGTTTTGTATGTTTTTTCAGTGAGTGGCTATAAGCCATGTTAGCAATGAGCTTTGCATCCTGCAAACACAGATGTGACAGACCTGCAGTTCCAGCTCCACATGTCTTATCCTTGGACTCTACTAGAGCAGCTTTGCATGATCCACAGTCCAAATAATCCTTCTTTATCTCACACTGGGCCTCAGTGCCCCTCAATTCATTCTCTGTCTGGAACAAGCTGTTTTTAGCTCCTCCCACTTTAAGCTTTAAGCAAGCGCTCCCCAAACCTTTTTTGCGCCACGGACTGGTTTAATGTCAGACAATATTTTCACGGATGTGGCGGATAAATACAACAAAATAAAATGATACGACCAAGACAAAAACTGTGGTATTTTGTAAATACAATAATAATAAACTCAAATTCACTGTGTAATTGTGTAACTTTATTAGCAATGTCTTCCTGAAATGCGCCAACAACACTGAGAGTAACATCCCCCTCTCTGCCCCTTAATTCTCTCTGGTTGCTATGGTAATGTGTAAATATTTCTTTCAAAATAAGACACACAACTACAACACGGGAAAAAACCCAGGGACACCGAGTTAACGATAAAACCCTGAAAACCATCAATTTCACACCCGAGCCTCAACTCTTACGGCCCGGTACCAAACGACTCTGGTCCGTGGCCCGGGGGTTGGGGACCGCTGCTTTAAGCCATATTAGGGGTGTCCCTTCTCTATTACATCATTCAAATCCAGGAGTAGAAAAAACTGGGTGTTTGGAGCAGAGTTTCACAGTGATTACTGCACATGGACTGACGACATTAACACAAAATACGCCTTCATGGGTGGATGAGCAATCCAGTATCGAAGTCCATTAAACAAATTAGCATAAATCCAGCAGTAACAGTGACACAAGGAAAATTGTGTAAAATAAAACAACAAAGTAAAGACAACACAAGAGATCGTGTGCATAAGAGAAAACAACCTGAGTTCCTCTAATGTGCACTTGAGGCCACGCCCAACTTAACAGCATAAATAAACATTTTTAACATTTCCATGGTGGACCAGTCAAAGCCTGGGTTAACAATGACTGCCACCACTGCTGCCCTTGCATGTGTGTGTGTGTGTGTCAGTGGAAACTGTGCCGTTAGCTAAATACAGATGTATGGATGTATATATGATGTAGTATTTTAGGAGGCAAAAAGGATGCTAGTGATAAGCAGGGATGGAGGCAGATGAGGCTTTGTTGTAACCCTGATAAGGAGCAGCTGAAAGAAGAAAAAGAGAAGTTTTGGTCTCTATAGCTAATGTCTGCCTTCATAATACTGAGGCTTGAAAGTGGAGAGCCCAGCAGCCATCTTTTATATACAGTCTGCGGCTCTAACACAGACACGGTGTTACACCACAGTTTGTGCCTGTTGAAATATATGACACACAGGTTAAAGCACTGAAGAACGCTTTTCGAGTTCTGGTCTGTTGAGTCAGGTTCTGTCTGCAGAATATCAGTCAACACCAGCAAGTAGCCCATCTGCTGTTTTCCTATTTACTCGGTATGCATGTGAGCCGAAGATAACTAGCGAGCTGCGTGCACTGTGGGTGGTCTGTTTATGTGAACACATCACATATTCTTCAGCCGTGTACCTGGTGGAGCAGAGACAGTGGCGTAGCTCGAGACGCGCCGGTGTGAAATGTGACAGACTAATATCTTTTAATACCGGCTGGAATTAACTGTAAGCTCCCGGCTCGTCTGCTCCGAGACGACTCTCACACACCTCTGACCTCTGATCTGCTCGGGCTGTTTTGTAAACCTTGCAAAATGCAGGTACTGTATGCACACAATCATCCACACCGAGAGCAACATATCATCACGGCAGACAAACAGAGCGTGGGAATAAAACAATTACACAGCGCTGTCATTAATAATCTCGGTGACAGCCCAGATGCTTTGCTATCGTTTGTACCACTCGCGCCTTGTCAAAGCACATTAAAGAAGCATTGTATTGCGCCACAATGCACGCCATTGTTCTGTGCTGTGCGCCGTCACACGGGGCCTGTAAACAGAAAGGTTCGTTTTCGATTTAGGCCTTCTGTGGCTCCGCTCAGGTGCTGCTGGGAGTGAGGAAATATGGGCAACATTGTCACTTGGTATTGTTGAAGTCGCTGCCAAAGTGTGAGTCAAAGGGAGCAGAGAACAATGACCTACTAAAGCAGTGAATGGAGGGAAGAGTGTCGGTGACTGCTTAACATCCAGCGGCACTCAATCTGATTCAAACTGCTTGTTTACACTCAGCAGCCATCAGATGCTCGAAGGAAGGAAGTTTATCTCAACCTGAGCATGTTCTTTTATTCTGCTTGTGAACACGACCATGTTCGGATTTATTGCATGATTCACAAATCATTAAAGCAGGTGCGTCAAACATGAGGCCCGGGGGCCAGGAGCGGCCCAGCAAAGACTCCGATCCGGCCCATTGGAAAAGGTGAAGGAGAGCATTTGTCGTTTACTAAGGCAGCATTTCTCTATCATGTAGAAAAACAGACATACTCTTGAAACTGCACTTCTTTTTTCTTGTATTCAAATATTTTAGGGATTAAATATTTCAGGTTAAAGCTGCATGCTGCCCACAGTGTAAAACGAGTGTGATATTTCTGATTTCATTAAAAAGACCAATGAGTGAATAATGTTAATTTTAAACGTTATACATTTCACAAGTAAAGGAGGAGCATTGGGGGGCTCAAGTGCTTTAAAAGTCAAATGTTTCCCATTGTTCATTTCTGACTTCAAGGCCTCCGTCGTTGTCCTTGTTCTTTTATAATGTTCAGACTTCTGCAGAATTTATCTTAAGCAAGACCTTCCCTGCAAAACACATGAATACAGTTAGGTCTATAAGTTTTCAGATAATTAATAAATACTGTATGTCTTTAATTCCTGAACAGCTAATGCAACATTTGTGTTAAACCCCTTGAATTAAAGCTAAAGTCTGCGCTGCAGTCGGGTCTGATTTTAAACCCACTGCAGTGGTGTACAGAGGCAAAACTATAAAAGATGAAAATATGTAATATATATTCATAAAAAATGTATTATTCCTCCTGTCCTTTGCTTCTTTAGCTATGATTTATATAAACTTGAAACTGTTTTTCTTCTTAACCGCAGGATGATTTTCACCTCTTGATTTGCCTTCTAACTGTTTATTCTGGCAAGGAAGTGAAGTTTTTCTTCACCAGACTCCACTTACAGTGTTAGTTAGATTTTGTTTGTCACTTTAGTGTTTTAATGAGTTTTTCAGGATCCAAACTAACATGGTGAAAAAGCAGAAGTGCTGTGCAAGTCTGAGAGAAGTGAAGCAGAAGACATTGGTACCGTGGTTGCGTTTCAATCCGGGCTCTTGTCTGGGCCAGGCTGTCACTCAGATCGTATTTTGGTATCATCGACTTAGCATGATCTAACTTGTGTTCTTAATGCCTCCCTTTAAACTGTGTACTTTAATGTTTTTAAAGCTAATTTAATGTGTTGTTGCTCAGTATCATCAAATTACACTGATTCAGATCAAAAGGATGAGAAAACTGTGTTTGTGGATTCTGCAGGTATTCATTGGGACTAACTGCACTTTAAGGTAGGCTACAGAATTTTTACCGTTTGTTCTCTACCCTGAAAGCTGCTCTGTATTTCCTGCTCTCCCTACGGCAAACAGAACCTCTTTGTTTCAGACTACAGCCTGTTTACATTTTTGCACACCTGTATCACAAGAAGTCCTGCTGCTTTAGCTGCAGGCAGGTCCCCTTTACACAGATAACAGATCATCTTAAAGAAAGCTATTGTGATGGTTGTGGTTAACCCTACTGCAAGAACTTGTTCAAAGACTCATCTTCATACTTACATGGATGCAGGTTTATTGAGTATTTGTGGGGAAACAATCACTTTTCCATGAGGTGCATAAAACAAAGTCTGAGAATATTTGCTGTTAATTTGCTGCAAACTGTCAATGCACAAGTATGCAGGTGAGTGAAATCTAGCGAGTACATCCATGATGGTTTCATGAGTGGCGAGAAGAAGCAGAAATCTGTTCAGCATCTGTGATTACTCAGGCCAGCTGAGCTGAGATGGCCTACACCAGACGTAGGCTGCTGTCCAGCACCGTGGTCATTATTATCATTATCAAAAACCCTGCAGACGTCCTGCAGACAAGCCATCTGCACTTCATGTGGAAATTGATGGTGCATCAGATCCTCTGTGTGTCCGACATGATGTCTTCAAAGGTCCAAAAGCTTGCAAGAGTGCAGAAGGAGGTGAAGAGCGATGAGGGGAAAGAGGCAGTGAGAGCTGGAGAGGAACAAAGTTCGAACATTTATTTAAAAGAGAGAGGATTAGCCGGAGGGATCCTCTGAGACAGAACACTGGGAAGATGTATAGATAATCACTGAGAGCTATGTTCGTGCTGTGTACTTTATTCTGCTGTGCATCCAGTGAGCAGTGCCTCGAGGTGAATGCTGCGCATGATTGAGGTTTCGCTGCTGTAGTGGTGCTGTGGAGGGAATCTGGTACAGTTCAAATAAATCGTGTGTTTGGCTCGTTTAGGATGGTCGTTTGAAATATTAATGCAGACTGAAACCTGCGGAAGTTTCCACTCAGTCTGGTTTACCACAGAGTCCAAGGTGAAGTGCAAGCGATCCACTTCAGCATGTGTATGCGTCTTCTCTGCGCAAGAAAGAGTCCAAAAATGTGTTTTTCTTGGGTCAGCCACTGATTGTATTAGTAGCGGTATTATGGTCTGTGTTTTTTGTTCTTGCCTATGACTTTAATTTTTATTTTTTTTTACTTCCCTGTGATTTCACTGTGCATGTATCATGAGTGTGAGGTTTTGGTTGTTGACAGCTGATTTTCTCTTGTGTCTTGTTTTGAATGTTTCGCCTCATTTCTGTTTGATTGCCTTCACCTGTTTCCTGTCCCCCCCCCCCCCCACCACACCCCCACACACACACACACACACACACACGTTTCTCACCCATACTTAGAGTCCGGCCATCCCCTTCACTGTTCTCAGTCTGCATTCACACGAGGATTTTTCCAAGACTATGCCAAAGCATCAGGTGAAAGTATAACCCGAACCGTGAAGAAATGCCAATCAAAAGCCCACAAACAAAAACACAGTGGACAGTCTGACATCACAAAAGGAGATAAAGGTGCACACCTTTGATTTTGAAAGACAAAATTTCCATTTTCATTGTCCACATGTAAATGCAGAAACTCAGATTTGCATAATCTTCAGTTTTCAGCAATCCCAAGCACCATTTATGAGAGGATAAGGCCAAAACAAATTTTAAAAATGTTTATTTAAATACCCGTGTTCATGTGAACGCAGCCTTGGAGGACTGTCTTTTGTCCCGCTGCGCTCCTCATCTTGCTTTAATAGTTGCCTGGTTTACTTTTGGACTGAAAATGAAACAGGCTTATTTCGGGTTATTTTTTTCTGCTTGAGTCCTGCGTTTGTGTCAAAGTAACCCTCACACTGGTCTTTGAAAGGCTGTGAAGAAGAAGTTCTTCAAAATTTCATCCCTCAGATGATCTAAAACTCAAACTGGGTCTCACGGGGACAGCTGGAGAAGTCTGTATTCAATTGTTGTTATTTTGTCTTTCATTCCCGTGTCAGTTGCTTGTTCTCGAGTGGATAAATGGCTCTGGGAAGCTGCAAGCCACAATCACACACGTGTGATCAGTATCTTTGTCATCTTTTCGAAACACAAACTTAGCGATTACCTACATGTGAGGCGTTCAGAGTGAAATATAACTGTTTGTTGTACCTGCCTCTTGATACACCGGCTAACTCAGACGTAACCTAACAACAGTTCGCTGTTGAGCCCAACCAGGAATTATGTCTGAGGTTTCCAAACACGGCGTGCTCCTCATGCCAAAGTGACTGGCACAACAATGGTTTCTTTTTCCACTGACAGAAGTGCTGAGCGGTCATAATTTCCAGGTTCCCACCGCTTCTGCAGTCCAGGGGCCAGGAAGAAAGCTGCACATGTCATAACACAGCGTCACCAGGTCTCCCTCGATAGCTTTATAATGATCATGGAGAGGAATCCGTTTGTTTATCCTCATGGAAACGCTGTCAGTCAGAGTGTGGCTTTGACAAACGAGCTGCTCGTAGCACAGGCTGCAGCATTTCCTCCCTAAATTGCTGGGAATTTTCACGCCAACGCGTTGAACAAAGTGCTAGGTGGATCTTTGATTATTTTCTGTGTAATCACATGCCAGGTATTTTAATTCCAGATGCTGGTGTATAACTGTCATCCAGCTCACTGCTTTCTGCTCCTTCAATCTTTCAGTCCAACATGGCACTTATCTCAGACTTCAACCTGTCTCTGTCTCTTTTTTCCCTCCTGCTCGTCTGACAGATGAAATAACCTCCCTTCCCGGCACAACCGATATTATTCTGTTCTCGCTGTGCTGTCAGGGCCACTCAGTGTCATCACTCCTTCATGTTTTCTGACTCTCCTTTATTCCATCTTTCTTCCAGTTTCAGCTAATACATGCCTTCACATAGGCATCCACTACTTATTCTCTCTCCTCTTTCATGCGAGGCCACAGCAGCATTGTTCTTCTGGAGCCTCCCGTCATCCTTTTTTTTTTTTATGGCCTTGTTTTCTCTTTCAGGTGAAATATTTTCACACCAGCTCTGAGCCGGGATAGATAGAGACTCACAGGGCGGGAGGTGACGAGCGTTTCCGGCTCTCCGGCCGGAGCTGCGGCCCAGCAATGGAGATAACAGGCTGCCCTGAGGAAAATAGCTAATCATTCCAATAGATAGTCAGTGGCATGTGTGTATATGTGTGTGTGTGCAAATTCAAACATCAATGGCCTGTGCTGTGCACAAACAGGGTTATGAGAACAATTTGTCTTCCATTAGTTTGCAGTCGGTTGCGTTGTTAGTGAACTTTGCAAAGTGCAAACATCCAGCAGCTGAGTGACATCAACACTCATGTCCAGAGCATGCTGCTTCTTATGCTACAAATAAGCAAAATTACTGCTACTGTGTGCAACCTATGATGTCAGTCAAATGATTGTCTCGAAGACAAGGACCAGGTCTGCGTCTACTAGTAGTCAGTTGTTGTCTTCAAAGCGACCATGGCGAAGCAGCCTACCAGTCTGTGATTCAATCGGGTCAAGGTGGCAATTGCATGCAATCTGTTTGTGATTCTATGGAAATTAACTCTGATAAACAAATCCATCGCCATCTATACACACAGAAATGTACATTGACTACTTACATTAAGACTCCAGCCAGAAACTCATAGATCTGAAACTGAAATTCCTCCACAAATAGCAACAGGATGGCAATTTACCTGCACAATGACTTAGGCACTGAGCAGCGTTACCTGATAGAGGAATATAATCAGAATAAAAACAGTTGGCAACTAGTTGAGCTGAATTTCGTATTGCAAAGAGATGCATTGTAGATGAGTTGCACTCATCGGTGCAGACTGACTTAGAATGATTGCAACATGTTGGCAGTCTGTCTGTGTCTATAAATTGAAAAGCTCTGCCCATCTGTCTAAGACTGATTACAGTCAGACTTGTTTGGACACGAGATGCCTCCCATCAGGAAACCTCGGCAGTCGGCTTGTGATCGAAAGTGTTTGTTGAGGGTTGGCGTTGCGTTTTGTTTGTTTTTTTGGAGCAAGAAGTGATGGAGACCAGAATAGTTTTTGTATCAGGCTATAAACATATTTCTGCTGTAGTGTTGGACACTAGACGCTCACCAGAACCTCTAGTGGGCATTAGAGGTACTGCATTGTTTGACTTTTGGTTGCTTTACCTTCACACAAAATCTGCATGTACTTCTTAGATGTATTTATTTTAATGAATGGTTACATTTTGCAGTATTTCTAACTGCATTTCTCGCTCTTTTTTGCACATTAGTTGGATTAAGCCGCCGTTGAATCCCATCACTGCATAGCTTTGTTTTCTTATCACTCCCATCACAGCCATAACATGTATAGTTGATGACATAATTCATCACAACGGTGTATTCCCTGTCTGCCTTGCATACTTGCAGGTGCATAATGGTTATGTCTGCTTGAGGAGGGCAGCGCTGACTGTCTGTCTTACTCACCGCCTCTTTATCTTCCAATAACAATCTCTAGACTGTGAGCGAGATGCAGAGAACAGGTTTTACCCGACAACAAAGGCGAGAAAGGCAGATGGGAAGTTTCATGTGCCTCAGCTGAACACAAAAATGCATGTTAGCAATTACTGTTATTAATAAATCAGTTATATTAAGGGAAACAATCATTGGATTGTTTCATATCACTCCAACACAGATGCTCAGCCGGCAGTGCGCTATGTTCGTTCATTTCCTTTTTGCATTTTTCCCCCTTTTTTTCTGCATAATCAAAGCTGGAAAGCTGCTTGACCCCCCGTGGCTTTTTCTGTGTAATCACAAGAGGTGAAACAACCACACAGAAATTACTCCTAACAGGCATTAGGTTTTCCTATTAGCTAATGTTTGGCCGTATCAAAGTGGAAGGAGGGGGTGACGACTCCTTTGTAGGTCGCTCTGCTTCTTGTTACTCCCCGGTCGGTCTCAATAAATCACCACGCAGGCATTTTGAAATACAGCGGGACAACGACGCTTGCCTGACCGGCCCAGATTACAGCCGAGGAGTTGGTGGGGGAGGAAGGAGGCCTCTTCACTCTGAGCTCAGTTAGCAAAGAGCCGAGGACAAGAGCCTGACATCTAAATTACCCTCAAAGCAGCGCAGATTAATCATTCATTCTTCTGCAAGCCTCGGCATGCAGCTCCTGACACACACTTCACGTTCACACACTTGGAGAGCGTTGGTGAAACCGTGTCAATCTTTAAATTTTATGACTTCATTTAAAAAAACCTCATCATGCTTGTTTTACAGCTTCACTTTGACTCCTTGGGCAAAGGGAAGCGGCCTGCAAATCATAAATAATTAAAAATCACTTGTTGCGCTGCAATTAGTAGCAGATATGGACTTTCAGCAGGACAAAGAAGACTAAAATCACATTTTTATTGGTGCAATATGAGGAAATATAAAAGGATCAGATAAAAACAATCTGTCTTATGAGAGAGGAGTCTGTAGTAATGCTAAAGGTGTGGGAGGTGATGGAAGCGGTGCGGTTGTGTAAAGTATGCTTTCAGAGCTTCACATAAGTTTGTTCCAAACCGTACACAGACTCATTGTTGGGTGATAAGAAATGACATGAATGTAATCCTATAAAACTGCCTTCAGGGCATTTCCTCTGGTGGAAATTTGTCCCACGCTTCCAAAACTAAAGTACTCTGTGTGTAGAGTTCATTTCTCACCATGCACCAAGAAAAACCTGGACTGTTCACATTTCCTACAGACTACATCAGTGTGATGTCATGGGATTACATCAGACTGTCTAAACAGCATGCTACTTCAAACACGTTTTGCATGTAATTTTATTTTGTGCACTGTGATGTGGAGTAAATTTGATAGTATCTGAGAGAGCAGCTTGTGCCCACACAGACTTGAATAAGATGACTTGACTGATGTTAGAAACTGTACAGCTAAGTCACAGTCAGCAAATGTTAGTTATACATCTTTCATCTCATCATTAACTGATGGCTAAAACCAATACTTAATACATTATATATTAGTTACTATCATGAATCACTTTAACTGTTGAAGCTAGCTAATTAGCACTTCTGCTCAGGTGTGATTTTGCTAGTAAGTGAATTTAGCAAGTGTAGTTAGCCAGTAACCTGTAACTTAGCTTAGCTTAGCAGCATTAATGCAATGGTTAGCTAAAAAAACAAAAAAGAAAATGGCCGTTTAAATTGCAGTTGTTAAAATGCAGTCGCAAAAAAAGCATGACATCACCCACTGGTTTCAGTTTGATGCCTCAACATTACCATACTTTGAATACTTTCAGAACCATGGAGATGAGATATGTGACGTGTTGGAAGGATATTAGCAAGAGTGAGAGGGAAGTTCTACGAGATCTTAGCGAGACCTGTTGTGATGGTTTAGCACTGCTTCAGCTCGGCCTCCTATATTTTTGTCAGTGTTGCCAACTCCTTAGTAAGGAAAATTGCTATTGGCTGTCCCAAAAGTCGCTAGAAGTCGCTAAATGACATAATCACCTAATTGGTCATGCTTATGTATTTCTAACCTACGTTGCAGGAGAGAGAAACAACATTGTGGAAGAGACATAAAGTGAGTTAAAAACACTCTAAATTCTTTTAGAATTTTTTTTTTAATGTCACAATTCCAACCAGGATGTTTAATATGGAGCTACCAAGCTTATCCATGTATTTTCCTTGTAACTTTAGCTAATGCTAGCAGACATGCCCATTGTCCTGCCCATGCTGACAGCAATTTTCCCCTTTCCCCAGGTTCTTCTGGCTAGTACCCACTAATGTACATTGTACAAATTACATGACCCCTAACATAGCAAATATCTAAATAACCTTAGCTCACTAACTTTATTGCTATCTGACTGCTATCTATATAGCCACATCAGTGTTAGGTTCTGTCTGTCTGGTGTGGAATCTGTGTTTTGCTGGGTGACACTTGTTTGGTGGAGGTCAGTGATCAGTGGATGCCATTTCTAAGCAAATGTCAGCTGTTGTTGCTAACAGTGGACGCTAGGCACAGACGCGAGGCATTAGGAGGTAAACAAAAGACTCCTAGCCTTTGAATTCATTGAACTAACAAAAACACAAAGCCTCAAAGTAGGTTGACAGCAGGTGGAAGGAAGTTAGAGAAAGTTAAGACTTGAATCAGGGTATACTCCAAGATTAAGGTGAGCTGTATCTGGTGATTATCCTCCAGTGTCAGGGTTAGAGTTGGAAACATGGTGGTAACTGGTGAGATGGTGTCCAAAATCCATGGTATTAACTTTGGCTTTTGTTTGGCACACATGTGGGATATTTGTTGAGGAAAAAAGCACTAAAGCATGAGTGGAAAAAACTTCACTGGAAAACAAAAGAGAAAGAAAAGAGAAGGAGAGCCAGATTAATGCCACCTACTCTGCCCTGAACAGTCAATTGCCCTCCTACCTTTGGCTCATTTATTTAGCACATTAGTTTACTTTATGATTAATTAATGATTAATACAGTTATATTTATGATGATTGCATCGATTATTCTCACTCCTTACTGATATTTATCCCCCACGCACCCACACACTCATACATAAGAGCTCTGCACTTTGTTTTTTAGATAAATGTTTGCATGGTTAATTTAACTAACTCGTACATATTTTCATCCAAATGAAGCCTGCATTTTGACCACAATTCCTGAAAGCAATTTCAATGTAAATCCATCCGCTTATATAAACAATACATGTTTGTACATGTTCTAAACATCTACAGAAGAAGAGGAGGCAACAGGATAATGTCGCTTAAAGATATTGTCCAGTGAAGGTTTTTTTAGACTAAAATCAGAAATGCACATTAACATCACGTGAAGAGAAAGATGATGATGATGCACAAAGCTGACATATACAGTTCCAGCACCGAGTCAGTCCCTCCAATGTTAAAATGTCCAGCAGAATTAAACTTTTTTTACAACCTGGTGAAAACACTTTTAGCTTCCCCATTCATAGCAACTATACTTGAGGACAATCATCTGTTTAAACTGTATTAAGGTTTAAAGTTTGTATTATTAGGGACATGGCCTCTTTGACACAGGCGGATGTAGCTGCTAACTGTCTGCTAGCTTTACCTCAACTACCTGGAGTCCCTGAATTGGACCTCTAGACTGTGTTTGTGCTGTTGGAGACTTTTGGAGCATTTTAAATGCAATTATCTGACCAGTAATATGGCTGATGTGCGATTGATTGTATTTATTATTTATTAATAATAATATTATTATTATTATTATTATTATTATTATTATTTCAATGTTAGTTGGTTGCTTAGTTTTAAAGAGTTTGTACATGACATTTGCTTTAACAGACGCTTCTCTTTGTGAGGTTGCTTTGTCTTGTTAAACACCTTTCACTTATGTGATTGTTGATTAAAATTAATCATCTGAGCTTTGCAGCACTTGAGTGTTAGTTGTTTACAAGTCAGAAATATCGAAACAGGAATGAAACAAACCACACACCTTTTATCTGAGCTGGTATTCATACATTCAACAAGATGATTAAATATAGATTTGTCCATATGAAATTACATTATCATGTCTGGGAAGTCACTCCAAACAAAGAAACACTTTTTCCTGCTTTGGTGACGCTTGCCGTGGTTGTTTGGAAGGCACACCAGCCACCAGTCAGTCAGTCAGCAGCTCTTGACGAGGTGCAGGGGGGCCAGAACGCGCTCATCAGCTCAGGGCCCCTGAGTGGATGTGAAGGTGAGAGACGGGGATGCAGAGCGACAACGACACAGGAGACAGCGTGTCACGTTGTGTTTACTCCTTATCTGCCCCCGAGAAACAAAAGAAGAAATGGCTCCAGTCAAAAAAAACAGTGTCGTCACACGCTTCCTGTTTGCCGGTGCTTTCCCGCCATCACTCAGCGCACAGGTTGAGTGAACTGGTGTCACTGGAAGGAGAGCAAACTGAGAGCTTTAAAAGCCTGAGTCAACATTAAGATGTCTGCCTGATAGGAAAAAAAAAAACCTGTGACTGTATCTCTGTGGTTTCTCGTCATGTGTTTGAAAGAGCAGCTGCAGACTGGATTTTCTGAACGCTGACAGCTAAAAATAAGCCTGCTTGTCAATGTGTCAGGTGCTCAGTGAATAGAGATGCGTTCACACCCAGCTGCTGAGTCAAAGAGGAAACTTTAAATGAGGAGGAGGAATTCAGGGGAAAAGATAACTTTGAGTAAATTATTCACTTTAGTTATTATATTTAACACACAGATTATACTCTTAAAACAGTAAGAAACCATCTGATAACATCCAGGTTTCCCTCGGGTGGTCAGAACCCCTGTGACCTGATGTACTGTGGGTCTGTAAGGGTGCGATCATGTCTGGGTGTCTATCAGGGAATCCGTGGGCTCTTGTGGGATGTCAGGTCCACTCATAAACTGCATGTAAAAAATGCAGTCAGCATGACATCACCCACCGGTTTCAGTTTGACGCCTCAACATCACCATACTTTGAATACTTTCAGAACCATGGAAATGAGAGATGTGATGTGTTGGAAGGATATTAGCAAGAGTTAAAGGGAAGTTTTACGAGATGTTAGCGAAACCTGTTGTGATGGTTTAGCTCTGACAAAAAGACAGGAGGCTGAGCTGAAGATGTTAAGATTTTCACTGGGAGTGACCATGGAAAGAAAGATAGGGAGGGTGAGATGGTTGAGACATGTGCAGGTGAGGAATACGGGATATGTTGGACATGTTTTAAATGTCCCGGATGTTTAATATGGAGCTATCAGGCAGGAGGAAGAGAAGGAGGGCATGCTGAGGGCTGGGACGATAGAAGAGGGTGAGATAGAGGGCTGGGTTGAAATTTGGTGCTTAATTCCAGCATTTCTTCACCCTCATAACTTCATAAGCACAGCGGATACCCACAAGATATTTTCTGAAAAACACATTTAAGCGCTGTTGGAAAATTGCAATTCCAAGAGTCACAATCTGAAGGCGAAATCTTGTTTAGCATGATTTTTCTCTCTTCCCAGCATCATTATGATGGATCTATTGTAGTTTACTGCAGCGGTTTAATGCCTGTGCCATAGAGGAACAGAAAGAAGCATCGGTACCCTGGATGTTTCATCTGTTTTCTGATAATTCACTGAAGAAAACTTCCAAAAGTACATTCTGGGTAAACTTTAAAAGCTCATATCACAATGGAGTCATTTTAAAATATAGGGAAAATGTACCTCAAGAGGTTTTTAAACATGCTACAGTTGTCGTACATAAAAACCAGATGATAGTGACTGACTTTAAATGGAATGAGCCATCTGATTATTATTAAAAACACTTGGTGTAATGCATCCTTTGGTATTAAAATCTCACCTTCCCAGAAAACGATTACTTAACCAGTAGAAAAAAGAGGAAACCAAGAAAGGAAAGAGCTATTTGAAAAAAGAAAATCAGACAAAAGCCGGATTCAAGGATAGTAAACCTTACATTTGGTGGTTTTCTGCCATTTCCTTCACTGTCTGTATGCACTGGATGAACAGTTTTTTTTATTATAGATGTTTAAATAGAAGCTCGACAGTGTAAATGCATTAAACACATTCATCATGTTCGCAAAGACCAAAAACAGTCAAATTCAGCTTTTTTAATGCTTGTGTATGTTTCACTGCATATCGTTTTACTGGGTCACAGATGAATGTGACAGGTAATAAAGGAGGACGTTTGATACCTGTGGAGATTAGGTGAGTTAATACGTTTTAAATCTATGGAGAAAAAAATTGCTATGAATAGGACCCCCCCATGTATACACATCATGCTGCAGCTAGGCTAATTAATGAAGCAAATGCATTATTATGATTGGCTTCAATTGAGGTTAATGAATACCTGTTAGACATCCTCTGATGGACAGTTCCATTAAACGCTGGAGGTGGTAGAGGGGCAGTGGATCGGAGCATTAGGGTTAAAAGGAGCTCCAGCTGTTTCGACTTTTAGTCCCCTAATATGCTACAAAGGCTTTTAGAGACATTAAATATTCTCATTGTCTTAAAAATCAACCAATGATGGCTTGTATTTGCACATGCAATGCACTCTGGGTCGGTGGAATAATCTGGTGACATTCAGAGCAATTGCTCTCGTTTCTAATGGCCCACAGTTAGCAGAGTGCTAACTGAGCTGCTTCTGATTGGGATTTCTAAACCATAGAAAACAACAGAAGTCATATTAGTCATTCCTGTAGATAAAAACTGGAACAAAGTGAGAAAATGCTTTACCACAAAGGCCCACAGTTGAGTTGCAAATACTGCTTCTTATAGGCAACAATTAAAACCAAATGCTGTGCTGACAGTTTCCTCCTGTATGAGTCGGAACGGCCTCAGACAGCAAGCCGAGATCACTTTATGAAAGAAGAATCAAACACTCTCCTGCTAGGAGGAAACCATCGACTCTGGAAGCAATTTGTTGCCATACACATGCACAGAAATTCAGATTAACTGCTGACATTCAAAGTCCAAATAGCGCTTCCAAGATTTAAAACAGAAATTCCTCCACAAATAGTCATGTAGCTGCTAAACGACGGTGACCGGAGAGCTCAGCCATAACCAGAATACAACCAGCTATCAGCTACTTAGGAAAGAGACGCATTGCAGACGAGTTGTGCTTGTGTGTGCAGGCTGACTCAGATTGATTGCAACTTGCAGGTAATCTGTCTGTATTTGTAAATAAGACGGATATTATTTGCAAACCTCCACTGCAATTGCAGTCAGTCCAAATCAGACTGCAAGGTTGCCTCCCACAAGGAGACCTGTGCAAATGCTTTGTGATTAAAGCAACTATCAGTCACCAAAACAATGTAAAGCAATCAGCTGGGCACAAGCTTGTTTTGTTTCCTGGTTGGAAGGAGGTTGTTGTCATATGTTTACCATGACTCAACCATTACCAGACCACACTAACTGTAGGTAGTGTGCCAATTTAAACAACAATGGTTTGTTACAATGAGGGATTCATAAAAACAAAGACATCTACAGTGATTGTTTTAAATCACTGTAGATGCTGATGTAATTGTTAATGTAATAATATGTATGTACATGTTTTCCTACCCCTGGCTCCTTTGAGGACTTGTTGGGGGGTGGGGAGTTGCTCACACTACAGAAGCTGTATTTGTATATGAGGTGAATCAGCAGAGCTTGTAAAACCTTTTACAGCTCTAATTTCCCTGACTGACATTATTGGGGAAAATGCAGACTTTAGCATTCAGCTGCAAACATTTGATTTATTCTCCCAAATATAACAAAATGAGGATAAAAATGTTTACAGGTAGTTTTATGAAATATTTTCATTTTACCAGCATCTGTCTACATCGCACCTTGCTGTAATCGCCCGTTCCGTTACACAAAGAACAAGTGTCTTCACACCCCTGACATGTTTCAGACTGTTTTGAAAGCAGATGGGTGGGAGGCCGCGGGGGGACTTCTTCCTCTGAGACTAAACACCAGCAAACCACCGAGTAGGATCGAGGCCCCCCATATGCCCCTGAACCCCCACACACACAACACACGCACCGACACACTTTAATCACCCAGGGCATTTTACTTTTATGACTCCCCTGCAGCGGCTCAGGTCGACCCCGCCCAGCTCATTTTCTCAGCAAAGCCACAGAAGGATTTTTAAAATTTATTTGTGCAATGCAGGCAGGTGGGGAGAGTGACTGTGTGCTAGAGGGGAGCAGAGGGAAACATGTTGCATTATTCAGCCGGGAGCGGGAAACTTTACAGAGTGCAAAGCCGCAGTGCTACACACACCAGCTTGTAAAAGTGTGTGTTTACAGTGTTTTAGGGGCTGTCTGGAAGCTCTGAAACATACAGGACTCCTGATCCTGAATCTGCTGAGTCAGCGTTAGGACCTTTGGAGATGAGAGAGAAGACCTGAGCGATGTGCTTTTCATTAGGTAGTCACGCCACAGATTAATCTAAAACTAAATAAGTGTTAGTTTTGAGGGTGGGTTTATTTGTTTCTGTTTATTAGTGTTTGAGCCTCTTTTCATAAGAACTATGCCCCCTCTCTCGCTCTCTCTGTGACACATGGACACTTTACGGTTTTAAAGGGCTTGAGCTACACTCGTCGGTTGGAGACTGTTAAATACAGACTTAGGAGTATTCTTCCTGTTTTCAAACTCATGCTGTCACAAAAAAAATGTGACCTGTCTGTGAACACGAGCAAGCCGATAGCAATCGCTCGTTATGCTGTGACATAGGAGTTGATCGCACCCACCTGATGAACCTCAGCTCGTTTCACGTCAACTCATTGGGTCAGTTTTCAAAATAAAAGACTCTGTCGTGTCCCTGCGTCTTTTCAGTTTTTGTAAATTCATGATTTCTTTTTGGTTTTGAGAATCAGTTGTTTTGGCGTTTTATTCATTGTTTTGTTTGTAGTATAGATTGCATTGTTTACATTCTTCACTGTGTCCCCAGTGACCCTCGTATATATCGATATCTGAGTCTTGGATTATTGGCTTTCTTTGAGATTGATTTATATGCATGTGTAGGTTTTAGCTAGTCCTAAGTTAATAAAGTTTAGAGGTACAAAGTCTGTTTGTTCATTATTCTTAGCTTTAGTTAACTTAGTTAATTCTCTTTTGCCTTCCAGTATTATTTAGTCTCCCCTTTGTGTTTCGGTGTTCCCTGTGTCAAATTAACCTTCCTTTAGTTGGATTATTTCCTGTTTAATGTTGTTAGCATCTTGACGTGGTTGTCTAGTTTCACTTCCTGTCCCTGCTGTCGCTGTTTCTCTGATTGTCTTCAGCTGTGTTTAGCTCCTCACTTGTTACTCTTCCCTCATTATCTCTTTTATAAATTGTCTCAGTCTTCCTCTGTCGCATCATCCATGCATTTCTTCCATAGCTCTGTTTTTTTGTATTCCTGGTGTTTCTCTGTATAGTCCAGGCTTCACTCTCTGGGATTCTCTGGATATGTGTAACTTGTTTATCTCAGAGCGACCATCATTTGGGTCCCCAACTTTCTAGATACACAGCGGTTCATAAAGACGTCACACTCCACTTCTGAAGCCACAAAAAGGACGGATCGTAAAGACAAATTAGTCTATACATCTAGTACATGAGATATAGATTTTATAACAGCAAATTAAGTAAAAGACAGGCAGGCGTCAAGGAGAAAAACTCTTTTATACCTTTAATAAAATAACTTAACAGTACGTGCAGAATGCAAGCATCCCACATATGTACCTCATTTCAATACACAAAGTCTAAACTGATTCTTCTTATAGACAAAAACAAGAGAGATTATTAATCCACTTTCCCCCGTGTGTATTCTAGACGTCCACTAAAACTCATTAAAACTCATCAAAACTGCATGACTTGCTAATAAGGGAAAACTGTTCTCCTCTCTGCCTGCACTGCCACTGACTGCAATTAAGTGCTTGTTAATGGTCATTGTTTAGCATCAGTGCATGTAACCGTCCATGTATTACAAACAGAAAATTAACCCTCATTACTGAGAAAACATACAACAAGATGTAAAGCATGTCCACCGTTGATTTCTGCCACAGCCACACCTCCAACCTTTGTAGGTCTCGAAACTGGGCTCAAAGAAGATTTTGAGGGTAACAGTGACACACAGGTGGATAATGCACTGATGGAAGAAGTTGCTGTATACCTGAACCCCTTTTTAACCTTTATTCACCATTTTGGGTTCAGCTAAAAGAAATATGTCCTCTGTTGTCCCTTTCTTTTCAAACAGAAAGTTTACCACCTCTGATGCAGCTAAACAGTTTGCAGCCTCGGACCTGAGAGGGTTAAAATTAACTAAAAATTAAAATATCCAGTCAAATAAAAACCCAAAGGACTCGTAGTTACACATTTTAAGGTGTTAATCAAGACAGGCTGTTGTGCTCTGATAATTTGATGTTGACAAGTGCTGATTGGAGGCTCGGAGAGCTGTTACAGCTCCCAGCTGTTCATAGCTAAAAAAAAAACTTTTATGGACATTATTTTTTTTATGCTCCACAATAAAACTTCACACATTAAACCCTCCAGTTTTTATATTTCAGTTGATCCTGCTGTTGCTCACAGGCTCAGAGTAAATGCTGGACTTTACAGGCTCATGAGGATCTGCTGTGCCCAGTCTAGTCCTCGTCTCTGGTGCAAAGAAGTCCAAAGACCTTGCTTCCTGTTACAAGTATTAGGAACAATGCCTCGAACCTCTGAGGGTAGTTTTCACACTCGCACCGCTTCCACTGATCCAGCCACACAATGCACTGCTTTTATCACAACAGAGACTTATAATACAGATTTCAGATATTCGTACGAGTCAACGCAAGACTGCTTGCCTATTATCTCAGTGTCATTTAAAAGCTGTTTTTTTCCTCCTCTTCACTGCAACACAACAGCTTCATTGTTCCCGCTTCATAAGTGAGATTAAAGCGCGGTTTAAGTGGCTCCAGAATCGCTGGGGGAGCCCATCTTTGGCGAAAATCATTGTTTTCGTGTAATTAATAGAAAATGAGGTAAGCCTTTTCAATAAAAGAGTGAAGGACAGATAAGAGAGGATGGGACACAAGATGCTATTGTTCCCCTCCGGCTTTTACGAACACACAGCTTCACGCATGGAGGATGGGACGCCGATGTAAGCTAACGCAGCTGTGGAGATAACATTCAGCAACGCTGGAGTGGAAAGAGGGGAGCTGTCAGGTAGCAACGAGTGACCGGCGAGCCAGAGAGTGTGATGCCACGTATGGCTGGAGAAATGGAAAACAATGGGGGGGTAGCGTGTGGTCTGTTTGCATTTTTATGAGTGATGAGATTTGGGAAGAGAGAGGGGAATAAAATAAAAGAATTTTCAGAGCAAGTGCGCAAACTTGATATAAATTCATGACTGAAAAGGTGTAACACAAACCAGAACTACAGAAGCGTTGCCTTCACAGTAAAAGTTGAGCCCTTTTTAAATGTGCGGGCTGCCTCAGCATTCACCATTTCCAGTTTTTTGCCATTTTCTCAGTTTTACTACGGCCCTAAGAGTTACTGGACAGTGTTTGTAGATAAGTGCATTATTTCTCTAGCAATGTGCTATGGTTCATGCTAAACATGTATACTTTTCTCTAGCAAGAGGTGGATTCCAGTGTATCTTAGACAAACACTAGGTCAGTTTGACCGGAGCCTACACTGTCACCATGTTTTTCACTTGTCCAAAAAGGTGTTAATGTTAGTTAACATTATGTGCTTAGGGTTCACGTGTTTGCAAAAAAGTATTAACAGCAGCAACAAAGCTGACTGCTACTAATGTCAAATAACGTGATGTTGGATAGCAAAGTTACTGTCATCGATCACGTTTTCTGAATAGAAACATTAGAGAGGTAGCTTGCAAAACGATTAAGATTAAAGATTGTTTATTTGTCAGATGCATAGTTATACGAGTACAGCACGCAGTGATATGTGACCTGATACGATCCACGACTGTGCAAAAAGAAAGAGAAAATTATATACTGTGAGTGAATATATGCAAAGAGGACATGATGAGTTCACTGGTTAACAATAATATTAGCAAGTAAGACATGATCCATGAGTATAATGATATTATGGCGATGCTCAGTTAGCTAAAAAATTTATTTAAAACATGAGTTCTCCTCTGGCATCAAGGATGTACCAGATTAATTTCAATAGAAGAAACTGTCGTTGTTATTGTGCATGTTAGCTATTGCTAGCAACCTATCAGCTAGCTAGCTGATCTTAGCTGTCTTGCTAACATTTTGTCGCTAGCAAAGCCTAATCATTGTGAGTTTATTTTACTCAATGTCAAGTTTGTCTCTGAGTGTTGGTTGTTTTATAGTGATTAGATGCTTCATTTAGCAGCTAACATTAGCTAATGTTGCCCAAACATCCGTCAAGGCACTCTGGACTTAACATAAGCATCACTCCTTTAGATTTTTGAGGAACATGTTTATGCAGAAGTCACAATGGCTTGTAGAGATCACAGGAGACTCTTGATTTTAAAGGTAACGTCCAATTGTTTAGATAATGGCAATCAAAAAGGGTTTAATATATTGAAAAATGCAGTATTAAAAAAGCCAAAGATCTAACTTCAAATTTTAAGTTAGATATTTCAACTAAGTAACATAAGTAACATACCTTTTGACTTGTAATTTACCAGTGCCTGGCTTTTTTTTCAGTGACATTAACAAGCTTTGTTTAAGTATGTCTTTCTACTTTATTAATTCTGCTCTCCCATTAACATTAAAAGGAAGGTATTACAGCCTCTATTTGTTCGCACCTAAAAGGTGTGAGAAAGTTGTTTAATACCATAAAGTCTCTTAAATCACCAATTTGTGCCACATAAAAGAAAACACGTTGATATGGTTGGCTGATCTATGAAGCCTCTTATCTTCTATCTGACCTGCTTGATGACAGCGTGTTGAAGACGGCGTTATTGTGTTGCTGTAAGCCAGGGGACTTTCCACGCGCAAAACGCATACAGAGCAGACAGAAGGAAAAGAATGCACTCACGTCAGCACACGCCTCGCTTTCAAAGATACATTCAGCTGCAAGTGTAAAATGATTGCTCCTCAGTTTAAACCAATTATGGTATGCATGATTGAGGCAATAAGAATCCCGGCGCTAACCTCAGGGCCTTTTTTTTTTTCTTCTTTCCTTCATCTGGTTCTTTCTCATGACTTTACTGTGAGAGTGCAGCCTCGCTGTCTTTGTTTAAATTGAACTAGTAAAAGTAATCTGCACTTTTCCATGCAAACAAGCAAACATTAACAGCACCCAGTTACATAGGAGCAATCATTTTCATGTTTTTTTCCTTCTCTACTGACTCACAGGATGAATCTCTAAATAAACATTATGCCCCCGAAGAAACGAGTGCATTTTCATACCCCTGCTTTATCCTCATTATCTCTCATTTAACTCGAATACAAACAGTGTAAGGCAATTAAGCTCGGTTCAGCACAGGGTCAGAGAGGAAGCCTGGTAAAATTGGTCTAGCTCTGAGTACAAGAGAAGAAGTGAGCTCATACACACAAGTGCTGGCCTTCATTGTACCTCCATGTTCAGGGTAAAGGTACAGATATGGACTGAGGAACCCAAAAGCTGACAGGTAGTAGAAGTAGATACCTGTGTCCAAAGGAGAGCTGTGGTGTTGTGGGGTAACCCTAAGTACTAAAACGAAAAATCGGAAGATTTCAGATTTCAGTGTCGACATTAGCCATACTCATGACTAACCATGCTCTAAATGGAGAATCTCAGATGTTTTCTTAGCTGTAGTTTGGTTTATAAAACATATAATAGTGTTTGTCTCTGCCCGTCATGGACCCGCACTGAGAACCATTCAAGCCTCATCTTCCTTGTGCTAAAGTGCTAAAGTGACTATATTAGTCAACCTCTCTCGGTTTTATAACCGCTATTCATTTTAGAGCTCAGTTTTTAAAACCTTACATATAACTACAGCGCAGCAGTAGCCCATGCAGCAGTAACAACGACTAACCTCGTATTGTGGATGGATTATCTCGAGATAATCCATCCAGTTTTTTTGTTTTTCTGATTGATGTTTGGTCCGTTTACAGCATCCTGCCATTCGATTGCCCCTAACAATCGGGAACCCCCGTTAACTTAGTTAACGTTAAGTTAACTTAGTTAACTTAGTTAACTTAAATTAGCATTCATCGTCCAGCTTCACTGTGTTTATATTATGCTAACATAGCTGTGTAACAACACGTTGCACATCATTATATACCAGCTAGCCAAACTTCAGTAACCCTACAAACATCACTGTTGTTTACTTTCCTGTCTTCATTAATGTTGGAAGTGATAGCAGAGCTGTACGTCTTAATTTGTTTCATTAATCCCTCAGTCAGAACATGGTATATCATGTTTAGGTAGAAACTAGCGAGCTAACTTCATGCTAACTTCTAACTCTGTTAAATTTAATAAATTCTGTTTTTCAGGATGCCTGGATGTTAAACTTAATTGTTACACCTGGTAAAGCAGCAACACTGATCATTTTATTCAAGATAAAAGAATTTGGACAGTTTTTAACTCTCAGTTATGCCGCAGTGATCGTTTGACTTTGGGACCTGAAGCGGAGTTTGGGCCCAGGCATGGCTAATGACGTCAGACTTTAGCCATGCCGGACAGGAATTACCCTTTTAAGACCTATAGAAGCAGTAAGTATACAATTAGTTTACAAGTATACAATTCATGTAAAACATTTTAAACATGACTGTATATAATAACCAGCTCAACTTTACTAACCCTCCAATCATTGCTGCTATTTAGTCTTCAGTCTTTGTTCACATTAAGGCTGTAAAACCTAACAGCCAGACACTAACACTGAGACTTTAAAATGCTCAAACCAAAACCAATCTGTTATGTCAGTGTGGTTATGTTAATTCGTGGCCTGATGTGCCTGATGGAGAACATCCAGAACAATTATTAAATTGTTAGTCTGTTACCCACTAAGCCTCACTCTACACTGAGTAATCTTAATTTCTGACACTTAAAGTGATCTTAATTTTTAAATTAGACCTCATCCTCTACTCTATAAGATCTGAAGCTAGCGACTAAGGCCATAAACTCCTCAGGAAAGTGTTTTCATAAAGGTTGCACAGGAAGAGAAAAGTAGGGCTGTTTTCTAGTATATTTCTATAGAACAGTAAATGTTTAGAGACCACAGGTGTGGCCGTTTGTGGTACGACTTCACAAATATATCATCCTAAAGGGGAACAATACATCTTCTGTATGAACGTCTGACGATATTTTCAGGTCAGAGCTGATTTTCAGGACCATAGGTGTTGGAATCAGCTCGTGTAATGTTCTCATGAGCTTATTAAGAATCACATGTGAGAGTGTGTTAATCACGTGATGTGCACTGCAGTCATTACTTTCAATTTGATTTTTACATTTTCCCTTTATGAAAGTATTCTTCAGAAATGGCCCGGGGAGAAAAGCAGTGCAGGTCATACTGGTAGTATTGTCATGAAATAGGATTTTTGCAGACAAGCTAATGCTGTTTTGATTATGGCTGTCAGTCTGCTGTCACATTACAGAGTTCATTTGAGGTGAACTGTGCAGTGCAATAACTGCAGGAGGAGGCAGGCAGGCGGTTGGATGAAAGTGGATAAATCAGCTGTATGAAGACGCAAATACAAAAACAAGATGGCACCATGTGAAATAAGCAAAAAAAAAAAGCACCACAGCTGGTATAATTAGCTACAAATGAAAACATCTGGATAGATTTTTGTGCAGCATATGATGCACATCAGTCCTCCAGAATCATTCAGACCCCCTCCTGAACTACTCCCCTTGTCTGCCAGCATACCTGTCATTATCTCAATCCTCCTGCTGCCGTTAGCTCCACCCCTCTGGTGTGTCAGACAGGGTAAAAACAAACACACTTTGGATTGTTTGCAGCTACTGTTTCTCTCCGCTCTGGTTCGTGTGCTCGAGCTTGTCCACAATTTAAACGTCCTCAGATGTGAGTTCATGGGGGTAGGATAAGTTTCACATAATAGTCCACATCCAGTAAGAAAAACACAACGTAACTAAGAAAAATTTAACTATGTGCTGCCAAGACCACTTCAGCACGGTTCCAATTTCCCTCTTAAAAGGTTTCTCAGTGATTCAGGTGCCAGAAGAATTAGGGGGGATATGCCATGGCGGTGCGATGCGAATGAAGGTTGGGGGATAAGGGGGTTCTGGCGTGTATCACGTCGCATGTACTCTAATTTCCACAGCTTTGAGTTTGATTTGTTGCATCCCGTCTCATCTTGCTTGCTTTCCTTCAAATACCCAGACTAATAGTGCAGAAACGCCCTCCACGCCTGTATTACCTTCTGCTCCTGCCACTCGCCAGCTTTGATTTGCTGCAGGCCTGCATGCAACACTGATGCCTCACCTTTGTACTTGTCGATCAAGCGGCTGCCGTCTACAGCTGCAAGGCCGGGAGACGGTCCAGGTCTCGCTAACGAAAAGTGGATGCAAAACGTTAGCTCGAGTCCAGCAGCCACGTGTAAACAATGAATGGCCTCTTTTCATCTCCCCAAACTGCCCCCTCCACCCATGTCTGAAAACATGGGAGATGAAGAGGGAGGAAGAGAGAGAGAAGGGAGGACCAAACCTCACCTGAAGCCAGAACACAAGTGGAAGAACTAACTTCAAGGATTTTACAGCACAGAAACATGTGGAGGGGTGAGTGGGCAAAACTAAAAAAAAGTATTTTCTTTAACTGAAACCAGTTTTCAAAACATCAAAAGGTGAGGAAGTGATGTAAGAAGGGTACAGACTGAGGAAGGAAGCACTTGTACTTTTTGAGTTTTTCTATTTTATGCTACTTTAAAACTTCTTTTCCACCAGAACGAGCGCCATTATCACAACCTGCTGCCTTATTATCCAGATAAACTATGGCCTGCTTTTGGCTCCACATTGCAAAATGTTAATGTTTCTAGAGCAGGAAGTGACCATATTTGGATCAACATTTTGCATAGCCTCTATGAGTGCAATGCAAAGACAGAGATACCTGCTATTTAATGCTCTGTAACATCTAAATAAAATCCTAGAATATCACTCACCAGAATTATAGCTCAAACTTCTTGGGTGGTCTTTAAGTACAATTAACCACCAATTAACCACACAGCAGCTTCATTATTGGTCACACAATTGCATAAAAATGCTCCAAAAGGCTTCTACAGCACAAACACAGCCCAGAGGTCCAGCTCGGGGACCCTTCTCACCATTATTCATGCTATTAGCGGGACATGAAATATTAACCAGCCCTTTTTGACAGGCTTGGTGCTTTTAGACCCTAAAACAAAATAGCAGGACTGGTAGTTTAAGAAAAAAGCCCTCTGTCCATTTGTAGATCAGATAAGAGAAAAGCTTGGGATATTTCCAGAAACAGAATGGTAGTGATTCACCTGATTAGCGTTGCAGGTACCTGCTCCAGTGCTTTTCTGAACAGTAATAGAAAGAAAAAAAGAAACTTTTTTTCCCGCTGATATTCCCTACATAACACAGAGTGGGTTCACAGTGCAATATGGTTGTCAACCTTTAGTTCCGGATTTACTTTTTTGAGCCCATATTTCAAGCCTGTTACCATATCTGAGTCATTCCCTGAAAAATCAGTCACTGCCAGTGACCAGATTGTCTTTTATTTTAGTATATATATTGAAGCCATCCACACTTTTATCTTCATAGTAACAAGAAGTTTAACATCTTTTAAAAACTGTAACCAATACTAATACTAAATCTGTTTTTTCTTAAGCACATTTTTCTTTAACCAGCTCTGAGCATCAGAGTTTAAAGTCCGTGACATAGGGCAGCGGTCCCCAACCGTTTTCGCGCAACGGACTGGTTTAATGTCAGACAATATTTTCACAGACTGGCCTTTAAGGTGTCGCAGATAAATACAACAAAATAAAATGATACGACCAAGACAAAAACGGTGGTATGTTGTAAATATAATAATAAACGCAAATTCACTGTGTAATTGTGTAACTTTATTAGCAGCATCCTCCTGAAATGCGCCAACAACACTGAGAGTAACATCCTCCTCTCTGCCCCTTAATGTTCTCTGGTCGCTACGGTAACATGTAAATATTTCTTTCAAAATAAGACACACAACTACAACACGGGAAAAGACCCAGTGAAACTGAGTTAACGATAAAAACCCTGAAAACCATAAATTTCACACCCGAGCCTCAACTCTCGCGGCCCAGTACCAAAGGAATGACTCACGGACCGGTATCAGTCCGTGGCCTGGGGGTTGGGGACTGCTGATGTAGAGGGAATAAGGCAAACACTGGTACCTTGGATGTTTGATCTGTTTTCTGATTAACTTAAAAAGTCCATTCAGGCTAATCTTTAGAGGCTTGTATCACTTGTGTGGGATAGATGGCTGCTCACACAAGTTGGAGCAAATTAAAGGTCATTTTGTTACCATCTTCTAACTGTGATTTCTTCTATGCAAAAATAAATTTGGTCATGTTAATTAAACAACTTTGGGCCGTAAAGAAGTTTTATTAAAAACCCTGAAGGACCTGGATCACAGATTTTGGTTTCATGTTGTGACACTTGGAGTTGATCTGAAGTTGCTTGCATGTCTATTTTTTGCATGTATAAAGTTATCAGGGCTCAAAGGTTCCTCACATCTTCTGAGGTCTTGTAGCTTGGTTATGAAACTATAATCCTCTGCAACTCTTTGACAAGATTATTCTATAAAAAGGAGAGCTCAAAGTGAGATTTTTCTACTTTTTAAAACTATCACACTGGTTTTCTTTCACCTACTTCTTGGGGTTTTAAAGATTTTTGCAACTTCAGTGACATGACTGTGACATTCACTCCAAACTGAACTATACCTGTACATTTATGTACTTTTCAGCCCTCTCTAAAATTATTTCTGCCTGGATAAAGCCTTACTTCCTCATAACTGCCACAACCTTCACCTCCACCGCTGTTGGTTTAGTGCAGGGGTGGAGGAGGAGGATGGTGGCGGTTGCTCTGTCGTACAGCTACCATCCCTGAGAGAAAACAGGTTTGGGCTCGCGCCAGAGGAGAGTGCAATCAAGCATTTCTGATTTTTAATTAAAGCAAATGATTGCCGAGCTCTCTGCTCTGCATGTCTTTTTTATCAATCAATCATGATAAGTGTTCAACGGCGCTTTGTGTGTGAGTCACGGTGTCCTACCTCAAAAAAAAAAAAAAAAAAAAAAAAGCAGCATTTAAGAAGCACATCGCTGAACAGGTTTGGACATCCTCATCCTGCATTCGAAGCAGGGAGTTATCAGATTAATTAAGTTTCCATGTTGAGGTTTAGAAGAATAGTGTTGGAGATAAAAGTACACATGTGAGTTGGATTGTCTTCTTTGTGCATTTTGATGAGTGGACTGCATGAAAACGGAGTATACGCCCCCAGCAGTGCGATTTCACGTGAGAAAAGTGAGCGATGTTATTCCCGGCTGTGGCTATATTAGGAAATAACGCTCGAGGCGTGTCATTAGTTACGGGCACGGCGTACCACAAAATCAACCTTACTTCTCTCTGAGTTTCCATGGCAATTTCCATTCCAGCGTTGTTTAAAAAACAAGAAAGAAATCCTGTCCCTTTTAACACAACGCACACGTTCAGTTGTTCTTTGATGAAAACAAAACATCACCGGCCTCTCAGAGAGCTCAAAAGCTGACCTCTGACCCCACAATTTGACGCACCGCCTCAGGGGTCAGGGATGAATGAGGTGTGACGACGAGGCAAAGCAGGAGGGCAGGAAGGAGGTGAGGATGTGCACGATGGACGGGGCTGAAAGGTTCCTGCATTAGCTCAACGGTGGATGTAACGTCAGTTCATGTGTGCCGCTTTTTAAGGATAAACTGAGCTTTATTTATTCTTAACCTCTGAAGTAATAGTCGAGAACTCAACTTGAACTCGCTGGTTCTTCCCGCGCCGCAGTGCTTTGATCAGTTTCATCAGAAAAGGTTAGTTTAGTCGCTCTTCATACAGGAGTCATGTTGGCCAGTTGGAGAGACGACAGCAGGTCAGGGTTAACAAGCTAAATCCCACTGATGTTAACAAGCTGTGCCATATACTCTGCGTAGTCCTTTCCCATAAATATTTACATGAAAACGCTGCATTGATTAGTGAAAGGATACAGCAACATGGCCGCCAGCTGGACACGGGCCTCCTGACGCATTTAAATCTATGAAAGATGTCCAAACACAAGTCAGTTTGTTACAAATGCTATGATTTATCATAAAAAAGCATTTAATTACATTTGTAATGTATCTTTTATAACAATGTTATTAGTACTGCAATGGTTCAGTAATACATTGTCTAAAAATAATTTCTGAACTGTTACTTTTTTTGATAAATTTCTATAAAAATAAGTGTAAACTATAAAAAGTGATGGGTTTATGCCATTATTTAAACTAGTTTTCTGTCCTGTCAAAGTCTGCAGATGAGTCATTTTGTCTGTTCTCCTCAGTAATACACATCTAACACTGGTTCACACAATAACACATACATCATTTTCACATCTTTCTGATAAATTACTTTAGTAAAAAAAAATCTGTTTAGTTGTTAATATGTTAAGATTGTAAGCGTTTATGTCACATTTTCATATTTTGGAGGAACTCTTTGACACACATATCATTCCACAAGCTGACAGAGACAAACTGACAGTAAAAAAGTACACGATTCGCTAGAGAAAATAGTGAATAGTGCTTTCAGTGATAGTATTTTGATAGCTGTAATTGCGAATCTGAGGCAGAGGACCTTAAAAAGAAAGCTAGCAGGATACCCTCAGTAGCTAAAATAAGCTTCGTGGCAAAAAACAGCAGCTAATGGAAATTGTGTGTAATTATGTGTGTATCCCTTGCATTGCTATAATAAGATCCTGTTATGTTACCTTGTACTCTGCGTATAAAAGAAGAGGCTAAAAGGGGTAATTGAAGGTCTCTTTAACGTCAGTTAAAAGCATGTTTACGCATCTCTAATCATAAAAAGAATCGCTGTAAACTACTTGTGCTTGCTGTTTCCTCAAAGCATACTGTATATAATTTTTGTTTGTTTGTTTGTTGTAAGTCTATGCAAGACAGAAAACCTTTAAAGAAACACATAATAAACTAAAAAGTGGAATCATAGACAATAGAAAAAACAAGTGAAAGACAATAATCAAATGTTAAAAGGCGGGGGGACCATGTAAAAGTGCATTAAGAAGTATTTGAAGGAGATTTTATTCATTTGTGAGGCTGATCTCAGACAATCCCAAAAGCTGAGGACTGCTTAACTGGTTTGAAAACAGCAGAATCTCTTTCTGGGAAGCCTGTATGTACTTTTCAGAGAAGCAGCAGCTGATTTTGTGTCAGTTTCAAATACTGTACCTGTCAATCACAACTCTGTATTATAGCTCTGACAGCCTCGCTCCCATCTCCTGTCATCTGCCTGCTAGGATTAATTCATAAGGTGTGACGCATGCCATCGTGCAGGCCGACTGTGAGCACAAGTTCACAAACATCCTGACTGATGGCGGTTCAAATACAGAATGGCAGTACATCACCTGACAAGGTATTAAAGTCACTCTGGGCTCTTAAATTACCCGAGGCATTTAAATTATGAGGAGCGGTTATTGTTGCTGCGATGTTCCAAGTATGGCTGCTGGATGAGACATTTCTGAGAGTCTAACAAAGAAGCATTTCTCATCACTGGCTCGTAGATGGTATAGGAATGTATTATTTGCAAGGATGAGATGATCTGTGGAAATGATGAGATTGCAGTGAAGATTTTAAGATGTAAAGCAGCAGCAGTGATGTGTGAAGGATGAAGGGAACTGCAGAGGAGTCAGACAGGCATACTGTGAAAGTACAGCAGGATATGTACTGTAAAACGTATATGTGTGTGTGTGTGTGTGTGTGTGTGTGTGTGTGTGTATGATATCATAATATTTTGATAGTGTGTGATGTCCTGAGCAATCATGCAGCAGTCTAGCGGTTGGCTTTGGCAGCAGAGATTAGCGTTTGTGCAGAAGGAAACTATTTTCTAATCATGTGGTGAGCGCCAAAGTCCTGTTTACAGACACAGTCCTATATGCTTAATCTCAGTGATGAGCGAATCTTTCGGCAGGCAGACACCTCACATTCCTCCATTCAACATAACCAGAGCCATGCGGGGAGCTTGGAGGGCGATTAGACAGAATTAGCGTGCTGACGGATTGATGAATGGAACAGCAGATAGCCACTGTCCACCAATGCAGAGAATACTGACAGAAAGTGAAGTTACTAAAAAGAGGAACATATAAATATAACATATACATATAAAACATATGTATGAAAATGTAAGATGCTGTTAAAAAGACATAAAACGGCAGTTTTGAGTTCAGTGTTGACATTTTTCTTTACCAATTCAGGATTAAGATTTTGTAATTACATTTCGTGAAACTCCAGTTTTGAATTAAATATGAGGTAGGTTAAAAGTAAGGTCCTTACATAAATGTTTCCATGCTATACATGGTAAATAAATATGTCAGTGGTATGTTTTAAAAGTTCAAAACACTGCATCAAAATTTACAAAATTACAGTTTAGTTTAGTTTTGTGTTAAAAGTAAAACATATATTTATACATAGTATCAAGTAAGATGAGGTAAAAGGTATAAATTAAATTTTTAAATTCTTAATCAAAATGTCAAAATCACAGGAAATAAAAGTGAGTAAATATGTTTTAAATAATCATGCAAATATTCTAACATAAACATATGGCTTAAAAGCATTGAAGACTAACTATGCTTTAAAGAGTCAAAATTGTAGGATGAAAGGTCAAATATTTAATTTACTTAATTTTATTAATTTAAAGTAAGAAATAAAATTTAAAATGAAATTAAAATGTAACTATCACAGTTGTGTACTGATAGGGTTAACTTTATCAAGTTAGTGATATAAGGTAGAATTTTAAAAGCCTGGTTTCAAAACATTAGAATAATATGAAATGTTACAAAAAGGGTTATTAAAATTATATACTTGCAGGTAAGTGAGCGGTAATTTTAACTGCCAAGTGAATATAATGAGTCAAAATTTAAAAATATCAGTAATACTTAAAGTTAAAAATTTTGCTCAAAACAGAGTCTTGATTCAGCAAGTCAACAATAGAAAGTTTCACGCTGAAGTTTCATATTACCACATTTCAAAGTTTGTATTAAACGTGTGAATGAAAGAAAATAGATCTGAACGAATCAAAATGCCAAACTAATTAAAATATAATAATAATAATAATAATAATAATAATAATAATAATAATAATAATAATAATTGTTTAAAAAATAATTGGTTTAAAATAATAAGAATCTTAAATTATTTAAACTTACTTACCAAGTTAAAATTATTTTTTTACAGTAAAAAAATAAGCGCCGGGAGCCCAACACGATCAAATGACGCTGTCGGTTCATTTGGGGGGGCTGCAAGTTCAGGAGGGCTCAGGGGAATCTGGATCAGACATCACTTCGTGGTACAGTAGCAGCTACAACCTTGAGGTTATTATAACATAACGTGTCTCACATTGTTGATCTTTTTCAGGCAAACAGCCCAACCATCCACAGCTTATGTAATTCCACCAACCTCCTAAGGGAAAGACATTATGAGCCTCAAGTTCTTTTTTCTCATATTTATTTTTCCTGCCTGACCCAAAAACAGATTTAAGGTCCTTCAGCACATCAACAATATAAAACCTCTCTTATTTATTCCTCTTTAGTCCTCAGAGCTCTTTGGGGAGATCTCTTAGTGCCTCAATCTCAATCTTTAATTAAAGGAAACCTATAATTTTATCATTTAATATGTTCCTTGCATCAGTTTTTTCCCCCACTTAAACTCATATCATTTTTCAGCCGCTGAACACAGACTGCCTCCTGACACAACATGATTAAAATCTAAAGGAAACTTTCTGCTGCTGGGGAACAATAAATGAACCATTTTTGACCTTAACAAAGTCACCCTCAGGTTCAATAATTATCTGTAGGGCACACATTTGTGTATACTGTGGTTCAAGGCACAGAAATAGACTGTTACTATACCCCGATTTCTAATATGTTAGAAGAAGCACACATTTTGTACGCCACAGTCCTGAATTATAGCAGCGTTTCAGTTATGTATTACCATACAGAGTGCTGTTTAACCAACTGACTCATACTGATTATTCATATCCTAAAATATATCCATGTGTGTGCTAACTTTATTTTATAGAGGTCATTTGTCCCGCACAGTCCAAATTGTCAATCATAACCTCCTATTTTTGTCTGTTTAACACACATTTTTTAATTGACTTTTAAGTTATAATATTTACTTTTTTATTAAATACTTTTAAATATGTAATAGATTTTTCTTTGCCATATTAACATTATTTTGACAGTATAATATTGGCATAGTAAATTTTTTTACTTGTTGTCCCATAATTTTGCTTTAAGTGAAACTTCTCATGTTACACTTTTGACTATTTAACAAAGTTGAAACATTTTTGTTACTTTTCTGACACATTTCACTTGATTTTTTTTTTGACAGTCAGAATGTTGGCCTTTGAAATTGTAGTTTTTAAAAACAGAAATGTAACTTTTGCCCACATTTTTGTCAGTTTTAAGGCTAAAATTCATTCTACATCTATAACTTGGTGAGCCCAAAATTGTGTCACATTTTTACACAGAGCTGTAATTTTGAGTTTTGAGCACAATTTTTATATTTTATAATATTGGTGTAGTTAATCTAATTAGTATTGATTTTTCCATTAAAAATGTATACTTAACCACTTAAAATTGATTTGATGTCATCATTTACTGACTTTTTAATTTCTGAATATTTAACTCATATTTTTTAGTTACTTTTTAGTTAGTTAATTTTGTCTTAAGTAAAAATTTGGCTTTTTTGCTTAATATCATTTTAAACACTGTTTTGAATTGACTTAATATTTTAACTCAAATCAAAACAGTGTTTGAAATGATATTAAGCAAAAAGCCAACTCATTATTTTTGGCTTAGTCAATCCAAATATTGACCTTTCATAAAAATACAGCATCTATTTTGAGAAAACAGAGCATTACCTGATATGGCACCTGAAAATATTAAACCAAAACTGCAAATACAAATCTTTTAATGTTTGTGACATAAGTGAACCCTTCAGGCCTTCACAAAAATATAAATACTTACCTGGAGGTCCAATAATCAGCTCCAAGGGGGACAGATTTTCACTATATGGACAGAAATTGACATTTATATCTGTATGTGTGAGACAGTATTAATTAAGTAGACCAAGTTTTAAATTTATTTA
The DNA here is from genome assembly GCF_963576455.1 of Neolamprologus multifasciatus. NCBI lineage: Eukaryota > Metazoa > Chordata > Actinopteri > Cichliformes > Cichlidae > Neolamprologus > Neolamprologus multifasciatus. The sequence goes on from NC_140454.1 coordinate 27,279,405, forward strand.
ATTCTTGAACTTCCACAGTTCTGGATTATAACAGCATGTGAGTAATATCCTAATAATTTGTGTTTTTGCTTATGTGTGTCTTAATTCTTGCTTTCATGCGCCAGACTCGTGTATGAGTCTACCCAGGCACTCATTAACTCCTGACTGAGTTTTTATGGATCCCTTCCTGATGAACACTGAGGTGAATATTTGGGTAAAAGGGCAGCGGACACTTCCAGGATGTGGAAATCATGACACTGCAAAATGGCAGCTTGTGGCACTGTAAAATGTGAGCGCGGTCTAATTTGTCAGTCTCAGACAGCCTAATAAAAATAAAACCCTAATACCAACAAATACGCTTCCAAGTCTAAGCGGAAATCTTTGCTCACACTCCCACACAAACACACACACACACACACACACACACACACACACACACACACACACACACACATTCTTTATTAACAAGGTAAAAAAAATAACTGTAAAACAAAGAAGATTGTTTCCTTGTCAGAAATACTAGCAAACATGGTCTGAACGATCTGCACCAAGCGCAGGGAGGGTCCTCGCTTCATTTTGTGTGTCGTCACGCCTGTGGGCACACACACCTGGAAATGTGTGTGTTTTGTGTTTTCTTATTGTAAGAGTTGTATTGCAACAGTACACCAGCTTGGCCCAGAGGCCCTTTGGCCCCCCACATCATCCATCTCTCACTTAGAGGGTCACGGAAGCTGACTGGCTGCTTTCACTGCTCTCCAGGATCTCCATTTGTGTGTAGCTGATTGTAGAGGCCTCTCTTCTCTTAGGTTTTACTTGTTTCTACTGTTTTTTGTTTTGTTTTTTGTTTTGTTTTTGTAATCATGCTTTTGTGTTCCTCAATTTCTGTCATCATGTTTCAGTGTATTTGTGTTTTAGTGATATTTGTCTTTTGGTTACTTCCTTGTTGTTTTACTTTGAAAGTTAGTTTTCTGCTTCCTGCCTTTATCTGTTTCCCTCCTTTTCAGTTCTTGCTCTCCTTAGTTGCTCAATCTGTGTTTATGTAGTCCTTTCTTCCTCTCGGTCATTAAAGTTTATTGATTATTTTATTACGTTGTATAGTTTGTGTTTAGTGTTGCACTTTAATAAATTGTAATTGTTCTTCATTTTGTTACATTTGAACTATTTTTTGTCTTTTGAATTTATTTCAATTGTTTCTCGTTGGGTATTATTTGTTCGCTGTCTTGGTGACTTGTCATTCTTCATTCTTCTCTGAATAATTTTGAACTTAACTAACCTACACAAAAGGTGCAGTGCAAATAAAGTTTGACTGATTGCCTGTTCATCGGCTTGCGTTTCATGTGTTCTCGTATTACTCAAGCTCAGGTTTTTGGTTCCTTTTTGATTTTCTTGTTGGACGTGTGTTTTTGTCCTGCATTTCAGTCCTCTATCAGCCTATGAACTTCCCGATTGGCTAAATTTCTTTATTAAGCAGGGTAAACATGGATTAAGATTTTTATACCATATTATGGAGACCTTAGAGCAAACATTTAGCTCCTAAAAGCAGTCCTAAATTTGATTCATTTATTTAATTGCAGAAATAAAAAAAAAACTATAAAAGTCCTATGAAACAATGAGTCAGTCAACTGTCGAGCCAACTACTGTATGAAACTAAATAAAGGAATAAAGGACTTTTGTTTGGGCTTTTACAGAAAAGGCTTTTAACCTTCATCTGTCTTTGGCTGAGTGCTGCGGGTGCTGCAGCAGAAAACTTGCACGTGCTTTAAGTTTCTTTGGAAAATGTATGAATTCTTGCAGGATCAGAAATTCCTTGAGGGCATGACTGACGGGAAACACAAACAGCAACCCAAAACCTGCCAAACCCCCCACCGTACAGCAGCAGGCCACGCCTGGAAACACACACACACAGATGATACTATTTCTCTCCATTAGGGACACCTTTTTTGTTATTATTATTTGGTCAATATTATAATCTCAGTTCTTTTTACATAATTAGAACTTTTCTACTCTTACTGAACACTGAAAGAGCTTTGATGGTGGGTGAAGCTCAGGTGGCACATGCGACACCACGCAAGAGACTCCAAGCAACTCGGAAATAACCATCACCATTACAAGTCAACCATGTTGATTAAAAGATGAACAGATTAAAACAAAGAAAGGCCTGTTCTGGTTATTGCACTTGGCCCAGAAATGTTTGGTGTCCAAACTGATGCGTACTCTGAATGGCATTACCTTGGCCTCCAATAACACTGTAAGGAATCTTGGGGTCATTCAGTGTGGATGTTAACCTCTACCATCACTGCTCAGCAAAACCTGCGGACAAAAAAGGGGTGTGCCTGATTTATAAGACAAGACGAAACAATCTTGGTAGCAAAACTTATCCTGATTAGATTGTTTCCAGAATTGTAATTGAAATTAAAATCTGTAAATCTAGTAGACACAAGTAAAACACACACAGCCCACAGTCATCCATGTATTACGTCCCATATTCCTTCAGCGTTCTGTTGGTGTAACTAATCCCTCACTTCCACTCCCCTCGGTTCGGGTAAATATATACCGGCCCAGCCTGTCTGTCTGTCTGTCTGTCTGCCTGGCCCTGGGCCTGTTCTGCCCTGCCCACACACACACACACACACACACACACACACACAGTCTCACACACTTGCAGGGACTTCTCCTTTACATTAGTGTACAAGAGGGCTGTAATTGAGCTGGCATGGGCCAAGCACACAATGTGTGTGTGTGTGTGTGTGTGTGTGTGTGTGTGTGTGTGTGTGTGTGTGTGTGGTAGAGATCATGTGTATGAACACGTGGGAATTTAGTGCACAAAAGTCTGCTCCCACAGTAAACAATGCTGTGTGTACACATAATGGGATTTTACAAAGTGTGTGTGTGTGTGTGTGTGTGTGTGTACAGTCGCCCGAGGGAAGACCTACCTAATAATTTTCAGGTTTGTGAGAAGCAGCAGACTGGTTATGATTTACCCACACAAAGCCAGTATAATGAGCAACAGGGAGATAAATAATGTTAATAATGTGATACTTAATTAACTCCTGAGGGGGAGATGATTTTTTTCCCACTGCCCTGCACCCCCCACAGACAGGTCAGAAGTCAGTAATGGAGTAGGTGATACGCCCTGGGAAGCCACAGCCAGGTGAGGGAAAGGGGAACTTATATTTCAATCTTGAAGGTGAAAAAAAAATGTTTTTTAAACATGAAATTTGACACTTTGTATCTTTTCCAGGATTTTTAAGCCTAGGACATATCCACATGGGTGTTTTTTTTACAAGCTTTTCTGTGATTTAGTCAAGGATTTTCAAAAACATCTTCAGGACTTTGTTGTTTGATCAGTACTGTTTGTCCACCATACTTATTTCAAGTTTCCTCTCTTCCACAGTGTGTCTTTGTCTTGTCTTCCTCCCCTCACCCCAACCGGTCGTGACAGATAACTGACAGTTCTTCCTGTTAAAAGGGTGTTTTTCCCTCCCAATGTCACCAAAACGCTTGCTCCCAGGGGTCATATGATTGTTGTGGTTTTGTCTGTTTCTTCTTTGTATTATTGTAGGGTCTTTACATTACTATATAAAGCTTCTTGAAGCGATTGCTGTTGTGATTTGGGGCTGTATCAATAAAACTGATTTGAATTTAATTAAGTCAAAGCCGAGTCAAAAAGCCAGCAGGTCAGTCTATGAAAAATCAATCACTGCCTCCAGCCTGACCCTCTTAGAATTAATAACTTTATTATATTTAATGAAGTCAAAGCAAATATTTACCTCATACTATGAATATATATATATATATATATATATATATATATATATATATATATATATATATATATATATATATATTCTGAATTACACACCCTCAAAGGTTATGAGGGTGTATATGGCCATATTATCAAATTATTTTAACACAAAAGGAATCAGGGCCAGGAGCTGAGCCTAGTATTAACATGCAGGTTAAAAGGAGAGTTTAGGATTTCTAAGTTTATGTAGTTTGGCTGCTTGTGGTTTGAGGGTTGGGTTTTTTAACTATGATGAGTTGTTATTATTATAACACCTTTCCTTTTGAGTTTTTGTCCTTTGTCTGGTTCTTATCATTCTTGATTTTCTGCTGCTATGTTTTGTTTTTCTTGTCTCCATGTTTAGCTTAACTGTCTTCTTAACTTTGATAGTTGTGCCTTGTATTGAATTTTGTCATGATTGTGTTCATTTGTGCCTCTTTCACAGTCTGTTCCCACTGCCCAATTTTCTGTCTATAGTCCTGTCTTCCCTTTAGCCTCACGATCTCCACATATGGAGGTTGTGAGGGGTGACAGTGAGCTTAGTCATTAACTGCTGGTCCTTCTTTCTTAATGAATCCTTCTATTTTGATGGAAGACTTTTTCTGTACTGTGTGGCTCCCTTTGAATTTCTTAAAGATGCTCCTCACTCCAGTTCTTGACACACGGAAATGTTGTGACAACTTTGTATATCCATCTCCCGTTTTGTTTTCATGAACACTTCTTTCATTCGGCTTTAAACTGGTTTGTTTTGCTTTTGGCATGATGCTTTTTCTAGTTTAAGCAGTTTAAGCATCATTGCACAGCAATAGTTTGTGCTATGGCTCAATATGTTGAACAGTTTTTCACAGGATAATAATACTGACTGGGGTTTTGACTGAAGCAATTGTGTTATTGTGTGCTAATAGAAATAAGTTATGCTTGTGAAACAAAAGTAGTATGTTATCTTTAAAATCTCTTGTTATGTTAAAAAAAAAAAAGCTAATTTTTGATAAAAACTTTACATTTTATAAGGGGTATAATAATTCTGCTTTCATCTCTACAAAACTTTATAAATGATGAGAATAACAGAACAGAAAATCTTAACCCTGGATGGCAACACAGGAAACCCCAAAACTGTTTAGGAGAATGAGAGATAGTATACAATTTTGACAAAGCTCCAGGAAGCTCTAGCATCAGGAAAATGACATTTACAACATCTCATTGTAGATCAAATGTTTAAAAGAAGCCATGATGCCATTTGTTGAGGAGTAAAGTTTCACAGGTCAGAGGTTGATAGACATGCAAAGGGTCTGACTTTGATATTGGAGACCACAATTTGCATCCATCAATCTTTCCCTAATCTAAACCACAACTGTGCTCCCACTGTAACCTGGAAACAAGAACATCAGCACTACAAGCAATGCCATTTATGAAGCACTTTCCACAAAAAAGATATAAAACCGAGAAATACCTCATCAAAGTGAAAGAAGTTCTTCATAATCATTGAATAATATGTTTTCAGATGAGACACAAACAAAGAAACTGTCTGATGTCCCCTGGCAGGTTAGCACCTTTCAGCTAAGGAGGCCTCATCTCTGTTTCTCGGCCTTGACTCAGGAACTACTTTCAAACGCCTCCCACTCACATTGGCTTAACAGGTCGGCGATAGTCAAGAACAAACACCTCTTTTACTGTTACTGTGGACAAACAGCTCTATGATTCATCTGTCTTCAGCACAGCATTAAAAGACCTCAGTGGCGATGACTTCATTGGCAAACTGTGTTCCTCTTCGTTTATTTTTGTAGCACCAGTGTGGTACTACTGAGTCTCATGGAAATAAGGAACCAAAGAAAAGAATCATTCTCATTTTAATGTCTCACTGATTATGAGATAAAGTAAACCAGCTACTGCTGGGATGGAATTTCTATAGTGGTGGAACTTTTTCTGTCATGGGATTTAGATGTGGGGATGCCCAGTAGCTGGAAATGTTCTGTAAAGGGGCAAAGATTAAGAGGTAAACCACACAGAGGGCAGTTACACTTTTTAATGAAAATATTATACTTATTTAATTCAGTACTACTTTTTAAAGTTTCTGAACTCCATGCCCACTTACACATTTAATATTTCAGATCTCATTTTTCTAAACATAGAGCTCGTCTGCAAATGAAACTACACAGAATCCTTTAGCGTTAGTCACATTTTCCTTGTGGTTTCCAGTGTTTGTGTTTAAAGGTTCAGCTTCTGTGACTCACACTCCTGTAATGTTTAATGACTCCCAGTTAGTGTTCATATTCAGAGTTGTTGTTCAAATGTTAATGAAACTAGTCTTCCTGTAGCTGTGCGGTGTATGGTTCACATGATCGCCCCATACACCACACCATGAAATACGAAATTTGCATTTATTGGATTTAACTTAAAGTTAAGTTGAGCTTTTACTTACACATATTGTGAGATTTATCCTCATCAAGTACTGTACACTCAAAAAAAACTAGTCTTACTCGCCTGACTTATTAAATTCTGCAGTGTAGTTAATTTGTTGCCACCTTCGAGTGAAATCTGTACAAGATTTTGTAAAACTTTTTCCCTGATGAGATGTGAGTGCTGGTTGGTGGGCGCCATGCTGCAGTGAGAACACAAGACTACTTACCAGCTCCCGCTCTTAACAAACTCCCCACAACCTCATCTCATCCTTCAACTCCATACTCGCCTCGAGGGATCCTGATCAATAATTCCACCAGACTGAAGCCCATAAAGAGTGAGCTGCGAGGGGGGCAATGCACATGCTTCGTATGGTGGTGCCGGTAATGAAGGGGACTACAGTACATCTTTGCTCCAAGAAAGGCTTGCATCTATCAATTTTCAAGAAACCCTAAAAAACAGGCGAATGGTGTGACACCGCAGGACCTGAACGGGCTTCACGGGCGCTGTGGCTGCGACGCTTTGTCATCCACCCCCTGCACATGAGCCGAATTGAGTCCAAAACTTGCGGAGTTAAAGGGCTTTAAAGTGACAGCAGTGATGTGTGCTCGTGTATTTGGCATACTGATCAGGGCCTTGAACTACTGTGTGGGAGAACTCCCAGGCCCCATTCATTATTCAGGAGAGTGTGAGCGATATCTGCTTCCCAGATTACTTTCCCTCTGAGATGGAGGCAAGAGAGAGGAAGACGAGAAGATGAAGATAGAGAAGCAGAGGGAGAATTAAAGGAAATGAGAATGTGGTTGCATTAAAATATGTACACTGGTGTTTCGAACTTCTTATTCATTAAAACATCAGTGTTTCGTTAACTTTAAAAGAGTCAGATGAGTCTGTTCTTATCTCAAATTAACTCTTGATGTTCGGTTGGTGGATGTTTGGATGCTGTGGACATGCATGGGCGGTGGTGGTCAGGGAGAGCAAAGAGGTCATAGATCCCAGTAAGAGTAAGACCTGCAGTAGTTTACTTGAAGAACTTTAAAAACACTGTTTAATAAAACATAAGTTACACCAGAGAGGCGCAGAACCGAGTAAACTGGAGGTAAAGCAAATGTATTTAATGCTGAATTAAAGATGAGTTTATGCAATCCAGAGGGGGAAAGAGATGCCATCAGAGGAGTGTCTCATTAGGTCAGTTTATCTGAGAAAAACTCCTTTTCTGACTTTATTATTTCAATTTTGATGACATCATCTTCTTGCTTTATTTTGGTTATTGGTTTTCTCTCTGTATCTCTTGCTTTTACTTCCTGTTTCTCGCCATCTCTTGATTGTTTTCACCTGTTGTTAATTGTCTCCTTGCACTCACCTGTGTTACTAGCTAATTATTCCTTTGTATATGCATAGCCCTGTGTTCCCGGGACATTCTCACAAATTAGATCAACTTTCACAGTTTCTCGTTGTGGTTAAATAAAAAATATATGAAAAGGGCTCTAGCCTCTCCTGACACAATAGAGATAACCCGCTTTCTCATTTATATCATCATTTTTTGGATGGCGGTAGCTCAGGAGGTGGAGCAGGTCATCCACTGACTGAAAGGTTAGTGGTTTAATCCCTGCTGCTCTCGTCTGCATGCCAAAGTATCCTTGGACAAGATACAGATCCTGATGCATCCACCGTTGTATGAATGTTAGTGTTATGTTAATAAATATTTAGAGCCAGGATTTCTTTGTGCTATGACATTAACCTACTTTGGGACATTCCCTTTGTTTGTGTAGATTTTTATCAGGACCCTGGTGTGTGTTGTTACTGCAGGACGATGTTTGTGTTTCCACCTCCGTGTTTTTATTCCTGGACTCTGCTAAAGAAGCTTTGCATGAAAATAATCTGTCTTTATGTTACATAAGGCTCGGTGCAGTTCATATTGTGTTAAACAAGCTGTTTTAGCTCCACCCCTTAAAGCAAACTTCTTTCTGATTGGCTCCTATTAGTAAAAGAAGCTTCGAACATGTGGTGGGTGGGGCTTCTGTGCCTGAGATGACCATATTAGCTATATCCCCACTATATTGCATCATAATGATCCAAGAACAGAAAAAACCCTGAATGTTTGGAGCCGTGTGTAGCCCGAGCAGAAGTGTTGTATCTACTCTGACCTTAATGTAACTCCACCACAGGAACAGGAGGCGTGTGACAGGAAGTAACAGCAGAAGAGACCCACTCTAAACACTTCATAACAGTATCTGACAATAACTGAGCTATGAGGCCTGTAGAAGATTGAGACATTTCAGATCAAATTAACTAAATTTAGTAACATCACATGTTCATTATGTGGCATCAAGCTGCCAGATCTGTAGTCAACTAAAACACGGAGTGCTCTGAATGAACAGTGGGAGCTTTTTGTTTATTTCTTCTCTAGAAACAATGATGCTACCACAGTATGCAGCTCAAACTAAGCTGGTTAAATCCATTTAAGTGATTTATTTTCTTTCCTGTGGTACAAAATGTCCTGTTTGCTTCTGCACCTGCCAGCAAGTCTGCAACATGACAGAGAGTCTGCAGCAGTCTGCTTCACAATTGGATTGCAGTGAATATGAAAGGGAGGCTGCTTCTCCTGAGAGATTTGATAAAAGAGCCCAGAGATCTGAGGTTGAGCTGCACTTCTTAGGAGAAGGAAATAGGCAGGAGCTTTATATACATACATATTTTTTACATCCTCAGCTGCTGAAGCTAGCAGCGCTTCGGTGCCGAGCTCTCAGCTTGGCAGCAGTTAATGTCTGTGTTTAAAACCTACAGATTAAAACATACACGCAGGGCGCAGACAAAAGGTTTGATCTGCTCCTGAAAGTTGATCCCCTTGGCGATCTTTCCTGCTGAGCTTGAATTGACTCACGCACCTGCAGACATAAAGTTTAATGCACACACCGATACCTGGAGAATACACAAAACCAACACACGTGCACTCGTTTTGATGGCAGATAAAAGCAGATTACAACGACTCGTGCTGCTGCAACCAAGAAAACAGCTGTAGACTGAAGCAATCCGGAATCTTCGGTGGATGAGTGCTCGACTTTGATATCAGCAGGTCACGTTATTAAAAAGCAAAGACTTAAAGAAACACCTATAAAAAACTAACCATGAGCACACGGTTTGGCTCAAATCATCAAAGTTTTCAGACTGCAAGGCTCACCATTATCTCCAATGTACATCACCGATAAATTGAAATAAATGCCCCAGAGCTTTCCTGGTAATCATCAGCTTTCCTTCACTGACCATCCATGCTCATTCAGACCACACAAACCGCAAAAGGTGTTTGTGAGGACCTTTTAAAGCCTTCGGTGCAACTAAGTGACAGTAATTTGAGGCGTCATGTGAGGAAAATAACACAAATAAAATAAAATTGCCCGTGGTTTGCGTTGCAGGCAGTAAATCCAGCTTGGATTATGGATTCTGTTTGTGACTTTTATGGACAGAATGAAATTGAGGGTTTCAGGTTTGGTGGAGGCTGTTATGGTTTGGGGCTGGCTTGGGGTTCGTTGCAGTTATTTTTCCACAGCAGAGGGCTACAGGTGGCCCTTTCCCAGGATGGTTCTTGCCTTTCAAACCTGCCTGTCATGATTAGTTGGCTTTTTGAGGTCCAGCTCGAGTCATGACTCTCCACCAGATTGTCATCATTCAACGTGTTTCGATTATTACTCCTCGGCTCGTGTTGTTTCTCTGTTTTCGTAGCCTAGACTTATCTGTTGAGCCAATCACAAGCAACAAAAGCCTTTCCCAGGATCTCCAGGCTGGTCTGTATACTCTGAGAAGAAAACCAAGGAAACATACCTGCCAATCACACCTGCCCACCTCCAACCAATCCAGCCTCTCTGAGTAACTCTAGTCAGTCCGTTCAAAATCGAGCCACATTGATACCCCAGTAATTCACTGGGTGTCGAGTCCTTGCTGCCTTCTGAATTTTGTGCAAATAAAGTTGTTGAACCGCACTCTCATCATGACTACAGGATCCAAAACAGTGTCAGGTGTCACGGACCCAGCTCCGGGGACTCGAGGTCCGTGAGCAGTGTGGACTACTGTTATAATTATTGCTGTTACTTGGTGATGTGTGTGTTGTCTGCACTGCTGCTGTTCTTGTGATTCCCCATCCTTGTATGTATAGGCAAGTGGGTGTGTCTGTGAGTGTGGCTGAGTACTGGGTTTCAGGTAGGCCTGGTGGGCGTGTCATGTCTAGAGGATGGCCACACCTGAAGCAGATGATCACACACACCTGCAGCTAAAGAAGCATCGTTGGGGAGCTTCTTAAGACTGTGGCTGAGCACTCCTTGGCGTAGGATTGTTGTGTGAGACTCCACGTTAGTGGCAATAAATGTCAAGTCCAGTGAGTGCATGCCTGCGGTAGTCGAGTGTCCTGACAAGTTGCCTCTTTGTTATTTTCTCTCTTTGTTAGAGCAGCGAGCATGGGGTGAGGGGACACACAGGAGCGGAAGAGCACGGGGCATGGACTTGTGGGTGAAGACACGACACGGAAGTCAAGGGGAAAACACGGGGTTATTCTGTGAACTATTTACACCCTGTAAATAAACGCACTGCCTTCATCATTAAGTCCTGCATCTTGGGTTCTCATTCCTCTCATCCCCACGGTCTGCCACACAGACCGTGACATCAGGTCCTTGTTAACCGCACTGTAGTTTGCATCTGTATCTGCATATCTCAGTAAACATGGGATTTCTGTCTATAATTTTAGATTTTATCTTATAAAGTTGATATAAAGTTAGGGTTAGTGTTCCTGAGGTATATCTGTGTTTTTATTCTGCTCATTTGTGTCTGCATCAAGGTGAAGGTCAGAGAGCTTAACTTCAAGCAGAAGATGCATTGATGTGGTTGAGCCTCTGAACCAGACGCCTCCTCCTGAGGTGTTTTAGGGAAGTTCAACTAAGATGAGACCCTGATGTAAACCAGGGGAGAAGGTATTTCTTTGGCCATCTCTGCCCATCCACTTCTTACACTGACCCACATAAGCACAAGAAAAATAGATGGCTGGATGCTTCTATTTCATGTGATGGTATTCAAGTTTCACAGATCTATCATGACACTGAAGGACTGAACCTGAATTCAAATTTGAGATACTTTGATAAGAAGGTCCTCATGAAGACAAAGAACAAGCGAATCTGCTTGAAGCAATATAAGAAGATTCATCTCACTGGATTTGTAACACTCGCACTGCCTCCGACAACCACTGAAAACAGCGAGATGAAGTAGGAGAGACGCAGGTTTGTGCCAGCTGCTGCAAACTCGGTTCTGAACTCGAGGCGAAAATGTGGTCTCAGAGTTTTTCAGATGCCATCAGTGTGCGGTGACGGGGGGAGAAATAAGCAAATCTGGAGCTCCTTTTGAAGTTTGGTAATCTGAGCTGTCGCACGCGGTCCCTGCCCACATCAGGGAAGCCCCGCTGAGTGTGAAGGCAGAGGGAAGCACAAGAACGCTGTTTAGAATGCTAATGCTGCGCTACATATTCCTGTGGGGAGGATGAAGGAAATCTGTATGAACTACACGTGTTTTTTTTATATTTTAAATTACGATTTGATTGGAATTATTCCATAAGACAACATCTCATTGTGAAAGTTAAAATTTTCAGATATTTCAGGAGCGTTTCTGAACAAAATCCAATTTTCCACATCTGTTGTTCAGGTTTAGTTTGAAACAGGATCAAGATACAGCCCAACTGTGAGGACTTCACTGGAAATATAAATGCTAATTATTTAATTAATGTATTACGTTTAGAGCAGATGAGATACTTAAATTAATATTCTCTGTACAATTCTTTTTTTTTTCTTTTTTTTTTTACCTGATTTTTGCATCAAAAATGACACAAAGTCATAATTAATGACAGGAGAACGTTTCAGAATATCTGTCATAGATAAAATAAAAAGTATAGGTTTGAGAAACAAAACCAGAGACATAAAAAAAATAAGTCATAAATGTTTGTTTGAGGGTTAAAATGTAAACCACAAAATTAATTTTTGTCAGTCACAGCCCGGTCTGTACCTTAAACCTGATTCTTTCATGTGAAAGTGCTTATACATCCTGACACCACTGCAGTGGTGACAAAGGAAACTTTGTCTTGGCTATTTGTTATCTGACACTTAAAGCAGTATCAGTGTTGGGTAGAAATATAAGCTACATACTATTCTGCAAAACAAACAGTTTCTTTGTCTTCAGTCTGTGTGTGTGTGTGTGTGTGTGTGTGTGTTTGTGCAAATGTTATTTTTATAGGAGAAAATGTAATTTTTATACAGTATTTATTAGACATTCTTCAGAAAATAAACAATGTTAAGCACTCATTTCATACATAGTAAAACACAGAGATAAGATTTTATGTGAATCCTGGACTATGCAGTAAGTTCCTTTCAGAATAAATGTCCTCGATATACAGGACATTTAATGTGAAAGGAACTTACGGACAGGAAGAAGGAAAATACAGAACAAATTGGGTTTCCTGCAGCGGTCAGGCAGCCGCTGATCATTAAGTTAGATTAGAAGAATAAAATACAGCTCAGACTAAACGTGCAGGTAACAGCAGAATATCATAAAGCAGCTTCTCACCTGTGGAATTCAATCCTGTCATTTAGTTTGGATTAAAATGAACAAAAACAACACGAACTTCAGTGTTTTAGAGGTTTAACGGGTCAGATGACTGTGTGTGTGTGTGTGTGTGTGTGTGTGTCTGAGCCTCACACTACTTCTTTCTCTATTTGTTCTGCAGCGCTGCTCTCACGTCTGATCAGAGGAGCTGCTGAGTGTCTATTTGAAGTGTCCTTGAGCAAAGCACGAACCACTCACCTGCTCAGCAGAGGGAGGGAGAGAGAGAGAGAGAGTGTGTGTGTGTGTGTGTGTGTGTGGTAGAGTGACTTTAAAAAAGTGTGTGTACAGCTGTTTGGATCTGAGTTTCTTAATGTGCTGCTGCAGAGCTGGAAACTGTTTACGCAAGTGTTTGTGTCAGCATTGTAATTTTTTCTGTGTGTGTGTGTGTTGTATACAGGATTGCAGCAGGTGTGTTTTAAGCCTACCTTATAGCGCTGTTTATACGATTCAGGGTGTCCAAATTGCTTTGTGCTGTACCTTTTGTTTGTTTAGGTGTTTTGTTTGTGTGTGTGTGTGTGTGTGTGTGTGTGTGTGTGTGTGTGTGTGTGTGTGTGTGTTATTTTTAGGGCAGCAGAAGCAGCAGAGGAACTGTTTGGAGTGTTTTAACAGGCTTCGTCTGTTTTCCTGTTTGTTTGTTTGTTTTTTCAGGTGTGTGTTTTTGGGGGGGTCAACCTGGAGCGCGTGAACACACACACTCCTCGTGTCCGCACAAACACCAGCTACAGCGGTCGCGTCGCTTCTGTCGCCGTCCGTCTGTCGCATGGTGGATGGCCCATCACCTGTCGCTGGGCGGATGGTGTGGGGACATCTGAGGAAAGACAGAGATGTGAGGAAAGAAACTGAGACCGAATTAAACATTTCTTAGTGTCTCAGCTTGTGTGGTGTTTCAAAGATGGCTTGCAAAGGATGCTGGGAATGAAAACAAAGCAGATAACAGAAACGACAGACGAAGGAGAGCGGAGGAAAAAGAACACGGACCTGTCAAAGAGCTTTTAAAAACAGCATCCTGCTGCTTTAAACACCCACCGCGGCAGGAAGTCTGTATTATTCCACAGCTAAAAATAGTCCCCATTCTATATCCTCCTGTTTGCCCAGCTTGTTTTGGAAAAGGCTTTTTTTTTAACCATTTAAATCTTTAGGACCAACCAGCAGGCTCATCACTGACAGATGGTCCAAAAATAAAAAGTACTTGGAGGATAAAATCAGTCACATCTGAGCAAAGTTCCCACCTGATCCTCTTGTCTTAACTCACAGTCCTTTAAAGGATATTTGAGTTTCATTTAAACTCTGAAAACACTCGCAGATAGAAGATGACCCTGGTAACCAAATGTTGGTAAAAAGGAAGCGTTTCATGTGCTCCAAGTGACCCACAGGGTGATGGGACCTTCACCTTCAGTGAAAACAGATCTGCAGTTTATTCAAATTATAATAGATTCATCATATTAAAAAAGAAATGTGTTGAACAGAGCATTTTCTCTTCCGACTTTGACTCTTGGAGTGGGTGAAAAACAGTTTTTAATGGATCTTAAAGTGTTTTCATACCTGAGAGCTTCTCCTGTGCTTACGATGCCACGATGGCTCAAACATGCTGAAAAATCTCTACATTTCCCACCCGTGTGTACGTTCATGGCCTCTACCTAAAATAAATAAAACATTCACAGTATGAAGGTTAAAATTTTGCATGGTTTCAGTAAATATGCTAAAGTAACTTCACATAAAAATCATCTGACTCAATGATCCAATAATGATGTCAGCCTTATCCTTCTATGATGCCATGTGATCATTTCTTCACTTGGCTTTCACATCATGGTGGTATTTAATAAAAACTGGCTACTATCACCCTTTCTTTAGTCTGATCGCTGTATTTTTATTATAATCAACAGCTGAGGCGGCAGGGCTTTTATAAAGAAACAAAATGAACACAGAAAGGAGAAGTGCTAAACTGACCAAAAAGGTTTAGTCTGATGAGCCAGAATCTAAATACCTGCCTCACTTCATGTTAGTCCCTCTGAAGGCGTCTCAGAGTATCACAAGCTAATGCCTGAATTAGGTTGTGACTTACGACGTAACCAGAAACCCGTCTTAACCCGACGCCCTGACCTTCCATGTAACCTGACGTGCACCTCCTGAGAAATGTAAATTCTAAATAATTTAGTGCCGGATGCTCCTAGCACAACCTAGGTCTCGACTGATGTCGAGAGGTGACCGGGCGTTTGCAACCATAGCACCTACAGTCATGGCCAAAAGTTTTGGGAATTACATAAATATTGTAAATTGGAAAAGTTGCTGCTTAAGTTTTTATAATAGCAATTTGCATACACTCCAGAATGTTACGAAGAGTGATCAGATGAACTGCATAGTCCTTCTTTGCCATGAAAATGAACTTAATCCCAAAAAAACCTTTCCACTGGATTTCATTGCTGTCATTAAAGGACCTGCTGAGACCATTTCAGTAAT
Organism: Neolamprologus multifasciatus; assembly: GCF_963576455.1. Classification (NCBI taxonomy): domain Eukaryota; kingdom Metazoa; phylum Chordata; class Actinopteri; order Cichliformes; family Cichlidae; genus Neolamprologus; species Neolamprologus multifasciatus. Next base: position 27,294,655 of record NC_140454.1, read on the forward strand.
CATCTTGTTAACTCAGGTAAGAATGTTGACGAGCACAAGGCTGGAGATCATTATGTCAGGCTGATTGGGTTAGAACATTGACTGTAGAAAACATGGACGATGCGACAGCTCCCCAAAAATGAAGCCAAAACGTCTCTATCGCCCCCTGGTGTCTGGCTGCAGTATAGGTCATAAACCCCGCCTCCTCCATGTTAGCGGATGGGACTGGGGTCAGACTAAAATAAATTAATTCTCCTTAGATAATTTTTTTCCAAAGATTCTTTCTTTTGTTATCAATAGTTCCCATAATGCTGATTGATGTCCAAGGGGTCTCCTCTCCCATAAGTTTGATTCTAATTCCTACCGCGGTGATGTTAAATTGGAGTGAAACGTCATCATAGCAGCTTTGACTGGCAGCTGCAGTCACGGAGAAACTTGCGTATCTCTGTTCGCGAATAGCAGATAGAGCGTAGGCTCTGAGAGGAGGACCAGCGTTTACGCTACGAAAACACAACCGAGTGTTTTAACCTGACAGCCTGAGGTGTTCTTCAGTAAACTGGACTACCCGACAGAAGGACCCGAGGCCCCGCTGCACTTTTTCGGTAAATTAAACGTGTTTGTAAGCTAATCCGTAACTACCGTCCTTAGCTAGCTCCTGAGACCTAGCTAGCTAAAATGAGCACTCGGCTGTCAGGGTTCGTTTAGCTAATCTGTGCAGGTGAATGAATTTACTAAAGAAATCAAGAGAAACGCCCCGGGCTGCTCAGTCACTAATTACTGTTACTGTACTTTTATTACAAGTATTATACTGTAAAAGCAACAGGCTGCACCCTGCTTCAGCTCCTGTGCAGAGCTGAATATTAAATACGTGCAAACAACAGCATGTTTTCAATCTCTTGCCACATCTGTAAAGACAGTAACAATTTTTTTAAAAGCTTGTACTTCAGTAATTCCTTAATAATCAGGAACTATGGATTAAAGTACTGTAGTGTACTGTAATACTGAAAAAAAAAATGTAAGAGAAGAACTTCAGATCCTGAGTGTGTGAGGACAGAAGAATCAGCTTTATTTCAATTTTGAGGGATAAAATTTATATCTGAGTTTGATGGTTCTGTTGTCTTTGTGATTACAGGAGCTGCCCTCAGATTCAGACCTCAGCACCACCCAGTGACAGCAGACAGATCATCCAACATGTTCACATGTTAACTGCAAAATGAACTGATGAAAACAGTGCAAAGGTTAAAGTACCACACGTGCTGTAGTGAAAGCTGCAGCTGTTTTATTGATAAAGTTAAAGACAAAAAAACAAAAAGATTAATCACTCATGTAACTGTGTCACTATATATCAGCATTAACAGGACCTCAGTTTGGTGTTTCAGAAAGCTGCTGATCTCAGACCTGCACAGCTTCCGTTTTAAACACTTGATGTACTCAGCTGCATGAAGAGCATATGAGATTTTCTCTAACACAATTAAATAAAACCTGATGAAGGTCAAAGGTCGTCACTTGTATGTTGAACTACAAACTTGTCATCTGGAATTCTTTCACAGTTTTTTGCAGATAGTGTGTTATTTACCATAAAGTGATTCAGAGTTATTCATACCAGAATAACCAGAGAGGATCACATATTTTTAAATATATAACTTTCTACAGGACTGAATATAATATCTTTATGTAAAAGTCTGGAGCCTCTGGGGAGTATCTGAGTATTTATAACATTACACAAACCAAAGGTCTCATCACAGTGTTCATGAAATGCTGGGTTTATCCATCTCCTGGGGCGGGCCTACGGAGGAGTGCTGAAGATTTCCCTGTGAGGGAGCTGCTGGTGAAGATCATGAGTCCTGCTTGATCAATGCCATGAGCTTCAGTCTTCCTGGTGTTTCTTAAATGATGCCTCTTACAGCGGGTCAACAGAACTTCTGGCACAGGACAGTTGTGATGAAAGAAAGGGAAGAAGTTTCTCCAAACCTCTGGACCCAGGAAACCCAGCTTGGTCCTGATGGTCTCCCTCACTAGTTTCTCTCCAGGGTGAATGTAGCTGTTGATATAATATGGACTCTATTATTAAATGAAAAGAACAAATTAGACTACACTACTGAAACGTTCTGCTGATGTTTTTAAAGTCTCCATGTTACCAGGCTGTAGAGGGCTCTGAAGATTTAAACAGTTTTAGATCCATTACACTCAGTCTTATGTTAAAATCTCAAAGGACAGCATTATATTTTTAATTTTAACAGTAACTCTGGGCCTCTGCAGCGTGTGCAGCTGATCTCATCGCTGTCTAAAAATGGATAAAAAAAACATAAGTGTTGAAGACTGTTAAGAGTAGCAGGTGTGTAGCATCGCTAACTAGCTAGCAACAAGCCTCCAACACAGTGCGTATGCTAGCGGCTAATCTAACTAATTAACAACAGAGTGGTTTTAGATGTTGTAGAACTATGAGATGATAAGCTGTGTGTCTTTTTTATAACAGTGACATGGTTGTATTTACCTTAATTAAACGAGTCATCAGTCGCGGTAAACCAGCAAAAAAAAACACGAGCAGCCGGGCTACGTAAAAAGTGTAGGGGGGCTTGTTTGCAGTCACGTCCAGCGGGTGTGTGGGCGGGAGCGTTACACAGTCGCTCCACCTCAAGTCACTACTGCGCAGACTCTGGCTCCAAATTTGCAAGATGGCAGCCTCCACAAGCGGGGTATTTTGGCTTCATTTTTGCACAATGGTAGGAGGCGGGGTCACGTCGTCCATGTTTTCTACAGTCAATGGGTTAGAATGGCAGACCTGACATGTTAAAAGGAGGGTGATGCTTGAAACCATTGTTCTTCCATTGTTAACCATGGTGACCTGTAGGGATGGGTATCGAAACCCACTGATTCCTTGGAATTGTTTGCCATTTTTGCAAACGATTCCCTTGTCGATTCCAGTCGCCCCGAATGACGTCACCACGTTGCGGAGCTTCATTTACCTGGCAGGAAACATGGCGGCTCAAACGCTCAAAAGTTTGGTTATACTTTACGAGAACGGATGACAACAGGGCAACTTGCAATACTTGCAAAGTAGATATTTCATTTAAGGGAGGAAACACTACGAATATGCAAAAGCATTTGCTCACAAAACACGCAATGACCTTAAATGAATGTCGTGTTTTTAATTCCGCTCCGGACTCGTGAATCTCAACCCAGCAGCAGCGGTAACGTTTGCACGTCCTCTTCCGTTAATGCGGCAGGTAAATAATCAACTAACAGTGCATATTATGTTAGCGCGATCTGCCTTATTACAAAACCTGCCATTACTGTGCATTTAGGTGACCATGATGAGAGAGACAGACAAAGTCTGGCTCAGATGCTGGCAGTTCTCGCTGCAGTCTACCGTTAGCGTCTCCTTTCAGGCCAGGATAGACGAATGTCACTGAGCAGTGACTAAGTTTGTGGTCAAAGGCTGCCACAGCAGATGCCCCCGATTTTCGGTAAGTGAATGTGTTTAATTGTAGGGAGGGACATTACTGGATATTCTTGTGTAATTGCTACAGAATAATTTATGTTATACTTGTTATTGCTACAGAAGAATATTTATTTTATTATTTTACATTTACATTTTTTTTTTCCTGGGGACCCTGTGACACCCCATTGAAGAGCCGTAGGCTGGATCTCTTAAGATCTCACTGTTGGGTTTGTAAGGCCATGTTACTCCTAAATTTCTATCTTGTTCAAAGAGAAGATATAAAACAAAGTTCTAAGCTAATCGACCTTAGTGTTCTCCTTTTTTAAAAAAGATCGATACGAGAATCGATAAAGAATCGAATGGTAAACAGAATCGAAAATGGAATCGGAATCGTGAAAATCTTATCAATACCCATCCCTAGTGACCTGCAAAGAAATGTGTTCAGCCATCATTGCGTTGCATATAAATGGCTTCACGGGCAAGGATATTGTGGCTACTAAGATTGCACCTAAATCAACAATTTATAGGATCATCAAGAACTCCAAGGAAAGAGGTGCAATTCTTGTTAAGAAGGCTTCAGGATTGTCTCCTAAAGAGGATTCAGCTGCAGGATCGGAGTGCCACCAGTGCAGAGCATGCTCAGGAATGGCAGCAGGCAGATGTGAGCGCATCTGCACACACAGTAAGGCAAAGACTTTTGGAAGATGGCCTGGTGTCAAAAAGGGCAGCAAAGAAGCCACTTCTCTCCAAAAAAAACATCAGGGACAGATTGATCTTCTGCAGAAAGCATGGTGAATGGACTGCTGAGGACTGGGGCAAAGTCATATTCTCCGATGAAGCCTCTTTCCGATTGTTTGGGGCATCTGGAAAAAGGCTTGTCCGGAGAAGAAAAGGTGAGCGCTACCATCAGTCCTGTGTCATGCCAACAGTAAAGCATCCTGAGACCATTCATGTGTGGGGTTGCTTCTCATCCAAGGGAGTGGGCTCACTCGCAATTTTGCCCAAATACACAGCCATGAATAAATAATGGTACCAAAACACCCTCCAACAGCAACTTCTTCCAACAATCCAACAACAGTTTGGTGAAGAACAATGCATTTTCCATCATGATGGAGCACCGTGCCATAAGGCAAAGGTGAAAAAGAAGGGCCAACACTGCAAATACTGACTTTTTGCATAAATGTCATGTAATTGTCGATAAAAGCCTTTGAAACGTATGAAGTGCTTGTAATTATATTTCAGTACGTCACAGAAGCAACTGAAACAAAGATCTAAAAGCAGTTTAGCAGCAAACTTTGTGAAAACTAATATTTGTGTCATTCTCAAAACCTTTGGCCACGACTGTAGACTCTGGAATAACCTCCCTGTCTATCCAGTCTTTTAAATCATGTCTTAAAACCTATCTTTTTACTTTGGCTTTTGATTCTAACTAGTTGGTTATCTGGCTTGTTGTGTTGTCACCTATTGTTTCCTGCCCTGTTTTCTTATTGTTTTTGTTTTCAATTGTCTCATGCTTTTACTGACTGTGAAGCACTATGGTGAATTTTGTTGTTTTTAATATGTGCTATATAAATACATTTTGATTTGATTTGATTTGAGGATTTCCCACTGAAGCATAATTCAGGCACATTATGTCAGGAAAGAAGGAGAGAGTTGGAGCCGACATGGATCAGCTAGCATAATGTTACCCTTTGATTTCTGCAGACAGCTAGCAGCTACAGTCAGCTATGATGCAATCCACCTGTCAGTCACAGAGGCCACGCCCCTAATAATGCAAACTTCAAGCCTGAATACATTTAAAACAGGTGAGTTGTAAAAGCATTCGAAGATCCTTACAGTTGGTATGACGGGAGAAATTAGCTACAGAGACCAAAACAGGTGGAAAATTTAACATGGGAGTTTATGGAGACTGACTCACTGGTGAAGCCTCAAGGTGGACATTAGAGGACCTGCAGGTCTCCAGATGTTCCTATTGGTTTCTCAACAACCTGCCATCTACAAACAGATGTTTTTGGCAGACAAAAATCAAATAACAGAAGAAGAGGAGAAGGCCCGGGCTGACAGATACAAATTCATGGTCATTACAAAGATGCTGATTAGCAGCAGGAAGGTGGCTCAAAAGGAAGTGTCTTTAAAAAGCCTAAAAAAGTCTATAAACTCATCCTTCCTTTCTTCAGAGAACCCCTCCAACATACACACACATGTCGCCTTATCTCGTCTCCTCTTACCTTATTCCCCTCTGCTTCCTGCTCCGTCTCTCCTTCCTCTGCCCCCCCTTCCCCACCCCCCCCCACACCCTGCTGGGAGCTCGTTATGGCAGCTAAAGAGCTAGACCCTAAAATCAGCATTTCGCCGTGTTCCCACAGTCTGCCCAAACCAGCCCTAAGGTCAGAGGTCAAAATTAAATGCATCTAGACTCTCTGGGAATCCAGTGGGCAGCTTTCGTTTTTGTTTGCTGGCGGTGAAAAAATTATTTTGGGTGTCGGCTTCAGAAAGTGCAGAAAACTCCAGACTTTATTGACACAAGTGCAGTCGTTACCGGAGAAATAATCAAACAGAGTCAGACAAAGGCTCCATTTTCCTCGCCAAGACGTTTGAATCCGAACATCATTGCTTTTATTTTTTTTGATTACCGCACACACCAAAACACCTACAGAGCCCAACAGCACAATAAATCCGCGGCTGAGGTTTTTAGGAGCGATTTCAATAACTCAGTTTGTGCGGCTTGTTTGCTAAAAGTCAAACAGCAGCGGCGGCGAACGGAGGGACAGAATCCACTCCGAGAGGGAAAATGAAGCCACGGGGACGAAAAAAGCCGAAGAATTTAAAATATAAAGGCCGAGCCATTCATTGTAAATCTTCCAAGCAGTGAGCTTTCTCTTCATAAGTGCCCTTCATTGATCCTGCCGGTCGGCGGCAGAGTGCTACACATCCACCCCCATCTCTCCACCTCTGTCTCTTATCCCAAAAGCAGCCACAAGTCAACAGCTCTGACTGCGTTTTTAAGTGCTCCTCCAAAAAGAGAAGGGTGTGTGTGCATGTGTGTGTGTGTGTGTGTGGCGTTTTACCCCAGGGGCTGCATTCCTTAGCCCCCGTTAGCATTCAGCCCACATAGGTCATGGCTAGCAGCCTTTTGTGTTCGACCAGCCTCGCTGTCACTGCAGTGCCGTCGCTGAGTGTGTGTTTGTGTATACAAATGGGAGAGAAAGTCAATGGCAGCGCCACACACACACACACACAGTTTGTTGGTGAGCAGCACTCAGAAACAATCAGGAAGCTCCAAAGGCTTTTAAAAAAACTGTTGAAAGAGTCACATGGTTGCTCACAAATGTCAACCAGAAAAGAAAAGAAGGGAGAAAAGGGGAAGTCACGGCTCAAGTTAGAGCAGACTCGTCTTCTCGACATGACTTTGGGTTCTTTTGTGTAACTTTGTGTGGCTTTTCCAGTATTTCCAGTATTACTTCAACCAAAAATCCCACTTCAGCCTGCGGACTAAAAACAAAACCCCTGACCCTCCACGGGTCACCGCTGGCCTGGTGGATGGTTAGAGGTTGAGACCATTAGACTGCCTGGGATAAAAACAAGGAAACACAAATATTTCAGAAATCAGTCACAAACTTGTTCAAAGCTAAGAAACCATTTTGCTATTTATCAGGCAAATAAACTGAAATCACACTTTTACACTCAAATTGAAGCCGGCACCCTGAACTTCTCTGAGAAACTAATCAAGGAAAACATTCAACCTCTGAAACAGTTTCTGCTCATGAATGCAAGAAAATAACTGCAATTTGGCATCTTAATTAAAAAAAAATCAAACTGTGCCTTACAGATTTTCTGCTTTTTGTAAAACTGTAAATTTGCAAATTCATGGATAACAACAATAATTTCATTTCAGCAAGAAAAATATAATATTGATTAAAGCGCTTGGACAAATGGGTGGATTAACCATTACAGAAACATAAAAAAATGACTTTAGTAATACCAGTACTGTTATTTTAGAAGCTGAGATGTTTTTGTTGCTTCATCTGGTTCCTCATAATTTGTAATTATTCAGCTCAACGCTTCTCTGGTGTGTCTGATGTTCATCTCCTAACAGCGCACCTACGGTTCGGTCAAACCCTGGACAGGTAACCAGAGACCTGTTGCATCATAACAACCTGCTGCAGCTACTTGTGCTTCCAGTGCCTGGAAAGAAACTGGAAAGATCCCTGTAATAAGTAAAAGATAGAATAAAAATGGCAGCAGTCTTAGCATTTAAAGGAAACTCAGAGGTTCTTGGCTACACGTCATTAATCTGACTGTACTTAATGAAGGTTTCCAGGTTTTTCCCTAAAAACCCTGTGAGATCCAAGTCTCATAAGACAAATAAAAATCACTGACAATCGTCAAAACTATTCATATTTTCTCCGAGAAGTCCTTTCTGCTTCTCTCTGTAATGCAGGCTTAGGGCGTCGGCACAGCGGTGACTGACAGAGATGTGGTGATGCTCAAGAGCAGTCAATGACTTCCATCACAATGGGCGAAGTGGGTGGGTCCTAAAAAATTTTCAAAAGTTTGATTGGAGTCACTGAATCAGCAAAGGATACTGCTAATGGATACTGAGGAGGCGGTAAAACCATCAAAGGGTTACCTAGGAAACCACAGCCTTGAACGGTGACAAGTACCAAATATCACCCTATAAAGCAACGCAAAACAAGTAGTTAAAAGAGCGTAACTGTCCTGAAGTCTAGCCTTTTTTATCACTGGCTGATGCAGACCACCCCGCCCCAACCCTAAAGACCCCATAAGCTAGTATGTGCCAAAGACGTGGAGGTAGGTGGTCTAAATGTGAACCCACGTGATAAAAATATGGACCAGATCCAGTAACGTGGACTGACGGCCAAATGCATGCTAAATAAGTCATATGAGGCACCTGTGAGCCTAAATGGACAAAACTAATGGTTCATACCAGACAGCTACTTTGGGTAATTATGCCTCAGTAAAAGCAACCAAGCAAGTGATAGAGGTGCCTGCGTTTGACTGAGTTATAACAGCTTTTTCTTGGTCAGAATAGTCAACATCATCGGTTAAACCTAAAAATGGCCTGAAGAAAAGCCCAGATGTGTGCTAACATGCTGTCGTCCAGGTAACAATCTCAGGCTTTGAGTAAAAAGTGGTGAAGGAAGTAAAAAAGAGCAGGACGGTGTTTGAGAGCATCCCTCAGCAGCAACAACAGCCTGAATCTGACACCAGAAGAAGTCTTTACATTTCATCACCTCATACCTGTCCTCAGGTGTGTTTCCAGCCGACAATAAAAAGACGTGGCTGAAGTGCCGATTGTGAAACGGCCGGTTTGAATCTCTCCGAGATCCCCTGCAGTCATTCTGAACCACAACACAGGAATGCCAGCCAGCTCTTTAGCCTGGGTCTATGTTTCACTGTAATATGCATTAAGCAGCTCTTCTGTAACAACAGACGTGCTGTGTCATGGTTTTGTTAGTCAAGAGAGGTGACTAAGTTTAAACTCATTGAGCAGCTCCCAATGTGACCCTTCAGATGTTTCATGTTTAAGGCTACACCGATTTAAAGGAACTGGCAGGTTAGCAGAGGCTAATGCAGCAGTTAAATGAGGCATTTAAGAGCACTTGGATATCTGTGTTCTCCTTGTGAGGAAGCCTTAACCTTACGTGACCTCTCACCGATTCGGCTCTGAAGAGGCAGGATGTTCACCACTAACAGAAGCTTTTACCTCACCGCTCTCATTTAACTGTTTTGCTGCTCCATCAACAACGGCTCGAAGCTTTTTTATTTTGGCGTGTGACTCATTTCCCATCTCTGCCCATTCGTCAGCCATTAAACACACTAAATGGCTGCACAGCACATTTCCCCCGCCGCCGTAATGCGCTCGGCTTTGCGGGAGATGTGACATTGTCCCTCCTGACGGCCACATTGTCTCGCAACATTACACACAAACACATACAAGTAAATGAAACCGACTAAGAGACGGATCCTGTGATCGCTTCACTTCCATGTGTGATAAATGCTCTCCTCCTCCTCTTCCTCGCTTTCCCGCTCTTTCATTTCCAAATCATTTGTTTCCAAAGGCGCGGCGCGGCTGCAGGAGCAGCGGCGTCTGCGAGTAATTGGGTTCAAAAATGACATCTCGCTTTCAGGAGTGACAGACTCGGAGCAATTTGTTCTGCCTTTGGTGAGGGTGACATCATGGATGTGCGCTGGACAGATGAGGGAGCTGGAAACACAGCCGACGGAGGAGCCCCCATATGAACTAATGAGGAGAGCCATTAGTATATCACAGGAAGTGTCAAGGAAGAAAGTTCACAGGGGATGGGAATGCACAGTGGGAATAGAGGCTGTCTTTGTAGTTTCTGAGAACCGTTAAATATAAAGACATGCTTTACTCCTCGCTGTGTGAGAAAGAAAAACTATCAGCACTGTAAACATACAGAAACAACACAAGCTCTGAAAAACCATATTCATGGCAATCACGGCCTTTAAGTGAACCGTTAGCAGGCTGGCTTGGCTGTGATGAAGCCACAAGTGTCAGATAAATCACGTGTAGATGGGCCATGAGACAGCTGCAGGACATTTTCTGGCCCACCCTTAGATTTGAAAATAATCCATGCACAGAATGCTAAAGGATAGATTTTTTGTGTAAATATCACAGACGCTAAGACAAAATGTAAAGCTGGCTGTTAAAAAAGTGCCTAAATATTATTTAAAGTACAGAATGACTCTGTACTTTATGCCATTTTTGTGCCATTTTTTTATGCCATTTTTGTGGAAAAATGCCACAAAAATGGCATTTTTCACTGCTTTATAACGACATCGCATGTTAAATGTAACAAGAAAGCTAAAATTAATAAAAAATAATCCAAAAACACAGATGATGCACTTTTGATGTGAGCATTAGCTTCAGATCCTTTAGCATGTTTAACGGCTTTAGCCTTTTCTTCATCCCCGGGAATCAAATGCTTTGTCATTTTATATTTATGGTTATAGTGAAACTGATCGGTCACTCAAAGCTTCTCACAGATGGATGCTTGCAAAGGACCTGTTAGCATGATCTTTAAACCCACTGGATAGGCTTAATATTTTGCCATGCATGGTTAAATATGTGATGGGATGTATTTTAACTTAACTTTAACCTCAAACTTTTCATGCATGTAAACACATAGTTTTTGTGCATAAACCCCCCTTAAAAGGAAAGAAAACACAATAAAACTGGAATAACAAGGACAAAGCCCAGATAGGACATGAACATCCAGCTTCCCTGTCTGATAACCTTCTTCAACGTCCCCCTTTCAGCTCCTGAATCTAGACTTTAACTCGCTCTTTTAAAGAGGACTGCTATTATCAAATGTATGCAACACAAACCTAAAAGGTCTCGAAACTACTTTTAGTTTTTTAATCCTTCTGTATAACTGTTCTGAAATAAAACAGAGTATAAAGAGGAAGAGGATTGTCCTCACACAATGCTGTTTCTCATCACTGAAGCCCCCCGCGTGCAGCACTTTCTCTGTTCACAGGGAACAAAGCTCAGTAGATTGCTTTATCTTCTGTGTGGGCTGTCCTTTCTATTCTTTGGTGCAGTTTTATTGTGACCAGAAACCAGTTATGACTATTACTTTGAATGTGCTTTCAAACAAAGGGATTCCCCTTAGTGTGCAATAACAAAAGTGTTTGATTCACCACAGTCACATCCATCCATTTTCTTTTTATCTGTATTATAATTTATATAAAATTCATATAAAGTCCTGGTCGTGCTGTTCCTATATTGTATTGCGCATTATAACATTTCCCTCACACAGTTCGGAGAAGACAGGACATGGAAAGAATGATATTAGTTTAGGAGCACAAATACAGCTTCCGCTTTCTATTTCTCCGCTGAAAGCTGTCCACTCACTGGGTAAAAAATATTTATATGGGAGATCCAGTTCAGCTCCCAAATAGAGACCATTTCCTACATGTCATTTTCCTACTCTTTCTACTACAGACAATATATAAAGATGGCCATCTGAGATCTTTTGGGGTCACCATCTGAGTGTTTGGAAACCGTACATCTGGATCTGACTGTGGAACTGAAAACACTGCGTACCCTGGATAATCCTCCTTCCTGCCTGTAATAATGACCATAATCTACAATAATGTTTCATGGTTTCTTAAAAACCCAAAGACTTCTCGCAACCACAGGTAGGACAACTCCTCCCCTGCAGGCCGTTAATAAATGGATACTTCTGCATTGGACTGTCTTTTCAGACCCATCTTTTATACTCAGTGTTTTTGAATGAGACCTGGTTTGAAACATATTTTTTCTGTTATTTATGCCCATGAAAAGTTTTGGTATAACCAATCCGCAGTCTTAGTACAGCCCGTTCTCACTCCCGAGGCGTAACATGCCGACGTTTTGTGATGTCCCGGGGCGTTCCTGAGGAACGCAAAAGGAGACCTTCGGCGTTCTTGTGGTATGCAGCGGGTTATGGGCGAAATCCAGTGCAATGACGCTCCCGCGGTAATAGAAGTTCCAGCCCTGTATTCCAGCCCTAAACCTAACCTTATCCCTAGCCCTAACCATAACCTTTTTCCTGAGCTTAACCAGGATTTAAATGATGTTAAATAGCGTGTTTCTAAGCGATTTGAAGAAAAAGAGCGAGCATGTGTAGATTGAGTCCATACGGTTCTCATATTTCCTCATTTTTCCGAGGTCGTCATTTAGGGACGTGGTGGGTAGCCGAAAACGTAATATGTTGACGATTTGTCACCTAGCGTAAAATGTTACGCTTTGGGAGTGAGAACGTGTTGCTTAGTAACATTAAAGGCCAACACTCCTTTTTAAAGGAACAGTCCAATCAAAAATGGAGGTTTTGTAAACCAGCACATAGTTCATGTCCTCTTTGGGAGCTGATGTACCTATTCATAAGATTGACCATGTATGTTGAAGCATGTCTGTAAAGGGAACCCAGGCTTGGTGGACAGTGATGTTTTATTGCGTCTCGAGCTAGTTTAATGTAGTCCTAGGATGAAAACGACACCTGTGGAATGCTAGGACAATGGAAAGGGCCGAACACTTTCATTCTTCATCTCTGTTTTCATGGGTTTGATTGGGTATTTCTGTGAATGTTACACATGCTGAATGTGTGGGGTGGTTTCTTTGACGTGTCTTTGTTCAGTGAAGATAGTGGTCGTCCGGGTAGAGAATCTAATAAAAGTGACTTTAAACTTCATTAGGAGTTTGTCGCCAGTTCTCTGATCTCAGCGAGGGGGTTGGTGGTGCTTTAGTAGACTTTCGTCACGGTTTCTGGAGGACTTTGAAAACTTAAATAAGAGTTATTTTTTACAGTTTGGTTAAAAGATTTAGTCATGGTTGATGAGATTTGGGATGTTGGATCCATCACTTTATGGTACCCAGTGGGTTAATCTCTTCACACCCACCACGTCATCAGCACTTCAATAAAAACTGAGTGATGAATTGAACCCAAACCAACCCTAGGCAGATCAACAGTGATCAGGATGTTAAGATATCAACATGCAACATCAATAGTTCCTGAACAAGCTGACAGTTTAAGACTTCATGCCGCTGCCAGAGAAAGGCTTATACCTGCACTACACCACATGTGGGCAAAATGCGCCACAATAACCATCTCAACCCAGCCTTTAACCGAAAAACAGATCAACCCCACACATGGTGGAATATTTTCTGCATGTATCGTTGCACTGTAACCTCAGATTACACCGACTGATAAAGCCGCACCACCATTCCTCTTGTGAATGTGTGGCCCGGCTCTCACAGTGTTTTAGTTATGTCAGTTCCCTGCTCTAAACCCTCATACTTTTCTCAAAGGGTGATCCAGCCGGTACATGCCACGATAAGTGTCGTGTCCCCCGAGGCATCTGACAATCCCAGTCTTTGTACATTTACATGAGAACTGAGTGTTTGTGAGGAGAGGAGGAAGAGGACAGTGAGAGAGAAGCCCTCTGATCAGAAGTCTTTGAAGAAGAAAGGCTCTTTTCTGTGTATTAGTCTCCAGCTCCTCGCATCACTCTTGCAAACACACTTCCAGCCCCGGAGCCATTCCTGTGATATCACACCAATCTAGCTCACCTGCCTGTCCTTGCTTCTCTCTCCCTGGAAGCGCTCTTTATGTGTCCTAGTTAAGATGTGCTTCACTCCTGTTCGACTCCAAAAACTGACACTCCACTACAAACCGATAAAACGCCGTCCCTGACGGGCTGAGAGCTCTCCTCTCTCCTCTCTCCTTTCTCCGTCACGAGAGCTTGTGTGCAAATGTGTGATTTATGAAAAACAGATCTGCATTTAAAGGTGAGGATTAGCATCAATGCAGGTGGTATGGAAAGACGTGCTTCATCAGATTGCTGTCACACAGGGGCTTACTGTCATTCCCAGACAGCTTAAGGTGAAGAAAGATGGAGTTTGTGGAACGACTTCATCGCTGAGCTCAGAATCAATATGTCTTCCTCGCTGCAGGGAGAGCACAGGCTGTGAAATAGACCCTATTCACACAACACTGCCAGCCGGGATTTGTCAATATCTCCATATTGCTTCCAATTGTCCAGATGAGCCTGTGTCACTGAAGTTGTCTTGGATTATTTCAGCAGAATCTGGTCGGGAAAATATTATTTAGATATTAAAGTACTTTAACCATACAGTCCTTAAAAGCAGGTGGATACAAAAAAACCCAGAAAAAACTGATCAGCACTGCGCTGTGATAAGGCAGGACCTGCATTTAGTCCAGATTTGGCCCAAACGCTGACATCCAGCACACCCCAGAGACCTGCAGGAGTTATAAAGATGAAGGGACCACAATGTAAATACAGATTCTTTGTCTTTACCAAGAGCAAACACAAGCATTTGATCAGTTTCAAAGTTAGAGTCCCTTAGTGTTTCAGCCCATAGAACTAAATCAACTGATAAAATACTTGCACACAAAAAAAACCTACAAAACTAACCTCATCATTTTAAATAAAATAAGATATTTAGTCGACTAAAACTAAAAGAATTTAGATTTCTAAGCTATGATTAAAACTACAATAAATCAAAATTTGCCTCAGAGTTCATCAGCTGGGACGATAGCCTATCGTCCCAACAGTATTCCACGTACCTGCAGATTATTTCCAAGTTTTAAGTAAATCTGAAACAGGGAATGCAAACTCAGTGAAAAATGTCCCGGCTGTGTCGTAGATCATATCTAATGATTCAGTCTTGCTGCGTTAATGTTCCCGGATGACATTTTGATTCATCTCTTTGCTGCAGGAGATGTTTCCAGACCGCAACCAGGATTTAAACAAGAGCAGGAGTTATGGACTCGGAGTGGGGACTAGATTTTTGCTCTCTCCGGAGCTGAATCATGTCACTTCAGGCATGTTACTGTGCGTCACGTTGCCCTCCAGATTATCCTAGCTACGGATCCACTCCCACGCCCCCTCTCTCGATGGCAGTAAATCATCTCTGAGTAATTATCTGCAGAAGAAATTATTCGAATGTTTTCTGCGATCATTTGGAATTCCTGCGACGGGTTCTAAGGTTTCCATCGGACCGCTCCCACGCTGTGAAAACTATCTTTTGAAGGATGCAGACGGATAGATACACAAACAGGCGATGAGCAGAGCGGTGGGCTGACCACGGGAAAAGCTGCTCATCCGGCCTACATCAGCTGTGTATGTGTGTGTGTTTTTTTTCTACTTCCTCCTCGGTCCTCGTTGTTCCCCGGGGAAGACGAGTGACCTTTGACATACAGCGTGGGACTGCTGTGTTGGGTCTTCCTGCGAGCACGAGCAGTGTGCTGCCTGCAACGATGTGACTATATCTGTGTGTGAAGGGCAAGAGACGCCAAGGAAGGCAGCCCGTCACCTTTCACCTTTACGATGGGCTTGCAGACAAAAATGCCACAGCTGATTGTGCAAATATGAGCAGCAAGGCCATGTTTTTCTGCATCACCGTCTCACTCTCTCTTTGTTCCTCAAGCTTTGTGACAAGCTTCATTTATTCTTTCTGACTGAACTGGCCCCAAATAGACAGATGTAGATGCTGCAGGCCCGGGAGATGCAGCCCTGTCACCCCTGTCTTGCTCTGAGGGTCCGACTGTGGGTTTAGGCCTGCTTCTGTGTAAAATACAAAATGTTTGCACAGAGTTTAGATGCTCAAGTATCTTAACTAAGAAACCGAGAGTAACTTCCACAGTTTCCTGTATTTCACAATGTCAAACGCTAACGCTGATTTCATTTTAAGTGTCCCAGCACTAAATTAGGCTAACACTGGTTTATGTCAAAGAAAAGCAAAGCACAGGTAATGTAGCTTCAATTGTAGATAAAACATGACTGTAGCCACATAGTGACATCAGTCATTGGATTCTGGACATGTTTGATCACCACCATTTTGGCTTTTTAGGAGCTAGAAGATTTCCTGGTTGGAACATGGACACAGATATCTGGTAATCAGCTGAAGGATGGTAAAGATGGAGCTGCTACGGAGAAGCTTCATGGATGTAGTAACATGCAGAAAGATAGGATGAGATGTAGGCAGATCCTCCAGTGTGGTGGCACCTAAAGAGCACAGAATTCTTGAACACCTGGATGCACAGCAGCCATGTTATCGGTCATATAATTGCACTAAAAATTATCAAAAAAAAAGCTCCAACAGTACAGACACGGTCTAGAGTTCCAGTTCAGGGATTCCAATTAGCTGTAATAATGCCTGACAGACAGCTAACAGCTACAACCTGTCAATCAAAAAGGCCACGCCCCCTAATAATGCAATATTTAGGCCTTACACAATTTAAAGAGTGGAGTTATACATCAGTTTTCATCTGTACAGTTGTTATAAACAAAGAAATATATAGAGAGACCAGACCTGTTTGTTGTATCAGACTATAAATTTGGTAATTTTAACATGTGAGTCTGTGGGTACTGATTCACTGCTGGAGCTGAAAGTTGACATGCAGGGCTCGCTACTTAGATTTTGACTTCATTTCTTAATTTTAGCCTGTTTAGAGCACCAACTAGAAAATCTTTTAGCAGGTAAACCAATAAAAAAATAAGACTTGTTTTAGAAGATAACTTAGTAAGATTTTCCATGCAGTTCAAACAAGACCAAACCAAGGATCTGATTCAAGAGAAGGAGGATGGACCTTTTATGATAAGTACATTTTCTTTTACATTCCTTGTGTTGTTTCTTATGTGATCTTTTATTCCTTTTCTTCCGTCCTGTTTTTAAATCCAGTAGACTGGAGGAAATTCAACAGTCTGCTTTCTGCAGAAAAAAGATATCAGTTTCAAGGAATTAAAGTATTAAAGAAGTAATAAATGACATTCTGACATTTAGAAAATTCCCCTTATATTGCCTTTCTTCCCTGGATAAATGATAAAATCCCCCTTCTCTCACTCCCAAACACTTCCTGAAGTTGTGGGACCTGTGGGATCTATTCAGAGTTAACTGCTTTTTTTTAACGTGACCTCTGTGGACCAGCTAAGTTGGTCCAAACATGCAGAAAATAAAAAGTATTTGCAAACACAGAGTAACCTGGAGCTGAAATGTGACACCAGAAGGTGAAACAATGGCGTTATTAACGGAAAAAAAGGGAAAAAATGCTGTTCACACGTCCCGAGTCGTTCTGCGAGTTTCACACATTCCAACAGCCTCAGTGTGAGCTCATATCTGTGAAAACCATCAGCGTGTCCCATTATCCAACGACACAGGAGCCTCTCTGTGGGATTCAACTACAGACCTGTGTGTCAAAGAGCTGTCGCCACATTCCTGACATTTGTTTTAACCTGCTTAGGCGCACAAACCATTGCTCTACAACGCTGATCACACAACATCAGCTGTCAAATGGGTCACTCCATAAATCCCACTCCCACTTGACCCCTATGGAGAATTAGCTCATATCTTTAATGTAGAGTAAATCCGAATATATTCAGTGAAGCCATGCAAAGTTTTACCAAAACTGGGATAAATTATGGACCTATCAGTGTAGATAAGATTGGGTCAACATTTGGTGCTTTTTAAGGATGTTTGAGCCCTCGTAACATTATCTTGGGATTCAATTCAGTTCAGTTTTAATTATACAGCAACAGATCACAACAACAGGCGCCTCATATTCTAAGGTACAGACCCTAAAAAAATACAGAGAAAGCACTTGGTGACAGTGGAAGGAAAAACTCCCTTTTAACAGGAAGTAACAGAACCAGGCTCAGGAACGGGCAGCCATCAGAAACCGGCACTGGTACCCTGGATGTTTGATCTTTTTTTTTATAATTCACCGGATAAGTTAATTGGTTAAGTAGTAAAACACAGCAAGCTGTAAGAGGGACTTTAAGTTGGCGAATTTACTTGAAGTTTAACCTCATAACTTTCTAAAACAAGGCTGTAAGTTCCTAGAATAAACTCCAAGCAGGTAACCAACGTAGCCACCTGTTAGATTCAGCTAAAAACCAAATATAAATAATTGCATAGCGGCTTTAAGCTGATTTGATTATCGGCACTGAAAACACAATGATTCAAAGTTTCCACGTAGTGGGAATGTAAAATCACTGTGGATCATTTGTACTTGGTCAGGATTTTTCACTCATGCTATCTCTAATTTTTTGTATTGTTGGTAGTTTGTTCTTGTTTTTACTGGAGAAATCGTCAGAAACTTTCAGGCTCATATCACTGTGTGATGTGGGATAGGTTGCTGCTCAGAACAAGTCAGCATATCAAATTTTACTTGCTGTCGGACACCAGACTCACCTTCAAGGGTCAAGGTAGTTTTTAATATAGTACTTAAGTTCAGAGGGCTCAAAAACAACAACCACTGTGCAACTCTAAAAATACTCACAAATATGAAGTTTTGTGAAATAAACTAAGGACATTGTAGAAGACAACCCATCTGACTGTGGGTGGTCAGGTTCATTGAATTCATCGAATGAGTGCATAATGAAGTACAGTAACTTGACGTATGGACCACCCTTCATCAGCTAAAATCAACACGCTGTAGCAGCAGGAACATTGATCTCTCTTCCTGATACTTTACTTGGACAGTCAATAAGAATCGCTGACATATAGAGACAAACATCCAAAGTCGACCAATGACACAACTCATCAGCACAGCCAGCAGTGGGAGGTGAACTAATGATCAATTCAGAACTCATTGAACCTTGTTTGTGTTCTGATTGGGACTTAATTGTAGCTTCAGTTTGAGCAGAGCTGGCGGTAACACAAAGGTCAGACGGTTAGTTTAGCAGGAATTTATTTAAACCTGCAGGAATTTGCAAAGGTGGAGTTCAAGTTACAGAGCAGACATATATATAAGTTTTAAAATTGATATATTCTTATTTAATTTTACTGAAAAAGAATTAAAAAGTTTTACAAGGAGTAACATTGTCTAAATTGCCTGAATAAATGTCATTTTACAAAGCTGTTAACCCTTGTTTTACCATTGGCCTGGTGGTGGAACCACTGTACAAGCACTTTTTAAATGACCATAACTCCAATAGTGTTTGTCCTAGAGGCAACATTCTAACAATTTCGGGAAGAAGAGAAGACGAGCTTTGCTGAGATATTTGGTAATCAAAGGTAATTATGGTATTCACAAGGTACTGCTGTCTGAGCACGAAGATGAACTAGCTGGGCCTAGATTTAACCATGTGCACGTCGCATTATTGTAACATTATTGCTGGGCTTGAAAGAAATTTCAAACACTTCCTGAAAGACGAAAATTATTTCGGAATGTTACAGCCGATATTATAAAATAAGGCCAGGCAGTCTGTATGACACTTGGTGATAAAGAGTAAAATAGCAGAGAATCGCTGTGTGGAATTAACGCTATTTGTCAGCAATAAGAAGCACGTATGGAGGTATGTAAGTGCTGACTGTGGATGGTTAAAGCACTGCTCTAACTGTGTGTAAGAGGTTATTATAGAGACTGAAATATGAGAAAGAATCAGTGTTAGGCTGTTTATGAACATGTTTGTGGTTTTAACAGCATGATGAAATTTCCATAAATGATTCCATTCGGTCATTTTATTCACCTAAAAAATCTTAATATGCCTTAGTATCCTAATGAATGGTTGAGCTGTTGCTTGTTTCTCAGTCTGTATCGCTGCAGCGGTTATATAGTGGGAGCTTAGAGTGCTTAACTAGACTAAATCTGTCACAAATATGTTTAAAACTAAAAGTTATATTGTTTTTCATTAAGTTTGAACTTCTCTGAGGAGTCAGAAATGTATCAAACAAAGCATTAAACCACTGAAAGTACTGTTTGTGTTTATGATTTGAAACATTTTTGCAAAACAATACATTTGAAAATTCATGGTAGTAACAATTCGACTTTAGCAGTAGCAGATTTGTCATCATTGTAGGTGATTGTCAGATGATCCAGTCACATGACACGGCCATCAGGTAAACAGGAAGTGATAAAAGCCCTCCAGTTTTAGCAGGAAGCTTTTGGATCTTGCTGAAGGCTGTGTTGGATTCTCTGTGTCGGTCAGGAGGAGGAAACTCTTACAGCAGGTAACACCACAGTGGCTATGGCTACCATTTGGTTTGTGCTGGCTGTGTATGGGCGACATTTGCTGTGTTACGATTAACTTGGCTAAAATCTGATAACCAGTGAAACTATTTTCAAGTAGGCAGAGACGCAAAATAAAGGCCCATGCTTGTGTTTAGCTGTGTGATGGTACCAAATGTAAACAATAAGCTTCAACGTGGAAGTCTATGGGAGGCAGAGTCCTTCAGCCCGGCCCAGGTGTATAATATAATATGACCGCTCTGAGGTGATTGGTCCTGTGAGACGCACCGCTTTTTAAAGAAAAGCAGGAGGTAACATTTTCTCGTCTGCTGTGTAACACGCACTGATGCTAACACACCTGATGACAGACGTGATGATAGACGTGCTGACAGACGCTTTGCAGCCAACATACAGCGTCTGACTCGGTGCGCTGATGTTACAGTCCATGTGATGAAGACATTTGTGTTTTATCAATAATACACTCTGCTCACACACACACACACACACTGCCATTACTGCTGTCATACGTGTTGTCCATCATCTTCTTTCATTTAAAAATGAACATCAAACTCTTCTGTCTTCAATCTCTCTCACACACACACAGCTCAGAGGTTAATGTCCCCCCGACGGGCCACAGCAGCCTGACCCCTGACCTTTCTCAGGATTCTCCTCTGTTCCTGGCCTCTGGTCTACATTTTATACTCCATAAACATGCGATCAGACATTTTTACGCTGCAGAGTCAGGTCTGAAAATGGGTTCCCCAATGAGAGCTCAAAATTGTAGTGCGAGACTCTGTCACTCAGGCGGCAGTTGTTGTGCAGAAGAGCGGTGTGATGGCGTGCTATGTACACGTGAGCATGCTGCTGTTTCTCGTGCATGTGATGGACATTCGCGTGAACACATTTGACTCAAGTGGTTTTTATCTCAGTGGGGAGATGCAGCAGAGGCACTAAAAGCACGTACCCATTGTTAAAGCACATAAAGATGGTACAGCAAGCTGCCAGCTCAAACTAATACAGCACGCTTTAGAAGAATAACATTGCTTACAGGTTTTTACTGGGTTGTATTTTAAGTAGTCTTTATTGAAAAACTAAATTTTCCAGTGGCACTAAGAGCTCAATTTATCATTTCTTTCTGTGATTTTTTATTTTTTTTATTTTGTACTTTTTTGTAATTGTAACTCTAAAAATAAACTAAAACTCTTCCTTTTCTGCCTTTATGTTCATGACTAGTTAATGTAGTTAACTAGTTAACTGAAGTAGTTAACGTTTTCATGAACAGATTAATTGATTAATTTGATTAATTGACTATAAATCCAGATATAATAGAAATCTGGTGTTAAAATTTAGTTAGCTTAGTTGCTAAGTTGCACCTAGCTGACTAACTGGCCTGATATTGAATGTTGCAGTAGAAAGCAAATGTTAGTGACATATTTTTAGCTTTGTGTCCTTACACAATTTCCCGAGTAACAGAATTATTCCTGTTTGATATTATACACAAGTTAGTATTGTTGCTCCCATCAGCTGAACTTATTTTGTTAGCTGGCGAACTAGCATGCACACTTGTTTATTAGTTAGAAATACATTTACCAAGAAAGACACAGTTAGCTAGCTGTATATTAGCTGCGCTGCATTAATCTAGTTATAGCAAATTTGTAGTTTTAGCAGATTTTACTTAAAAGAAAATGTTTCCTGCGTGGAGTTTGTATTAATTAGTCAGCCTTATCCATTCAATATAATATTTGTATTATAACAAATAAAAAACAAATAAAAATAACATATCTTGTTTGTTAGCAGGCACGTTAGCAGGCACGCTAGCACTAGCCAGCACTGGCCAAAAGATCAACAGCTCATTATTAGATATAACTGCACAAACCAACCAATCTCCTCTTAAACTTAAGACTTTTTTACCTTTTGTAGTTTTCTACTGATGGTCAAATTTTCATTTGGACAGATTCATTAACTTTTTTCTGACTAAGCTTACAGTAACTTAGCTGCTAATGCACAAATAATGTATTTATAATTGGTGTAAAGTATTCTTCCTAGATAGTTAACTGGAGGTGGGAGACTTCATTTTGCATTATTTTGGAAATTGTGAGTTCTGGTAAATAGCAAAACATAGTAGCATGAAACTCATTATTGTCAAAGGATATCTTTTTAAATGTATATTATTGCTGATCAGTTGATTGCTAGCCTTTATTTCTGTCTGTATAACATTAACAGCCTCTTTCCAGGCGCTGGTCCCAGGCACTTAGGTTAATATTGTTCATTGTATCTGCCAGATAAACCAAGTCAAACAGTATATGAATAATGTGTGTTTCAGTACTGGCTGGTCTGCCAGACCCTGGAGCTCTCTGTGATCCTCATTAAGGCCCTCAACAAACCTTAGCCTCTTGGCAGTCTTACCCATCATCATTATCGATAAACACAAACGACTGAGTTCCTTGCTATTTGGGCTTCTCGTGTGCCATCGTGTGCATGTTCCATGAAAATTGTCTGCCATTTTGGAAGTAATACAACCAAAATTGTATGTGTATGTGTATTCCCTGATTCGTTGGCGCATGCTTCCTGGAGGCTCGCAAAGGTTGCTAGGCCCAAAAACCTTCTTATGATTGCTTGGGTTGCTGCAGATTGCTACAGTTGCCCATTGTTTCCATGGAGGACACTGACTTCACTGCTAACTACTCACCACTAGTAGTGAAAACATTGCACTGCAAACCCAAAACAAAGGACATATTCCTTCAAAGTAAATATCGTGCCTCTTTGATGCCGCTAACATGTTACAAAATGTGCCTCAGCGCTACTGCAAACGCAAAACAAAAAGTGCATCTTTTACTGTTATTTGAAGGCAAACTGTTGTATTTTTCACAGTTTGACTACTGTTTGGGGAGTGTTTGCAGAAAAGTCAGCATCTTCCATGTAACTGCAGCAATCTGTTATGGACCAAAACAATCGAAAAATGGTGCAGTACCAATTTCACCTCCAGCAACCACTTACGGGTAGTTAGGTAGTGTTAGTCTGGTGGTTGTTACAGTGTCCAACTGGTCTCCAGCCCACTTGACATTACAGTCACATGTCCAAAATGGCAGACAAGTTGACACATGACTGCAAAGCTGAATTCAAATAAATGTTAATGTGATGGGCTTAACATGTGTCCGACCATCTGTTCGTCTGCAGCGTTTCATGATGTGTTGATATGATAATAAAGGGAGCAAAGCAGGTATTTCCAGTTCTGCTGACTCAAGATCAGAGGGGAGTATTTTTAATGGGTATAAAATGAGGAGATGTGTGTGCTGGTGTGTGTGTTTGCATCTATGTGTGGTATTGTGTGCCTTCCAGTGTCCCAGCCAAGCTGCTAATGATCCGCTAGTCATGAGGCCTTTAAGGCAAACCCAGGAGGCCCACCAGGCAGCCCACAGAGCAGAAAATATAACCACACAGCCCAATAAAAACATCACATCTCCATAAAGTTAACTATTGAAAAAGTACTTCTGCTTTTATAGATATGAAATTATACTTTTCCAATGGGATTCTTGGACCTTATTCTGGTCGTGTAAAGGTAAAGGACAGGTCAGGCTTTCAGCTGGGCTTTAATGTATTAACATAGCAGAATAACTGAAGCAACTCAGAGAGCGAGAGAGAGGAAAGCTGGACTGATGTGCAGTTCTTTCATCAAGGGAGCAGAATAATATAGAAATATTCCTACAGCAGATGTAAGCTGGCCAAAAGGGTTCTGCGTTAACATCAAACAGAATCATTTTCCAGTGAATATCACAGTGAGGGCTCACAGACTAATCCTTTACATAGGAATGAAATTCACGGGATTTTGTTAAATCACAATAATTTACATAATTATCTGTGTCTTCACATGATGTAGGATGTTTACAGATTTAGTCACAGCCGTCAGACTCTTCAGATTTATTCAAAAACTGTGGACAGTTTACAACTAGAAAGAAAAAGCTCTGAGCTGTGGTCTGATTATTACGCTGTTTGCGTGTCTGAGTCACTTGTGCTCAGCTGCAGACACAATTAAGAGGCCACCACCCTACAGACACAGTCATTGCTGCAGAGTAGTGATGGGATTTCCGGCTCTTTTTAGAGATCCGGCTCTTTCGGCTCGGCTCACTAAAAAGAGCCGGCTCTTTCGGCTCCGAACCGGCTCTTCAAGTTGTTTTGTTGCTTTAATTATTTAATCATTAACAATAATATAAAATTATGCAGAAAAGGAATTACTAATGTAAAAAAGTGGTTTTATTTATATATGTTTATGTATGGCCCCTAGAGACAAAGCACGTACAAACTCTAAAGCATATACAAACTCCAAAAAGCACGTACAAACTCCAAAACACATTTCTAGTGTTAACTGAACTTCCAAAACAGAGCTACCTAGATCCCTTAAATTACACAATTGAAAGCATGTGTGTATTGTTTGTGTATTTATAGACAAGCACTCATATTTATTCAAATAATTTAAAAACAATTCATTTACCTGTTACTACCACACACCAAATCCAGTTGTTGATACTTCCTGGCTTGTGTAGCCACTAGGTAACAAAAGCTCAACACTGCGCCCAGCATCCTGGAGCACTTCTGTTGTCTTTTGTACGTGATTCTGAGTTTGTACGTGCTTCTTAGTTTTTACGTGTTTTGGAGTTTGTAAGTGCGTCTGAGTTTTTACGCGTTTTGGAGTTTTTACGTGTTTTGGAGTTTGTACGTGCTTTGTCTCTAAGGGCCACCATAAATATACTTTATTTATTCACTCCACATAAAATGTAATAAATAAATCATATAATACAAAAAACAACTATTTACATTTTAAACTTTTAACTATTTAAATTTTCAGCTTTTTCCTTTTAAACAAATTTAACGTGAAACAACATAAAACACTGCAAACCACAACACAATTAGATATAAATTAAAATATTAAAACAAAAAGAAGATGCACATTCTCTGTCATATGGGCCTGACAGAGAACCTTGTCATTCTGAATCCTTTATCATCTGCAACTGAAAATAGTGGATGATTACTATACCTTTCTAATGTGACGTTGTTGTCCCTCGCTCTCTTTCTCTCTGGCTCTGTTCCTGTGCTGCTGCGAGTGTAACTAACGCCCCTCCCCCCTCTGTCCAGCGCAAAGTACAAGCCGCGGAGTTTAGCGGAAAAAGGGCGAGAGAGAGAGGGTGAGAGAAAGGAAAAAAAAAACCCTCACGGCTCGCGTCGTTCACTTCAAAGAGTCGGCTCTAAGAGCCATTTCGTTCGCGAACGACCCATCACTAATGCAGAGGTGTAGCCGCTGCTCAGAAGGTTTTGGACAGATGACTTGATGGAGAGTGCAGATCTGCTTCGATGTTAGGTGCCAATAGCATGCCACTTGCAGGAAGAGTTTAAAGACCTCTTTGTGAGAACGTGATAGTATGTGGATGGGGTTCAAAGGTGCGAACGGAGGAGGTTATGTGATTGGTTCAGATAGGCCAGGCTCCCTTAAGGTAAATGGACTGATACTTTCTACTCAATTTTGAGATCTCAAATTACAATCTACTGTAAGTCTCACAGAGCAGACTGCATTTAAGCACTGCTGTTATACCTATATTTAACATTAACACACTTAAATGCATCAGGGGTCAGTATCTTCACCAAGGATACTGTATACGTGGACTGCAGGAGCCGGAAATCGATTCAACAACTGTCTATGAGTAGACGCTCTACCACCTAAGCAACAGTTCTGCTTCTTTTAAAATAGATTGGTTGCTTGTAATATGTGCACTAAAACATTTTGTGAAATGTCAAACGTAAACAATCAGCTGACCCCAAGAAGACAACGGTCACCTACTTCCTGTCTGACCAGTTCTGACACCACTCTCTGTTGCCAGCTTCTGAAAAGTCTCTCGATTCACCTTCCTTCACCTCCCACGGATCATTATCTACTATTTGTCTCATTCCCACATGGGGATGTGATGTGGGTTGTTTATGTCTAATTCCTGGAAAGAGTACCTTTTGACTGGAAACTCATTGATGTTTCCATCAAGAAGACACTTAATTCTGAAAAGTGACCTTCTCCGGAGATGAACAGAAAGGATGTACCTTCACTAATAGTGAAGCTTTTCTACACTGCGGCTCAGTTTACTGTCGACTCATTTCACTTGTGATGGATGGATCCTCGTATTATGACTATAGAGCCCATCACCATGCGGCGTCAAATGCTTTTACATTAGAGGTTCTTGCTTGCTTTCCTTGCGGCAGAAGCTATTGAGCTCCCGGTGAAGTGTAGCAAAGGAGTCATTTAAAGAAAAGGAAAATAAGGTAGAGAAAAGAAATTCATAAAGTGGAGACAAAAAAATGGAGGCAGGCAGATAGGACGAGATGTCAAGAAACACTAAGCACATGTAGAGAAAAGAGAGTGTGAGGGATGGTAAAAAAGAAAAAAAATCCTTTCTCGCCGACCAATTTTCGTCTGCTCTGAGTGGCTGTCCACACCATACACCTCCTCTGGCTAACTACCTGACAAAACAGAAGTACCACAGAGCCAAGACGGCCTGTTAGCGGCGAGACATCAAAAAGCCAACCCGGTGAATCGCTGTTCTCCTCTGAGTCACGGCACCGGGCCTGTCAAGTGGCACTGCCGAAGAGAAACCTTGAAAACGAGAAAAGCGTTCAGGAGGGAAGACATGGGAAACAAATGGCGGAGGCGGCTTGTGTGTGTGTGTGTGAAGAATTACAGTATGAGTGGACTTCAGCAGGGAGACAGTGAAAGCCTTCAGAGGGACTAAAGTCTGCTAACAAATACAAAAGTGAACTACACACTGACGTGGACGTTGTTCTCAGAAAACACTGAATATTAAAAGCTGGTTCTTTGTTTTCAGTGACTGACTTGTAGTTTGTATCTGCTGCATTTTACATTTCTACAACAAACCCTGCCACCATGAGACCACATGTTCAGCTTGGCATACAGCCACCATGATGCTACCATCTCTTTTGAAGACATTATTTTATCTCCATCGTTGCTGCCAACATAGAACAGACTTCCTGGATGATCTACAATTAACCACAAAGCAGCCAAATTATTGATCAGATAATTGCATTAGGAATGCTCCCAAAGGCAACAACTGCACCAATATGGTCAGGAGGTCCAGTTCAGTGACTCGAGTTAGCTGAGGTGAACCTTTCAGTCAAGAGGACACGGTCCTAATAATGCAAACTTTAAGCCTTGATAAAAACTTAAACAGATGAGTTATAAAATGATTCTCCTGCCCTAAAGTTGTTATGAAGAGGAAGCTAGCTATAGAGACCAAACAGGTTTTTGTATCAAACTGTAAAGATGTTTATTTCTGCTGTAAAGTTGGACCTTTGGAGTCTATAGGTATGTCCCAAAACCTAGGCCGTATCCTTAGGAGGCCGCATTTGAAGGCCAATTACGTCACAGCCAGGCGACGAAGGCTGTCCCAATTCGAAGGCTGCTCTAAATTCAGCCGACAAATGCGTCCTTCATTTTCCCGGATTTGAAGGATGGGCCGGGTGTATCCTTCGTGGCCCACCATATCCTAGAATTCATAGCATGGCCCAGCCAATTCCAGTTTCCAACAATGGCGGCAGCTACTTAGTTTTAATATTACTGTTTCTGGATCACAAAATAAACTTTGAAGATATTTTCAGGCGAGAATGTAGCTGTGTAAACTTCAAATATCTGCTCGGGTTATCAAGACATCATATTTGCAAAAGTGCTCCAACATTTTCAGAGACATCTGTTACCCACCAGCTCGATAGCTAGCTGGGGTTCAAGGCTCACTAGAGCCGGCAAGAACAGCAAACACCCAGCACATCGTTTTCAGACCTGCTGTGGTCTTTCGCTACTCAGGTTAAAAATGATATGCAAGTCATTTAGATAACTTAAAAATTTAATTGTTTGGCTTTTTTCAGTGTTTTATTTGTTCCTGAGTAAATCAGTTTGGCTGAGATTACAGCTGAATAAATGTCAAACAGAAAACTGATTAAACAGAAGTGTGAGATGGTAGAGAATTTACTTCAACGTCCTGTTTTATTTTAGGGAGCAAGGAGCAGACGGCTGAGTTTATTAAACTCCACCGAGACAGCTGGTGACGCAAATCTGAAGGCTAGACCGTCCCATTTCACAGCCTTGCACTTCCGGCCTTCTTGGTCTTCGAAGGACCCGGCCCACGTAGACAGCAAAGGCTGGGTCCTCCGAAGGACGTGGTCTAGCTTTTAGGCCACAGCTTATGAGTACTGACTCGCTGCTGAAACCTCTAGTGGGGGTTAGAGGAACTGCAGTTGTTGTTACTTTAATCCTGGAGGTCGCTTGATGATGCAAAAACAGCTAGCTGTAAGCAAAAAAAAAGGTTAAATTCATTTTTTTTAAAAACCTCCTGACATTGGTCTCCATGATCTGCAAAACTAATGCACCAAAGATTTAAAAGTCTAGACATGCCAATCAGCTGACTGATATTTGCCTGCAACATGTTAAATACTTGCAGCCAACTGTCGAACTGCACTCCAAGCTGAAATCCGCACCCCCTGCTAGCAAAGCCACATGCTGAATGCTTGAACAAATCTGACCTCCTCATTAACCAGTTTGCTTAAGCATGCAGCCTGTTTTTCTTTGTCTTCTTCGTGGTTTTCCTTTGCTCTCATGTCCCGTCCTCTTTCACACGATTGTTTTCTTTTGCGAGTTTAAACCAGACACTTTGAAATGTCTGACTTGATACAGAAACACAACTTATAGATGGATGCCTCGTTGTCCTCATTGTTCTCAGAGAGGGGTTTGTATTAGATCACGAGAGGCTGCAAACCACAGTCGCTCCTCAGCTTTTTTTCTGCTGTGGTTGACAGCGGAGGAATATTACAGTCGCTTTGATTTCATTAAGCCGCGATGCTGAGGATGCTGGAAAGGAAAGACTAGATTGCCGATGTCTGTTTCCCTCGGTGTGGTGGTATGTTGTGTTGGAAAGGATAGTGAAGGAATACGGATGGTGCTGATCATGAGGAATCTGCGGAAATGCGTTTGTCAGAGCTGCTTTCAACTCGTGCCTGTCAAAGTGCAGCTTTGTGCGATCGTTACCACTGTCAGCACACGCAGCTTCACACCGAGCCTGCATCTATCTGTTTGGAAATCTGTTAGACAACCGTCGGCCTGTTTGTGAGAGCTGTACATGTTCAGATCAGAGTGAACCCTGCCTCTGTCAGCTCAGAGGAAATGTGATGCTTCAGATGGTTTGAAAAAAGACATTACGTGTTAAACCATGTTAGGTAAGTTGTTTGGGGCTAACAAGATCAGGCCTCTCAGTGAATAGGGAGGGAGCGACGGGCTGACTTTAAATATTTGACGGAACATAAAAAACAAAAGTGTAAAATCAAAATCTGATTCAAAACTTTAAAAATATTTGGTAACTTTATCCCAGAATAAACCTTCGAAAGCTTTCTGGGAATAGGCGGAGGACATGAATCCTGTCTGTTGTGGTTTTTGTAATGATCTTTGATGCCTATTTTACTCCTCCTTCTGTGTTTTTGATGGGTTTTCCCTTTCATCTGTCTAGTTTATTCTTGCTTTGCTTTTCTTTTAACACATTTTCCACCATTTCTTCTTCACTCACCTCTTTATGCACCACCTTGCATTTAATCATTATCTCTGGGTCTCTCCTACAGTGTGTTTTATGTCCTCTGTTCCTCCCCGAACCCCAAACCAGTTGCAGCAGATGCCTGCCCCTCCATGAGCCTAGTTCTGTTGGAGGTTTCTTCCTTCCCACTGTTGCCAAATGCTTGCTCAAAGGGAGTCATGTGTCTGTTGGGATGTCTTTCTAATATGGCAGGGTCTTTCCCTTACAATACAAAATGCCTTGAGGAGACTGTTGTGACTTGGCATTACATAAATTGAGTTAAACTTCCAGAATATTCCCATTCCAGCGTGGTATCATGAAAAAGGGTATGAAAATGTGTCTCACTAAACATATTTGGCTTTTAGTGTGTATTGAATGAAGCTGGTAAGCTTGGTCAGAGTGAAGGCAGAAGAAACGTGTGTGTCCTGGTGTTATGATTGGTCATGTGTACTTGGTATCAGGTGGACAAAACCTAACCCTAACTTCTTAATGTGTCATTAATACCACAACAGGTTTAAAATGTCATGATGCATGAACTGTGCCTGAGATCATGTGCTATTTATACACAATCCCATGATTTTACATCAGAAATCCATTTGTTATTCCAGCACATGTGGTCTTAAATGATTTTCCCACTGTGACTTTTTTCTGTTGTTAAGAGTCTAAAGTAATCATTTATTGAAAAACAAATGTGACATTGTTTATCCTAAAAATTCCTACATTTACAGATGAATAGCGTATAAATTCGATACTCTTTAGCTCTCTAACTGAATTTCATGATTTGTGAAGAGGCAGACAAATATTTCAGACCACAGTCGAGTTCCATCTTTGGGAATTGGCAGCAGTGCGCAGGCCTCTCCCTCTCCAGCCCATCATGTGCAAATTCTCCAACAAGAGGTTTGGTCAAGGAGCAAGCGAGAAATCAAAGGAGCGCTGTGACAAAGCTGCAGAGCTGTGGCTGGATTTTTTATCTGGACTCAATGACAGAGCGACCAGATGGAAGCCATTGCAGATTTTAAAAAAAGAAAAAGAGAGAGACACATGGCAATACATCTCTGCTCTGCAAGAAAAGGCGTGTGATAGGCTTGGTGGTCTGATTAAACAAGATGCTTGAAGCAAAGTGCAAAGAGACACTTTGGGTTGAAATGCCAACAGCAGGAAGTTAAAAACTTCAGCCTTTTAATTTTCTATAAGCTGTTAGATGTTAGCCTGCTGAAGCGACAGTAAGTTTCAAGGCTTTACAAAGGCAGAAAATGAATTTAGTGACGGGACGGAGACCCAAAGCTTTCAGTGAAATCGTTATTGGCAGAGTTTTAGAACAGAAGTGCTTGTGTGGTCCAGCCAAAGCTCAGACTGAGGGCTGTTGTGTGTAATGACTTGGGGAAAAAACTGGCCACAAATATTGGATCAGCGAGATTGCCGAGGAGGTTATGTGATTGGTTCAGTTTATTTGCTTGTTAGAAGGATTACATGGAAAGTTATGGATGGATCTGCATGAAAGTTTTTCTTGGACATAATTAACTTTTTGAGTCAATCTGGAGTGATTTCCAGAAATCTTTGGGAGGATTTTTAACCACTATGAGATGGAGCAGAATTATACACATGGTGCCATCTTTTCACAAACACATCCCTTCTTATTTCAGTTTGAGATCCCAAACTAATCCTGATCCAGATATTTGCCTTTTAGGATCTAGTATGACATTTATTCAGTATTTTTAATCAAAAACAATCTGTTAATGTAGCATTATGATTCAAACTGAAGTTAAACCATCTGTTCTCGCAGACACGATGAAGTATTTACTGCTGATGACAAACAGAATGAGTGTTGCAAGCTAAAAACTGCTGCTGTCACTTTCAGTTTAGTTATCTGCTCGACACAAAACGCATCATGGAGAATATACAGTGGCCCAGAGGTCCAAAACGTAACAAGAACAAAAACCAAAAACCTGACAACATTTCAGAAAACTTCACCTGATGACAGGTTGGAGTCGTATTCCTCAATTATTCAACAGTTTATCAAAACGATGATCCTACAGGTCGGCTTTATGCCAGTCAGTGAGATCATTACATAATGACTTAGACAATAACATTAGTGTGATTTCTGAGTTTAGTACTGCATTAAAGACAAATGTAATGTGATTACAGTAACACATCACACTGGAGGCTGGTGTCATTTCCAGTTTCCAGTTATTCAGTGTGTGAATTTTAATGTGTTTTGAACTTAAGGGCCACCGTAGAGACCTGATCTGGCGTTGCGTCACCTTAACTGTGTCAGTGACATTTGGCGCTCTTATTTTAATCATCACGGCAGTTCTCATGAAACCCCATCAGCTCAGTCTCACATCAACGTCAGTTTATGGTGACGCTGAAACGCTTGTGTTGGGGTCATGTGACCTGGTGGAAATCAATAATAGAGGAGGTTTTTGGCAGCTCCGTGTTCCCCGCGCGCCCGTGTGTGTGTGTGTGTGTCCTGTATTTTTAATAGTCTAGTAAGAAGGCCAATTCCTCTCCTCCAGAGGATTAACCACACTGTCAACCAGGGCAAGAACAGGAGAGGATGATGGGAAGGCAGCTGTTCTCCTTACAGCACAACTGTGTGTTTGTTCCCCCTCATCTGAACCTTTCTCTGCTACGATGGTCAGACGAGCTGAAATTAAAGAGAAATGCTCAGACACATCTCTGACATTAGAATTAAATTACTGTGTTCAGAATTGCAGTGACACAATGGTGACAGGAGGGCGTGCACAACAATTTTTTGCAGTGGTTTTGTTGCTACATGAATCCTAAAAACTAATTTACTGACATTTGTGGCAAAAATGAGGCGTGTTAATTTACCTGGGCAGATGTAACTGGCAGTCAAATGGCTCAAAGTTGTGACCATGATCTCAAAACTTGGGTTCTGTCCTGTAGTTGTTCCCCTCAGATGTTATGTCCCATATACATCTTATCCTCAGTATTGATGTTTGGGGTTTCAGTTTTCTTGATGTACTGATCTTTGTGCAGAAAAATGATTAATAACTTGGAGCACTGTAGAGCATGCATAGCCATGTGCACACACAGAGCTCTGCAACATCATAAATCCACGTGTCTCATCTACTGCAGAACATATATAGACGTGTGTCAGAGCCGAAGCTCTACATTCGGCACTGAATGTAGAGCTTCGGGCCTTTGCAGCAATGGTTTGTTGCCCACAGGTGGCTGTGAGTCAGATTCTTTCCTTTGACTTTTATAAATACCTGCATGCAGCTGTTAGACACAGATTTTGGGTTCATGCAAAGGACTTTTTTGTAATAAAGCTCTCTTTCTCTTGATAAATCATGTGCTCTGTCTCAGCTGTCAGATTTATCAGACTGATAAAGCACCCATCAGTCTCTAACACAAGTTAGCATCAGCTGCCTCTCCTTGATCTCAACTGCCATGAGGAATACTGGTGCAAAGACTGGTTAGTAGATTATCTGTTCCCTCATCAGGTCTGCTCATTGTTCACCCAATAAGTTGAGCTTTTACTGTCTATATTTTAACTACATATAAAGCCTCCTCAGAACCAGGATGATCACATTTTGAAATTTTCTATTCTTAAAATTCAGTCCACCACAATTTTAAGTATAAACAGCAGTGTCTTCCTCTCCCTCCACCCTTACTGAAGTCTTCCTCGCTCTAGCACACGCTCAGTCTCACTCCCGCCGTTATCCGTCACTCTCTCTTGCTCCTTCACTGTAACTGTCAAATCCCTGGGTCTCATCCTTTTTTCAGCTCAGTTCACTGATCACTCTTTCACACTTCCCTTTCTCTGCCTCACATTTCTAATTCATCAATCCACCCACCGACTCGCAGGACTTCCTCTTCATTTTCTTCCAATCATCTGAACCTGCACCCCACTAAGCCCGCTGTCCTCCCTCTAATGCTCTCCTCCTGAGCCCTTGCGTCCCCTGTCACCGGGGGAGAGCAGAGCAGATTTGGGTTTAGCTGCTCAGTCGCTGGTGTTCACTGCAGTCTGTAGAAGTGACTGTGGTACCCCACAGTCAGCGTGGGCATTGAAATAGTCCTCTGTGTGTGTGTTTGCTTTTCAGATGGGCCGCACTTGGCGGTCCAGAGCATCTTTCCTGTGTGAAGCCAAAGTAGAAGTGGGCCATGTTTCCAGGGTAGAAGTAGCAGTTCTGTAAATACTGGGATTCAGGGTCGAGCTGAACATCTGTACACGCCGATTCCCAGGCTTATGAACCCTAAATACAACAGCAGCAACAACCTAGAAACCTCCTTTAGACCTTTTCACAACATGCCAAGAAGAAGTTTCATATTCTGGGAAATGCATGCATATTTTATGCCACCGGGCCCGCTGCAAACCAGCCGGGCCATCTCCAGATGACAGAACGCTTTTCTTCCAAGCTTAAAGCTAAAATAGCATTCCTCATAGACCACAAGTCACACATAGAATGTCAAATCTTCCACTGGACTGAATAACTTGTATGCTGAAGCTCAAACAACAAGCATCTGAAAAAGTTTGGGGGCAATTTTTTAACTTTTATGCTTCTAGCTGAATGATCCCGGGTTCAGATTTCATGATTGCAGCTAATCAATCGGAAACACGGGAAAGATGTGATACTGCAGAACCAGTTGAGTCTGTACACAGACTGTCAGAGCTGTGAAAATGAGAGAAAAACAGCATTCATCAGGTGGGAAGAGAATGTGAGCTTAATACTCAAATTCAAGAATCCAGAGTTGAGGCCCAGTTTCTGAAGTGTTTCGGTCCTTTTGAACCTAGCTTACAATTTCCCTGTGAAAACATTTGTGAAAGAATGGGTCATTCGAGGACACAACCGCTGCAACAAAGCAGTTTGTGAAATTTCTTCCCTCGTACATATTCTGCAATTAACTATAAGAGGTTTATTGGAAAGTGGAAGCGTTCAGGAATCACAGCAACTCAACCAAGTGTGTAAAAGTCACCAAAACTCTGCTGGATCAGTAACCACAGAGCTCCAAACCTCTGCATTAACATCAGTGCAGAAACTGTGCACCAGAAGCTTCATGGCCAAGCAGTGTAATGTGGAGGTGAGCCTGGACTTTGCCCATGTGGTGTATTTAGATAACATTACAGCCTAGTGCTAGTTTAAACCTCATGTTACTACCAAACAAACTGGTCACAGCTGTTCAAGTACACGTGTATGTGACATGTAGCTACATCTGCAGGAAGGTCTGATGTAGGCAATAAACTGAAGCCGTGTCTCAATATGCGCACTTATGTGTACTTGCGGTCTCGTGGACTTGTGATACGTCATTCAGAAACCAAGTACTGTTCCAATTCAAAGTACGTATCAAGCCGAGAACGTGAAAAAACGTAACTGTATGAGGCTTATTGGACATTATAAAAAAGATGATATGTAAGCGATGTGTAGCGAATTTTGCCAAAGTGCTTAAGATACCTTTTTTTTAATTATCTTTTTTTCTGAAAAAATCTACTACATCATGTGTAATATGTTTTCATGTCATGTGTAATTTCCATTGTAAATAATAATCACCCTTAAATTAAGAGGGGACTCCCGTGCGAACTTACAAAGTCCGGACTTGCCAAAAACTCGAGTACAGACTTGCGTACTTGAGAATTCAAAACAAAACAAAACAAAACATCACCATAAACAAAGGTAGCTGTTTAACAACCCCAGCTTGGTAACTAGCAATCCGGTTACTGAGGATTTATGCTTCAGTGGGAAATCTACGCCCTAGCTGCAATATAACCACAAACTCCTGAAACCCAGTGACGTAAAATTTAGTGCAACCTGATGTGCACCTCCCTGAAAATGTTGACACACCAATAAATCTTGTGATTGACCTGTTCAGCACCGTTAATTCCTCCTGTGTATTTCTGGCTACTTTTTCACCGCAGTTTTTTAATTTAACTGTAAGAGAACAACAACTGTCGCCTCGGCATAAAGACTAATCACCAATATAAGGACTCACCAATGTCAGCAAATTCCTGGAGGGAGTTTGAAGAAACTATCAGGATGGATGTGAGGCAATGTATAAAGAAATGGAGAAATCTGAGAGACAAATATGTTTGCTGTAGTCACTTTCATTTTCAAAAGTAAAGTGTGGAGACTAAGGAGGGGAAAAACTCCCAGCACTTGATTTATTTCTATCGGTTGGTACTGCATATAATGGAGTCGTTTGATTGTTGGGGTCTTTAGCTTACAGTATAAACCCTCTGCATGTCCTCCTTCACTACATCCATAAATCTTCAATGTGGTCTTCCTCTTTTCCTCCTACCTCAATAAAGGATGAAGTGCATTAAAATGAAACTGGAGTGTTGCATGGAAAGTTTTTTCTTTTAATTAAAATTAAATGCCTAAAAAGACTATGCAGAATTCCTGCAGGATTCCCAGGGATCTTGCTGAAGCATTAACATTTTAGAGAATTTCCTCCCTCCCAAAAATACCATAACAGAGGCAAGTTTCCCTCGAGCTGCAGCTAAGGACACAGCAACGGCACATAGGGATCTGTTCTTGTCTAAATATCACAGCAGAGGCATTCACACAACACTCATTCATATTTAAAAAGCTCATTGCCTCACGATTCGCTCGCATTCGCTGTGGAACTTCTGCGTGTGAAGTTTTTTCTTTAAGTTCAGCAAAAGCACAAAAGTATCTGCAGCGGGTTTGCTCTTAATACTGAGGGCGATATGATGAGTTTATCTAAACACTGCTGAGAAATTATGAAGTATGCTGGAGTGTGTGTGGGATCTATGCATGCTGGCACACTCTCAAAGCATCTTCATGACCCCTCTGCTTCATACATCAAACAGATTATAGCTCTGTCTTTGGAGAAAACACAGCAGCTCCATTTATATTTTAAATCTGACAAACTTGGCCGTTCCAGGCCGTTAGCAGACACGATGCTTTTTAGGGTCGCCTCGAGTGTCGTACAACTTTAAAAGCTTTGTATAATTAAGAGCCACTCCGTGATTCACACGATTGCTCGCTCGACTGCCACTAATTGTGAGCATCTCCAGATCCTGTGCGTGATGTTTGGAAAAGGGTGAGAGATGGCGTGAAATTTACGTATTGGACGAGAGATGCCAAGAGCAGCGGAGAGCGCCTGAGCAAAATCAGACCAGTCACAGATGAGTACGTGGAGAATAGAAGTAATGGAGGTTTTTTTTTTTACTGCAAAGCACCTCTCATGAAATCCGCCTAATGCGAGCGTGAGATTATTTGCAGAGAGGTCGGTGGACTCCTTTTGCAAAATGTTTTGGTCACGCTGCACATTAAGCAGGGCTCTGAGTGCTCGGGAGATACTGAGTATCTCCCGGGAGTTAAGTAAGTGCCGTGCGGTTTGCATGAAAAGCGCTGACTTGTGCCATCGGATTAGCGCGAGGATGAGTTGAGGAGGAGGAGGAGGAGGATATTAGCGCTTAGAAGAAAAACAATGTTGAGCTTTGGAATGTGGTCAAGTACGAGGTTTAATGCTGTGACTACAGTACTGAGTACAGTACAGGAACAACATTTTAACTGCTTTAACCTCATAACAGCCGCCAGGTCACCAGCAAAGCACTCAGGGTTAGGGTAGAAATTCTATTTATCTTTGAAATCAACTTCAGTCTGAGTACGGCCACTAAGTGAAAATTCCTCTAAAGGGCTACATCTGATCCTAAAACTAAGCTCAGCATAATGGCCCAGAAATTAACTTAAGAAATTTATTACCCACTTTGATTTACCAACTACTGGTTTTTACCTAGATAACATAAAATCTGTATTATTTTCGAATGCACTGGAACTGAACTGTCATTATTCAAACCAGCTCACAGACTGGGGAAGTTTGTGGGAGGATCGAGAGAAAGTAGAATGATGGTGGTTGGGACTCTTTCGCCACAGGATCCATGTTCACACGTTCTCCACGTGTTTCTCCTGCTGTCAAAAAAACCTGCTAGGCTCACACTCTCCGTATTGTACAAGGAAACTATCCGGTCTTTAAGTGATGATGTGATGAACCCTGCTTCCAGGCCCAAACTACTCTGCGTTTAATAAGGCTGTTGTGTTTTAATCCTTTGTATCTTGTTCTATTTAATCTCAAAAAGCCCCTAAAAACAGTCAGTGATCACTGTCGGCTTCTCTCGGTTTTTATTACCGCTATTCATGTTAAAGCTCAGTTTTTAAACCTGTACGATGTAACTACAGCCCAGCCCATGCAGCAGTATATTAATGACTAACCTCGTATTGTGGATTGATTATCTCGGTTGCTCTCCTTTAGTTAGCGTTTATCCTCCAGCTTCACTGTTTATGTTATGCTAACATAGCTGTGTCGCTAGCGACCACGTAGCACATCATTATATACCAGCTAGCCCAACTTCAGTAACCCTACAAACATCACTGCTGTTTAGTTTCCTGTCTTCATTTATGTCTGTATTTATGTGGTAGCAGACCTGTACGTTTTTTTTTTGTTTTTTTTTTCCAGAATTCTCTCAGTCAGAACATGCTATATCATGTTTAGGTGGAAACTAGCGAGCTAACTTCCTGCTAACTTCTAACTCTGTTAAATTTAATAAATCCTGTTTTCATGGATGCCTGGATGTTAAACTTGGACCCAGACACTGCTAATGACGTCAGACTTAAAGACCGGATAGATTCATCATGTTAAATGTTTAATTTCAGGTTTAAATGAAGGTAAAATAACAATAAATATGATGAAGCTAACCTTCACCAATGACCATTGGTGACGTATATGGTCTAAAATCCTCCTTCTGATGTAAAAGTCCTGAATGATCAGGCCTCACAGCGGCCTAACATACCCACTCATATCTTAAAGACTTCATAGTATCATTAGGGAGTTCTTTTTTCCCACCATCACCAAGTCCTTGGACAGGGGATACTTGTTAAATTATTATCAAGACTAATGACATAACTTGTTAACAGATTTAACCACAATAAAGAGAAATTTAGATTCTACCTGACTGCATGTGCTGTATTTATTATCTTACAAAACGGATAAATAATTTTGGTGACTTTTGCACCATTACCACGGTGCAGACTACTATTTACTCACGCAGTCAGGAGTACAGAGATTACACGCTAGTAATGCCTGGAGACATTTGGGTGTAAAGTGAGAGATGGGTTTCAAGCTGTTTCAAGTGCTTCTTGAATTAATTCACACTTTTTCTTTTTTTTCTTCTTTTTTTTTTTTGCCAGATTGCAAATAGTTATCCAATTTACCCAAGATGTAAGATGTATGGACTCACTTGGTTTAAATGTGGTGTAAACCTGCTGGCTTGTTTGTTATATCTTTTCTATCACCACTTTTCCACTGATGCTGTATTAGATTAGGCATTGATCTGGGGGCCGGGGGCTAATTTAATACCAGTTCCACACATTTCCATCGAAAAATGACTGGTACTGGGGCCAAAGCTGGCAACACACCATCACTGATGTCAGGTTCAAGAAAGGAGACTCTCACAGCCACTGAAAATCATATACTGGTGTTTGTTTATGTCAGAGTGAATGTACACCACCTACTGAAGCTTTTTCCATTTATTCCCCTTTATTTGAATAGATTTATAATTTCATTATAACTCATTTAGCAGCTGCCATTACTTCCACAGGCTGTTTAATCACAAAGGAGCAACAGAGTTTACACATAAGTCAGTGATTAATACTTCTGGACATCTGAAAGTGAGATATGGGCAGCTCTGTTTGAAGCTGTTTCAAGTGCTTCTTGAATTAATTCCCTCTTGGCTCTTTTGATTGCAGATAGTGATCTAATTTGTCCAAGATGTCCAACTCATTTTAAATGCTGTGTGAACCTCCTGGTTTCTTTAAATAACCTCTGATCCACTCATGTGCTGGTTTCAGTGCTATTGTGTGACCTATACCAGATTCAGTAATTTCCACAGCCGCTGGCGTCTGCAAATTGGGTCTGCAGATGACTGTCCTCCCACGGTATTACCTGCAAACATCAAGGCAGAACTGAGTCTGCACTGGTACCAGCAAGCAGTGCAAGCTTGTTGGGTTGGTATAATACAAGAGGCCCCCCATCGAGTGCTTCACTATCCTGAACATCCACCTTTTTTGCCTATTTGGGATACCTAGCTTACCTAACTCTAGACTGGTTACTGATGACGTAGGGAAAGTTGAGAGGGTTGGTCTGTATCAGCAGACTGGCCGGGTTTTACACTTAAGTTGCGAAAAGGAAGATGGGAAATTGTCATCATCCCACTGGGCAGGCAGCCAAGTTTATGAATGTGATAACACAAAAATGAGGTGATTTTCACACTAATACCACAGGTGCATCTACAGGTGAATCCCAAAGACTTTGACCTGAAGGTCAGAAGTCAAGTTTTCTGAAAATCACACAGGAGTGGCTAATTTTCTAACATAATGTATTTACAAGGCGGATGAGGCTGGAAGGCGCAGGTATAACAAAATAAGTCGTGATCTTTGTTCAGACTTTTTATCACAACACAGCCGCATAATGACACATGCTTGTTTTTCAGAAAATGAGTGGAAATTGGCACAAAGCAAAATTCAGAGATCTGATCTCCCTTTGAACTGGACTCTTAATTCTCTTGTCGCATATCGCACATGTACTGCAGCTCTCTTTGTGGTGGTCTAGTCTGAATAAAAAGCTCCAAAGATCATTAAAACCCACCCATGTCTGCATCACGATGAAGCTGGAACTGCAGTGACTGGATGCTGTAATATTACGTAACCTTAGACGGTCTTACTCAGACCACGAAAACAGCCCAAAGCCAAAGTGCTCACAATGGGTCTCTACATACTCCTCTTGATACAGTCTACTGTGTCATTATAATTAATACATACAGCCTTATCAATAAGGAACTCTTAGTCTTGGCTAATACCATTATCTCATTTGAAGCTGTTAAATAAAATCATTATTCCACAGCTGAGTCTTGCCACATCGAGCAGAACAATCGCAGGCCTTGATTGAAGCAACAGAATAATTAGGCCCTCCTCGGGTGGATTAAAGACGCCGTGCTGTAACCGCCGCCTTCCTCCAGATCAATTACAATGGAATCTCCCCGAACATCAAAGCCCGCGGAGCTGATGGAGCTGGCCTCAGCTGCTTCCCCTGCTCCCTCCCCTCCCTGTTCATCCTATATGCCGTATGAATATGGATTACTGAATGAGAGAAGCAAGGCAGGACGGGTGGAGTCCCCTGTGCTGCATGCAAGGTAATGATTCTGCAGGAGCATTGGTATGGATGCACAGTGGCAGAGCTGCTAAGCAGAGTGGAGCGGGACGGCGAGCGTGCAGACGCGGCATCCGGACTGTGGTCAAGCATGTGATCTCAGTCAGTCAGAGCGCACATGAAACATGCATGACCTGACGAAGCGGTCGAGGGCTGGCACATGCAGAAATGCACACAGAGGTGTAGAGATGCATTTAGATGCACTTTATTAGGCTGGTCTTCAGTTTGATCTCGAGGCGGTGCAGGTACTCAGTTCACTTTTGTATCCATGGCTGAGCACCCAATCCAGGGTTTAAGATTTGGAATAGATTACAACCATTTGATCTTACAGCTCCAATTCCCAGTGTCCTGACATTTTGGAAATGTGATGTGGTGCACATTGATGTCAGTCTTAGTGACATTACCTCATGTCTAAGTATCCCAAAAACTGGATAATCATACGCAAGTCTGGATCTAAGGATCCTAACATTTTTTTTGTTTAGAAAAACTGTCATGTGCACCAAAAATCCTGGTTTGGACATGAGTCAGCTCGTTGTACCTTTGTGTGGTTGTTCAGTGCACAGCACTTTACTTCCCTTTTCTCACGTATGATTGAGACATCTGCTGGGAATCTTTGTAGAGCCTTCAATATAACCTACGTAAGTGGCCGGCATGATTGCTGACATTTATTCTTGTCCTGGTGGATTTTGTGTTGTAGATTTCCAGCTGAAGCCTAAATCCACAGTAAGTTTGAATATGTGAGTAAAGCAACCACACATTAAACAAACTGAGGCCATAAACAGGTGCAGGTCTGCACCAACTCTGGTACATCCATCCACATTGTCACCAACATGCTGGTTCCCCTGAGGACCTGCATCCTAGACCTGGATGTAAATGTCAACCAAAGCTTCCAATCGCCACTGCACTGCTGTCAGCTGTGTGCATTGGATTGTAGCA
Source organism: Neolamprologus multifasciatus (assembly GCF_963576455.1). Classification (NCBI taxonomy): domain Eukaryota; kingdom Metazoa; phylum Chordata; class Actinopteri; order Cichliformes; family Cichlidae; genus Neolamprologus; species Neolamprologus multifasciatus. The sequence goes on from NC_140454.1 coordinate 27,336,312, forward strand.
TTGGATCACTGTGGTGTCATTACAACGATTACAGCAGAATAAGATAAGTATGCCTTCCTTCACCCCAACCGGTTGCAGCCTCCCTGAGCCTGGTTCTGCTGGAGGTTTCTTCCTGTTAAAAGGCAAGCCAAAGTGCTTGCTCATAGGGGCTCATATGATTGTTTGTTGATCCAGTTTTCTCTGTATGTATCATTTTAGGGTCTGCCTTACAATATAAAGTGTAGTTGTGATTTGGCAGTAGTTAATTAAAATTAAAATTGAATTATGTAGAGATTATAATCTGAGTTAGACAGAAACTTAAACCGAGGGGATGACGTACCTTTATCTGGAAGGCAGAAACTTCCCACACAGACAGCGATACGGGCATCAACAGAGACAACAATGCAGCCAAGGGTCAAAGGTCACTAAAAAATGTATTCGCAATGAGGTCATGTCGATGACAGGCAGTCAGCTGTCTTCCTGAATACCTCCCCATGACGACCCGCCTTCGTGTGACCTCAGGGTGACATGCCAGCAGGGTCACGTGACTGTGGGAACAGCAGCATTTGGGAATCAGTTCCACGGTGCTGCGTTATGTCTTGGACATGAAGACAAAGCAGGAGTTTGCAGGAATACTCACATTAACCTGAGAGTCTTGTAGCCGCCTGGAAATCATCACATGTACGTGACAAGCACAATCACACCGACTCACCACAGAAACTTAGCTTCTGATTGGATGCTGGCTTAAGTTACGCTGGAAAATATTACCACAGGGTCACCTCTCTGACCCTGAAACTATCATCAGATTGGTAATTAGATCACACCTTTGCTTTGACAGTCGGGAATTTTTTTCACCTCCCAAATTGCAGCAATTAAACCTGTTTTGATTGTGCGGTCTGCACTTTTGCACACTTTTATCTGAGAAGTGAGGCATGTGAAACATCACCAAGGTGGCGCTCGGTCAGAGGATCTGCTGCTCGCACATCCATACAGTTATTAAAATTTTTGTGGTTTGAAACTGAAGAAAAACTGAGGCGTGAGGGTGTTTCTTACCTCTAGCGTAAACAATTAAATAAGGGAAGCCTATGAACTGGTGAGTCACTGCTGCTGTTTATGACACCTTATGGATTTATGACATGAATATGGAGTGAACTTTGCGAATAGATTAAAGTGTTTTTTTCCATAAATGTTTCCCTGACACAAAACACCCCAGTGGAGTAATTATGGTGTAATTATACATTTCAACTGAAGAAATCCTGGATTTAAACTTAACTTCTGCTGTATTATAAGAGTACATTAATCTGTTTTTTTTCTAAGTACATTAATTTATCCTCAATATTCTCTGTCTTGTGTTTTGCCGTTTTCTCTTACAGTAACAAGCAATCCAATTAAAGATGGTATAAAAGGTTAAAAGTTATTTTAAGATGCCAAAATTGATTTTGGCCTCTGGTAACAGACATTTCAATCAGAGAGTAGACAGGATTTTACTGCTGGTCAGCCCAAGAAAACAGCTGCTCTGATGGCCTTCTGAGCCTGAGGTGTGTTTCCATCCTGGGGTAAAATGGCAAAGACTGTTTTATCCCGATGACACTGCGTTTTCAGTCTGACAGCAGTTCGTGAAAGTCACGTGTACGTGATATTAATATTTTCTACTTTTAAAGGGCAACAAAAGTCAATACTTTAACGTTCTGAGACCCATTTGGGGACCACAGTTCTATTCCTGCACGTTACAGATTTTCACTCGTCATCTTTATTAATTTTTATACATAATCAAATTTTTAAAAAATGTTAGGACTGATGATATGAACATATCTCACCTTCCCAAGGAACACTGAGATGTGAAGGTGGCTGTAAAATACGCTGCTCTGACAGTTTGAAGCTTTGTTTCTGCTGAAGGGTCTGTAAACCAGACTTTAGACATCTGACAGAAATCCTCGTCCAATCAGAGCTGTCATTCATCACCTCAGAACCCTTCATGCAGCTTTTTTCCTCACTTCCTGTCCTCGCGGCCTCTCAGTAATTTTGATTCTCGGTGAACTCGTGTTCGAGTCGATGCGCTCGGCAAGAAAAATGCAGCCTGCTCTGAAGCTGATTTAACCAACTTTAATTCTGCAGCTTGCTGAAATTGGAAGTCCATATCGTCATACTCCTGTGGTCACAGCGCGGCTGTTTGCCATTACTGAACGCAGCCACATGCAAAAGCATCCCTCAACGTGATAAATGGACTGAAAAGATCTTAGAGCCTGCCAGATGAAATATTTCCAACAAAACCTCCCTTCATGCACATTCAGACATTACTATGAATTAGAAAATTATTATAAGGAGCTCAGACTGGCTCTGGTCCTGTTCAGGCTTACGTCACACCGCAGAGCCATAATCCCAAAGACTTTCATTACAAGACATTAAACATATTTAATGCATCAAGATTTTTGTGGAATCAGTTAATACGCGCTCATTATCACAGCATAAATATCTGCTGTATGTTTTATTAATTTCAGAATTGCATCTTCAGTTTAACACCTGCAGCATTAAACTAAATAATCAAGTAAACCGTTTATTTAGGTTTATATAAAACACCATCATCTGCGTATTATCATCTTTCCAACACTGTAATAACGCGCTCTCCTGTCTTCTTTGCAGTTTGCAAAAACGTTCAGAACAAAAAAAAAGTTTTTTAAATACTAAATTTAACAAATTTATTTAAATTAAAATAGACTTAACACAGCATGGATATTCGAAAAAATCTAATAAGATTGGATTAATGAATTTGATACCAAACCCAAATAACTGCCTGAAATTCATTGAGTGGAAAAATCACAGCTGCTGGGCATGTGACTGGGCAACTTTTTCATAATAAATTTACTCAATAAGTTACAATGTGCCAAAAAAACCCACCTCAACTCCAACCGGTAACAGCAGATGGCCCCGCCCCTCCCTGAACCCCTGTTCTGCCTGAAGTTTCTTCCTGTTAAAAGGGGATTTTTTTCCTTCCCGCTGTCATCAAAGCGTTTGCTCATAGGAGGCATCAGATTGTTGGGTTTTTTTTCTGTATTGTTGTATTTTTTCTGCCTTACAATATAAAGCACAATGAGGCAACTATTATTGTGATTTGGTGCGATATAACTAAAATTGAATTGAATTGAAGCGTGATGTCAGTGATTGAAAAACAAAATTCTTCTTTTCATCAAGATGCTGCTCCTCCACATGGAAAGAAACCAAGGAAGTCTCCCATGTGAGGTGTGTCAGCGTGTCTAACCAATGGCTGGATGATCTGATTCTTTATTTCTTATTGTGCTGTTAGACAATGGTGTTAAGCTTTCACACTCTTTTATATCTGCTGTTCTATATTTCAATTTTTGTTCTTTTTTGTATCCTTAAGTAAAAACAAGTTCTTGAGTTCTTTTTCATGTTATCTATGAATTTATCTTTTTGTGGTCTTTTTTTCCTCGTGCCTGGGTGCTTTTATTTAAAGTCTGAGATTGATGGTGAAGCAAACCCAGCAGAGTAACATGCTCTCTTCAGCCTGCATGGTGTTTATGATGTCTAACTTGTGTTTATGCCACTGGTAATGGATTAAAGTGTGTCTTTTTGTGGCCGCACTTCACCCAGCCCGACCACACTTTGCCCCTCGGGGCTCAATAAAGGTTTGAGCTCTGACTTGCACTCTGAAGCTGGGTGTAACAGGCTTATTGAGGCCACAACTCCTGAAGGTTACTATTAGATTCAGTGGCTAAATGCTCTTTTAGTGAAACCGGGATAGATATCGACACCCTGTCTGCGGGAACAGGAACCCTCAGTCCTGTGTGTGTCATTCAGGGAAAAGGAGAGTGAGGTTCAGGTTGCAGCAGAGCCCAACCGACTGGTAACTGTAGCTGGGTCTTCCTCGCAGAACGACAGGTTCCCACACCCTCCCGTCAGCTCGCCCTGGTTCTCACACACTTCCCGTCCTCGCTCTGACACAGAGTCTGCTCGCTTACAGTGGTGCGGACGCTGTGTCGAAACATGGGCGTCGTTTCACCGAGACGACCTATAACCTGTTAACCTCAGGCAACATCATTGTGTGTTTGTTTGTAGAGTTATTCAGTTTAACTTTCTATTTTTTCTTCCTAATTGAAGAAAAACACTGCTTTGATGGACACTTTTGTTACGACTTTTAGAAGTCTGCGTGGTTGTGGCTGTCCTTTACAAAATGCTGCTCGTCACACTGCACTTTAATCTTTTAATTAAAAGTAATTAATAACTCAAATGAATAATAATAATCTCATAATAAAACCATAAAGAAACAAAGAAATAAGAATACATTTATTAAATAAATACACTGAATAATGTTATTTATTTAAACACATAAAAATCTGAATAAATTAAATAAATACATTTAACATCCTAGAACTTTCTTGGCATGCAGTTTTAATTGCAACCTGATGATTGTAAAAACAACGAATTACCTGATTTTTTTGTTTGTTTGGTTGCTTGTTTTTTACCAGATTTTTGTTTCTGAAAAAAATGAGATCCACATATGAGGACATTCGTTTTAAATTTCAGTAAAACAGTGGCAGTATAATCGATATCAGCCACTGTATTTTGGTCTAGACAACCCAAAATGTGATGTCTACATACGTGGACGCCAGGTCTTGGGAGGTTAAATTTAGCTTTAAATATCTTCCCCTGGCCATACTTTCCATTTTTCTGTAACTGGAGCTACTAAAAACTAAACTGGAAATTAATAAATACTCAAACTGAAACTAAAAACTAATCAGAAAATGTGAAAAGAGGAACTCATGCACTTTTTGGAGGCAGTCACATCCTTAGTGTCAACAAACATCTCCTTAATAAAAAGGATCCCTCTTCTAGCTGCTGTGTTGTTAAATTTAATAATGACGACTTAAATGAAGACTCTTCCTCAGTGGGTATCTTTTTTCTTCCTTTAAACAGCTTCAAATCCCACCGCAAGCATTTCAGAAATGAAGCGTTGAATCTGAAGCACGGTCGTATGATGGATATGGAATCAGCCGTTTTCGGCATGTTGGCGTTTTGATGTGACGAGTGAGGGGTGGATCTGAAACTATGCACCGTTGATCACAAGTATTGGATAATTGTAAGCAGTAAAATGTTCATTGTCTTTTATTAACCATGAAAGGAGCGAATGAGACCTTGAACTCATCAGGAGATTGATTAAAAAGGTCGTGATGGAGGCTATTTTTGCAGCCACAGAAATTGCCCCCTGCAGGCTTTTAAAATAAAATGCAGGTTTAACACACCTAAATGTTGGCTTCACTTTTCACACCTGGAGTCCAAACTTGATCTTTTATTTTGAAAGTTGATGGGATTCTCTGCAGTTGCTGTTTGTGACTTCCTGCCTTCACCTGATCTGTGCAGTGTGGTGTGTTTTCTATAGAAATCAAACCCAGCACTGTTTTAAACGACACGCAGCAAGGTTAGGGTTCGGTTAACATTTTTACATCTTTCAACAGAAAAAAACTGCAGTGGCAAAATGAATGGATGACACTTAAGTTGAAAGGTAACATCTTCTGGGCTGCTGGAGACGTGGTGGATGTTTGGAAGTTAAAGTGCAGCTAAAATTAATAGCATCACATTCACACAAACAAACACCCCGTTTGTTCCTCCTGCCCTGTCCCAGTTTGCCGTTACTCTTAAGTTACAGGACTCGTTTGCTCCAAAGAATAGCGAGCAACTTGATTACTGCCTGTCCTTGCCAGCGGAGAAAAACGCACACGAACACAATCCTTATTGTTCCCTCTCCGTCACCAAACACCTGGAGCCTGGAGAGAGGAGGAAAAATAGGCCTCTTCACAAAGACAAGCACCTGACAAAACACAGAATAAAACACGCATGTTTGCGACATGGTACACACTGAAATGATCTAACTGTGCAGCATTGTGATATCTGACAGGCATGCAGCCACAGCGGAGGTTTGCGCTCTTTGTTATTGCTCAGCTCATTTGTTAGAGGCGAGCCGTTATGTCAAGAGAAACTGGTAGGCAGGCAGAGAGTCGGAGCGCCTGAAGACGATGTCAGCGATCGAGCCCAGATGTGCTGCGATGATTTGGTGTTGAAGCTTTTGGTTCTGTGAGCCGAGAGAGTGTGAAAATCTGCAACTTCGTGTGCGTGAGCGTCAGAAAGAGGAGTTCTGAAATGCAGCCTCTGCCTAGAGCTCCAGGCGGTAATGAAATGGCAGCTTTGGCCCATACTCACATGACTGAGTGGTTTTATTTCATACGTGCAGTTCTGTCCTACCAGCTCAGACTCAAACGTGTCCATTCAGTCCTGTCCTGTTAATACCCCACAAAGACGGGCCTTTTCCCCTCAGGGTTTTCCCTCTGAGATGTGGTTACCCTGGCCTGTCCATGCTTATTCATCCCAGTGATCACACCATTCTGTAGATTTCATATATATAGCTGTAAGGATGCCTTGATCCATTGCAAGTATGGCAAGGAGAGTGTTTTCGCTGCCAATTACAGTGACAGCAAAAAAAGTATTATACTTCCTGCCAAGAATAAATGGCTCAACCATCTGGACATAGTAATTCTTCCTTCTTAATGGAACTGCCATCCAAAATGCTCTGTGTTCAGGAACAAGGCCGCCTATTCAATCTGCAGGGAAATTTAATGGCGTTATACAGAAAGACGCTGCGGCGCTGCCAGGCCACCGCAACCTGTTGGAAACAGATAGGCATTCCTTCCCAAATCCTGAACTGCTCGGAAAGCTTGACATTTGTTCCTCCTGCTGCGTTTCCTCCTCCGAGGGAATAGTCCACAACCCACGTTCATTCATATTTAAATTCTTATATGCAAAAAGCTGACATTTACCTTTTTTACGCCAAGATGTGAGCATTTCTTCACCCGCTCCTTAAAATAAAGCTCACATTGAAGCCAGCTCTCTAGGAATACACAGGAAGCATTGTAACATGATGATGGTCACGCTGTTGACCTTTGCCCTGTATGGCAGGTGATGGTGGTTAGAGTCACTGAAAAAGCTTCAGGTCAAGCTTCTGAAGTCGGCGTCGCTTTAGGGATCAAATCTCAGGTAAAGAAACGTTTCTGTCTGCTTGTTAAAGTCTCAGCTGCTACTCCACAGGCTCAAACTATACCTGCTGCTCGGACCTGATCCGCTAATCACAAGCTGTGCCGCACACAGCTACACCTGGGATTTAGCTGGTCGGCTTACGCCCAGACAACCCGTTGATAAAGCAGCAAGATGATGTATAGCCATAATGATAGCAGGCTAATACTTTATGAATCCTTAATCAAGGCCTTGGACGGACTATTCCACAGAGACGTGGTGGATTAACATGCGAAAGGCTTCGTCCAGCCAAGCCTGATCCCATCTCCTCTTACCTCTTTACAACGCTTCACCCCTGACCACAGCGATGAGCCTGGAACATGCAGATAAGAGATGAAGACGGCAAAATTATCAAGCCAGGCAGCAACTGTGGAGGAGAACATAGAACTTCACTCATTCTTTATCTGATACCAACCTGTTTAGTAGAGCTAATCTCTTCAGACTCATCAGGGTCAGAGGTTAGTTAACATCCACCTCTGTTAAAGATTTATTTATTTTTTTTAAATTGTATAATTGGAACATTTTGATGCACTGGAGATTTTACTCAGAACTTACTGGAGGCCTGTTAATTCAGCTCAGTTCAAATTTTATGGCACTAAATTACAACAGCAGTCACCTCAAGACACTTTATATTGCAAGGTAAAGACCCTAAAATAATATGATCCCCTTTGAGCAAGGATTTGGCAACGAAAAACTACCTTTTAACAAGGAGACCGTCCAGCAAAACCAGCCTCAAGGAGGGGCAGCTATCTGCCATGACCAGTTGGGGGGGATGATAGCATCTTGGGATCCCTCAGGAGGAACTGGAAAACACTGCTGATTGGATGTTCATCTGAAGTGCCCCCGCAGGTGTAGCCGGTACCAAAGATGGACCACATTGGAGTCACAAACTCAACATTAGCACTTTGGCTATCACTGTCCAGCAGCACCAGAATACAACTAGCTGTCCACCAGGTGAGTTGAGCTCCCTTTTACAGAGAGATGTGGCAATCTCCCTTAGACCAACACCAATGACTTCTTGGACGCTCTTTTAGTATAAGTAACTGCACAGCAGCCATATTACAGGTCAGATCATTGTTAGGCTTCACCTCAGTTAACTGGAGTCCTTGAACTGGAGCTGTGGCACTGAGTAACTGTAAGGTTACACTGAAGCTAGCACAGGCTGTCACTCACCGGCGCTTACAGTGGAGCTTAAAAGAAAAAGAATCTGTGGATCTGTCATGCTCTGTGGCTTCATGTTGTAAATATTCCTCAGCAAAGATAAGAAGAAGTGAATTGCAGATGAAGTGTCATGTCTCCCTCTTCCTCCCCTTCTGTCCTTCCCTGCCCCTCCTCTCATCTTTGCTGTATTCGCTGTAGGGGCTAAGGTCCTGTCTGGACTCGCCGAGCAGCTCCGCAACACACACGCACACATTTCATCAGCAGAATCACACACACACACATCAAAGAAGAGAGATAAGTACAGACAGCCTGACTGAAAGTGTGAGACACAAGGTAGGAGAGGCCGGGAGGCAGAGCCATTTCTCTGCACTTATTTTTCATGGAAGCGATAGATGGAGATGGGACTCTGTGTGTGTGTGTGTGTGTGTGTCAGTCTGAGAGGGCGTGGGCATTTTTGTGTCTCCAAAATGACACTTAAGACTTTATGTGTGTACATATAGTGGGAATGAAGCATGATGGAACTGCTGCAATTAAAGGGTTAAGTGGCATTAACAAATATCAGCATGAACTCTCAATGATAAGGTACAAACAGTAACCTGCTGGCACAGTTTGAGCTTTTAAAAATACCTTACAAGTCATAATAATAATAATAATAATAACTTTATTTATACAACAGCTGTAAAAACAGAGTTTACAAAGTGCTCTGACAGACGAGTGAAAAGGAATCAAACAGGAGGCAGAGAAAAGAAAGCAGAATTACACTCAGTTTAACAGAGAGCAAAGAAAACATGGCATGAAATAGAAAAAACAAACACAAAGCACTCATTTACGCAGCACATTTCTCTCCAGGTGAAGTACAAGGAGCTGAGCTCCACAAACTCTAAAGATAACTGAATACATAAATCATTAGGAACAACAACTGCCAACAAAAATAACCCAAAAAGCAGCGATTGGACTGTGGAGCTTTAAGTTTTATGCATGAAAGAAGTAGAAATCCAGTAAGATTATTAAAAAGAACAATGACATGATAAAAATGACAAAAAGATAACAATAGAAGGAGCAGAAATAAAAAGAAATGTTTTCAAATCAGCAGCAGTGTAGAGAAAATGATAAAACGCACAAATTAAAATCAATAAAACAAGCTAAAGATGAAATAAAACAATGATTTAGACGCTGAAAGGCTAAACGGGAATATTTTTTTTAAATGTTGGAGCACCTGATATGATCTGATAGGTTGTTGGAGCATAAAATATGGAAGCAGCTTCACGGGAACATCCATGCGGACTGTTCCAGATCACTCGAGGGGTCGAGCTGTTTCATGGCTTACGAGAGATCTGCAGCTCACAGATCCTGCAGGGCCCTAAAAGCAAGAATTCAACTGCTGAAATCAACTCTACAACTAACTGGAAGCCAAATGATGCCCACAGTACAGCTGTTATACATTCGTATCTTTTAGCTAAAACTCGCAGCTGGAGTCGCTGAAGCAGACAAAATAAAAGCATGGACGAGTTCCTTACAATCCTCCTGGGATAAAGAAGCTTCTAAGCTTTATAATAAAAATGTAATTTATAATAAAAACTTGTTTTAAGTGTATCATCTTGAATATGTGGGTTTTTACGTGTTTTTGAGACTTCTACGTCATCTAATTTTTGCACATGACTGCCAAAAGTAGAAAATATGAAACAAATTAAAACTCGTATCTGCAAGCTGATATTTGATTTCTTGTAATTATTTAATGATTTATGCTTTAGAGGATTAACTAAGCTGTTGATGTGGCTCTTGAACAAAACTAAACCCCCAAAATAGGAGCTCAGTATCAAACTCAACCTCTGCTAGCTTCAACTGCAGACTGAGACAGTCTTCCTCTTTCTGCTGGATGTAATTGCTCATGAACCAGGTCTTCACCTGCTGCAGGTTCTCATTCTCCAGCTCACAAAGGAGCTCCACACAGGTGGAGTCTCTCCGAGTGCGAGGCGTGTCCCCAGACACAATATGCAAATACGAGTCAGGAAGGACCTGGGCTAATCGTTTAGCAGCACGTGAGGTTTCAAAATAAGAGCATGGTAGCTTATCCGATGTAAAATTGATTGTGCTGTTGTCTCCGATGGATGGAAAAATGAAGACAAATCACAAAATTGACCCGCAAAAGTAAATTCAGGGATGCATGGGCTTGTCTACTAATTGGAAAGTTGATGGTTTGATCCTCTTCTCCTCTAGTCTGCATGTTAAAGTATCCCTGGACAACATCTTGAGCTGTACTTGAAGAGAAAAGCACTTGTTGGGATGGAAGACTGAGGCTTGTAGTAAGAAAGCTCTTCAAATGCTCTTTAAATGCTCATATATGCTCATATTGAGCTTTTCTTCATTCAGGTCTGAACAATCTTGAGTTAAACAGGTAAAAACAGTCAGGTTGTCTTTTCATGAATACAGAGAGTATAGCAGAAAGTTCTTTTTTGTTTTAGGTTTCATTTTAAAATGATCTGTCGTACCTAATTACATTCATGGGGTTTAACATAGTTCAGCACTTTGTGTTGGTTCAGTCGTTGGATACAGGAAAAAAAGGCCCACACAGTGGAGTAAGCCGGAGACGGTATGTTGCACACCGCTGGTCTAGGACAACACCAGTGCTCCTATGACCTCATGAATACTGCTTACAGAACACAAGCACCAAGTAGTTAAGACAGGAAAAACAAAAGGATGTCCCGATGGGGTAAAACATCCTGTTTCTTCTGTCATTAGCAGCTTCAATTAGAATAAAACACAGAGCAACAATATGACGGTGTGAAATCCCACTGCAGCCCTTCAGCATGTTTATTGCTTTGTTCAGTGTTCATTAGTTTTAGGAACATTGTTTGATACGTCGTCACTGTCAGGTCTTTGAAATGCGGTGAGTGAATCAAAGAAGAAAGCTGATTTAAAATGACTTTGTAAGCAAAGCTTCAGAGCTCAGCTTCACTTCGGGCAGCAGGAAATAGGGACCACATCAAGGGCCACACAGAGATGGCAATATCTTGGATATCGGGGATTTTTCACATTTAAAGCAACAAAAATTGGGGAAGATGTACAAAATTTGACAGCAAAAACTGATGGAAGGGTTGGATTTAAATTTAGGAAGGGGCATTCTCATCTGTTGGGAAATATTGGGAACCGTTTCGCGTCATGGTGGAGTTAGGATTTAAAGTGCTATGTGAGGTATATACAATAATATTTACCTTCAGATCCTTTCTGGTAAACATTTTAATCAAGCTACTGTTACTGTGCCACGTGCATAAATATTTTTATTGCTCTCATTTTCCTGCACGTCGCGTTGCGTCAAAGGAAAGAATTCGACTGTGGGTGACAAACAGAGTCTCCAAAGTCCCAGATTACATTCAGTGGCATCTGAACAGCATTCTGTGACATTCAGTCCTGTTTGTATTAATCATTTAAATACTCGCTGCCCAAACTTTTCACTTTGAAAGGGAGACTCGTGGAGCTCCTGCTGCACCTCTTTAGTAAGTCACAACTTTTTGTCACTTTTCAGGCCCTTAGTCTTTATTCTAAGCTAATCTACTCAGCAGCTAGCTGAACTTATTAAAATCATCTTATCAAACTCTCTACGAAGGAACAAATACCTGCATTTTTCAATTTAAAGTATTTTTTTATAGTTAATGACAAATGAAAAACGTTTAGCTTTGTAATCGGATCTGCGTTGACTTTCACTCAGCTGACAGCTTGGATCAGTGCCTCCCACTGTTTACTAAAAGGCAAATACTCAGTTTAATTTGAATAAGCTGACTACTTCTTTTGTTCCTGACTATGCAAATGTGAATGTGTGTGAATGATTTTGCATTGCCTGAGGAGCTTTTTCACTCCCGTTTCAGAGCTGAATCAGTAGGATTGTTTTCTCTCCTGTCCAATATGAGACCTTCAGCTGTGGATTTATTATTTACATTCATCTTTCTAACTACATTATTGGATCCATTGCACAATTCTATTTTATGGCTTTAGTTAAAGCAGAAAAAAAGCAGTGTTTAGTGATCTGTATGAAGTATTTTACAAATTGATCATTTTTATACATTTTTCTCCTGATTTCCTTGTGATTTGGATACATAACCACACCCTGCTCCTTTAATAACAACACATCTGTATCCACAATATGGAAATCTTTGGCAGATGTTTGAGATGGTGTCGGCATTCGCATTCATTACCGTCAGGAAACGTGTGTATTTGAATAAGCCGGTATGAATATAAGAGTTAATCAGTTAACATGGCTTTCATTCAGTGTGTATGAAAAACCGATGGAGCCTCCGGGTCTGAAAAGTGACTCACCCCTATTTATTTGCAGGGCCTTTTAGCTTCGTTAAATATAAAGTTATGGTATGAAAAGAATCAGCTGATTCTGAGGAGGTCAGGTGGGACCTTTTTTCAGGTTTGGTGGTTTATATGGAAATCCCTCAATGCACCTCCAGTCTGGATTATCTGTAGGCCCCCTCTCTCTTTGTTCAAAAGGTGAATTTCTCTCAATTCGAGGTAGACCCCCAGCAGGGAAGGAGGGGCTGGTACCCCGACCCTCCACAGACTAAGGCCGGTCCCATAGGCAGCTCTATTATCCCAGACTGAGTGAATGTGGAGCACCACTGGGCCTCGTTTTTCTGCTTGTCCACACGGCCCCTGTAAGCCGCCGACCTGGGCCTTTGTGCCTTCCTGACCCCCGGTGACCCACCTGATAATAACTCTGGTAGAGAATCAGGCGGGTATAGCTGTGCAAAAAGAGGCTGCTGGGGCAGAAAAAAGGATAAAGGAAGCAGGTACAGATTACAGTGTTACATTTGCACTATGCTGCTCCTTCATTCATTTATTGGAGGCTTTTTATGGCCAGAGTCCGGACAGATGAGGCCTTCTTTGGCTCTTAATTTCCTCAAACAGCCTGTGGACTGTTCATAGCTGAAAGTCGTTGATGCTCCGACTGAAAGATGTAACAAAGTGTAAATACCGTATTCACAGTAATAAATATTGAAAACAAAATCTTTTATACATTGACATTATATATAAATTTGTGTAAATATATATAGATATAGATGGACTGTTCATAGCTGAAAGTTGTTGATGCTCTTCCTGAGTGCTAAAAAAACACCATTCCCTGCTTCACCAGTGGGTACCGCCAGCTAACTTTGTTTTAAGCCTCATACACACAGGCCTAGATCCCCATTGTAACCCCCGGGCAACCATTGGTTACTTTGGAAAAACTCCCTGATTGGTTGGCAAGTAGTTGCTTGCAGTTGTAAAGACGGTGCTACAACCAAAAACCTTCATAAGATCGCTTTGGTTACTTGTAGCACATCCAATAAAGGAGGAAGAGTAATGTCTCCTGACAGCAAAAACCTGAACAGCACTTTTGTTCTTGTATTAAAGGTGTGAACCTGAGTCATTCTCTTGATATCTGATGGTGTACTTTAAAGCACACTGAAGTGTAACAGTGACCGCATCAGTACATATGAGACCGGACAAATGAGAAATCACCTTCAAGGATGTGAAAATAAGGGTGGGAAATGTCCAATAGGTTAAAGGTCACTTCAGGATCTGAAGCTCCTTCACTTCATGACTGCGTCTTCAAATGTTATATAAAAGATTCAAGCTGTCAGATTTGGCTTATTTCAGCGCTTATATTCAAGCAATAAACGCGTTCTGGCATTTGATTTGGAAAACAGCAAAAACCATTAGAGGTCTATGGGGGCTGTAAAAAAAGGAAAAACTAGCAGAGTGAGCATGAAGTCGCCGGCAGGGCCCGGAGGGAGACCGAGGAAATGCAGAAATGACAGGAAATATGGACGATTGGCAGCTACTGCTGAGATAAGAGGGGTGGCGAGGTAAAAAAGCAGGAATACGGAAAGGAAAAGGCTGGAGACTGAGCGGTGGGTTTCCATGGTGACTGAGTTGCCTTAATATTTTTCTTGGCAATATTGAGTGTGTGTGTGTGTGTGTTGGCTGTGTGCATTTACATATTTGTAGTTTTTCATTTTTTTTGTCTTTAAGGTGCAAAAAAATCCATCTTTCTGTGTGTGTGTGTGTGTGTGTGTGTGTGTGTGTGTGTGTGTGTGTGTGTGTGGGCTGCATGTGGAGTGTTTGTGTGTTTTTGGTGTGTTTGCTGTCATCTTTCATCCCCCCCCTTCCTTGAGTAAAGATGGTCTCTGTGTGTGTGGGCGTGGTGCCAATCAGACGCCGGCGCCTTTCACGCTGGCAGGCTTGCCCAGGTCAGGCGTATCCCAAAGACCCCATACGCAATATCACCGCCTCCAAACACCAGCCGTGGGCAACCTGCACCCTCACACACACTCTCACGCACACACACAGTGAATAATTAACTCTCCATCTTAGCACAGACTCAGACCGTGCAGTAGAAAAAATAAAAGCCAGCCCGGCCGCCCCTCCGCGGGTGGTTTTGTGAGGATCCAGCAGACGCTCAGAAACCAGCAGGGTCAGACGGAACAGCGTTTGGATCTGGCTGCTGTTCAAAGAGGACGGAGGCTGATGCAATTGTTTGATTTCCAATGATAACAAGCAAAATGCAAAACTGAGAGAAGAGAGGCTGATGGGTAATTGGTGTCTCTCTCTCTCTTGCCGCACTTCTCGATGAATCCGGAGATGATGGTGTGTCTTTTTGCTCTTCTATGAGAGTTTAATCTGTCACCTCATGTTTGAAATGAGGTCACGCAGGTAAACGTAGGAGACAAAGGGGTGATGCATGCCAGCGTCAAAGTTCAAGAAGAGTTGCCTCAGTCGCACTGGTGGGACTTCCCGGTGACGGTGCCTGTGGCGATGGCGGTGTTTGGAGTTGATCCTTTATCACAGTTATGAAAATAAGTCGCCCGCAGTGCCCTCATATTACAGCAGCTTAGTGACTGCTGTAGCTCAGACTCAAAGAGCTCTTTGACTGAGGTTGGCAAGTGTTAAAAGGTCCAGTGTAAACACTGATAAGCATCAGAGGTTTTCTTTATGCAGTCCAGTAGTGAGCGCACCTGATTTCTTTTTACACTGCTGTGGTGAAGATAAGGACGCACTTTAAACAGGACCTGTTCTGTAGTTTTAAATGGGTCGCAGTTCAAAATAATCGACGTTTAGCTAATACTGGGCCCTCTTTCTGAAACTAGCACCTCCCCCTTTATGATAACTCTCTTCTGATTGGCTGCAGCAGGAGGTGGAGCTTCTATGACCATTTAAGGGAATCCCCCTCTCTTTTAAATCATACAGATCCAAGAGTGGAACAACTGAGAAACTCTGTTTTTATAGCTCACCTGTTTAAATTGTATTAAGACTTAAATTTTGTGTTATATGGGGTGTGTCTTCTTTCCCTGACAGGTGGATGGTGACACAGGTGGCTGTAGCTGCTAGCTGTCTAATTAGAGATTATTAGCAGTATCTGAGGCGATGTGATGTATCTATACATAAAATTTTAAAAAAGAACAACACAACAGCTGTGAAGCTGAGGCTTCATAAGTGAACAAACTAACTAATTGGTGGCTGCATCTATTTTTTTCTATCTGCCGATAATTGAGACATTAGCTCATTCATAAAACAACTTAGAACCAATATAGCAGCTAGCTGGCTAACCTTAGCTTCCTTTCTTACTAACTTTCTCACCAACAGAACTCTTTCTGGAGCCACGTTAGTGTTTGTTTTGGTCATTTAGTGATTTTTACTGATTGTCGGACACCATTTCTTTAAGTTAACACTAGCTAGTGTTGCACACTGTTGATACAGCAGCTAGCAAAGTCACTGTGCCCCCTTAGCTGAATTGTAACTGCAAGTTAAACTAATTTTCTGCGATATGGGTGTAATGAAGTGTTTCATTACCAAATTGCATAAAGTTATTGCACTGCAAGTGCTTCTACGGGAATCGTGGTAAGCAGCAACACTGAGGAGGACATTGAGCGTATGGGCATGTAAAGGTCAGACTCTGGGAAGTACCCCTCATGTCTCTTTGGCACTAAAAAGAGGTCATTCATCCGCTGTGCAGCTAGTTATAAAGCATGACCCTACTGAAAAATTCAAAACAAATGAAAATGTGTTCAGATTATTCTTTTTTAGTCTGCTGTCCTGATGTGTGGCGACTTCTTTCATCCAATTCCGTACCCAGAGATAATGTCCCTCCTAATCTATCCTAATCTGTCCAAGCAGTTGGGTGCAGTTCATACACCGTGTCACTGACCGTGGATTTTTATGGAAATTTTGACCTGTGTAAAAATTACCCGGCAAGGTGATCAGAAATTTTTAGGACTTGTTTAAAGATAGTCATAGAAAGATGCAAATGTGAGTTAATTTTTTACTTATAAAACATGAGTATGTAGCCTGTCATAACATTTGAAGTGAGTCAGAGTAGTAACTGGCAGAACGAATCCAAACACCTACACAGAGGAAGCGTTTAGAGTCAGAGGTCGGCTGACTAAAGACATCGTGGAGAGCGAATGTGAGAGCTCAGCATGTGTGCACAGTGGAGAACTCTGCGAAGGAGACAGGAGCAAAAATGAGCTCTGTGATGGGACTTCCTCAGAAATGAGAACAAACAAATTACAGCCTTGTTCTCACCGTGTTAAGGAATATCAGAGGAAGCAAGTAATCTAAATGCAATTTGTGCTGGCTGCAGGCAGATTACTTCGAGGAGCCGCTCGGGCCTACGTACAAACATCTCTGTGCAAAATCATCGTGAATGCTAATCTGTTCATTTTCTGCCGCAGTCCGACCTCTGCAGACAGCGAGGACGAATCATGTGGGGTCAACCGGATGCGGCAATGTCAACTGCGGTGATGCGAGTATCTGTGAGCTGTCGGTAAACACAAACAGGTGCTGAGCGTCTGCTCGCGGTGACTCAGTCACAGAGCCGTGTTTACGCTAATTTGGGGGTGAACACATTGCAGCACAAGTCTTCGTCTGGAGACGACTCTGTTGTATTTGGGGGGTGGCGAGGCATCGGGAGCTCTGCGGCAAGCTGTTTGAGGCAAAATAAGAAAGGAAAAGCCACCGTATCTCCCCTCGCTGTTGCCATCGATTGAGTTAACAGGCGGCGAGCAGCCCATCGATCGAGCGAGCGAGGAGCACGCGGGCAGCCACTCCAGCCTCCATTAATATCACCCTCTGCACAGCGCCGCTGTAATCGTAGTGTTCACTTAACAACAGACATTCATCCTAATGCACCCATAATGCACTGATGCACCACAGCGGGGAGGGGGGGGGGCGTCCATTTGTGCAGCCGTGGGAAGGAGAGGAGGAAGAGGAGGGACAGGGATGTGAAAATAAACCGAAAAAGAAAAGATGGTGAAAGAGAAGATGTATGGCGGGAGTGTGGACAGATGGAAGATAAAGAAGAGGACATGATGGAGTAATGGATGCTAAGGAAATATTTGCATCCACACACACAGTATCCATGTGGAGGAGAGCAGGAGAGTTTATTTTATTTTTTATTAGCATTTTTATTCTTTATTGAGTTTAGGGAGAGGAAGGCGGATGTAAAGATCCGATCTCACTCCAGCAGCGGCACAAATGTGATTCATGAAATCCATCCAGGATCTTTAAAGTTTGAAATTGATTTTGCTTTTTTTTGTGCGGTTTGGAAAAGTTTCAGTGGTGGAACATCTCATGGAGGTGATAAGCAGTCTCTGGCCGGAGTTTTTCCTGCAGGGCTTTGAAAATGAATTTAAAATTTACATATTTGCACCTCTGCTGGCTTCACAGCAGACTGTCAGCGAGCGCGCTGAAGGGAGGTGGGCGGTGATGGAGGAAATATGGTTTGTCACGGGTGTGGGCTGGGTGTTAAAAGGGCTGCTGATGGAGGGTTAAACAGGGTTTGAGGGGGAGGCCCGGGGTCAGCGGAGGGGTCTCCGAGGCGATGGTTTACTTTTCGCACATCCAGGGGATTAAGGGCTTCGCATGCTAATGCACACAGAGGCTAATTATTCAACGTCTCTGTGAGGATTGATGACACGTCGAGATCACACGCATCACCACCACCTCTGGAGAGGGAAAACAAGCTGAAGCAGAGGAGTGAAGCCCACCGAGGTGACTGTGAGGCTGAGAGGAAGATGAAGATGAATAATCAGGAGTGAGTGGATTTGAGACACTGAAAAAACAGAGGAGCAGCTGAGGAGCGAGAGAGAGAGGTGGAGGAGAGGCTGGAGTTTTATTGTGTAAACCACAGCCAGGTGTGGAGAGCGTGGAGAGGTTACCACCTTAACATTAAAGGTACACAAACACACATTGAAGTGAAACACAGGTTTTGATGGCAAATAAAAGCAATTCATTCACTGACAGCTTCAACAATAAAACCTCCATGCTGGGCTGGGTTGGAGGGTTGGGCCTCCTGATTAATTAATGCTACTGCGGTTGTGTCCATTCATGGAGGTATTTACCTTCAACCACCGCAACGTGGTCCTGTTCAGCCCTCCAAAGTCTGAACGGCACGTTGCTTGATGTGGATGACCTCTCTGAATAACGAATGCTGAATGGTTTACAAGTGAGCTGGAACAGGGAAGGGAGTGAAGTTCCCAATTTTCATACAGAATGCCATTTCAATTTAGACTTCCCACTTGGAAAGTTGAAGACGCCCCACCATCCCTGAGTTAACAATCCAGGATGGCATCAGTGAACATAAACAGCAGTAAAAATGTAAAAGTCTTCATCTGTAATCTGACACAGTGGGTTTGTCACTCACTAAATAGGCCAAACACAGAGCACTGATGAGGCTCTGAACCTGCTGCAGCGGTGTTTTTAAGCACAAAAAAGAAGTATGATTGTGTATTGTATATTGCTGGTGATGCATGAATGGCTCAACTTTGCTTAGAACTAAAGGAAATCCTGTTTTTCGTGCTTTTCCGACCTCATAACTGGAACACACCCCGGCATCTGAGTTCCGAGGTAATTGGAACGTAGCAGCATAACTTGGCTCTTCTCCACGGCTGATGAACAAACAACAGCATAAATAGGCGTGGCCCGCAGAACGGTATGGGCGATCGTGGTTCAAGAGTTGGCAGTTCGTCTTGTAATCGGAAGGTTGCCGGTTGGAACCCCGGCTCCAGCAGTCTCGCTCGTTGTGTCCTTGGGCAAGACACTTCACCCGTTGCCTACTGGTGGTGGTCACAGGGCCCGGTGGCGCCAGTGTCCGGCAGCCTCGCCTCTGTCAGTGCGCCCCAGGGCAGCTGTGGCTACAATGTAGCTTGCCATCACCAGTGTGTGAATGTGCGTGTGAATGGGTGGATGACTGTAAAGCGCTTTGGGGTCCTTAAGGACTAAGTAAAGTGCTATACAAATACAGGCCCATTCACAGGCCAGACTAGTGGAAACACAAGTTTTTAGCACTGCCTCCATCTGTTAGCAGACACTCTGTACAGGTAGATGGGCTGTGATGATCCCTGGATGATCTGATATCCTCGTGTCGGTGTTGTTCCCACATAATCATAATAAATTTTGTTCCAGGTTCAACATCACATTATTGTGACGTCATACTTTTGCAAGCCAAGCGATTCATTCATTTATGTATAATGCTTACCGTTTATTAAAGAACAGTATCCTGATATGCCACAAATTTAAATTGCTGGATTTCTCGCAAGAGGCGGTTTCTCGCAAGTTAAGTCGATTTTTTTTAAGACGTTTTTTTTCCTTCCTGTTTTGTTTTGATAGGTACTTGTCTCTAGCGTGTTATTTACATGCGCTAAATCACAACAGCAGTCACCTCAAGTAGCTTTGTATTGCAAGGTAAAGACCCTATGGTAATAAAGGGGACAATCATGATGACCCCGTATTTGTGATAAACTCCTGTTTATCAGAAAGAGACCTCCAGCTGAGCTCAGAGAGGGGCAGCCATCTGCCGTAACTTTGTTTTTACTCTGGACTTCTCATCAGCCTTAATAAAGGTTTGCCTCTGTCTGCGTTTGAGTCTGCCTTTCGGTTTCACATTTTGCATTTCATGACACGCACTACCACCACTGAATCATAAATTCCCCGTCACGTGCTCAGATTAGGATCTAGGGACGGTCCTGTTTTAAAGAGCATCAAAGTCTCTATTAGATGGTTGTATCCTGGCTTTGTGTTTTGAATATTGCTTTGTCTGGTTTGATTATGGTTGAGCCTCTGAGGGGGTTAAAGTGGGATCTGGGAGGTGAAAAGAATCACTGAGTTGGATAATAGTTGGTACTGTGAGCTGCTGTGAGGCAGACTGTGATCAGCTGGTTCTGAGGTTTTCTGACTGTATATAACCAGATGTTACACGAGCTGCTTCCAACTCATAGACAGTGTAATGCTAGTTTAAAGTCATCGGCAAATTCAAATTATGACTCTGAACAAAGTCCATCTAGAAGTAAATCCAGCCATATTGAAATTGCTCAGGTATTTGTTTTGGAACCTTGACTTGAATCATTACATTTCTGCCAGATCAAACATTTGAGACAACCTGCTGTGGTGCCTCCTTTTTAAAAAAGAGCATAAATTCAGCAACACATCATCTACAGATCATCAGATTAATAAAATGTAACAGGAACTAGGACATTACGTGTAAGACTTAAACTTCCAGTTCATCAAATGTTGCTATCTTTGCATATAATCTTTTATCTCAGCTCTCCTGTCCTTCATCTCTTCCAAACACAATCAGTGTTTGTGTTTTCACCTCCAGTGGAGCAGCTGCACCTGTAGCTCACTGATGTTTGCCGATCTGTTTGAAACTTTGCGGCCACTTCAAGAACAGAGAGTACCTCCAAGTATGCTCGCTGCACTGCAGCAGCATTACATAGATGCTCAAGTAGCTCAACCCTATGGGAATCTGCATGCATGAACGACAGTGATGCAGTGCAAAACAAAGGAAGTACAGGACTGTGCAGCTGGTCTTTACTTTCTTGAATCATGAGTCGACCCCGTGCTCGTCACATCCGGTACCAATGTGGCGTTGACATCAGTGAAGCAGCGTTCAGCTGACACACAAAATGTTTTGATGCGTTTATTAAATCGTCCACGGAGTGTTCAAAAAGCATCTGCAAACAGACCAATGCACCGCCGCCTCCTCCACCACATGCTGATCTGGTCAATATGCACCCACAGTCTTAGTATATAGCAGCAAAGCTGCACACACACACACTCACACTCCTCTCTGCTTTAATCTGTCCACACACACACTCTTATATATCAGCTCACACAAAGATCCAGCAGGAGTGAAGAAGCAGAATGAAAAGAAGAAAAAAGGAAGACACCAATGAAATAATAAGAAAAGACTATGAGAAAAGCAGGGCTGTAATTGCAATTCATTTCCAGCTCGGGCCCCTGGGGTGCTCTGAGTGCGTTTGATCCCAACGGCGAGCGAGCGAGTGTGGAAACGGAGAGACGCAGTCATATGTATGCAGCGGGGGGGAGCGGGAAGCAGAAAGCCTTTTAATATTCCAGGCCATGGGTTGGGATGAGAGACTGCTCTCATACCTTCAGGTTCATGAGCATAATGAGATTTTTATTTTGCTGAGTGCAGCCCGGGAGCGCGCCCGCACAAAATGCTGTCTGATCCGGGACGCGTGCACGTGAGCGGACTATAGCTGAGCACGCACGCTCGTTCAGACTTCACAATTAGGATGTGGGGGGTCATTACTCCGACGTCTCCCCGGGTTCGGATGAGATTCATCGACTTAAATCTCACAATAAATACTCATAACATTAGCACACTTCCTCTCCTCCCTATTATCCACATCAATGGGTGGTTTCCCCAAACATCTCCTACGTTTCCCAGGCTCCTTAGGGCTGAAAAGGAACGCACACCACAGTCCCCACCCTGCTGAGGTCTTTGTCAAGAGGGATAAAACCCACGACGGGAGTTATGTTTCCCTGAGGTGAAACTCCTGACGCACAACTACCCAAACTATGTGTTACAGTAAGGGGAGGATAATTATGCACCGCGGAACAACCAAAATGGACACTACAGGGACAAAAGGTGCATTGTGGGTGTTGTGAGATCCACTTTTTTGGAACTAGACCTTTCAAGGGCACTGCTGTTGTCATTTCTCAAAGCAAAGCTCTTGTTTGAGGTCCCTAAATGTATGCAAGATTAATCTTATAGATGAGTCTGTAAAAAAGGATCCAGAATGGTAATAAATCCAAACAGAGAGGATGATCTGCTGTTACCGAATGCATCTGAATGCACTGGAAAGGCTGTAAATAGGTGTGTGTACAATTACTCTCAGCCAGCACCCATTAGCAGGAATTACAGCCATAAATCAGTGGCAGGGAAGCATCAGATCTGCTAAACAGCAGTTTTATGGCACTTTTCACAGGCGGAGATCCTCTGATTCCTGCACGCTGAAGGTGAAATTGGTTTATTATGGATGTGCGGTGCACAAACTGACCCTCCTGAGTAATTCTCTATGTCAGACCCGCCTGGAGAGCGATCAGAGGGACGGACAGATACTTCACCTCTGCCTCGAGCTGAATGGGACGGCGGGGTGGGGTCGCACTCAAGGTTGGGTGCAGACCGAGAAAGAGTGTGTGTGTGTGTTTCCATGCATATTGATCCCGAATAAGGACAGTCAGGCTTTCTGATCTCAGCCAGACTCAAGGCCCCCCCATGGAGCAATCTGCAGCCTGACTGATCCCCATGGTAACTGTGTGTGTGTGTGTGTGTGGATGACTTGACATTGTCTTCCTCGGCCTTCCTCCCCTGACTTTTCCCTCCTCTGTCCTTCACAGACCTTGTTTCTCCTCGTCTGTCTTTGTGAGGACGCATTCACAGAGTGAGGACGTTAGTGAAGATATTTTTGCACAAAGACCCAGAAAACATAAGCGAGGGTCATATATGACCACGTGGGCACCTTCAGCCGGTCCTCTGTCTCTGAGTTAAAGTCAGACTTCACAGCTTTTTACTTTTGATCCATCTGAGAAATAAAAACATGGAACCAAACAACCTGAAGCACTGAGAGCTGCAGTTCCTCTAATGTCCACTAGGGACTTCAGCAGTGAGTCAGTCCCCATAAACTCCCATGTTAAAATGTTACAGCAGAAATTAGCAGGTTTACAGCAGCTTTGCATCCTTCTTGATGTGATACCTGGCCTCCCTGCAGTCTCTTCAACAAGTTGTTTTGACTCCTCCCCCTTTGTAATAATTTTCTCCCAATTGGCTGCTCCTTATAAATAAATGTTAAAGAGCAGGTGACCATCCAAATATCTATTGCAACTACCAATAACAACAAAAAAAGCTTCAAAATTAAAAAGAAAAGAACTTCACTGTAAGCTGCACTAAAATGTTTAAGGTCACCTCTATGGCGTTATTTTTGTGCCACTATTCTGAGCGCAGGTAAAAAAAAAAAAATTGAGCGCATGTAAAAAGAATTTGCAGGTGCAAGTGTTGCATTTTGAGGAGAAATTTATTTTGAGCGAAGAAAAGCTCAATTTGAGTGAACAAAATTCATTGCTGCGTGCAAAAAATGTATTTCAGTGTTTGCTATTATCCACACACACACAATAGCAGCCCCTCTCGCTCAGTTTTTGCACTTGCTCTTGCTCGCAATGTGTTGCTTGCTGCAACACATCTGCAGACAAAAACAGCCAATCAATCAGCTTGAAATGCAATATCCCAGAATCCATTTCGTCCAAAACTCAAACGAGGCAGTGGCGGAGGAACACAGAGTGGCGGAGTTTGAAATATTACTGTTTCTGGGTCACAGAATAAACTTTTAAGACATTTTCATGTGAGAATAGTGCTGTGTAATATATCTGCTCGATTTATCAAGACATCACATATTTGCATAAGTGCTCTAATGTTTTCGGAGATGCCTGTTACCCACTAGCTCAGCGGTCCCCAACCTTTTTTGTGCCACGGACCGCTTTGTGCCCGACAATATTTTCACGGACCAGCCTTTAAGGTGTCGTGGATAAATACAACAAAATAAAACTAGTACCGGTACCGGAAAAAATAAGATTTATTCATAACACACGTGAAAAGACCCAGGAAAACCGAGTTAACGAAAAAAACGATAACGAAATAACCCTGAAAACCATACATTTCACACCCGAGTCTCAACTCTCGCGGCCCGGTACCAAATGACTCAGTCCGTTGCCCCGGGGTTGGGGACCGCTGCACTAGCTGACCGCATAGCTGGATTGGCCATTGGGCCGATGGTGATTTTTCATTTTTATGTTTGTTTGTTTGTTTTTGGATTAGCCAACTGGTAATGATCAACTCTGGGCTGGACCAATTACAATACATCCGTATTGAGGGGAAAAGGAACGCGATTCGTCCCGGACTTCAGCGAGAATGAAAAAGACACAAAGCTGAAGTTATTCTGTCTTTGCTGCACAGCTGCCTCTTCTCCCCTCATTCTCTCCCCTCCCTCTCCTGTTGCTACTTCAATCATGAAACTGATCAATGATCAGCTGATCGTCTCTCTTGCTTGTTTATCGCCCACTTTGCGCCAGAAAGAGGAAACCAGCGGATGTTGCGCTAAACAACAGCAGCACGTTCAAGCTCCAGAAACTGTTGTTAGAATTTATTTAATATTACTTTCTAGTATCAGTTTGCTGGCGCCACAGCTGTAAAAGCTGCTGGCCATGACATTGTGTGGATATGTGGTGACAATATTTTCACGGACCGACCTTTAAGGTGTCGCGGATAAATACAAAAAAATAAAACTAGTACCGGTACCGAAAAAAAGAAGATTTATTGATAACACATGTGAAAAGACCCAGGAAAACAGAGTTAACCAAAAGAAAACCAATAACAAAATAACGCTAAAAACCCTGAAAACCATACATTTCACACCCGAGTCTCAACTCTCGCAGCCCGGTACCAACACGCAGGATCTGAGCTGAAATTTCTCCTCAAAATGCAACACTTGCACCTGCAATTTTTTTTTTACATGCGCTCATTTTTTTTTTTACGTGCGCTCAGAATAGTGCCACAAAAATAACGCCATACACCTCTGAGGTCACCTGAAGGGGGAAAAAAAAGGCTGCATCTTCAGTGTTTACCAATCAGCTGGGTGTCTGACGTCCTGAGGAGCAAATATTTGGATGTCACGCAAGAACATTTGGATTTAAAAGTCTGGTTTAATAAGCTGGACCTAAGCCTTTTAAAAGAGAGGCCGATAAAAGGACCTGAACATCAATTCTAAAAGCAACAGGGAGCCCACGTAATAAAGCTGGAAGCAGCGTGAGCCAGACGCTCTCCTCTTTTTCAGGAACAGCAGTCTTAAATCACATGCAGGCCCGCTATGTGACGCTGGAGGAAGACCCAATGAAAAGATACTACAGTGGTCGACGAGCCGAAGAAGCCTGGAGAAGCTTTTCTGCATCATACTGAGGGGAAAAATTGCTTAACACATGCATTTTTATTATATATATATATAAACAACAGCAGGGTATAAACAACAGCAGCTTAGATTCCGGAGGAGTTGACCCCTGCTGGACGTTAGCACAGGTTTAACGAACTTTGAAGAACTACAATCACATGAAATTAACATTTAAAGACATAAAAAGAATTTGCTGCTTAATCCTCTGAGGTCTGGTTCATGACGGGTGATAATCCCAATCTAACCCTTTTCAGAAAGGCTAAAACAAGTTTTTTTGAGAACATGTAAATAGTTTTTGATGTCTGTTCGTCCAAGACATGGAACAACATCCATCCATTTCCGTACATTTAACCGCATGGGGCTTTAACCTATCCCAGCTATCCTTTGGGCTAGAGCCACGGTACGCAGATAGACAACCATTCACTCCTACACCAAGTCTGAAATCACCAGTTCATTTAACATGCATGTCTTTAGACTGATGGAGGAAGCCAAAGTACACGGAGGGCCAGAAAAAACCCAGCTGGTCAATGGCTACAAACCCAGGACCTTACGGTGTGTTCACACCGAACGTGATAGACGCGACCAAAAAGCGCCAGACTCCCCTAGCTGGTCACGTGCACCATCGCACCTCGACGCGAATTGGTGGCGCTTCAAAATATGCAATTTTCACGCGCGTGAAGCAGAAATGTGAGAGGAAGTAGTGCCAGACGGTATGTTTGCAAGATGGCAGCTGTTGATCTAGCGTTTGAAGAGACAGTCTCCAGAGCAGAGCAGCAGCGTACTGTGCAGAGCAGCGCTACTTGCTCGCGCGACTGACGCGTTTTCACGACGCAAACACCTGAACATGTTACCTGGTTCATAGTTTAACAGTAATCAACAAGGAGTTAAATCACCCAGAGGCAGGAATCTTAGACTCCCAGACCTCCGCCTTCTCAGCCATCTCCTCCAGCTCTTCTCTGAGGACACTGAGGTGTTCCCACCAAAGAGGGCGTCCTTATAACTCAGAAGCACAGATTTCGCACCCAGACGCCCCTTGGAGCATGCTCATTTCTACTGCTTGTATCCATAATCATCATATTCAAATAATAAGAAGGATATGAGGGGGTAAGGCTTTAATGACGCAGCCGACACTTGTTAGTGGATCCATCCATTGTTGGTTTGCGTCTTTATTTGGGATTTGTTGACAGTCAGACAAATACAGAAAATCATCCGACTCATCCTGAGTGGATTAGAGGATTCGATGCCTGCTAGATCAAAGGTAAGAGGCAGCGCAGGTCCTCAGAAGTGCTGTTTTCATGTTTGCCTAGGAGGAAATAGCTCTTTTCTGTAGTGCAGCTCTGCACGGTCCCATGAGGAGTCCTGGAAGGATGCATGAAATGCTGGGAAAGCATTAAAGGAGTCTGATGCACTTTTATTTTCACAGAGCTCCTAGACAGCGAATGACAAAAACCAGATGTTTGTGGACAGCTGAGGTTCAGGTGAAACAATAGGGTGTGATGGAAGCATAAAGGTTTGTTTCCTGCACTGTTACAGAGGAAAACGGGGGGAAAACAAGGAGGAAGACGGGAGTTTAGGGACTGATCGACCTTGTTCAATACGCACTGAGAGACGAACACAAGGCAGAGGTAGTGCCCATGTAAATTAGGTTAGGTTAGATTAAATTAGATTACATTTAACTCATCTGAAAGTTAAAATAACAAATGAGAGGCGCACAGGTTGAAACCCCAAATGCAGCCTTCAAGGACAAACAGACAAAGACGAGCAGGAAACCTCTTCACGCTGCGGCGCTTCTCTGCAGGAGGGAAGTGTCTGTGTTTCCTCTGAATACCACCAGCGTGACAGGAGAGGATGCGTCTGTTATGACAACCCCAAACACACAGATAAAACCCAAAAACTTTAAAAACACAACCACACTGAAGCCCCCCGCCCACAGAGGTCTGAGTAGCCGTGCTTTACGCACTTGTCAGCATCTCAAAAATACGTAAAAACACACTTCTTTGCTGAAAGATACAGCAAACTCCCATTAGCTCGTGGCCCCTGAGGCACACGAGGCTCACCGGCTTCCTTTCAGAGGATAAAAGATGAAGAACACGCAGGATCTGAGCTGAAATTGTGATGCAAACAGGCGAGAAATCTGGGTGCATGTCATGCTTTTCAAAGAGTAGAAAAAGAAAGTTTTGGGATCAGGCGGTCTGACCTCATTATGGAGTTATCGGTCCTCTCTGTTACGTTTAGAGAAGTTTCATCATTCATGTATTAATGATACGAAGAGGAGCAGTGGATGTAGAGGTGAAGGTGGTGGTGACAGTCATAATCAGCTATTCTTTTTAAGGAAGTACCAGAGTTTTAGTGTAGTTTGTAGTGTAACAATCAGGAAAATGTTCTATCCTCCCATTTTTGAATCCTTCTCCTTGATTTCTTGGGTTTGTTTAATCTAAAAAACTGGAGAAAAACTGACACTGATGAAATGAGGGTCGTCTCAAAGTCACGGACCATCGGTTTGGACCCAGGATCCAGATCCTGAATCAGATTATGATCTGAAGGTTTTACCCTCCACAATTCCAAAATATTAATTTGATGAACTCTGAGCTGTTTGGTTATCCTTGTGACCAAATGCACAGATAGTCTCCAAATTGCTCCTGGAGAAGGAAGCAACCTCTTGACTACTGCTCACAGTGTGTTTTTTGCCCTACTGCCCAAATTCAGAAGGTCATTCTTTGCATCTCCGTCCTTTTTTCCCCTTCTTGGTTCATGAAAATCTGTCAAAATGATATAAAAATATGCATTACTGTGACATTTTTGCATCCAGTCCCATGATACTGTGAAAGCAACTGCAAACATGTCTCAGGATCCTCTAGCGTATGCCAGAGGATCCTGTAAATGGTAAATGGACTGGTTCTTATATAGCACTTTTCTACTCTGTCCGAGCACTCAAAGCGCTTTATACAGCTAATTCATTCACCCAATCACACCCATTCACACAAGCACTTCTAAGCTTAAGTGCTAAGTATCTAACATTCGTACACATTCACACTCCGATGGATGCATCGGAGAGCAACATGGGGTTAGTATCTTGCCCAAGGATATTTTGGATTGAACCACCGACCTTCTGGTTAGTGGCTGATCCGCTCAGCCACCTGAGCTACAGCCACCCCTGTGTGACCATCATCTTATTCACTCGACCCTCCACTGTTACCATGACTGTCACATGACTGCAAACCCAAAGCTGTTTGCTGAAGAAGAAGATTCTCAGCCTGTACGCCGTGTTTAGTTCTCAGATAGAAGACGCCGAGTACACTGTCTGAACTCGGACACCTTCCTTTCTGCTGCCATACAGAAACCAGGAAGTGTTACAAAGCATTGGGAGGGTGGAGGCGGTGGCGATAGAGGGGCTTTCTCTCAAAGATATCCCACACCGGTTCCAACCCAGCGCTCGTGCCGTCCCGCTCTGCAGCTCAGCCTTTCATCTCTTTTACTTCACCCCGAGACGTCAGCCCCGCTCTTCCTCCTTTCTCCTACTCCTCTCCCGCTGTTCCCTTCTTTTTGACCAACACCCAAAGACCCAGACTCACCACCCACCCGCCTGTCTACACTTGTCGGACTCCTTCGGTGTGTTTTCAGGGGTCACTTTGTGAAGCTAGCCATAGTAATTTGAGACGACTGACTGTGTGAAGTTAGAGCTTCAGCCTCCTGAGTGCTTTGTGTTTGCACGTAAATTACCTTCAATCCTGAAGTAAAAATATGTTTTTGGAGATGGAGGCCTGGCTTGTGTCTGCTGTTTGGTGCTGAGTGGGTAGCAGTAGAAACACTCCTTCAGCCTTTAACGCGGTTATATCAGTCCTAAGGGGGTCAGAGAGGGAGGAGCTGATGGATTTGTCATTTTTATTTTAAGTCCTGTAGTTTGAGTAAAAACAGCCTGAACCCATCCCTCACTTCTTTTTAAAGAGCATAAGCACGTCTGAAGTGGCTTTTGTGGGTTTAAAGAGTTTCCAAAAACTGCGAGAGCGGCGTGAGCGAGGCGAGGCAGTTAAATAATGAGCCGAGTCGCTGCAGAGCTGCTGATCCAGGTGATAATTCTCTACAGGTTAATTACAGTGAGCTCCCCTCTCACACTGTTTCCTCACTGCCATTAGATGTATTGTTATAAAAATCACCATTAGCGGCACTTTAAAGCTGCTGCAGCACAAATAAAAGGTCAAATTGTGCGTCGAGGGTTAAATACGTCCAATTATGTGCAATTACCGGCATCATCTTTGACTGATTTCAACACTCTGCACTTACTGTCTACATCTGCTGCCTCAAAGCTCAGAAATGGCTGTTCATCTCAATCTATACACACGTTTTCTTAAATAACTCACATCTGGCTGACAGCCCACACACACACACACACACACACACACACACACGCGCGCGCGCGCGCGCGCGCACACACACACACGCACACACACACACACAGGATGCCTGAAAGGCCTTTGAAAAGCTGTGAGATAACATCCGTCCCTCCTCCTGCTCCTCACCTTCGCCTTTGTCTCACTTTCTCTTTGTGTCTCTTTCACAGCGAAGTGGCTTAAAGTGTTAGTGTTTAAAGCAAAGTTTAAAGCAGTATTGGGGCGGTGGGCGAACCCAAAGCACTGCAACAGCTTCTCCACAGCCAGCACGCTCCATTTACCGTACACACACACACACGCACACTTTGAATTCGCCATCTCACATGGAATCGCATCGCTGTGTTTGCAGGCTTAAATAAAGGCTCAAACAGATGATTCTGATTGGTTTGGAAGTTGTATAGATCAGATAGTCCAGAGGTCCAGTTTAGGAACTACAGTTAGCTGAGGTGAAAACTAGCAGACAGCTAGCAGCTCTTTTTTGTTTTAAGTTATTTTTGGGGCTTTTCAGCCTTTATTTTGATAGGACAATGGAGAGAAGACAGGAAACGGGGATAAAGATGCCCAGTAAATGGCCTCAGGGTGGATTCAGACTCAGCCCGTTGCATTAGCCTTACAGCTCTGACCTTTGACCTAAACTGAAGAAACCTCATCAATTGGGTCAAAGTCATACAAAATATAAAAATCAGTAAAAAGCTTATATTACGCACTATTTTTTATGGATTGTATTCAAATTTCACAACAATGTACTATAACCTTGTGGGACGTGCGTACCTGGTTTTGACCTTTGACCTTGACCTTCATCGTTAGGACCAAAGGTCAAAGCTGACTTTGATAAAAACCATACTGAGTAATATATCATATGAAAGAGCATGGAGACACTTTTTTTTTTTAAACGAAGCCACTACGACGTCACTATGATGCCATAAAGTTTCACAAAATCACAAATTGCTGCAAATTGACAAATATTCAGAAACTAGTCATATTAACACTCTTTCATAAACTTTGGCATAACACCCCCCCCCCCCCCCCCCCCGCAACCTAACCTCAGACATCACATCATGTCCTTCTTGGACCAGCAAAATGTAAACTCCAAGCTCAAAGTCAAAGGTCATTCACACAAAGGGATCAGTTATGAAAATGGTTAATGAGATGTCTTGAACCCTAAATGAACCTCTGCTGAACTGAAAACCTGATTTCATGAGCAGTGATGACTCTCATGCTCACGTTACTCCAGGTGTATTTGCGTAGGATGGATATACTGAGAGATGGGCTTCTACTTTGTCTACTGAGATCGCATAGCAGGCAGAATGCATTTTAGATGTGTGTGGTCAGCTGATCCTGGAAAACCAGGAACTATCCAGCCGATGGTAGAAGGACTGAACGGATAACAGTGAGGAATGCAGGAGGAGTTTTCGCTGATGAGACTAACTTGGTAAACTCAGGAGTGGCACGTGTCCTTAGACTTTAGGAGGAAGCTGGAAAACACAGAGGACCAGAAAAACCCTTACACTTTCAAAATAAAACAGGAAGTGAGAAAACAGGTTGTCTTTCTTAGTAGCTTCACCTTCTGCTTTATTTCAGCCTTTGTCTCCCGTACAGTTTGAGTTTGCTGTAAAACTTCTGTAACCTCACATTACGCTGCTGGTTTTCTTGGTAAAGCCTCCAGAAATAGCTCAGCCTGTGGGCGATTTGTTCCACCTCGTTGACTTATGGTAACTGGGGCCTTTTTTCCTTTTCTTTCCCTCCTCTTAACTTCTAAACTGTGATTAACACAAGCAATCCATCGCGCATCTATAATTTGACCTGCAGGGCTCAGGATTACACATTAACCTTCCCTCGGTCGCCCCCGGCTGAGCTCGCTTCTGATTAACAAGTACAACTTTTTACTTCCAAGGCTTTCAAACTGACCTGTGTTCAGATCAATGGTGCAGAGAAGATGGAAAATTATAGATGACCTGTGCTCCGAAACAGGTGAAAGAAAGTTCTAACAGAGAGAAACTCATCATGGAAGTACAAGTATAACACGCAGGCTATTAAAAACTCAACTTTACTCTGACAGGAGGACTAATTGTAGTCTTACGCCCACATTAAATCTGATTCAGACCTCAGACCAGTGAATCTAAACAACCTTTAGCTCTTCAGAAAAGCCCCGCTGTGCCTACAACCCCTCACTCTCAACAATTGTTTAAATTTAGCCTCATGCAGGCTTTAAAGTCTGACACATTAACTTTTACAAGGAGGAAAATTCCGTAGGGAAAGCTGAGCTGAACTTAAAATATGCAGAGATGCTCACATCACGCAAACATGTTCAGTTTGGCAGGAGAAAATGCTGGCATTTGCTAATTAGCGCTAAAGACACACCTGAAGCTGATTAAAGGAATAATTTCTCATATTTTTTGGACTAATCTGGATCTAATATGGATTGGATCAGCCAAATTATAATGCAGCATCTGGAAACCGTAAACATGCAGCAGAAGGTGAGTAATAGCAGGGGCAGAGCTGCATCCAGCAGGGCCCTGGGCAGAAACGTCCTGTTGGGCCCCCCAGTAACCACCCCATTATACATAAAACCATAAACAGCCTAAGAGCAAAAAAAAAAAAAAGAGAAAAAAACTACAACAAAATAAAACAGTTTATTTGTGTGAGAGGAAATTAAATATTTTGATGACCGAGTAGCCGAGTATTTTTCTTAAAGAAATTAAAAATCCAGATACTTTTACTTTTTCTCGAGTATTTGCTAGTTTCCCAAAATTCTGAATAATATCAGTAACAGACCTGGCTGGATTTATTCCCTAGAGGGCTGTGCGGCAAAAATGTATTACCAAGTCCCACATGATGCCAACCATAACAGCACTTAAAACGAAAATAATCAATCAGTGAGTTGTTTTGGAGAAAGGTATTTATTCTGATAACGAATAGTAGTTTGACTTGTTGTTTGTTAGGGGAAAAATATGAAAAGAAAATCACTGGTATCAGGTTTTTAAAGAGGAAAGTGTGCTAGTTGTCAATGCTTGGATGTTGCACAGAAAAATGGGGCAATTTGTTGCATCAGCTTAACAAGCTTAACAACAAATTCATATAAAAATAACAAAAATAACAAATGAAATTATAAAGGTCCAAAAACCAGATTTCTACATGACCATATCCAAAAGATGGAGGTGAAGATAAGGTCATCATAAGAGTACTATGTCACGGCTGCAAACAGAGCATGATGGATCACTATGGTAACTTGACTTCATGGTGTGATGATGGGAACTTTTCCAGATTTTTTTGATGTTTTGTGCACAGAACAATCGCTTACTGTGAAGAAAACCAGATGTTAACTGCTAACTGCTGCCCTGAAGGTTTTTCGTGATGCCACCATCCAGCGTTTGCTGATGTTTTGGCAGAGGACGATCCTTCGTGGTTGGAAGCAGGGGAAACCTGAGGAGTTTGTCAACCTTTCAGGAGAATGTTTGTTAATTCATCCAGCTTAGATCAGCCTTTAGATCAGTGGTTCCTCAACCTCTGTAAATCCAGCTGTGTGATTTCTGTGACAACCAAAAGGTTTTCAAAACCCTTAAAAACCTGTCAAACGGAGGTTGGTGCAGTTGCCGGGTGGTAGGATTTTTTACTAAGTAGGGAACGTGGGTCATAGGAGGACCTCCCAGTGCAGGCGTGCCCCCCCACTCCCTGCTGTACACATGTGGCTCCTGGCTCTCGTTAGCAGGTCTGGACCCACTTTGTTTCGCTCGGTTTGGGTCTCCTTGTGTTGCTGGTGGATGTATGTGGGGTGGAGATCATCTTGCAGTTGCTCGGAGCGATCCAGGCTAACAAAGGGCACCTTTGTCTTAGCCGACCCTTATCTGTCCACCAGCATCAACTCTCTCCTACTGCTCAGAGGCACTCAAGTAAACCCACACTTTACACTCCAAACACACACATTGAAACATGGGAAGCGGCATGGTGCACGAGCTCAGTGGTGCACATACTTGTATCATATAAATCCCTGCATGTTTGCAGATGTGTGGGCACACACTAGAACATTAGTTATTAGCAAAGATGTTTAAATGAGCTGCTGTGGAAGTACCAAAGCATATGGTCACGCCGAGCAAACAATAAATCCTGTGTGAGGTTCATCTGCCTGCACACATTTACATACACCCACACACTCTTACCTCTTCAGATCCATGCATATCATCCCTGAGCAATTAACATCTATACTGATGCCTCTGCATCTGCATTGTCTGCCGCCTTGTTTTTATTCCTTTGTTTGCTTTGCACCAACAGAACTTCTTTATTTTCATAACTTTATTTCTTATTGATAAGGCTATGCAGTGAATCTGAATCTGCTCCTACCTTTGCAGGATGCAGTCGGCTCCTGTCCTCTCCGGGGAAAACCCGCACTGAAAATGAGGTGTTTTCTCTCTCTCACTGCGCCATAAACAAGCTTAAGGCTCATTATTTTTTTCTCCAAGAACCTATAACACAGAAATCTTTGTAAAAGTTGTGTACTTATTGTTTTTTGCTCTCATTTTTGCAGCAAATCTTTTTTTTCTCTCTTGCTTTCAAAGATTTTCACGGTATTCCAGACCCTGTTTGGCAGCTGTTGGTTTGGTTATTGCCCGATCTTAAATATGCCAGACGTTCTCAGACTTCTCCTGAGTTGATGGAAAAACTCTGAGTGGAAACTATTTGCCGCCCCTGTCTGCCGTGTTTTGGTGCAAACAGATGAGAGGTCGATTCAGATGAGCTGCTGGTGTTCTGGTGGTAAAGGTGTCTTATATGTGGCGCAGAGGATTCAGGTTAAACTGCAGGAACTGTTGCAGGTTTTACATAATGAATGCAATTAGTTACAGATGCATTAATTAATTGAATTTACTAGCAGTGACGTTTATAGGTGTGAATTCTTGGTGGCAGGTCTTTGTCTGTGTCTGGGACGTATTCACTGGAGGTTTAACGAACCAGCAAAACAAAAATATGAGATTTTTAGAAACGCTGGGGATTCTGGGGATTTGCAGAATTGATTTTTAGCTGAAAACAAACTAAAATTATGATTCAGTGGGGTATTGATTTGTCAGCGTTCTGCTTGACCTCCACGTAGCTGGGCAGAACTGTTCAGCCACACAATGATAATAAAACAGAAATCTTTATCTGTTTAAGTAAAAACCTTTGTTCTCACGCTGAGCTCAACTGCTGATGTTCCTCCTGCAGACACACCAACCCTTTTTGAAGCCAGCGCTAACCGTCTGTATCCTAATCGCTTCTCCTCGGCGTGAGTCACCGCGCGGATCCGTCCGACTATCTGAGCTCTGTCGTCTTTGACGCCGGCAGACAAAGAAATCTGTTTATCCCCGTCAAAATGTGAACAGTCTGCAAAACCAATTAAACGCCCATTTGCTCAATTGCTCCCACAATGTGCGCCCGCACACATCGCGTGCACAGACCGGACAATTTGCTGGAATTCTCCACGGCAGATGACGGCCATTTCCTCCCCACAGTCACACTGGGAGAGAATTTAATAATCTCTGCTTACAACGGGGAATCCCATCCCGTCTCATCTGCTCCCATTCACTCCCAGAGAGCCTGGACTCATTTATCCGCTGCCACTTTGACCAAAGTTTGAATGCAGCACCAATAAATGACTAACTGGTGGTTAAATGGATGTCAAAAGGAAATGATAATAACTAAAATCTATTTAAGCTACCCTACTGAGTCCTGATGTACTAAATAGAGGACATCCTGGCCGTTCCATTGATATCTCATGTGTTTGGGTGGCCTCTTTTAGCTCCAAAGAGGCAGGAAATCACAAAAAAAGTTAAATGGGAAGATTGTTTTTTTCTCTGTTCTCAGGAAGATATAATAAAATATCAATATACTGGTGTTTTGCTGTCAATTTACTTTTATTAATTATAGCTGTGTGTTTATTTCCAGAGAGTTGACATTTTCTGCATCAATCTTCAACCTAAACGTCTCTAAACGTCTGATTATTTAAAGAAAAGCTCAAACCTCAGGCACTCAGTCAGCCGTCTGCTTCTTTCTGCCTCAAGACATTACCCAGGATCCCTTTTGGCCCCGGCGCTGAGCCCCTGATATACGGTGTGTATTCGTACCTGGCTGAAGGGGAGCTCAGAGGGACAATAAAGAGGAGAATAATCCTTGTAATTAACTTTAAGCTCAGAGAAACTCCATCAGGTTTTTTTACACTCACATGTGCTAGCAGCGAGGCGTGGAGTCAGGGTCTCGTGCCAGTGTATGCAGTATGTTTGCCTTTAGTTTCTTGAGGTGTTTAATGGTCTAAATGCACTCAGTCTTTTGTAAGGAGCTGCATTTTTCTCTCCTTATTCAGAAAGAGATGAAGCTTATGTTAAAACAAACCGTGTCACAACAGTCTGTACATATCTGAACAAGTTTTAATAATCGTGGCAGGGGATTAGAGGGAAGCTCGTTTCTTCAGCCAGATTCTGTTGGAGGAAGTCATTTTCTTGGCCTTGTTATACACGCAGCAGAGTTTCCACTTGGCTCTTTATATGTACACAAGTCTAAAGACGGGAACCGGCTGGGAAGGCAGAGTGCAAGCAAAAAGAAAGTTAAGTCTTTTTAGATCCAGACGAGCTGTTTGGCTACACGTGAAGGTTTGCTGCCTTTCAGCTATGATCTGTCAGTTGTGACGTGATCAAGAAATATTTTGTGTGCCAGCACATTGCACAGTTTGCATCATTTGTTTTCTAAATGAATCACTGAAATGAGGTTTATACCCCCGTATTAGCCGGCAAAGATCGCATTGTCGTGATCAGATCAGGGCGTCACTGAAGAGGTGGGGCTTCTGGGATATCTCTGTTCACTTCAGATGTCAGATCAGGATGAAGTGTTCGCAGTGTGTGACTGTATGTAGGTGTTGCTGCTTGTTTGGATGCCGCACCTTTAATTCTTCTTCTTCTTTCAGCTGCTCCTTTCAGAGGCCTCCACAGAATATCTTCTACTTCCATCTTTCCTCTGCATGTCCTCCTTCACTACATCCGTGAACCTCCTCTGAGGTCTTCCTCTTTTCCTCCTCCTTCCACTATCTCCTCTATCCCTCAGGGTTTCAAAATTATTTTTTACTTTCTTTATTACAAGCTAACAAGAGGCAGCTCCAGTGTCCACAGCGGCGATGAAGATCTCGTGGACTCTAGAGCCAAACAGCTGAGCTCACATTCAAATAAAATGATAATTGATGAGGTCTGCATGTCATCACCATCATGTGGAAAGCGCTGAGAATCTGGACTCCCTCTGTCTCATCTCCCTCTGCTCTGAGCTCCTCTCTCTCTTTCTGCTTGGCCGTGCTTCTGAGAGCCGGGGGAGACAGACGGGGTCTTTGACTCGAGCTGCGATGCTATCGCCCCTTCTGCACAGGCCCGTCTTTGTCTGCTCCCCTCTGCTTTGGCTCGACAGGTTTCCCGTTGCTTGTGGAATTTCAGAAACACAGAATAATGAGAGGTGTAAATCAGGACAGAAAAAATGTGAAATTCACCTGGGAAGTCAGAGGATGTGGAGATTTGCAAAGAGCTGAGCTTCCCTCGCCTCGTTACTCATGGAAAGTTATGGAGATGTCAAGGAAACGTATATCAGAGGCACAGCGGGGACCCTCACGTGGACTTTTGCGCCCTATTGTCACTTAGAATAGAATAGAATAGAATAGAATAGCCTTTATTGTCATTGTACAAAGTACAACGAAATTGGAGTGCCACTCCCTTAGTGCAAAATGCAAAATAAATATAAATGTAAAATATAAAAAGTACAATAAAACAACCGTAGTACTCAGACAATAACAACCGTAGTACTCAGACAATAATAAGTACAATATATACAGGATAGCTGCATAATATAATGATAGTATGAATAGCAGCATAATATAGTGACAATGGCAAGTATAGTTAAGCAGGTTTAATTGTTTTGTGCTTATTTACTACGGTGATAGCTCTGGGAAAGAAGCTATCCCTGAATCTGTTTGTCCTGGTTTTATGTGACCTGTACCATCGGTACAGGTCACATTTCAAACAGTTGATTACTGGGGTGAGAGTAGTCCTTAATGATGTTGCCAGCTCTGCTGAGGTATCGGGAGTTTGCAATGGCCTCCAGACTGGGCAGAGAGCAGCCAGTGATCTTCTGGGCTGTGTTGATGACCCTCTGCAGTCCTTTCCTGTCTGCAACTGAGCACCCTGCATACCATGTTGTTATTCCGTACGTTAGGATGCTCTCTATGGTGGCTCTATAGAATGTCACCAGCAGCCTCTCCTCCAGGTTGTTCCTCCTGAGCACTCTCAAAAAATGGAGACGCTGCTGGGCCTTTTTTACTACCGCTGTGGTATTTGCAGTCCAGGAGAGATCATCAGAGATCTGCACGCCCAGAAACCTCATGGAGTGACTTCAAACAAACTGTACCTCACAGGAGGTTTTCTATCAGATGTTTGACTCAGGTTTAAATATTAGCATCTAACTGGCTAAACAAACTGAGCAGACGCTCCAGAGAAATACCTCCACCCTGCAGCGGTGGGAGATGATTCAGGCTCTCTGGACACACACAAAAACATGAAGAATCATTACTGTTTAGTCATACAGAGAATACACTGCTGTCTTTCAAAAATGCTCATGTCTTCCTGAGAGGATACAGAAATGGTTCTCTAAGTGCTGCTGACACAGGCTGAGAGTTTAGACCCAGGAGCTGGCACGAGGCTTCAACAGTGCTCCTCTTTTAAACCACATGGCATTAACTTGTCCACCATTTGAACAGCTCCATTCACACAGCTCTAGAGACCAATCACTGACTGCCTAACAACCAATGGTCAATGAGGAAAAGAGTTAGGGAAAAATTCCCTAACCATTTGGCAAAAGGTTGCAGCAGGTTGCCGACTGTCGTTGAGTGAAACCTCTTCCTGATTGCTTGTAGTTTTCCTAAAAGACAAACATGGCTCCCTTTTACAGAGACTGCTCACCTTCAAAGTACAAGTTGTACCTTTTTGAGGTTTCTTCCTGTTAAAAGGGAGTTTTTCCTTCCTACAGTCGCCAAGCGCTTGCTCTTCGGTGTCAGCTTAGTGTCTGGGTTTTTTCTGTATTATTGTAGAGTCTCTGCCTTACAATTTCAAGGTGACTGTTGTGATTTGGTGCTATATAAATAAAACTGGACTGACTTCCCAATTGAAGTGAAACGTGTTGGTAGGCACAACTTAAACGTTGAAAGCATCTATTCTCTGTTAATTACCGCTCATTTGGTGGCAGATAGTTGGCTGTTTGCAGATAAGTCATCGTCTTCCACTGCAACAGTTGGATAGAAACCAAAGCAATCACAAGAAGGTTTGTGGTGCAGCGCCCTCTTTGCAAACGATTTCAGTGCTGCGAATCACACTGCATTTTCAACCTGCTGCAACCATTTGCAAATCTAGCATCTAGCGACTGGAGGTCAGCATTGGGGTTCCAACCAGTGTGACTGAGGCTTTATTTTGACCACACCTTTAGAGGTGTACAGCATCATGTCCTCATGCAGGGACATCTAATAGTTTTTTGATGCCTCGAACAGGATTCGAACCTGCGTCGTCACACTGTTGTTGCTTGGAGTCAGCATTTATCCCCACTGCATCATCTTCAGCACTGAGAGTCATTTTGTTTGTGTTGGAGCACGTGAGGAATCGCTGGTTCTCTTGAAACTTGTGATCCTGAGTCAGCTCCTGTTGACCTGCTGTGAGTCCAAACTCAGAAAGCAAAGCCGCAGTCGCAGGTCAAAGGTTCGACTCCCACTGCTGATTAAGCGGTTTGGTTGGTTCAGTTCAGGGATTCTAGTTAACTGAGGTGAAGCCTAGCAGACAACTAGCAGCTATAACCACCTGGGTCAATTCAATTCAGTTTTATTTATACAGCACCAAATCACAACAGCAGTCACATCAAGGCATTTTATATTGTAAGTTAGACCCTACAATAACACAACAGAGAAAACCCTAACAAGCACTTTGGCGACAGCAGCCTCTTTGACTCGTCCACCTGTAAGTCAAAGAGGCCACGCCCCTAATAGTGTTAATTTTAAGCCTTAATAAAATTTAAAGAGATGAATTACAAATAAATGATCCCCCTGTTCAGCCAGTATGAAGTTGGGGTGGGTTGGGAATTTGATTATGTGGGGACTGACTCATTGCTGGATCCTCTAGT
This sequence comes from Neolamprologus multifasciatus, assembly GCF_963576455.1. Taxonomy (NCBI): domain Eukaryota; kingdom Metazoa; phylum Chordata; class Actinopteri; order Cichliformes; family Cichlidae; genus Neolamprologus; species Neolamprologus multifasciatus. The sequence continues at coordinate 27,376,360 of NC_140454.1, forward strand.
GGACATTAGAGGAACTGCAGCTTTTGCTGTTACAGTCCAGCTCTTTGAGGTTGGTGTGTGGTTAAAACAAAAAAAACCACAACCCTTCAGGCCTGTTTTCGTACTTGCTTACTCGTGACTATCTAATTGACTATGGCGTGTAAAATCAGCGGTGTGTCCCTTTAACAGCGGAGCTGCGAGTGAGCTCGACATAAATCAGTCGAGGGATTATTCTGCACGGTTCCCTTCACATCCTGCATGCATTAACATCAAGCAGAAGCTCTGGTCTATAAGTAGCTATTGTAATTTGAATTATGAGCCTCGAAACATTGAGACACCCCACGGCCCACCCGCCTCCTCTTTGATGCATATTATCTGTATGTATGAGTGTACACTCTCGGCTCATGCTGCACCTCCCAGAGAGACTCACTCATGTTTAAACTGAGCCGTACTCGGCTAATATCTGCAAAACCTGTCACCATGAGAAATGATCTTATTCGCATCTATTTAAAAAAAAAAAAACAGGAACACGTTTGTTTCTGGGATTTCTTCGTGTTCAGCGGCTTGTTATTCTCATGAGTGTGTATATATGTTGAAATTAGCTCAGGAATGTTCTCATTGTGCAGATGTTAATCCTGGACTGCGTTACAGCCCGTGGGATGATCGATAGTGCCTTCGCTGGAACCAGATCTGAATGGGAATTAAAAAATCTGAGAGCTTTAAAGCCAAGATCAGCAAAAGGATCAGAGGACGCTTTTAAATCTCCTTTTAAAACACGAGTTTCAGGCATAACCTGATGTAATATAAACTGTTTAACCTGCTTTCATCTCATTTCATGGCCTTGATTTATATATTCTGCTGCTCTGGCTTCAGTTCATCTCTTTAAGGGAAGACTCGTTGACTCAGCTGAGGGTAGGAGAAGAACAACAACAAATGTGAGAATTCAGGTGACGGATGTAAACACGACACGTCGTGTGTTTAATCAGGAAAAGTTTGATCTTCGGCAGCAGAAACATGGCTGTCGAAGTATGTGTTCAAGTGCGTGTGTGTGTGTGTATAGACTTCCCCACCTGCTGACGCACCGATCCATCCGTCGAGTGTCTGACAGTCGGCGGTCACAGCTGACTGAGCTCCTCCATTGATCCCCTCTCTGCTCCTGACCACACACACACACACACACACACACACACACACACACACACACACACACACACACACACACACACACACACACACACGCACACACACTCCTTCCAACTAAAGCCGCACACCGGGACGGGCGAATAATTGATGCGTGTGAGCCAACCTCTCGCCGTCTGTCTGGACTCTCTGACAGCCTCAGCACGATTACACGACCTCCTCACCTCTAATGCCTTCGCTTTGAGTTCTCCCTCATGCAATTGGCTCAGACACCTGCCAATCATCCTGCAGAGGAGCCGCTCGTTCTGGCGTCAGCCTCGCCCTGAGAGGCCACCAGCAAGAGCAAAGGTCTGAAAGCACTGACTTTGCCTCTCACGGGCATCACTTGAAGGCAGCTCAGCTTGGTCGACGTCCACCATGACGCACCAAAAGATTTGTGTTTTTTTGTCTATTTCGACCTTCTGTGCCACTTTTTCAACTCAGGGCTCAGCAGTTAATGAAATTATAGTTCAAATATAAGCTTACAACACTATTAAAACAAGCTAATCGAAATGATAATCCTCCCTCTGATTGCTTTGGTTGCTAACATGTTGCTTCTGTCATAGTTTACGTGGAAGTGATGGACTTCCACCAGCCCAGTCCAGCTGCTGAAGTGAAACTGAAAAGTTGTGTTGCACTTTGTAAAGTTTTACTACCACTCAGCTAGTACTTTGTGAGTGTTTGTAGACAAACATGAAAAACTACAGGCAACTGTGGCAATCTTCCGGCAATCAAAGCAATTTTAGCGGAGGAAATTCTTTGTAACTGATTTCATCGGGCGAGAGCCAGAAACCAACAGGTTTCCATAGTAACTGTTGGTTGTATCACAACTAATATGATGGAGAAACTCCAAGAAATGTACTCATGACGCCACATGGAACACTGAAATAAACCAAACTTTAGCCATGACAACATCTGAGATGATCCATCCACAGATTGAGGTTAGTCGATAAATGTTGCTGTGTGGTGTGGATTGCTTGCTGTGGAAAAGTCCTGATCCTGACCTGTGAGGTGGTGGACTGTAGCTACTCTGAGACATTTTAAAAATGTTACAATTTTAAAGATGTGCTGCACATGGACGGGAATAATAAAAAAGACTGAAGTGTTTTAGTGATTTCCAAGTCTCTGTGTTTGGGGAGTACAAAGCTGTCATAAATGTTAGAAGTTACAGGATAAAGTGACAGAATAAATCTTCAGACCTGTCTTCTCCGTCAATGAGAGGTTTGGTGGTTTCTGTGATATTTATTTTATGACTATCTGTTCAATCTTTAATCTAAAGGTATCTTAAGTTGAGCTGTACAACTTTATTTTTCTCTTTTCCATCCAAAGTGGAGGTGTGCCCAGATTTAAGAGCTAGAGCTTCCAAAGATGATTCAGATTCAGGTGCACGGGGTAACTTCTGGTAACCCGACCTCCCTCCATCATCACCCACTGGGTCTCAGTTTTCTGGCAGTGTTTCCCACTCGTTGGCCGGGATAAAAACTCTCAGTCTTCCTGGAAGTCAACTGAAACCCCACGTTAGCTGCCGTCTGGGTGCGGCTGTTTTGGAGGAGCTCTGGAGTTTGAACAAAGACCAACATCTTTGGCGTAAACTCGCCCTAACTCTCCCCCGTCTGTCTCCCAACGACTCTCCGAGGAGCAGCTCCACTTTTCATCTGGCGGGTGACATCACAGATGAACTCCGGGTCCCATGGACTGCATCTTGAGTGAGCGAGAGAAGAAGAGTTGTTTATGCACTTAATAAACCAGAGTGATGTCTGCAGAGTAATGTATGCACGTTTTAGCCTGGATTATTCTCACTTTAATGCAGCACAGTCAGGGGGAAGTGAATTTCCTTGCACAGGCTTTAAGACACATTAGGCATATTACAATAAAGGCTTACGCTCACTGAGATTTATAGCCAACTACACACATATAATATATAATTTCATGCCTGCATCTTTTATAACTCTTATTTAAGACAGTGCAGCCTTCAGCTATGTGGACTGAGCCTTGTGTAAACTAAGCTTAGAGGGGAAGGCATGAATGCCCTTCTTTGTCTTCCATTTTTCTTGTAATGTGTCCATTTGTTGTTACGCTTGTTGGCTCTCTCTATCCGGGCTGTATTAACAATTCCCCTAAATAAAGTCACAGTTTCACTCAACAGAAACTGCTTATACGTAATTTGATTTATTGGAAATTTGTCACAGCTCAGCATCAACAGGGATGGGTCCCAGATTATCCAGTTGTTTTGTTTTATGGAAACTCATGAGTCATTCTTAAGTGTGTTTAAGCGGTTGCTCACTTCAGATGATACAATTCACGGGGTTGGTTGTTAGATTACACCCACTAGATGTCATGTAATGACTCGCCAAAAACGGCAGTTCCTCTAATGTCCACTTGAGGCTATCTCCAAAAGTGAGTCACTCCCCACAGACTTCTATTCAATTCAATTCAATTCAATTTTATTTATATAGCGCCAAATCACAACAAATGTCGCCTCAAGGCGCTTCATAGATACAGAGAAAAGCCCAACAATCATATGACCCCCTATGAGCAAGCACTTTGGCGACAGTGGGAAGGAAAAACTCCCTTTTAACAGGAAGAAACCTCCGGCAGAACCAGGCTCAGGGAGGGGCGGCCATCTGCTGCGACCGGTTGGGGTGAGAGAAGGAAGACAGGATAAAGACATGCTGTGGAAGAGAGACAGAGATTAATAACAGATACGATTCAATACAGAGAGGTCTGTTAACACATAGTGAGTGAGAAAGGTGACTGGAAAGGAAAAACTCAATGCATCATGGGAATCCCCCGGCAGCCTACATCTATTGCAGCATAACTAAGGGAGGATTCAGGGTCACCTGGTCCAGCCCTAACTATATGCTTTAGCAAAAAGGAAGGTTTTAAGCCTAATCTTAAAAGTAGAGATAGTGTCTGTCTCCTGAATCCAAACTGGAAGCTGGTTCCACAGAAGAGGGGCCTGAAAACTGAAGGCTCTCCCTCCCATTCTACTTTTAAATACTCTAGGAACAACAAGTAGGCCTGCAGAGCGGGAGCGAAGTGCTCTAATAGGGTGATATGGTACTACAAGGTCATTAAGATAAGATGGGGCCTGATTATTTAAGACCTTGTATGTGAGGAGCAGGATTTTGAATTCAATTCTGGATTTAACAGGAAGCCAATGAAGGGAAGCCAAAACAGGAGAAATATGCTCTCTCCTTCTAGTCCCTGTCAGTACTCTTGCTGCAGCATTTTGGATTAACTGAAGGCTTTTCAGTGAGTTTTTTGGACATCCTGATAATAATGAATTGCAGTAGTCTAGCCTGGAAGTAATAAATGCATGAACTAGTTTTTCAGCGTCACTCTGAGACAGGATATTTCTAATTTTAGAGATGTTGCGCAAATGGAAGAACGCAGTCTTACATATTTGTTTAATATGTGCGTTGAAGGACACATCCTGGTCAAAAATGACTCCAAGGTTCCTCACAGTGTTACTGGAGGCCAAGGTAATGCCATCCAGAGTAAGAATCTGGTTAGATACCATATTTCTAAGCTTTTCAGCGCCGAGTACAATGACCTCAGTTTTATCTGAGTTAAGAAGCAGAAAGTTAGTGGCCATCCAAGTCTTTATGTCTTTAAGACATTCCTGCAGTTTAACTAATTGGTGTGTGTTATCTGGCTTCATGGACAGATAGAGCTGGGTGTCATCTGCATAGCAGTGAAAATGTATGCTATGTCTTCTAATGATGCTGCCTAGGGGAAGCATGTATAATGTAAACAGAATTGGTCCTAGCACCGAACCCTGTGGAACTCCATAATTAACCTCAGTGTGTGAAGAGGACTCTCCATTTACATGCACAAATTGGAGTCTATTAGATAGATATGATACAACCCACTGCAGTGCAATACCTGTAATACCTACAGCATGTTCTAATCGCTCTAATAGAATATTATGGTCAACAGTATCGAATGCTGCACTAAGGTCAAGAAGGACAAGCACAGAGATGAGTCCACTGTCAGAGGCCATAAGAAGATCATTTGTAACCTTCAATAAAGCTGTTTCTGTGCTGTGATGAACTCTGAAACCTGACTGAAACTCTTCAAATAAACCATTCCTCTGCAGATGATCTGTTAGCTGTTTGACAACTACTCTTTCAAGGATTTTTGATATGAAAGGAAGGTTGGAGATTGGCCTATAATTAGCTAAGACTGCTGGGTCTAGAGATGGCTTTTTGAGTAAAGGTTTAACTGCAGCCACCTTGAAGGCCTGTGGTACATAGCCGATTATTAGAGATAGGTTGATCATATATAAGATCGAAGAATTAATCAATGGCAGGACTTCTTTGAGCAGTTTTGTAGGAATGGGGTCTAAAAGACACGTTGATGGTTTGGAGGAAGTAATTATTGAAGTTAACTCAGAAAGATCGATTGGAAAAAAAGAGTCTAACTTAACATCAATGGAACTAAGAGTAGCTGTAGATAATATTACATCTGTGGGATGATTATTGGTAATTTTTTCTCTAATGATAAAAATTTTATTTGTGAAGAAGTTCATGAAGTCATCACTAGTTAACGTTAAAGGGATGGTTGGCTCAACAGAGCTCTGACTTTTTGTCAGCCTGGCTACAGTGCTGAAGAGAAACCTGGGGTTGTTCTTATTTTCTTCAATCAGTGATGAGTAGTAAGCTGTTCTGGCTTCGCGGAGGGCTTTCTTATAAAGCAACAAACTATTTCTCCAGGCTAAATGATGATCCTCTAAATTTGTGACACGCCATTTCCTCTCCAGATTACGAGTCATCTGCTTTAGGGTACGTGTTTGAGAATTATACCACGGGGTCAGGTACTTCTGATTAGAGACCTTAGTTTTCACTGGAGCTACAGTATCCAGAGTCGTACGTAGTGAGGAGGTGAAATTATTAACAAGATAATCGACCTCTGTTGGGGTAGCGTTCAGATAGCTGCTCTGCTCTGTGTTGGTACAGGGCATTGACGATGATAACAGTGGCTGGATTATATTCTTAAACTTAGTTACAGCGCTTTCAGAAAGACATCTACTTCTGTGGCACTGTAGCTCACCTGGTTGAGCAGCCACTGACCACTTCCTGTGTGTTACACCCTTCAGTCCCAGCCAGAAGAATACTGTTTTGGTCTCTATAAATAATTGAGCTTACTTTATGTAACTCACCTGTTTAAATTGTAATAAACCACAAAGCCTGCATTATTAGGGGTGTGGCTTCTTTCACTGACAGGCAGACAGGCGGCTGTAGCTGCTAGCTTGCTGCTAGACTTCACCTCAGCTAATTGTGAGTCCCTGATCTGGACCTGTGGACCATGTTTGTCCTGTTGGATAACAAACACACAAGACAAGAAGTACAAAAAAGAACAAGATGCCAAAATCCACTCCAAACTATGTCCAGGACAGAAACATCTGGATGTTATATATTAGCAACGCAACATAAGCTCAAGTGATGTTAAAGCAGAGTGTATGCAGACCTCAGCCCAGCATCCAGAGCCTGACTCGCATCATTGTAGTTACCGTTTCTGCCTGTTTCTGCAGGAGACTCACTGTGGTGTTCATTTTGAAGTCTCTTTGTGTTCATCTATAAACACTAAAAGATAAAATACTGACAGCTGCCAGTGCTACTACCCCTCAGCCCAGTAGATGCACCAAAGAGTTCTTTCTGCTCGTCTCCATATAAGAGTTGGTGGTTTGGGGTCATTATTAATTGTCAATCCCAGAGGGTTGTGTAAAGTGACCTTCCATACATCCATTGATTCTTCCATTTATATGTTTTGTGCCTTTTTTCTTGCTTTAAATAGTTGCTGGAAATGTAGTGTCCTCTTTTCTTTTTTTTTATTATTGGCCTGCATGCTGGAAAACCATCTCTATAATGCTGAGATTTTCATCTAATATTCAGTTTTTAGGGTGACTTTGTACCATCTGTCCACATGAAAAATGGCCTGTGTGCTATCTTTGGAACATTTACAGCAATGTTTATTAATGTGGACGTTCCCTTTAAATAAACCAATAAATAAAATACAGAAAACCGTCCTCCATCTTCTCAGATCTACCTACTCCCCATTATTGCTTGTCCGCCGCGTGTCCTCTCATTATTCCACCATAATATCCGATCGTCTGTCACCCTGCTTGCGATTAGCGCCGCGTCCCAGCACCTCATCATCAGCCAATCATACGGATCAGTGCCGATGATCCTGCTGGAACGTGAGAAAAGAAAAGCAAGCTATTGTTTCTGGACTCGCTTCCTCCTTCCTCTGTCTCCACTGCAGAGGACAGACCTGTCAGTGAGGCTTTCCCTCTTTCAGCTAATTCATCCATTTATATGTATATATGCAAAACCTCCTCCACCTCACGATTAAAACAATGCAAATCAAACTGAGCTGCTCTGTTAACTTCTCAGTTTTCTGCTTTTCTTCACTAAAGCTATTAAGATAGATGCCGATCTGAATCTCTGTGCTGGTGTCACACGGTTGGAGATAACAACCAGTTTAAGGCAGATGAGGTGAACATCAGAGCTCTGAAGATGAAGGCTAAATGAGGAACAGGTGGCCTGAGAGACAAGGTGAGACTGACCGCTAAAAGGATCCCGAACAACAGATCTCTGTTCTTTAATATGAGACTCAAAGAGGTCTGTTAAATTATCATTCAGGTGCTTTTCGAATTCATACATAATTAATTAACCACCAAACAGCTAAAACAGTAAATGAAAGCAGGTACAGGATTCTGCACAAAGACGTAAACGCAAAAGGCGGACCCAGCGCATAGGAATCAGTGAGATGTCGCTTTTCTCACCTGACAGCACGTATGCGAACACGGACACGCCGTCAGGGCTGAAAGCCGACAGCTCACTGATTTTGAAGCGTCGGCGGGCACTTCGTATTTACTTCCTTTTTGCGCTCGATTCTGAAGCTGCAGGTTTTATCTCTCTCCAAACAATATTGACTGAACCAGCAGCCAAAGACGATCCAAACTATGCTTCACATTTCGCTTCACATAAACATCGTCACGAGTTTCCTCTTACTTTTGCTGTTTTGCTTCCACCACAATAAAATCACACTTCATGTAGAGCTCTCTCTCTAAATCAATAATTAAAACCCACCCCTACTTATTACCCACCAGTCTACGGTGTCAGACGCTGTTTTTTCGTTTTGTTTTTTTCACTTAGCCTACTTCTGACAAGAAAGCCTCATTTCTGCTGTTCAATACTGAACAAATTTAAACTTAACAAATTTAAAATGCTTAGCAGTGTCTCTAATCAAACCTCTGTAACTTTGCTCTGCTTCACTTGTTTTTGATCTACTGCACAATATTTTTAAGGTCATCTGCTATAAAAACCCAGACCAGGAAAATCTCCGTCATGTTTTTCTGTGTTTTATCCTCAGTTACTTTGACACAAAGGGATCTGCTGTGACGCTTACACCTTTGATAAAGTCTCACAAGTGTCAGCTTTCTTTTTATAGATATAAAAATATAGATATGTACTGATAAGTGATCAGAATTATAATATTTCTGACTGTCTGAGGCAAAATTTCCCCAATTCAAATCTAATCGAATCATGGATCGAATCGATTCGGGACCTTGTGAATCGGAATCAAATCGATTCTAGAAATCAGTAATGATACCCAGCCATATAATTAATATTTGCCTAAGAATTAATGGATAGGGAGACAGTTTTGCCTCTTTGTTGGTTTTGTTCTGCCTCTTTGGCTCTTTGTATGTTTCATACCTGAGTATTGTCTCATTTTACTTTGAAGATGTTTCCACATGATTTTACTTCCTTCTGTTTTTTTTATTTTTTCATTCATTGTCAGCCCTGCTCTTCTTAGTTTTACCCACATTTAAGTTTTTACACCTCTGTATGTAGACTTCATCACTCTTAAAAAGTGGAAAATAGTAATTTCATGTGCATGGACCTGAATTAGTAAATATGAACAGGGATAGATTAAAAAAAAACTGTGTTCAAGGACACAAGAGCAAAAAAACAGTAACTGATCTTTTGCCATGATTTCAAAAACTTGTGTCTTGGTATAAACCAGGCAACGATCTTCATCCTGACTGGTGTAGGTTGGCGCCTTTCTTAGAAAACTGTCCTGCATTCAACAGGATGGATCCCTCTGGAACACTGGAAACTTCACAGCCCATAATTGAACTTTGTTTTTTACAACAATGTATTTCTAGATGGATTTTTCTTTTAATGGAAGACCAGTAAGCTGAACAAATGTCCACATTTCAAAGTAAAACCTCCCAGATAGATGCAGGAATTTTACAAGATGCTTTAAAGTGTGACTCGAAGAGCCCCCCTAATGGATACTCAGAAACTCTGACTTTTCAAAAATAAAAGAGTTCTTGTAGCTAATGGAATTCACCAGTATTGTATAAGGCTTTCAGTTTCTCTCTCTTCAGCTGTTTTAGACACGTTGTTTAACTTAGACTTTATATTCATAATATATAAATAACTGGTTACTAATCTTAAAAGGCGTGAAGTGAATGCTGTCTTTGGACAGACTCAGTCATGATTACAGGAACTGTAGTATTGATGGATATTGAGCCTCTAAGGTTTCCTGCTTGGTGAAACTGTGGCATGAAGACCCTTAAATACCCTTGTCCTTTCAGTGTACAGAAGGTCAGGCCTGCTAGGTTGGATTAAATTAACCTTTCTGAAAACATCTCTGATGACGAGATCCACGTCCAACTTAGGAAGGAGTTTAAACAACAATGAAAGTCAAACGATGTGAAGTGTTTGTTTGCTACATCTTCCACACTTTAAAATTCAGCTTCCTGAAAATGAAGAACATGATCATCCGACAGCATCACAGCGAGTTTCACAGGGAGTAAAAGCAATCTGCCACCCTCCACTGACGCTTTCAGAGGCAGCTGATGAGAAAAGGATTGGTAGAAGAAGAATGGAGGAGTGGGCAGGCGGGGGTCTCTATTGTCACCATCGCATTAGAGACCCAGGAAGAAGAAGATGTAGGAGAAGGGATGTGATTATGTGGGAAAAGGGTAACACGAGGTACTTTACAAAGAGATGGGAGAAGGGGTGACTGGAGTAAGAAGGTCAATCTCCTTTTGGAAATGAGGCCGAGGGAAGCGGGGCAGCAAAAGCTAGAACGGCATCCGTTCCTTGTCCCCGCTGTGAGATGATCCCCTCCGAGGTGATGTAGATTAATTTGAGAATGGTGATTCAGTTACTTTACATTCAGCAGCCCAAGCGACGGCTCACAGAAAGTCTTAAACAACAACGTCACCCATGTACCGCCATCACGCTTTAGTCTTTTAGTACTGCAGAGGTTTTCCTACCGTTCGAGTTGGTGCTCTCAATTATTAATTTGTTAAAGTGGATTTCATTTTCCTCCATATTAGAGCAGCTTTGCATGATTCAAAGTTCAAAATAATCTTCCATTTGCTCTTTTTAACTCTGTGTTAGGCTATTACGCAAGTCCTCAGCTTTATTTTTAAGACATTATAGTGACTCTCTGCAATCTGTAGTGTTTCTATGTTAAAAAATGTTCTCATGTAAAAGTAATTAGGGTCTTCAGTCGGTTTTATCCAAAATGGGGAAACGAAAGACATTTATGTAGACAATCCTCTGTTGTTTCTCACAAAACAGTCATTTTAAAAATGAAACAGACATGTATTTCCCCATTTTCCCCGTCCATCAGCTTTACAACACCCACAGATCGATTGATGTTACAAAAAAACCTGGAGGAGAAGCTGGCTGAGAAATTCATGGTTGGAAAAGACATTACACTTAAAAATATCTCAGAGAAACGGAGGCAGAGGTCTGCTGAATATTAATAAGAAGGTAGAAAATCAGTCTTTGGAAATTTTATCAGGTTACAAAAGTCGTTATGAAATGTTTATGTTGGTAACGGATGACATTTAATTATTTGCTGCCTACTTTCTAACATTTTACTCAAATATGACAGAAGAAAATGTATCTTCTGTTTCTAAAATGTCATTTAGAGGAAAGACAGGACAAAAACACGAGCATGACCCCGCCATTAAACCAACAACCGCAGTGTGAGTGTGTTTCTGAGTGTTTGGGGACGCCAGCAGATCACGGTGAACTTCAAAACACTCCGCCACCTCCTCGGGGGTCCATTATGGCGAGAGCTCTAATGATGCTGGTGTGTAGGTAGCTGAGCGGTTCAAGGGAAGGGTTGTCCTGTGATGGCGGGATGACTGACAGCTCCCGGGCCGCCGCGGACAGCGGGAGGGACTGACGCCTGCACCGATGCACCCCGTAATCCGATGTCGGCGAGTTTTGATTGACAGGTGATGGTGACACAGCCTCAGCGCTGCTCGCTTTGAGGTCCAAGAATCAGTTGGGAGATCAAAATAAGGTGTTTGTTATTGTCTGTTAAAGACCAGTTTTACCAAAATTAGACACTATATGTGGTGTAATTTGTTTGCTTTTTGTATTTCAGGCACTAAAATTGTTGCATAGAAAACGTAAACATGGGATTTTAAACATGCAACACCATGGATGACTTATCTGGAATTTTATTCTAAGCCAGAGGTCTGAATGTCCTTACAGTAAAAGAGAAAGAAAAGTTTTTCTCTCATTTTGTGGCAGTTTTACCAAGCAGAAACATCTGTGAATAAGAAATGAAATGAATGAATGAGTTAATTTTTAATGCAATTATCTGACCAATAATATGGCTAATGTGCGGTTAATTACCGTCCAATAAGTCTCTGCTTGGAAATATTGATGGTTGCCTTGTGATAGATTGAATTCTTTCCGCATTCAGTGACTGATTACAGGTAGTTCCAGGAACCATTTCTGGCAGGCAACCTGTCTCCAAACAGTTGCAGCCCAACTCAGATTCACTGCAATCACTCTCAGACTGAAAAATTAAGGTTTGAAAATAACTGCAAATCTGTACGTTCAGAGATATTGTTAACACTGCAATCAATCTGACAAACTCGGCACTGATGAGCACATCTGCAGTGCGCCATTAAGCAACGGGAGCCTCGACTCAGCTGGTTGCCAACTTGTTGTATTCGACTCAGTTGAACCATTTTATAGTTAAATCTCTATCCTGTAACGACTATGTCGCTATCAAAGGAGGAACTTCTGATTTGTTTCACATCTCTCAGGTTCTGACTGTAAGCAGTAAATGTGAATTTCTTGAAGATTTCTCACAGTTAATTGTTGTTAATCACAAACAGATTGCATGCAATTGCTAACTTGACTCCATTCGATCATCGACTGACTCCATTTGTGGCGGGGGCGTGGTCTTCGGCCTGCTGCAGAGGAGGGGTGACGCAGTGAGCTCACAGGGCGGTACCATTGTATTCCCGTTTTCTCCTCTTCTTGATGCACCAAAGTTGCGTTGAAGATGGCAACTATGAGCAATCCCAGACCTGTTCCCCATCTTTGAAGCAACCATTTAAAAGACAACGAGATTGTGAATTCACTACACATCATTGCAATAATTTAGGTAATGCTGTGACTGTAGCATAAGTTGTGCATCACTGTCTCGTCCAAATACAGTCATTTCAGGCTTCACAAAAACAACAAGACGACAATGAGTAGTCCAAACCAGTTTATATCCAGTCTTGGTTTAACTGCTGTGGCTCAGCCGGGATTGGATTCAGTTGGGTTTGGTTCGACTGTTCAAATCACCTTTGACAAGCTGCCACAGTCTTCTGTTTTAAAGCTATTTCAGTATCTGACATCTATCTGACGTTAGTGTCTGATGCCTCCCTGAAGACGCTGCATGATGGATTACTATAATGTGAAGATCTGAGGTCTTGGTTTTGTGTTCGTGCGAGTTTATTTACACCAAGTGTGCGGTTACAGCACGTGTTTACACGAACCGCAACATCTTGATGTTTCCAGGGTTTTGAATGCATGATGGCACTTTCACTAAAAACAGGTGACTCTGATCCTGCTGTTTCAGGCTTTCAGACCTTATTGTCCAAACCCTAAAGTCCAGATTTGCATCTACTGGTTCTGAATTTACCTTTACCAACAAGCAATGTCTTTGTTTCATTCTGTTGATGACTTGTGAAAAAGTGCATCTCAAAGCATTATACATCACAGGTTTGTAGGGGATACTCTAGACACATTCCTTAAGTCAAAGTTGAAAGGATTCTTGAACAGGTGTTCCAGGTTCTTGTGATCACCTGTTGATGATTTGGTGATGTCGCTGAATCCATGGTTACCAAACAAAGAGTTTCAGTTTCTGTTTGAGCAGTCGGACAACAACAAACCATGCAGGTATTACTCATGAACTTTTGGGTGTTCACGTTGTTGGTACAGCGACAGAAACACAGCCAACACCTACGGCTAATCGTCCTGACTGTACACACACACAGCTGATAAGAATGTGTGCCTGCTCCCTGCCAGCCGAGCCTCTCTCACCTGTTGCTCTGCTCAGGCATTGTAAGGACGTCCAGCTCCACCCCTCACCTTTGTGTGCATGAATGGAAGGTGTTAGTGTCTGCAGCTTCCATCGCAGAGAGGGGAACAAAAGCAGGAGCTTTAAAACCACTTAATCCCTTCACCGGGCCTCCTCTGGCTTTGACTCTTCCCAGCCTGCATTTTTTTGGATTTTGTCAATTTAATAATACACCTCGGCCCCCAAATCCTCATCCCTGCTTTGTGCTTCTGCTTTTACTCATGACGACGACGTCACAGTAACACAGGACTTCAGGGAGTGCTTCTTGCTGTAGTTTCACTCAGTGATTCACGTGATTATGATGAGAGCTTTCAGTTGGCTCGTTAAAGACTAAAATGACTTTCTAATGATGTCTCAACAGGTGTGATTAAGCAGTAAAACATCATAACACCTCTGTAGTAAAGTCCAGGCTTTAATTATGTTTTTGTCACGTTTAATGTGTATTTCACTTTTCAGTTTCACATATTAAAGGTCTAATATTATTTCTACATCAGTTTTACCTCAGACTCTAAGAACACGTCAGTGAAAATACTCCAAATATAACCTACAAATACTCCAACATGTTCTCCTGACTGTTGGGGATTAACTTCTGTATTGTGTCTTAATAATATCCAATAATTCTGATCTTATATACATATTTATCTGTTCCTGATATCAGACAAGAAAAGTACCATGAAATTTTGACTTTAACAGCTGACAGTTTATGGTAAAATAACCCATATTATCTGTCAGATATTGAGTCTGGTGAGTTATAAAATATTCACCCCTTTAGACTACTTTTAAAGGTGGAAAATTAGATACTGCAACCTTTTTCATATCAGGCTGTAAACATGTTTATTTCTGCTGTAAAGTTTAACAAACCACTGTATAGTAAAGTAAATAAAATGTTACTCTTTTTTTCCTGCTTTGATAAAAGATGAAGCGTAGATCCCTGGCTCGGATTAAATTAACAAAGCTGGTCTTTCTGCAGGAGTATTTAAACTTTTCAGAGGCTAGGCTAGGCTACAAATTCTTGCTTTTTCTATTGTAAATGCAACATCGTCTACAGTCTGAATCCCTTATAAATTTTGTCTTTTAGAGGTTAAAATCATGTGAGTTAAGACAGCGTCACAGCAGGTTTGATATTCCAAATACAGCATGACAAAAAGCCAGTACATGGGGAAAAAAAGTTGGACATTGTAACATCGGATCTGATTCACTGCTGGAGCCTCAAGTGGACATTGGAGGAACTGCAACTTTTGGACTGAGGCTGCTGATTGGTCTTCACCTTACCAGGAAGGATATAATTTATTTCAAAGCTGCACTTCTTTAAATAAATCTGTTAATCTTAGGGACAATCTTAGGGACACTGCAGGGGGCCGGTGTCCCTGCAGGTTTTAGATGTGTCCTTGAACCAACACCGCTGATTTAAATGACTAAATTAGCTTCTCAACATGTCCTGCAGTTCTCCAGAGACCTGGTAACAAACTAATCATGTGATTCAATCAATCAATCAATCAATCTTTATTTATAAAGCACTTTTCATACAAAAAAAAAGTAGCACGAAGTGCTTTACATGGTTAAAAGCAGCCCCCCCCCACACACACACACACACACACACACACGCACACACTTAAAAAGTAAAATTGGACTGGGTACGCATGAGCCAAGTGAGGAAACACTATCATGGGGAGCCGTCTGCACCGGAAGCCGGTCACAGACCGCAGCCTCCAGGCTGGGCACACAGCAGGAGGGGGGCAAAGAAGCCCCCCAGCCAGGCTGAGAGGACCCCCAGAGCCCCAGCAGCCACGGTCGATCACAGCCCCGGTGCAGAGAGCGCCCTCCGAGGAAACACTGGGGATATGACACAATAGGATATATACTGGGTAAAAAGATAAAATAAATAAGAACAGGATACAGTATAAATATAAATATAAATATAAATAGAGTAAGAAGATTAAAAAATGAATAAGAATAAAATCAATAAATATTAGGTAAAACCTAAATTAACAATAGAATAACAGGATAGAATAAATAAGCGTAAAATAAATAAACGTTAAGTAAAAGCCAAATTAAAAAGGTGGGTCTTGAGCCTGTTCTTAAAAACATGTACGTTCTCTGCGGCCCTGAGCTCCTCCGGCAGGCTGTTCCACAGACGAGGACCATACCACTGAAAAGCTGCCTCTCCGTGAGTATGTGTCCTGACTTTAGGGACAATCAAAAGGCCAGTACCAGAGGACCTCAAGGTCCGCGAGGGTTCATATGGTAAAAGCAGATCTGAGAGATAAGAAGGCCCAAGACCATTAAGATATTTAAAAACCAATAAAAGAACTTTAAAATCGATCCTGAAACACACGGGGAGCCAGTGCAGCGATTCTAAAACCGGTGTAATGTGGGCCCGCCCTCTCGTCTTCGTCAGCACACGAGCTGCAGAGTTTTGTAAAACTTGTAAAGTTGAAATATTCTTTTTAGGAAGACCAGAGAGCAGGGCATTACAGTAATCAATGCGACTGGTAATAAAAGCATGCATCAACATCTCCGTGTTGGCCCGAGAGAGAATAGGGCGGACTCTGGCTATATTTTTTAGATGATAAAATCCAATTTTGGTTACATGTTTAATATGTGGGATAAAACCAAGCTCAGAGTCAAAAATAACACCCAGGTTTTTCACTTGTAGCGAAGGACATAGTGAAAATGCCTGTAATTTGGACAAGAGTTTCTCTCTCTGAGCCTCAGGACCGACGATTAAAACTTCAGTTTTGTCCTGGTTAAGCTGTAAAAAGTTTTCTGCCATCCAAGATCTTATATCTAAAATACAGTTAAAAAGGGCATCCATTGGTCTGGTGTCATTCAGATGTGTTGACCCATGGTGAGATCTAAAATCTGCAGGACACCGGCCCTCGAGGCCTGGAATTGCCCACCCCTGCCATTGTGTGTATGTAGAGGCAAAATGTCTACATGTGTTTGAAAAGCTCTTCTGCAAAGCTACAGCAGTGTGCAACAATGGATTGATTTTTGCGTAGGACCACAAACAGTCTGCTTCTTCGCGTTCGGTGCTCGTTGACATGTTGAATATCTCCCACGTGTGCTCACCCACGACTGGAATCCGTATTCCTGGATGAGTCACACGACAGGAATCAAGAGTTTCTGTGTGGATTATCTTCGTATTGTGCGACGGAGATGCACCCTGATGACTTACTTACTTGTTTACACACGACACAGCCGTATGCATGACTGAGCAATTATCTCACTCAGCTGCAGCCGAGTCCGGTTTGTATCTACCCACGAACGTTGCAAAGGAGAACGCTGAAAATCAAACGCATCTCGGATCATACATGAGTTTCCCTCCGAGCGCAGCATTTTGAAGTTACTGTGTTTGGTATGCAAAGAGAGCGCTCGAAAAAACAGTACAGCAAGCACAGGTCTGCGTTCTCAATGGCCTCCAGAGAGATTTCATCCCACTCAGGCTCAAACTTTCATTTCCCACCGAGCTCGTAATCAGGGCTGACACTGGAGCCTCCTGGGCTTTAAGACTGTGGCCCTCTGTTCTCAACAATGTTCAATTACAGACATGTGGAGGGAGGTTAGCGCCTAAAAATCTGACTACTCCCTGATGATAAACTCTTCAGACTCCTCAAAACGAAAAACCCATTAAACACCCGCAACGCCTCGTCGCCTCTCTGCAGCGCTCGGCGGTCCAAGCCATGAAGGCGAGGGAGATAAAAAGGAAAAGTTAAATAGGAAAAACATCAGAAAGCAACCCTCTTCCTCATCAAAGCACGAGATGCTAGGAGATGACAGACCGCCATGATTTGAGGCTCACAATTTGTTTTCTCTTTTTGTTTCCTCTTTTTTCTTCTTCTCCTTCTTTTTCTCCCGATAAACAGGAGTTGAGCTCTGCCGCCGTCATGAAGGTATTTTCATTTTCAGCTGCCGCCTCATAAACAGAGGGCTGTGAAGACAATGTGGTTAGAAATGATGAATATGTAGCCTGTGGCTTTAATATCTTTAATGCTCGCCGCCGATGTGGCAGCGCATGGAGGGGTGTATTGGATAATGATGAAAAAGAAGAAAAAAGATGGCGAGTCCATCAGCTCAGAGCTTTGTGCTCCTCGGGGACTTTTCTTGTAGCCTGTAATGCTTCACCCCGAAAAAACAAGGTGGCTTTTTACCATTATCAGGCTTAATACAGGGTGAAGCCAAAATAACAGGAACACCTGGAATAAAGGTATTCAATAATTTTTCATAAAGTAAAAATTTCAAACTTTCAAATTAAGTGTGAATTATTCATTTTGTCTTAATAATCCTTCTTGTGGTTTTTGGTTAAGCCCCTGCACCCCATAATGGCCGTGATGGGCCTACATGCATGTACTACTGTTTGTGTACAAAAACGTTTTTGTATATTTGTGGCATTTTTTATAACATTAACATTTAGCAGTAAATCATGACAAAATAGGGAGACAATTAAATATTTCTTCATATTTTATGTTAACTCAAACCTTGTGGTCACCATTATTATAGTGAGTGCAGGTCGTCAGATCAATATTTACCTCTTTTTTTCTTTTTTACCTATACTCAGTTGTTTAGATTGTTCAGATTTCCACTTTCTTCTGAGAATTCTCAGGAATCTGGACTCAGACAGCAACATGATTTGATGAATTAATGATGATTTTTAATCTGAATCATCATTATGGTAAAGATTGAAATCTCAGTGCTAAAGAAATGTTGGATAAGTGTAAGAGTAATTACATTGGAATAACACCGATTTAACATACTTTGAGTTATTGTTTGCTATCTGGGAAACTCTGTTTGTTGTTGTTTAGTACGGGTCTAGAATGTTAAGCAGTTCCATTCAGGTGTCCCGAACACGTGAGAATTCTACAAAATGAGGTGGATGTTAATCAAACTCATGTCCCACAAGTCATTGCACAGAAATCATGAACTGGTCATGATTTTTCATGCTTCCTTTCATCTGACCATCTACTTAAATGTGTTCATGTATAAAGAAATTAATATCTTTCACTTTTAAATAGTGAAATCATGATATGTCTATGGCACTAGTCCATTGAACTCACTTTCAGACTTTCCTTTATTAGCAACGATCAGAAAAATATTTTAGAAATCTATCACAAACTTGTCTAAAACCAAAACTTACTGAATTCATGTTTTTCTACGCAAATTTAAGGCGGCACATTGGGCTCCTCTGAGAATTCAGAAATAATTCAAGCGTAACACCAACAACTAAAACATTATTTTTCTGTTTAGGAACAAAAGTAAGTGTAATTTGGTATCTTATTTAAATAATAATATGCTTTACTACATATTTCTGCTTTTTTCTAAAACAGTAAATTTGAAAATTAGCATTAAAAATATTGTTTTGATTAAAAAGCTTGGGATACTGGTACATTGGTTAATTTATTTAGGTAATTACTAACACTGTTAATTTAAGGAAGCTGTGACATAAACCTTGGGTGGAGTTGTAATAGATTTGTCATGCATTCTACTTCCAACTGAAACCATATTTTTTTTAAAGTCATCGGAAAATTTGTATCAAACAAATAACTTTTCCTGACTAGTGAAATTTCTACTATGAGACGAGGGTGAACTTAAAACAGACCTCAGTGTTAGAAACTGTGCTCTGGGTGGTGGTTCTGGTTCTGGTACAGCACTGGGCGGGGTTCAACAGGCAGATACAGGAGTGACAGGATGTATTCATGACTTGCTGTGGAGCGTAACGTAGCAGAAACCTCCTGTGTAGTCACCATTTGCAATCTGGGGTTGTTTTGCACAGGTGTTACATGTTGGAGGTCTATTGTGTGGTTTACATTACACAGTCGGATGTTTGTTATTTTGTTGGTTCCTGAAATCGTGGAAATTGTAATGGTCTTCTTATCCTAATCATCCAGTGGCTGATTACAGCCACATGAGCAGAGACCAGAACAAAAGGTATGGCTTCAGGGCTGCGTTTAGAACTTTATGCTTGATGCTTCCAACCCTGTAACAAGGTTTTAATCTGAAATTCTGTGCTTCATCATTTATCAGAAAGCAAACAGAGACTCTGTGACTTAGTGTTGATACAAGAGTAAAGCCAAGAATCTGACCGCCCTAATCTAGATTTGGCCATAAATGCTGGCCTGCTGGATGCCTGGCTGTCACAGCTATAATCTTGCCTGTTGCTTGATACCCCTCCTTGCAAGCTTTGGCGGAACAGAGAGTTATGGTGGCGAGTTGACGGCTGATTTGGTGAGCGGTTTCTAGCCAGCTATAGTGGAAGTGATGCCTGGCTTTCTGCGGCTGTGTTCTGGCAGGTCCATGTCCTGACTCACTGGCAGCGCGGCTGGTTATACGGGCTAGATGCCTGGATATCTTGGACGACAAAACAAGACTGACTCACCGGCTTAGTGACAATTTGGCCCTGTGCTGGTGCTGTTTCACAGAGTAACATCATCCCGCTGATAGAAAACAGGATTCCTTAATCACTGTGTCCACATTACATCAACGGAGTGGGCCAACCTACCCAGCCGACACACCCTCACCTTCATACAGACTGCGTTTGTCTGCTATGTTGTGCAGTATACTGTGAGTCTTAACAGTGCATTAACCTGCAACCAAAACCATTCCACCGTCATATCCCTTATGTTAGAGAGCTGAAAGGAAATAAGATGGTGCAGGAAATACAAGAGAAAGATATAGATCCTGTTTCAAGTCCATTGGTTGTCATATGTCTGAATAAATACAAGTTGCAGCTTGGTGAAACTCAGTATGGGGAAGCTGCCAGATTATGGGTGACTGATCTGGGGTTTGGGTTTGTTTAATGTCTTCCGGGGCATCTTTGTGCCTTAAGCTGAAAAGCTAGTTTCACTGCAGCCTTGAACTTTTCAGATGGTGGTTTCGTGTGAGAATATAAATGTCATGTTCAGTGGAATCAGATGTCTTCATGGTGGTCTTTAACTTCTCACAATTCACCAGGTCTTCATCAACCCATCTTGGATTAAGGGTAAGGTTGGGGTTTGTTTTCGCCACATGCTAAATGGGCAGGTTTTCAGAAAGTAGAAGTACTTTTCAGATTAAGCCTTTCACAGTGACCTTGGCATTTTTGTTAAAAGCCTTTTCCATTTGGATTTACATTCGGACAGTGATCTTGAGAATCTACTACCTTCTTAGTACAGACTCCTCTGATGTCCAGTTGTGTCTATGTGAGAGTACAGCAGGTGATTATCTGGGACCTTCCTCCTGGACGTGGCATCACCAAAAACAATGGCAATCCCATTGTTGCAGACATCTCTTTGTTTGTCCATTGTTATATCCACTTGGTACACAGAGAACCACTTGACCAGGTTTTATACTTTCCGTGTCTGTGTGTCTGCTTGGGTCCCAACGACATAAATTTCATCATCAAGGCTTTGCACAAATGTCCGTGGTAGCTGCCTGTTTTTTGTGACCGCGCAGACTGTTCTACAGAGAATGTGTATTACAATTGACTAGTTACGGATGTGCCCAGGCAACAAATTTCAAACAAGTATAACAGCAATGACTACTCGGCCACCGGGTCCCCAGCTGTCAATGTTTGCAGCAAGAGTATAATCCAAGATTTAGGCTTAAGGAGGCATTTCAGCCACATGCTAATGAAGTCTAGTTGCAGAAAATACAATATATTGCTTGACATATCAACTACACCAACATGAAATTTGGCTTTAACCTCCTAGGACCTGGCATCCACATGCGTGGACATCACATTTTGGGTTGTCTAGACCAAAATACAGCATTTTGCTCTACAAGGGCCTGATATCCACTCACGGGGACATTATACTGCCACTGTTCTATCGAAATTTTAAACAAATGTCCTCATATGTGGATCTCATTTTCTCAGAAACAAAAATCAGGTAAAAAACAAAACAAAATCTGGTAATTCTTTGTGTTTACATTCATCAGGTCCCAATCAGCCCGAATAGCAAAGAGAAATTAAAAATGCATGCCATGGAAGAGTTCAGGTCTTAGGAGGTTAAATTTTTAAGAGTTCAATTTGTGTATGCCAAATTGTTGAACATGCTGGTTTGTAACGCGTTGAAATCCTGAGTCATGCTATCAAATGAAAACCCCGAAGTTCACACAACATGTCAAATTTTTGTGTTGCTTTGTTTTGTTTGTCAAACCATTAACTACACCTGCCAACTCTTTGAGCCAGTGAGGCAAACCAACAACCCACAGGTCTGACACAGAGACCAGCCACCATTCATGCTAGTAAAACTTTGAAAAACATGCATCTTTCTGGAGATAAATCAAAGTCATGCAGTTCCGGTGTTGAAAAAAAGCCAGCAGGTCTCAATTTCACCATTTTATTCAGGCCATGTTAACAAATGTGCTCATGTTTTGGTGCAGCGGTCATGTTGAAACTTAGATTCGTTAGCTGTTTTCACACCGTTTCATATTCAGCATTGGAAGCATTCATGATATTCACGGGTATTTCAGATGAGCCAGTCAGCCTTTTAGCTCCAGGTCTTTGGACTGTGGGAGGACAACTGATCACCTGGAGGAAACCCAGCTGGCAGGTTCCAACCCAGAAAGGTGACTAAGTACTGCACCACCCTGCTCTGTTTCATTTATAGCAGATTAACCCTGCTCCACACTATGTGTCGCAACAAAACTACCAAAACCCAACCTGGGCCCATTCACAGAGGAGACGTGTAAGAACTGCTTATACTCATATCACAAATGGCGCCAGGATGTAGTTACATAAATGAAACAGGATGCTGCTGAAGATTTGCTAGTCTGTCATGTGCTGATACATGGGTTTCTTTCCATTACTGACGTAGGACCGTGCAGCTGTACCCCCGTGAACATCACCTTTAGGTCAGGTAGTGGAATATAAATCCTACAACTGCAACATTAATTGTACTCTCATTATAAAAACAAGATCAAGTCAACTTTGACCTTAACATTTCTTAGTTATAGCTTATAGCTGCTAACTTAAAATTTAAGCCATTTACCCACTATTTTTAGTGACTGGCTCCAACTTTTTTGAAAAAAATTATTTGTCTTGAGCTACCCCTCATTT
Source organism: Neolamprologus multifasciatus (assembly GCF_963576455.1). Lineage (NCBI taxonomy): Eukaryota > Metazoa > Chordata > Actinopteri > Cichliformes > Cichlidae > Neolamprologus > Neolamprologus multifasciatus. Next base: position 27,398,960 of record NC_140454.1, read on the forward strand.
CTTTGGATTTTGCTTCCAAAGAGCCAGACTTTCTTACAACTTTTTAAAGTAGTCTTAAGTAATGGTTCTCCAGACTTTCTGAAGGTCTTTTAAAGTCTTTCTTTCAAAACTGACTACTTTTTCACTCATATTCAAGCCATCTTGTATCTGATAAGTGTTAGAAGTACTGGCCCTAAAAAAACAAGTTCCAAATTACACAAGAAGTAACTGAAAATCAGTGACAACAGGTCTGATGGAGCGAGTCGTCATGTATGGAGCACGGTGGAGGCTCTGTCATGGTTTGGCACTGAGTTTCAGCCAGTGTTGAGGATCTTATAAAAGCCGATGAAAAATTATAAACTACTGTCATATTTTGATCCACAATGCAATACCAGCTTGCTAGAACAGAATAGCCTTCATATACTGTGTTTCCATGCACGTTTCAGTAAATCACCGCATGTATTTCCTATTTTTCTTGCAAAATATAAAAGGAATGAGGGGTAACTCAAGACTTTTGAACAGCACTGTAGATAATATTTTAATTTGACCTTGAGTAGCCTACACAATACTCCTAACTTCAAACCCATTCAGGACCACTTTAATAAACTGGAACACACACTCTGAGTAAGACCTTATCTAAACACCCGGACGTAACTAATGCTCCTGTGGCAGAATGGGAGCATATCCCTGCAGGAATCCAACATCTTTTAAGCGTTTATCTGCAGTCACTTCCCACCAATATTTGGCAGGAAGATATACTGTATAAATAAAAATGTAAACGACAGAACGAACAAAGAGCAATGAAGTTTGTCCTCTAGAGCAACTCAGCAGTGATAAACATCTAAAAGAAGCCAGTGAAACTGTAATAAAGTTGCCGCGTGAAACAGTCAAAAACAGACATTATTTATTCATGCAGTAAGAAACACAAAGCAGGCAGCAGCGCATCCATAGGAAAAACATTTTATTGAAAAACATTTTCAGTTTGTAACAGACTGGTGGAATGTGTGTCATTTATCCTCACGTTGAACTTGTTTTAAAGTTTTGAATGTTAAAACCATTTTTCACAGCCTGGCCATCTCATACTGCGAGGAAAAGGGGAGAACCGTGACATGACTAAAGAAAACCAGGGGGGACGAACAAACAATGCAAATATAATACTGTGTTACTGATAAACCGGACTGAACTCAAATTATCAACAGAACAGAAGAAAAAGAAGAAAGAAACAAAAAGAAACTAATTCAATAAATATTTATGGTACACACTTATGGCACAAATATGCAGCAGTCAGTTTGGCAACTTTTCTCTCTTTTCTTATTTTTTTTTAAAACCAAATTACAATGGAAACAGTGCAAAAGGGGAGGGAGTGGGGAGGACACGGGCTTTCCATCGAGCGCTAGCTAAAATACATAGCAAAAAATTCAAATTTTATACAAAACATCTTACTTTAAGAGTTTATAAAAATGATTTTATTGGGTTCTGGTCAATATTTACATAAGCTATTTACCAAAAAAGTAGTATGCTCTGTTTTACTGAAGTGAATTCCATTTTTCTGTACTTTCCGCTTCCATTTACGTTCCTAAAAAGGTGAATAAGGCTATTGTAACAACCCAGGATCCATATACAATACAAACATTAATGTATTTACAGTTTCTTACCTACAGAAGTACGGTGCAAAATTACTGAGTCAAGTGACCAAGGGCTGACCATACGAGCAAGGCATTTTACAGTAGCCTGAGGTGCTTCTCTTAGCTTGCATGCTGAGACTCTCACGGCGTCGCTACGATATTTCCAAGCAGGTCGGAGCACACCTGTCGACGCTGGGAGAGCGTTAGCGAAGCTAAGAAAAGGACGCCAGATTCAAAGAAACTAATAAGATTGTCATATTCTGCCGCAGACAGACAGCAACTAAACAGCCATTTCTCTTTTCTTAAATACCTGTTTGGGTGTGATACATATGCTTTTTAATTGTTTCATTTTTCACAGTTTACCTTTGTACTACGGCACACGGTCAGAACAGAAGAGGTTCAAATAATACTAGAAACGATGCAGGAACTCAAAGCTAACAGCAGGCTTGTGTTTTGTGGTGTTGGTTTGTTGTTACATCTTTCAGTGGTTAAGAACACTTTCCATAGGTGTTTTTTTTTTTTTCCTCAGAATCGATTTAAAAAAATAAATAAGAATTGCATATTTGCAGATTTTGTAGCCTCTCAGAGGCACAAACCTCAGATCATACAAGGCTTGGCTTTTCGGTGAAATTTGATCATGTACGAATGAGGATGATATATGTTCGGGGGCAGGCCTACGCCAAAGATATTCATGAATGTGAAGTCACTGAAATGCACACGCACACACTCGCACAATCACACGGAGAACATGAGGGGTGTGTATGAGGAGATTCGGGCGCACTGGGTGTTCATGGGAGTTATCCTTTGGGAGATGCTACACTGAGTGAGCGTGGGAGACACAGCTATTCTGCCCTTGTGTACACCAATGTGAGCTATTTAGGGTCAGGTTCACTCTCCTCCCCTGGTCCTCCTTCCCAGGACCGAACCAGAAAGAATACGGGACTCAGATTAAAACCGCTTACTCTTGGTATTCCTTTAACTTTCACCAAAAATATACGCATATAACGGCCGACAACCGTAAACTGAGCCGGAAAAATATGGGACTTAGCGGCTGATTCCTGTATTCTTTCCATTCTCTCCATCTTCGCAGTCAACTTGATAATAATCTGTTAATTCGTAGCTAACTGGGTTGAAAAACTATGGTGGTCTGTGGCAGACAACAGATTTTTTTTTAATCAAGTGGGTAAAAATCTGAGACTTGGTAGCCAGTTTAAGGGCCAGTGTCCAGCTCCTGGTTTATTTTACTAAGTCGGGAAAACAATCCAGGACTTTGTGGTAAAAATAAAATATGGGATCCGGTAGCCAACTCCTGGGAAAGAGACACCTCTATTCTGGAAAAAATACTATACTTTTAACCGGGTAAGAAAAATAAAAATAACGGACTCAACAGCTAACTTGTGGAAAGAATACAGGACTTAGCGGCTGACTTGCGGGAAACAACACAGGACTCCCGTATTCTTTTCCGGACCTCAGCAGGATTCCGAGATATTAGATAATCAAAAACCTAGATTGCATATTGTGCACTTATACCATTAATATATTAACATTACTTCTTCTCCTTACCGCCTGACCACACCTGTGCTCTGTATGTGTCTATCATAAATAAATTCTGCTTTTTATTTTTTTTTTTAATTTTTCATCTTTTAATGTTATTTTTTTTAAATGTACATCTATTTAATTAAAAAAAAAGGAAGTAAATCGAAAACTCACAATATGGAAATGCTAATGAAGGAACAGTAACGATGTCCCTGTGCTTTTTTTTTTTTTACATGTTTTTTTTAAAGGAGAGCACCGTTCACACTGATTTGGGGCCATTTATTTTAAGGGGGCCCTTTTATTCATCACTGGACCCCTTGGGGTAAACGTTACAGTACCTAGAGCTGTTTCAGCCAGCTAACCTCTACAAGATCTCGGGCCTCTTGGACTTTTAATTCCATCACTTCTCCGTGTCAAGGCCCAGATCAGAGGTGACTAAATCTGCCGGGATACAGCTGCTCTCCCATCTCCATCCATCACTGCGAACCTCTCTGTGGACTGCGAAGAGTGGAAGGGCCAAAGAAATAAAAAATAGGGGGTTAAAAGTGCTGCACTATAATATGAAAGTCCTCCACTCTTCCCAGAAGCCACCTGGGTTTATTTCTTTTTTGGACACTCTTGCCACTCCGAGTCACCTGAACTATACCAGGATATGAAAAACAGTCAACCGTAAAAGGAAAGAGTGTGGGCGGGGTCTATTTTTCTCTTAAAACCTTCAAGTAAGAGAAGCGACAAAATGTGGGAATGAGGCAATCCACACTAACACCCAAACAGTTCACATCGAGAGGTGAGACAGTGTGTCTGTGCCCGAGGGTGGATGTGTGTGCGTGATGGTGGGTGGCAGGATTAATGGGGTGATGTCCGTGAGTCACTCAGGAAAAAAGTCCCAGAGAGGATTGATGGGTGCGAGAAGCTCCACAGAGTCTTTTTCTGGCCAGTGAGTGTCAAGGGGCGAGGAAGCCGCCGTTTGGTGGGTCCACGGTCAGACCATATCCTCTTTTAATTCTCCACCTCCTCATTTTATTCCATCTCTTCTCCTTCTCGCTTTCCAAGCAGAAGTCTCTCTTTACGCAAGGAGAAAATAATTCCTTATCTCATCCTCCTCAGAAAACCTTCACACCTGTCTGTCCATCTCCAAAAAGAAAAAAAACCTTCCCGATCCCACAAACACTCCCACAGGAATGCCGGCTGCCGCAGTGCACAACACAAGACAACACTAGGGAAAGAAGAGAACGTCTTCTCTGCTTCCCGGAGAGCAGCAGCAGTGGCGGCGGCGGCAGCAACAGCAGCAGCAGCGGTGGGCTTCACTACAGGGCCGCCATGCGTTCCCGTCCATGCCAAATCAGAGCGACAAGGTGTCAGCAAAACTCCCAGAAAGAAAAATAAAGTAGTGACAAAACATCAGAGAGGAGGAGTTGACAGAGTGAGAGAGAAAAAGAGTGTTCATTAGCAGGGTGTGCCGGCGGCGCCTGCCAAGCCAAAAACCCGCTCTGCTTCGCGAATTGTTCCAGTTCCTGCTTCCGCCTCAGACTTTGTAGTAGATGTTAGCCGGACTCTGAGGCGGCATCTCCTGAACTATGTAGACCGGGTGTCCGTAGTCACCGCTGACCTTCTCGTAGTGCGGGCAGAAGACGCTGTCAGCAGTCCTGAGCGGGATGATGATGTCGCTGGGCTCCGAGCCGTTATTGTTCCCGCCGCCTCCGCTCCGCTTCGGAGTTGCCAGGGTGCTTAGAGACAGCGTCGCTGCGTGTTGTGGTGAGTGCTTGCGGTGCCGCCGCCGGTACTTTAGTAGCAGCAGGACCAGCACGACGATGATGATGATTAAGATGACGCTGCCAGAGGCAATGGCCACAAAGATGGCCACCTCGGAAGGCATGACGTTTGAGGACTTGCCGTCGCTCCCGTTGTTTTCGTTGCTTTCTCTGGATGCTGGACCTGAAAGAAGAGAGAGAGGAAGGAATGATTAAGATGATGTCATTTATTTATTTATTTGTCGTACACGCTTTTTTCCCTCAAAAACAGAAGCGGTAAAACAGCACATTAAGATAATTTTCATTAGCCCTCCCAAAACCGTAACTATGACTACAAATTTTTTTAAACATATTGTAGTCTGCCAGATCCCAGGAAAAGCAAAGAAGAGAAATAGTCAAATAAAGCATTATTACTTCTTATAACCTAATGACAAAAATCCAAAAGCTATTACAATGCATCCCACTTTAACATGACACATTTCTGATTGGCTGGACCTTATAAACAGTAGGTTTCAACAGCAGGTGGGTGGGGCTTCCGTGCCTATGACATCATACAGATCCAAGAATAGAAAAAAAACTGCAGTCTCTAAACTGAGAGCTTTTTGGCTGTCAGTAATAAGAATTCCCATCACGCATATGAGGGAAAATAAGGAAAAGCAGAATAGCTCAATGTTAAAATCGAAGCTGATAAGGTGTTTCTCTTCACCATGCTGCTGTCATGAGCAGCTGAGAGTGAAGCCTATACACTGAAGGCGTTTCTGTAAAGGTCACATTCGATTGGTGGCCATTCAGATTCAGCAAGTGAAAGCAGCAACCTTGTAAGTAGGGCAAACGCAGCCCGATGGGACAAACAACGGTTGGGGAGACGCAGGCAAAAACGGCACTTAGACAATTAGCATTTAGAAAGAAAACAACAACAACTTAATTTTCCAGACTAATTGCCCTCAAAGGAAGAAAATCATAAAGAAATATTTGAGGTTATTATCATGGCACATCAGTTATGAAAGCCAAGCTGCTCTTACTCCTAGGGAATAAAACTCTAAGGTGAGCGTGCTCCCAAGAGCTCCTGTTCTCAAGATGGGAGTTTGTTCGTGGGCAGGGCAGAATAATCGTGTCCCCTCGTCTGTGGCTACTTCCCATAGGGCCTCAAAGTGCTGTGGTAACAAGAGGGAGGTGGATATGGGATGGCAGGCAGCCCAAAGCAAGGACCCTTCGGTTGTTTTACAAGAGGATTATGCTGCCTCAGCCTGTAGCACCCTGACGCCCATATGCTCCGATAGGATGGAAGGATTTGATATTAAAAAAAGAAAATGAGAAACGAGAGCGAGATGCTGACGTCCACAGAGAACAGAAGCTGAGCAAGGCCACGCCCTCACTGAACCACGACTGCTTATGTAGGTCAGCTTGTTTTTGTTCTTAGCTCCTTCTTGGTTTTTTTGTTACTTCACTACGGAAATTGCCTGATTGCCCAGTCCTGATTTTTTTAATGTATTATTTTTTTTATTTTTTACATGGGGAGATTGTGCTGTAATAGAGATAAGAGCTGTAGAAACTTGCAAGAACCGAGTCAGAATGGGTCATTAAGACACGGCAGACAGCAATCAGATCATTTTCCCGAAAAATGTCTCTTAATGTCCCGGGTTGGTGCTGGAGCGGGGCCAGTCTGGAGATACTGTGCAAGTCCTTGAAGGGGCCGGAGATGCCTATCAGTTTTATGGGCAACATTCAATTACTAGCTGACCTTTCATTCCTACACACAAACACACACACACTAGCTCAGCACTATCTGCTCTGAGATGGGCGAACAATCATGCGCCCCAAATGCCAAATTGTTTCGATAAATCCTCCCCTCGATTACCTCCCTGTCTCTGTATTTAGAGTAATTCTTACTTGATTTCTCCAGCACGTCGTTGGGGTTGTAGGGGTCCTTGTTATCTGGGTGCTTGGGGGAGGAGGGTACTCTGGTAGGGTCTTTGGGTGACACGGGGTCAGAAGGATCTGAAAAATGCAGATAAGAAGCACAAGGATTAAACCAGTGCTGTTATAATCCAGATCTCATGAGAAAACATGAATTTTAACTCAAATCCTAATATTTTTCTAAATCTAACAGGATAGTTTTTACTGTCTAAACGTATTAATACTTAAACCTAACCAAAAAAATTTTATTACCAGAATCTAAAACAGTATGTATATTTTTTACCGTACTGCATGGTTTTTATTACCTAAATATTGCCATTTATAATACTTTTCGTAATACTTTTAATGGAGAAATGCAAGATTCATTGCACTGCTCTCTGGTGTGAGAAGCAAGATGTTCCTTAAAAGTAAAAATGTAAAAGTGCATTCATATAAATTAGCAGATTTGAGACTGGAACACAAAAGACATCAAAAAGTTCAACTTTTGAAAGCTGAGGTTATTTCACGAACATTCGTGAGACGTTGATTTAAACAAGGTGGTAAAACTAACAGAAGGAGTAATGCTAGGATATAAAGAGTTTTTTTTATTTCTCATGGTGGTACAGCCAAATCTTTTCCACTGATTCCACATAAAGGCAAGCTGTTTTCCCTTCATGACTCTGATATGACTGTAATCAACCATAAAGAGCTGCTAATGGTTGAGTTTTAGCTTCCACAATGAACCCATATGGTTTTAAATGCGGATAAATTGTCTGTCAGCGTACGTGTTTTCTGGTTTAAATGCCGAACACACACTAAATGACGGAGTCATTCGCCGAGCATCTGCTGTTATAATCTCCGGGCTGAACTCTGTGCCGGAACCGCTCTCTGTCGAACATCGCTTTCAATAAATGCAGTGATTTATGCGGAGCTCGCATCAACATTTATAAGAAAACCATTTTCACCGTCTGTTCTGCCTTTCCTTCGATTAATTCCTCCTGACCCTCAATAGAGAGGGTCGACCCCAGGAAATTACCTCTCTGGTGACAGACTGGTGAATAATTATTGGTCCAATATGTCTGAGGTGTTGCATGCAGAGGCTCACAGATCAGAAAACTGGAAAGCCTTCGATCAGAGCGCATAGGAGCAGATGCTACCAGTGCATGGAAGCATACGGGATTACGTGTGTGTTTGGTTGAATTAACTTCTGCTAGATTACATTTCCTGGCCCATCACAGCCCCAGGTGTCATGGAGACAATGCTGCCACTATTTAACACACGAGCCTGCAATCCAGCTATGAAATACTCACTTTGTCCCACTTTCATGACAATCTTCATGGACTTGGTCTTGCACACGCCACCCTCCTGGTTGTCAATGCCCTCCATGGTGCCGTTAGATGTTGCTGCAGAGAGAGAAAAAGAGAAAGGTCTGAATTAGCCACCAGCGCCAGGGAAAAATCTGTAGCCACAAACGCCTTAAAGCTATCTCACAACAGCCAAAGACAACAGCAGCAGCTCGGCGGGAAGACACGACTCACACCCCCGTTAATAAAAATCACAATTTGCCGTTCATCGCCTCCTACAAACTGTATTAGCTCAAGTAAATGTGACAGTAATGTCTCTAACTGTCCTGACACGGAGGCAGTTAGAAGAGGACTGGGATGAGAGGGCCCATGCTGAAAATTCGGAGGCAGTAATATTGGAGTAAGCCGTAAGCCCTTTATCAAAGACGAACACGGTTTTTAGATAGTGAAAGACATTAAATGCTTCAATATATGATAAAATACTGAACTAAATTAAAGACAATTAAATGATTTGTTCACAAGTACAATTAAATATTTATATTTAAAAAACAAAAACTGAAATTAGAAAACAAAGTCCCAGTCCCAGAAGTAAAGCTCGGCTTTTCCTACATATAAAAATATTTCGGCACCCACCAAATAGGTTCTGACCTTCTTCCAAAGGAACATCACCAGGACTGTGGGGTGGGTTTTAATTTACTCCAGGTTGAAATACAATGCTGTTTATTAAATACCAAGAGCTAAGACGCAAGCTAACAGCCGTAACTATGCGTGGACCGGTCGTCCGTGAGAGCAACACCTGGTGAGGGTGGGGATTCAGAACTCCCTTTTAACCATAAAAGGGAGTTCAGGTAACCTCCAGAAAAATTATATTAATTAAGGCATGAAGTAGTTTTTCAGTGGCTACACCCCTAAGGCAAGCCTACCTACAGATTTGTTAAAAGGTATATTCTGGCCAAAAATGACTTCGAGCTCCCTCACAGTAAGACCGACCTTCAGAGTGAGTACCTCCTGATTTTTATATAGCTAATGGCAGTAAATATTTGGATGGCTCTCAAATGAAATGAATTACGAGATCTTAAAAAAATGTTTAAATACAAGGAAACAGGAACTCTGGAACGGCGGACATGCACAAATATGGCCCACTGCTTCACCTCTCCGCTGCCTCTGGAGGACGCTGGCGGAGTTGCCGCTAAATCACAACAGAGAACAGGCAAACACAGAGAGGAGGAGGATGAAGAGGAGGGGTTAGTGGAGCTTGTGGTCTATCAGGTCAGTAACACAGAGAGCTAACGAGCTGCCGGGGCTTAGCAGCTTGGCTTTCGGCCAGCGCTCAGTGGCCCGCATTCAGCGCCACTTACTCCCTGGAAAACATCATCACATCCCGATCGAAACAGGTCTGAAATTTTAACTGTGCCTCCTCCTCGTCCTTCCTCTCTTTTCTTTTCCTCCCTTGCCCAGGCACCAGTCATTTTGATCCAAATCCACTGGATTCAATAAGACGGTGATGAGAGCGGACACAAAGAGCATGTTAACAAGGACTCCCTCCTCCTCCTCCTCTCTGGCTGACCTATAGCTTTCCAGGAGAGTCCAAAAAGCACATTACAGACAAAGCTCCTTATAGGTTCCTCGTGAGAGTGTGATCGCTGATTTTATAAACCTGTTAGTTCAACACGCTTGAGTTTTAGCATCTTTAACCACCGTGAGGCGTTAACTACTTTCACCTCCTCTTCTTCTTCTCCCCCTTTTGCCCCATATCACCATCGGTAGCTGAAGCACCTCTCCTTTTTAAAATAAACCCCTTTGTAATCTAATCCCTCTCAAACATGGCTGCACCAAATAAAAACACACTTCAATATGGAGTCATTTTAAACTTTTAAATTCTTCTTCTTCCCCTTTAAATGTGAAAACACACACTCTCCGTGTGCCAAGGCTGCAGTCCAGGCGAGCCTGACTTGGATTTAAACAGAATGTGATTGTTGAATCGGCTCAGGCTGGCTGAATGACCAGGCCCTCCTCGGCCAGCCCGGCAATTGGCCACTTTTTCCCACTATCTGGCTAGCATTAACCAGCTAATCCATCCTGCTGGGGGTGTGCTTGGTGGAAAGAAGGAAGGGGAGGTGGGGTGGATGGGACAGACCCCTCAGAAAATAAATTTAGTCACCAACTACCACTAGAAAGAGGAGGCGCGTGACCTTCGGGAAGCACGGGGAGAGGAAAAAAGGAGCGGAAAAGGTCAGATTTTCCTTCAGAATTGGCAAGAGCAAATAAAGAAAGGCCAGACTGTGACAGCTCGTAAAGTCACACACCTTCACAACAAATGGGAGTCGAAAAGAGTCCTCACTCAGTGAAATCAGCCTCAAGCAAATCCCCCATCCTCACCCTCCTTAACTTCATTTTCTCCTGTTTATCAAATCAAGAGGGTGGAAAATCACCCTGTGTTTAACGAGACAGTCAATTGTGAGCTGAGCTGCAATCCAGATAAAGGCTGTAAGAGCAGCTCTCAGCTGGTTTTAATTTCTTTTCTCCTAAACAGCAAACGGCAGGAACAAAAATAAGGAAACCTTGAGGGCTCCAGATTTCTCAGCTGACTCTATGATAAGCATGTGATGCTTTAGAGAGACCATGAAGAACAAACTAAGCAGAGGAGGGACAGAAGATAACTACCTGGATTCTGCTGGTTCAGAGCCGCTGTGGTTTGACTAAAATGAACACATTAGCACAGGGAAGGATGGTGAAAGAGGGTAAAATAGTTCATGTTTGCCTCTCCCCAGTGGGTTGAGACAAACGTGTGACATGGCAGGAAGAAGATGCTGAAAACAGACCTAACTTCAGAGAAGAGAACGTCTAAGATGATCCATCTACAACATGAGGTTAGTCATTAATATGTCGCTTAACGTCACACTGTAATCTCAGTCTGCCCGAGTGAGATTCTTCTCTGACAACACCGTGAGTTTCTAAAGACACAATGAATGGCCTCATTTAAAAAATAAATAAATAAATAAAAAAGCTGTCCGAGAATGACTCCTGGAAAAACGATGAAGAGACCCTCAGATCCGGAAACACGGTCGATATGTCATCACTCAAAAAGCAGACTGGGATAATGTGGCACTATGAGGTCTTGAAGATCATCCATCCATCCATCCATTCGCTTCCGCTTATCCTTTTCAGGGTCGCGGGGGGCGCTGGAGCCTATCCCAGCTGTCATAGGGCGAGAGGCGGGGTACACACTGGACAGGTCGCCAGTCTGTCGCAGGGCCAACACACAGGGACAGACAACCATTCACACTCACATTCATTCGCACATTTACACCTAGTGACAATTTGGATTATCCAATTAACCTATCACCCCATCTTGAAGATCATTCAAAACAAAAATGTTCCTCTAATTCCGGATTTACCACTCTTTTGACATTTCCGAGTCCCGATTTGAGCCTTTCCCCTGATCTGGTTTTACGTAACTCTCAGCAAAAAGATTAATTATTTGTATTTCAGCTTTGTAAAACTGTCCCACTCATGCTGCCAGATTCCCTGGGTATAATTAATACACAATGCACTGCCGAAAGACAAAGCTGGGCCGCCCATAAATAGTGGAACAGAGACATGGCGGCAGACGGAGAGGAAAAGAAGGAAAAAACGATGGATGGATGGGTGGATAGAAGATGTGATTACCAGCCGTCGTGCAGTTCACGGGCTGGTTGGCGCCCATCACAGCAGCATGTCCTAATGGATCGTGACAGGAAGGGTCGGCAGTGACCCTCGGAAAGAGGTTGTGGCAGAGCCGGGTCATCGTGAATATCAACGCTCGCTCACACACGCGATTTTAAAAGCAGATTAACACGAAAAAGAAACACGCATGCGTCCACGTTTTGACGCATGCATTCAAATTCTTTCAATCAGACATTTAACGAGGAAAGTCTTTCTCACGAGAAAGAGGAGGAGAAAGGTGACGGTGGAGTTTTGGCTCCTCCTGCCCTCTTTAGCTCATCTTTCCCTTACTCTGTCTGTTGCTATCCTCCCTTTTCTCCCTCGTTAGCTCCCTTTCTGCCCCCTTTCCCTCCACATTCATCTCTCTCTCCCTTTCTTCTTCCTCTTCGGCTCATGTAATCATCTCGCTCGCAAGCTTCTCGGCTGCAGGCCACGCTGCCGCAAACAATCACATCAAACTCATCTGCTCCCAACTGCAGCAGCATTGTGTGCGGCTGCTTCAAAGAGGCACGCAGGCCGATACAGGACACACAGCTGCATCTTTAAACATATCCGACCAGTAAGCCCCGAACGTAAAGCGGCGAGCAGGGAGGTCGAACGTGCCTGTCTAATTTCGGCCGAGCCTTGGCACAATACTCAACGCGAGGCAGCGCTAGCTAATCCAATTGGTTGAGACTCCAAATCTGTGGCATTGGTGCGGGGGCCTCGGCAATTGTGAGAAGAAATGAAGGATTAAACAGCGCTTAATTAATTACGTATCAAGCGCTGCTTTCCAAAACACTAATGAAATGCTCGCCGTGAACTTTCCTGAAGCTGTGTCACACTTCGATGGAAGTCTGTATATCAGTTGACAAACACACACACAGGAGCTTTCAGTTTAAACATGCCAGACTTCAGGGCTACTTTAGGCCCAGCTATGGCACTTGTCAGGTATGACTCCAAGAAAACTGCAAGTATGGGCCACATTTGGCCCTAACATTCAGTCCATTTGGACCATTGTGAGTCCAAAATTGGTCCAGAGGTGGACTAAACAACCTATAGCGTTCCTAAAAGTAGAAGAAGGATGTTTGGAAGTATTATCCTAGATTCACCCCAAATGTGGAGCTACACAGGCTAAATGTGGACCTGAATCGGTTATATCAAGATTACCCAGATGCAGACCCACTCAGCCAAATCTGGGCTACCTTCAGTTCAAGTTGGGGTTAAGGTTTACAGGAAGTGTTTTGTGGGCCACACCACACCTGACATTTGATCCATGTAAGGTGGATCTGGGCCAAACATTAATTTGTATCTGGAATGGTGTTGATTAGGGTTAAGTGTCAACCCCACATGGTGGCTAATGTGCGCTAAAATGCTCCCAAAAGTCAAGGCTGACATGTGGGCCAAATGTGGAACCAGACAGCTTATTGTGGACCTACATGGGCCAAATCATGCTACATATCAAATAACGAACACAGATGTCACACCACACCTGACATCTGGCTCATATGAGGCGGATCTGTGGCTCAGGTGCGGCTGCCAAACGTGCCCTGAGTCAGCGCCGCCATTTAAGGCCAAATGCAGGGAAAGCACTTAGCACTGTCTCAGGTGCTGGCTCGCTTTAGCGCTGCAAGGTAATGGCAACTGCACGCATCTTTTTTCTTTTCTTTTTTTGTTGTTGTTGATGTTTACTCGTGCAAAGCGCCACCGTGCAGCTGTTAAAGCTGCAGAAGTGGGACCAGAGCTAACAGAGGAGAAAAGTGAGGCAATTAAAAGTAAAACTCTTCCTCTCTCCCCTCTTCGGGCTATGTATTAGCATTTTGAGGGGAGCTGTGAAGGGAGGAGCGAGGATGAATCTGCAAGAACTGCAAAATTGGATTTTCCGACCATCTTTTTTAAAAATTGAACTTTCCCACCGCCCCTTTCTCTTCCAACTTGTCGACTCGGCAGGACGCTGAGTTTTTTTAGCGTGAAACTGAAGGATTTACAGAGCGAGAAGGACGCACAGCGGACGCAACCTCGGGCTCCGTGCTGTGTAAACACCAGCTCATCAATAATTAACATCAGCGTTTGAGGTGGAGGGAGCTGAGGAGGAGACATCGCGTCAGTCAGAAGCCTTTGTAGTCCATGTGCACCTCCTCTAACACCAAAGTGAGCATACAGAAGCTAAAAGAAACATCTAACCTGCTATATTTACCTGAATACAAACCTCACCTGCAACACAGTTCAAGTACCTGTCAGACATGCCCCACCATGCAAATAACCTGCAGCTATCACCTGTTTGAGCAGCTACTCTTACATGTTTGCTTGAAGTTAAGAGGAAGGTGTTGTACCTGCAAACCTGTTACCTGCACGTTTGTTTTGCAAACATTCAGCCTCCTGGATAAAAAGCAGTATTTCCTGCTCTCCTTTCATCCCCGCTTCTCCCTGCTTTCTTCCCCTTCCTTCACTCAGAAATATGGCCTTCCCCTTCTGTGACAGCTCACAGATGGCAGTGGCAGAGACTCGCAGATGGTCCCCCCACCCTCCACCCTCCGTCAGCGCCACACAGATGGTTCAGTCCACCTCCCGTGTTTCAAACCAGGGGGCCCTCGCTAAGCCCCATACCAGCTTCCTCCCAGGATGGTGTTAATGCTGCACATCGCCAGCAGTCAGCAGCCACACCTGCACCCACAGGACTACAACCACCAAAATAATCGAAGATGATTTTACAGTCACAGGAAACAACACCCAACTTTAAATTTAAACGGACCCAATATGTTTATTTAATAGTTGGATATTTCTTGGAACTTTGGATTTTCCCTAACTTCTCCTGGAAGCATTTCTGTTTCGATGGCCATCTTGGCAACACCTCAGGGCAGTTATTTGAAAACCCCAATTAAAATGAATGAGGATAAAGCCACAGGTTTAACTCTATGGTAACCCAGACTTAAAACGTTTGCTGACTGTGTATAAAAACGAACAACATCATCACTGACTAGATTCAAGCTTAAACATTAATATTTTGGCAACTAGCATGTTGTTGATTTTGAGCCAAAGGTGATTATGTAACGAGTAACATGAAAATGAAAAACTGCCACACCTTTAATGTTGCAAACTTTAAGCCTTGATACAATTTCATGAACCTGTACTGTGCAACAACACGATTGGCTATTTGGGACCAATATGCCACAGTCTTCTTCACCATCTTTGCGCTGAATTTGAAGAATCTACAGACATCAAACTAGACTCTGAAATTTAAGGTATATATCTGTTTAAGGTTAATTCCCCCTTTAATTTATGTAAGCTATAATCTACCCTCCTGACTCAATGGATACTTACAGATGATGTAGTAGTCTCTTCCCCTGAAGAACTCCAGTCCCCACAGGTTGGGGCTGAACTCCTGAAACTTCAGGGTAAACTTGACGTCCTGGTCGGGCTTGACGCAGTTGAGCAGCGGCGTGTCGGCCTTGGTGATGGTGCAGCTCTCCAGCTGCTCCCTGGGCACCATGTACACCTTGTAGTACTCCACACCCTCGCCAACCCCGCCGTCCACACGTGGGCACACAATGTCCAACTTATCCCCAATCTGGGGGTATAATACCACGCCTTGGCCTGGCACGAATCTGAAAGGAGAGAGGGATGTTAATGAGGCACCGAAGAACTGATGAGGAGTCATTCATTAAGCACTGTGGATTGGAGTGTTTGCCATTGAGCCTCTCCATACTCACAAAAAAAAAGAAAAGTCGGTTTAATAATTGATGTGGTAATTACTGATTGTGTCCATTAATTTTGGATGATGAAGGATAATGGAGGAATGTGAGCTGTGTGTGTGTGTGTGTGTGTGTGTGTGTGTGTGTGTGTGTGTGTGGTACAAAGTGACCCCAGTATCTGCAGATAAAAATCACTGAGCTTTTCTGGAAAGAGCGAATAATTAACTGGATAAATGAGGAGAAGGCGGCACGGTTGAGAAAATGGTGGAACATCGCTGGAATACAAAACAGGAAATTAAAAAAAAAAAGTAAAAGCTCATCTCGGAGTTTCAGCAAATCCACAACAATACTGTCACAGAGAGGCAGAGCGCCTGGAGGGTTGCAGCTGAATTTCCCTAAATTTCTTCCCAAAGTAAAATAATGTTGTCATTTAGTCTCCGAGTGATGAGAGCCCCTGCAGCATTCCAGTCACTACACACACACACACTCAGAGGTGAAGCCTCGTATTTATCTGCTAAACAAATTTTCCCCCACGCTCGAACACAATTTGGAGCGTTAACCACGGACACCCTGGAGGCTTTTTACGGTGTGCTGCGAATACCGGTGCACGTAAACACACACGAAGGCAAAGCAAATAATGAAATGTACGCTGGGTTTACGACCAGGAAAATGGGTCTTTACCCCAAAGAAATGGAGCTGAACAGAGAGTCTTACTTGACATGACTCATTACATGTATTCTCTGCTTGTCGTGTGTATAATGTGTCTCTATAATGTATTTTGTATAATTTGCCTAAGAGTGTAAGTGCAGCAAGTTTCCTTCTTAAATTCTTTTATTTTTGACCATTAATATGCACAGTTCCTATCAAAAAAATAAATAAATGATACAAAAGCTACTTGATCATTTACTGCATCTTTATTTTGCTTTTGTTGAAGATGGAATAAAATAATTTAAGGCACACATGGTATAAAATAGCAATAAAGAAAATGTGGAATGAATTATTGATATAGAAAAAGTGGCATGAAGCAACAAAACGGTAGAGTTGGGATGGTGATAATGGTATATAGCAATAAAGTAAAGGTAAAGTAGGATAGTAGGATAAAAAAAATTATTGGGTTTGGATAAAGTACCAATACTGTAACGGACACGGTAATATTTTAAAAATTCTTAACCCTAAACTATCAATAATTATTGATAATAATTATTATCAATAATTAATTAATAATTAATTAATTAATAATATTATTAACAAAAAGATTTTAAAAACAATATTTATTTGAGAAATTTGTTTGTTAACGTTCATCCTCATCATGTTTTTCCCCTCACAAACCTGCATCCCTTCATACATATTTACAGTAAACATAGCATCTCTGAGTGAACTCTGACCTCTGCCTGAAGGGTCGGCTCATTTCTGAAGCACTGAGATGGAAAACAGTCCTCTGAGCTCCAGGATTTCACAGTTTTTTGGGTTTTTTTCTTTAAAGCTGACTACAAAGACAGGCACCGCAGGGCAGCTGCAGAACCTTTACACAGGAGACCTGATTCATAATTAACATATTTTACACAGGAATACGTGTTTTAATGGCTCTGTTTCTTTTCTCATAACTATACTGTTTCCTTTCTCTATTGCAAATATTATTAAATGTTCTAATGCGCATAAATATAGCTTTCAATCTTGTAATGCAAAAAGGAGCATCATCAAAACGAATCGTTATAGTCGAGCTGTTTTTTCCATCCTCCGCAACTTCTACGCTTTATTATACGCTTTAATCCTGCAACTTTGGTCTGTTAGCTATCATGTTTAAGTGGGGGAAAAAAAACAATGTTAAAAAACAAAAATGTACTTCCACACAACTTTCCATGATCTTTGCCAGAGCAATGATCAGTTCTCGTAAAGTCCTGTAGTCACGAAAACGTAATCGATTTTCCCTGTTTTTCACGCTAAAACAACATCCAGGACTAAAAACATGGTCTCAGGTGTGAGCCACATCCTCTCTATCTCTGAATGTGGACTTCTTTTGCCTTTTAAACAGGGAAAATATTAATTTAATGTACACAAACACCAATCAGGAACATTTTAGATTAGAAAGAACAATAACTGTGATCAGCAACATGAAAAACCCAATATCTGTGTCCAGAAACGTTATTCAGTAGTTTAGAGTTCATGACTGTTTCACGAATTTCCATGAGACTGCTGGTAATAAAACATCTTCAGCCTGGGTGACGTATGGAGAATAACATCTTTTCTCTTAGGCTTAAAAAATATATAGAAATATGCAAATCTGTCAAGGCTTGAAAGATATCTGCTGTTAAAAAGAGCACTATAATCATGACATACATACAGTATGTCATATCATATACAGTGGCTGCTTCTCTTCTTCTGCCTGTCTCTATCGCTCTCTCTTTGTCTTTGAAACGTCCACATGCACACACGTACATTATTCCTCTGCATCATCTCCCCCGCTTCCAGTACAAGCACACACACATGCAGTGGATAACTAGGCCGAGCGAATATTTTTTATGCCCCCCGCCCCCCTCCAGAGACACACTCTGTGAAGATACAGTACGACCAGTGATGGACAGACAGTGAGGAAGAGGAGAGGGAGAGAGGAAGGGTATGCAGCACCATCTGGCATCATCATCTCGTGTGTGGATGTGAGGGAGGATGTGGAGGAAGGGAAGGTCCTCTGAAGAGCC
Organism: Neolamprologus multifasciatus; assembly: GCF_963576455.1. Taxonomy (NCBI): domain Eukaryota; kingdom Metazoa; phylum Chordata; class Actinopteri; order Cichliformes; family Cichlidae; genus Neolamprologus; species Neolamprologus multifasciatus. The sequence continues at coordinate 27,417,123 of NC_140454.1, forward strand.
TCGGGGCTTCACTCGAACACAAATACTGTAGAGCTGTGCGCTTTAAAAACATGGACGCGTATATGTGTGTGTGACTGGAAGTGTTCATTCATGCGTGCAAGTGGGCATGTGTGTTTGTACAGGGGTAAAAGCAGGCAGGCATGCATGTGCTCATTTTAAACGTCTATAGGGCAGATTTACTAACAGGCCTGCACCCGTGGAAAACCGACTTTAGGATTTATTAAAGAGCTGCAGTGACGTTAGCAGCTGAAAGGCACGGACACGGTTGTTTTGTATGTATCTGAGAGCACAAAAGCTCAGGGTATTATTTAAGGCAGATAATGATGGCCAAAAGATCAAAATCAAGGCTTCAAAAACAACAATTAAACCTCCTTTATGCTAAATCAGATTAAACCCACCCTGATTCTAGCTACAAACCTGAAACACGACTTTAAATTCACATAAAATATTTTAAAAACGTGTGTTTTGCCGCACACAGGCACACGCCTCCTGAACACACATACACGGATGAAGCGAGTTAATAATTTCCGATGTTTTTCTGATAGCAAATTTGATCAAAACCTCTGTAACAATATTATCAAGCAGGGAGTAGGAACTCCTGCTCTGCTGCCATCAGTGCTATCTCTACAGGAAGCTAGCTACTAGCAAGAAATCAAGCATGACTCAGATATTTAAGAGCCACATGAATACACTGCAACGCCAACATTAAGCAGTTATTAGACCTCGCCGGCTCCTCCCTTTATGCCTCAAACACCCACTTTAGTATGACTTCAGCCCCATAATTTAAACAAATAGCAACACCCAGGGCTACTGTACAGTTTTAAAAATCACAAGCAATCCTGTTTCAGACAACAAAATAAAAACAGAACCCAGCAATTGTCAAAAGAGCAAATTACAGTCCATGTAACAGACATTATCTGATGCTTTTATTTGCCACAGTAAAGTCACAGTAAAGTGAATCTTTTTAGGAGATTTTGGACAAATACAAGATCTAAAATGACCTTTGACATCAGAAGGTTTCATATTTTTAATGTTTTACAAAAGCCTAGTTTGAATTTTGGAGGTGGCATTGCCTGTTACATTGCTTTCTCTTCCCTTAATCTGTAAAAAAAAATAAAAAATACAGTTACATGTATGTACTCACAGAAAAACCACTATATCCCAAAATAAAGTAATAATTAAAGGACAAAAACTCAAATAATTAATCTTACTTTCTCTCTTAAACACGCCATCAACAAATGTAATGCCTACAGGGAGTTAACGAGAAACTTGAGTCATTTTCAGTCCAGCGGGATTCTTGTCACCACTTTATGCGTTAGCCGGAGGTAAAAACACAACCATCCATCATATTTCAGCTGAAGTGCTCATAAAGAGAGAGTTCAGCAAAAAAGAAAAGCAGTAGCTGCTTAAAAGGGGCTGAAAAAGAAACACAAAAGGACAACAACACGGTGTTACCGGATACCTGGCCCCCCGGTGGGCAGGTAAGGCCGAATACAGAGAGGCTGATGACGCTGCCAAATGGGGACACACAAATACAAGCCTGCCCCTCCACCTCATGATTGTAAATGCATTTGACCCCCACCGTGCTATAAGGCCCCTCACCCCGTCTTTAGTGACCCCCCCCCGGCCATGATAAATATTCCTGAACCAAAAGAGCCCAGAGTATTCTGGCACGCATTCTTCAGAATAAAAGAAAAGAACTTCCACAATATGTTTACCAGCTTATAGGGTGCTGATTTCCTCATTAAAAAGATGACCTTTGACCTTTAATGGACTGCTGTTTTTTCTGCAGTAAAAAGTCACATGATGTTAAACGAGTCTGTTTCTTTTTGACCAGGGTGGTTAAACAGGACCTTTACTTCACGTTATTTTAGTTTATGTCATTTGATCAATTGGAAATTTGTTATGTAAAGTGTGTTTTAATCTACTGCCTCCATTTTAGTCACTGACATGGAGTAAAAACAGAAATGCCTTTTCTATGACGCGAGGGAGAAGCGAAGTACTGTTAACGCAGAGTGAAAGCCCTGAATTCAACATGTTACGTAAGTAAAAGCAGTTAACTATTATCCAGAATAACACATTAAAGTATTAAAAGATACATGAAGCTATGACTAGATTATTATCTCACATTAACCCATAAAAAATGGATTTTATGGTTTATTAAAGGGTTGAAAATTCTGAAAAGTGTCATCAAAAGCACATTAAAGTAAACAATTTACTATGAATCACTAATCCAAATGTTGTTTCCGCCCTTCAGTCTGTGTGCAAAAATCTTATTTTTCAAATATGTCTAACTAGCATTTTGAGTTTGAAACTGTAATAAACTTGCCTCAAAACACCCCGCATTCAACATGTTACAGCAGTAAAAACATGTAGGTATAATCTCAAAAACATCTGTTAAAGTACTAAAAGACAGATGATGACATGACTGCATTTTTCCCACTTACGTATTCGTTTTAAAAACAGGATTTGAAACTGCAACTAATGACGACTTCGATTATGATTTATCGAATCAACAAATTTTAGTTACAATTTACAATTCATTAAAATGTTTGAAACTGTGAAAAACGCTGTGGTAAGAGCCCTTAACGTGCCAATTTTCTGTCAGATCACTATTCCCCTCATTGTTATATGCTGTACTCAATGATCTTCACATGTTTGTGTGTGAAAATCTCTCAGAAAAACGTACTGTAGTAAAAATGCAGTGTGTTGGGGATGTACTGGAGCACAACAAACTACAGCACGTCAGTCATGAAGCAGTGGAGAAAACATGTTAAAGCATCAGGCAACAGCCAAAATTAAAAGATGAACTAAAAGAAGAAGTCAGACACCTGAAAATCCTTATACGTAGCTGCTGAACCCATGAACAGGAACCGTGCCTTCTCAGGAATCACTCTAAATGCCCTTTACACGAGTTTGACAAGAAAAACTGACACTGATCAAAAAAAAAATGTCCCTGTGACTAAAATGACTGATTTTTCATATCGGATTCATAATAAAACAGGAGTTCCCAGTTTTGCACCACTGGAGCACATTTTGAATTTTACATACATTTTATTGTTAACAAATGAGCTGATTAGATCCTCTATTAACTGACTTGTCTGTAAACAAGTGAATGCTGAGATGTTCATAGTGAAATTATTTAAGAGAACAACGTCTTCATGTTTTCTTTGTGGAAATCTGAATTGTCATAGTAAGCTGAAGCTGTCAGAGGAGTTACGTGAATTTAAAAGTGCAAAGAACAAAAGTAAAGGTGTGAAAAGAAAAGTCCTTGAAGGGCGTGTAATGGAGTTCATAACACTACTAACTTGGCCCCGTCTCTGTCTGTTAATCTTACTGCAACTTCCTGGTAAAATGAAAATAAAAATCTAAAAATAAACATCCCAACACTGCCTACGCCACTGAAACACAACGTCTCAGCCTTTAACCCTCCAGAAAACTGTGGAAAAACTTCTATATTTACATTTATTTGTTTGATTATTCAGCAAAAAGCAGCTAGAATTCTGTCAGTAATTTCAAAGTTTACAGAAAAGCTTTGTGTCACCCTCACACCAACAATTTAAACCTGTTAAAGTCAAATACTTGCTGTGTGTAAAAGGACCGACAGTGTTAGGAAGCCGTTAAACGACAGTAAAAGTTTCCTACGGGGCAACAAAACCTGCCTGGAGAAACCGGTTTAAATAAGATAATCAAAAATTCTAATCCATACAGCAATAATCATTACTATCACACATACAGCTTTACAAATTCATATTCAGAAAAAAAAAGATCAAAGTCAAAGAGCCAACTTTTCTTTTGTTCCTGTTATAACTGGATACACAGTCAGATTGGAGTAAAGCGTAGGTAAAAAACAAATAACACAAAACAATAAACCACAAACACGTAGGTGGACAAGGTGGGTTTTTAAAACAGCGGGAAGAAAAATAACACTTGCATATTTTATATTTAGTTCAACAAAATCACACTGAAGACATTGAAAGCTACAGCTGAAAAGGATTTCTTTCATTTATGTGTCAGAGTTTTTGCAGTTTCTATTGTTTGAGGCACTTAAATGTTAAAATTCATTAAATCTATGTAAATCAGTATAAAATCAGAATGGAGTTAGTTTAAAAATATGCACATAAGGCATAAATTAATGACTTTCACTCCTCCCCGACACACTTTTAGTTTACTTTACACTTCTGTTGCGACAAACTGCCAACTTTTTTACTACTTCACACACTTAACTGTTAAAATACTTAACTATTAAAAGTTTTTCCCCAACAACTGTTAGTGAACAGGCAGAAAATCATTGGGAGAGGAGCTGGATGGAGACCCCGGGCCTCACGGGGCCTCTGTGACGGCACAGAGAGGAGACGAGGACAGACGGGGTTCATCTCTACAGCAGCAAAAAGGAGTTCAAGATTTTTTAAGGTGTAACTTTGCTGTGATGAAAGTGACATAAATCAGGCTCACAGGTAGGCGACACCTGAGTGAGTCTTCAAAGGCTTACATCTGTTTTCTCGTTTATCTTCTAAGTGTTTTTAGTGTTTGTGGAGGGCAGGGTGACAAAAGGAGCCCAATGGTAGAAGAAGAAAAGCAAACAGAAAGAGGAGCATCCTGTTTGTCCCTCCACTCTCTCTATTTTCAGACTTTCTGGTGGATTTGTGTGACCAAATGGAGCCGCTGACCTCTTCCTGCGGCCCTTAAGTCATGAGCAAACGGCGAGGGGAGCTGGATGTTTAGCTGCAGCGAGGGTTAATCGCCCTCTGTCGGACGAGACGTGGCGGCCTCGTATCTTTCATCTGACCCGAGGCAGCTAAACATAACCACCGTAATCACCCAGAGAGATTTTCGTCTTCTTCTTCTCTCCCTGTTCTTTCATTATATAGAGGCAATCACGAACTGCTTCTCCAACTTTTCATCTGAATCATCTTTATGCCTGAGACTGAAATGCTAAATAAACATTGGGTCGGCGTTAAAACACAGAGGAACCCAGCCAGTATGCTGACACTGACGCTGGAATAACATTGATTTATAGCTGCCGTAATTGTGATTGGTTGAGCATCTGTTTCTCTGACAAACAGCGTTGAGGCAACACATAAACCTCCTCTGTAAATATGTCAGGCCAGTATTTATTTATTTTCTAATGTCTTAAAAACTGAATATTCATCAAACACATGCATTTTATTTTTACTTACACTGTATATGTAATCATTCGTGGTTTTATTAAACACCTCTAACACTTAACCAACTAACATAACTAATTACAAATAAAACATGAATTATTTTACACCACTGCCCTCAAGGAAGTAACACTAACTTTAGTCATCTCAATTAGCTTACCAGACAGTATCAGTTAGCCTGGACTGGTTAAGTTACCTAGGATCAGCTAGGTTTGCCTCACTCAGTTAAGTTTGCTACTATTTCAGTTATCTAGGATCTGTTAAGTTAGCCAAGGTCACTTAATTAAAACTGGCTATCTTAGCTAGTATCAGTTAGCTAGGACAGATTAAGTTAGCTAGGATAGGCTAGGTTTAGGATAATGGAAGTTAGCTAAAATAGGTTAAGTTAGCTAGAAGAGGTTAAGTTGACTGGTATCAGCTGGCTTGGACCAGCTAAGTTAGCCAGGATCAGTTAACTAGGATCAGCAAGGTTTGCTGATCTTTGAATTATCATGGTTCAGTTTACCAAAAATCAGTTGTGTTATTTAGGATCAGTTAAGGATAAAATAAGTTAGCAAAAATACTACTACTAACAATTTTTTTCTTATTATCTACTGTAGTATAGTTATATTTCAGTTGCTCTAACAAAAGACTTGAAAAATGTTTTCCTTAAACTTGTTAGCGAGGATCAGTTAGCTATGAAGAGCTGAATTTGCTAAGATTATTTAAAAGGGATCAGGCAATGCACAAAGGGAGTATATTTTAAGGTAAAAAGTCAAAAAATCTGAAGAATAAGACAATGTGCTGCTTTCATATGTTTTCGTGTGCTGTGTTGGCTTTTTGTAAATGTTTTACTTTTGCGTTTTCTGGTCTGACTCAGCAGAGTGACTCAGTTACAGCAGCAGGACAAGAGCAATCTCTTTAAAAATGACAGAAATAGAAATTATTTTGATTTAATGGACACAATACGTGTTAGAGCCTATTTTTAAAGTTAAGTTAAATGTATTTATTCACCATAAACTGAACATAAACCCTAGCCTAGCTGCACATGAAGCAAGGCGAGCTGGGTTTAATGTGCCCCGCCATCACGGCCTCACAGACACAAAAACACTAGAATCGGACTCCTCGTCACTCATTCAGGAGGTTTCTGCATCTCTCGCCCCCTCCCTCCGTCCCTCCCTGCATCCCTCCACATTCACAAAAGGACCCCGAGAGGTGCCCCTGTCACTGCCCGGTCACAAAGGGCCTTCGGGGGCTGCTGTGTAATCTCTTAATGAAGTGCAGAGGAGGAGAGGGAGCGCTTCTTTTACATAAAACCATGTAAAGCAGGCCTCGCTTTTGTTTCTCCCTCCCAACTACAAAATGGATTACCACACGAAGGAGGAGGAGGTGGTGAGGAGGAGGGGGTCATTCTCTTGTTTTTTGGGGGTTTTTTTGGTGTTGTTTTTTGAGGGCAGTAAAGTAGTAAAGCTACAACAATGAGGCTTAATCCTTCAGATTTCCAACATCCATCCTCAGTTGAATAGTCAAAGAGGAGGAAGAGGAGGCAGGGGGAGCTCCGACCTGCTGATGAAGACACTAAGGACTTTCAGGGTGTTATTCAACCCAAGCAAAAGACGGAGAGTTTAAAAACTACCAAAAAAAGAAAGAAAAAGAAAAATCAGCCAATGAGATCATTGTGTGACCTCTGACCTCTCCACTCAGACACAGGAATACTTTTGCTTTCTCCCCCCCCTCCTGTTTGTCTGCTTATCAGCAGGATTATTCTTAAAGGTCTGCATAAAAATCTGAAGAACTGAGTTTAACTTAGACGTGATGATCTTCCAGAGCTAATCTAGATCCAAATCAGGGAGTTTTTAGAAGGAAACTTTTGACATTTTCAGTCAAATGTCATAAAAACTGACTTTTTAAAAATAATAAGAAAAAATAAATAAATAAAACAAACGAATCCAGTTCCTGCAGGTGAGGGTGCTCCTACGTCTTTTTAAAATAACTACATAAATAAAACTGAACTGAAAGTATTTTTACTAAACACTGTCTCAGGTGTGCAAACTTCAAATACTTAAAGATTTAATTTAAAGATTAATCACAGCAATCTCTGAAATAACCCGAAGATAAATAAAAAGAAACTAAATTATTTAAAGTGCGCACACACATAAGATAATATTTTTGATCAAGATTAGCCTCTAAAGGTCCAGACTAAACCAGCATCTAAACTGCGCCCTGCACCAACACTCGCCTTAATAATTTTTTTAAAAGCGCATTTTTTGTGCGTCTTTTCTGAAATTGCGCTGATTTTCTGCATCACAAAGGAACACAGCACCAGTCAGGTTAAATTTCCATGACTTACACCTGTTCTAGTGCGACCACCAACCAGAAAACGTTCCCGCTCTGGAGCCTTTTGGCTGCAGGAGTTCGCCCGTGACCAAACGGCCACAAAGACGGGCGCCCCCCGCCGGGCTGCACGCAGGAGTACCACCTCCTCTCTCTCCTCTTTTATTTTTTATTTTTAATTTCCATTAAAAGAGTTTAACCGCCTCTCTGAATATTCACCAGAGCAGAGTTCAACCCCTCTGAGGCCTTTTCTGTGAGTCTGGCAGCAGCGAAGAGCGGCTGGAAGCGTTTGGGTTGCCGCCGGTTCTCTCCCAACTTCCAGAAAAACTTTTCACGTCCTAAACACATTTACCCCACAAACTAAAAATCCACCTCATTGCTCAGGGGGTTGAATTCACTGTTTTATATTTACCCCCCACACGCACTCTCCCACACACACACAACCCGCAGCAGAGCATCTGAGGCCCGGCGGAGCGTCCCGGCTGCCCCCGCGGAGACTCCCCGCTTCTCGCTAAAACGAAACATTAACATTTCAGCCACTGAAACAGGTCCAGTCCTCTCCCCTGTCACCACAAACACGCGTGGCAGCAGATTATTATCACAGCAAAGCGTGAAAATTTCACTTCAGCCGCAGAAATCTGCCCCAAACACGCCGCCGTGACGCACTGCCGAGCGGGCCCGAGCCGAACGCTGCGCGTAAAGACGCCGCGACGAGCCACAAATCTGACACGGATCAGAGTTTAACCTCTGAGAAACTGCGCCGGAGGAGTGAGGGAGCACACCAGTGGGCTATTTTCTAACCAACCATTAACGTGAAGCCCTTCGAGATGACACGAAGGGTTAACTCCGAAAAAAAACCCAGCTTTTCTCGCTCGACTCGAGACAGAAACCCAGTAAAAATGACCCTGAGAATACCAGCCCAGGATTAAAATCCGAAGCTCTTTGTTCCGCTCCTCTGCGCGCTCATGGGATGGATTTCAGTCTAGTTATTACTATTATAATTTTTATTTAGTTATTATCATTATTATTATTATTATTATTATTGTTACTACTACTACTACGTCTGGGGGGTTTCCGAGCGGCACTTACTTGGTGTTTGTTGTGTTCCAGTAGATGGACTCCAGGATGAGCGCCCGGCACAGGTCCACTTTCAAGGCAATAAACAAAACTCCAAAATAATATCTCCACATCGAGTCCCCCATGGTGAGCCTGTGCGCCTTCAAACCAGCCAAACGTCCACACTGGGAGGAGAAGGGGGAAAAATAAACAACAACAAAAAAGGCTCCAGAGAGACAGAGAGGGCTGAGGAAAGTGTTTTCAGCTTATATTCCGATCCAGAGGGGATGCGCACGGACCACAAACCCCGATCAGAGCATCTCCAGATGCACCAAACACCAAACGGCAGCAGTTCATTCGGCGCACAGTGCGTTTGTATTCTCCCCGCTCAGCGCGTAAAGGCTGAAATACATCCCATCAGAGAGCAAATCAATACCAATATAAATCCCTCTGCGTTATAGTCCAGCAAAATCCAGCAGCAGCACAGAAAAGGAGAGATGGTTGGTGGCGGTGGTTGGTGGTGGCTCTTGTTGGTGGTGGTGGTGAGATATTCCCTCTTTCTTTCAGCTGGTGAGCAACAAACTGTGGGTGACAGCAGCAGAGAAATGAGGAGGGCGAAACAATGAGGTCGGGTGGTCAAAATGAAGAAAATGATCACATGTGAGAATGAAAGAAATAAAAGGAGCTGGGATGGAACTTCTCATACTATACACCCCTCCAAAAACGCACACATTCACGGATATAAACACACACATACACACACACCAAAGTGTTGCTGCTGCTGCGGCGCAATCCTGCAGATCCGTCCTCCCGCAAAATAAACCAAAGCGCGCAGGGAGGATGAAGCCTCAGCGGCTGCTCCGAAACCTGGATGGAAAGTAACTGCAAGGGACGGCTACTGGGAATATTTGCTGAGCACAGGCCCCGCCCCCAGCGGCCGCTGATTGGTCCTCGTTTGGCTGGGGAAGTCAATTGGAGCCGGGCTGTCACTCAAAGAGGGCAACTGGTTCAGTTCAGAGGGGCGACTGTGCGCAGAAATGGGAGCCGAAAACCCACCGACTCACAGTCCAGCCAGAGTCCGTGCAAATTCACCCACATTTTAGCATCAGGAATAAACCGAAAAACGAGGGAGTGCGAGCGTAAAGCTCCTCATCTCACCTTTTTAAAGGTTTACGCAGCGCCCCGGAGTCCATGTAAATAAAGTGCGTTTTTACTCCGCAGCGCGTTTATTGCATAAGAAACATCATGAAAACATTTGCTCCCATCAGGCTCGTACACGGGACTGTGTGTGTGTTTGCTGCAGGAGCTCACACACATACACACTCACACACACTCGAACTCAGCAGGTCGAGTTTTTCCGCAAGCCAAGAGCGCCCACTAGCGGAAAATCTGCACCAGAGACAGCCGAAGAAAAAGATTTAGGTTTATCTTACTTCTAAATTAAAGTTTAAAAAGAAAAAAAGGATAAAATATATAGTTTTAATTAAAAAGGAGTGACTCGGGACAGAGTTTAATGAATTTAAAGGAGGAATTTAAACACTCTTAAAGGTTAAAAGGGAGTTTTTCTATGTTCCAGTTTTTTGCCCTTTAATAAACGTTTTCCACTTTTCTAGAAACTCAGACTGATTAACATGAGTCATGACCTGCATGTTCACTCTCAGCTGTCATTAAACACGTTCAGGCTCAGAATGACGTTTCAGGACTCGGTCCCTCCAATGAAGACATTTTCAGACTGTTAACATGCCCACACTTTGTCTAATGCACTTTTTATATTTTATCTCATACCTGTATATTGACATGAAACACATTCGCACTTTTATGAAAAAAGGGTTTTACAGGATTAAAAAAAGAAGTTTTTTCCCTTTAATAAATAAAAAGCCTTCTAACATTCTCACAGTTGGTTGAAATATTAAAAACGAGACTTTTTACCCGTTTATTCCCCTTTTATTGAAATTACAAACATTTAACCCTTTTGAAACGTCTTTAGAGGCCCCAAACCAGTTTATTTCTCTGTTTCAGGACTTCCCCCTTTAATAAAAATATTTAGTATGCTCAGACTTTGCTTAATTACTTTTAAAAACATTATTTCCCGCCTGTGTGTTGCCTAGTAAATTAAATTTACACACATTCACACCTTTAAATAAACATTTTCGGGGGATACAAATTAGTTCTGCTGGGTCCTAGGACTCCTTTCCTGTAATAAATAATATTTTCCAGCCGTCAAACATGCTCAGTCTTCGTTCAATTAACTCTACAAACATTATTATTACTGTTTTATCTGTTTATTGAAACGAAACAGTCACACCTGCTGACTTTTGGTAAACAGCTTCTAATTTAATGAGCACTCCTCTCTGTGAAGTTTTCACACTCTCTCACACTTCACGCTTTCTGCGGTTTTAAAGTGGATTGCGGGTGTTTGTTTTGCGGATCTTCACCCGGGAGATAATTGAGGAGTCCCCTCCGTCCTCCCCTCTCCTCTGCCGGCCCGGAATCAACACACAGAGCTGCACTCGAAGCTGGATGTTTATTGTCAGAGCTTCACTTTAATTGAATTTAGATGCCGGATGGGCACAACTCTAAATATGCTTTACTGTATTAGTGCTGCTGCACCTCTAGTCTGTGACAAACCTACAGCAAATATATATATATATATATCATCCTTTTCTCACCTGAAAGTCCTCACGAGCAGCCTTTAATCCCCACTATTTGTTTTTATTGACGTTTCTAATTGTTTCTGTTTGATTCAGGACAGAGGAAGCTTCTGCCAGGCTTAAAAGCTCTTCCTGAAGCCGTCGGGCCACGAAAGCGTCTGTGCGCAAAGATCAGCCAAAACAAGCGTAAAACACACACACGCACTTACCTGTGACCGTCTGACACTTAGAAACAGGAGGTCAGTCTGCACAGGATTTCAACTCGCCTCTGTGTTTTTTTTCAGCATCGTTAAAAGATGTAGGGAGTTGCGTGGAAACTTCATTTCATTCAAGTTTGTGGAAATAAAAGTGGTTTTAAGTTTCGTGTAAGTTCGGTTTAAGAGAAATTCAAGTTAACTTCATTTACAAAAAAACACCTTTTTTTCTTGCAGACAGGTGAGGAGGAAGAGGAAATAAGTTCATTCCAGGTAAAAGGAAACATACGGGACGTGTCTCTTATCCAAAAACACACTGTCGTTTAAAAACTCTCGCGTTTCACTGTGTTTTAAGGAACTCTACTAAGGCTCAGTTGTGTTTTTACTCCCTAAACTTGCTCCAGCAGGTCCGGGCTCCGGTAAGCTGCAGCGGGACACGCAGCAGCACTCAGCCCGCAGAGGAGCGCACCGCCGCGGGCTGTGGGTCCGCCGGGCACCCGGGTCGGGCGCTGGATGTTCCCGCAGCTTCTGTGACAGTCTCACCGACGTGTGGCTCCAGACTCAGAGGGACCGCCTGACTCCGGCAGGAAGCCACAGTACGAATAAATGAACCAATATTTTATTTTGCTCCGGTTCTGTGCACCGCTTGGAGAGCATTAACAAAAATAACAAAGTAAGTTGTAACCTGCACCTGCAGGCTTGGTTTCGGTTTGAATCATATGAGCTATTCTCACCGCTCTGTAAATATTATTACATTTAAACTCAAGGCTTAAATTAAGCTTTCATCCATTCATGTTTTAATAATTTTATTTAGTGCCTCTATAAAAGCCGTGGAGCCCTAATGGCGCTGCTTTGTTCTGTCTGCAGACACTTGGGTGAGGTCTGAAGGTGGTTTACATGTTTAAACACCGCAGTTATTTACCTCTGACATTTACACTCACAGCACCTTTTCTAGTTTCAGATTTACCTTGAGAAATGAACAGCTTATTGTCAAAATATATGTAATGTGCATTGACCATGCTAAAATAATTCAAACTGCATAACATGTGTAAATAAACAGCAAGTCAATGTAATTGTCTATAACCTCAATATTTAAAAAAAAAATACTAATTTAAAACTAAACCTACATATTTAATTCTCAGGCTGACTTGTGATTTGAGCTTTATTAGTTTGAAAGGAGGTAAACTGAAACAGATGAACTCCCAACTTAAAGTTTAAATAATAATTTAGCTAATCTAGGCCATCTTAAGCTACTGGTGCTAATTTCTTTAAAACATTTATCTTTTATTATTTTTGGGGGGGGAAAAGAAAAGAAAAGCACAGAAGCAGGACTTTTAAAGTGCGGGAAAAAATCAACTAGGCTATAGCTACAGCTATTACTAGCTAACCTAGCCACGTTATTTAGAAAATAGCAACCAATGCCAACATTTGTTTCCAAAGAGTATCCTCGGCCATATAAACCAAATTAAAATGAACATAAATATAACATGTACTCATTAAAAACCCACAAACACAAGGACAGGCACAAAGGAAATAATAAATAAATTATTTACGTAAAATCAGGTAAAACTCCTTATAGAGGCAACTAAGGTCGGCTAGGTTTCTGTTCACTAAGCTAATTTAGCAATTTTTGTTTAGTACCATTTATGCGATATAGAACTGAATTACAAAGTTGATTCAGCAATAAAATGAATCTTTTTTTTTTAAAGAGGGAAAATGGTCATTTTAGCTAAGCTACAGTGAACGCTATCAAAAGCTAACTATCATCTGACATTTCACTTAGAAAAAGAAAATCAAACCACCATCAAGTAATTAGCTTTAGTGCCCAAACCCAACCAGACAATTAAAACTAATTAAATAATATAAAAATAATTTACTAACAAACATTTTTTCCAGCTTGCGTTAGCTAGCAAGACTAGGCTTCAACACGGAAAAAATTTATTCTATCCTGTGAAATCTCAGTGCTTCTTGTTAAAAATATTAAACATTTAAGTAGGTTCACCAGGATAAGCAGTTGGAATCTGCTCCGGGTTATTTGCCGTCTATCCCCATGCTTTCGGTCTCCCAGCTTTTCTGTGCCATAATAATTAAAGATAAATAAATAAATAAAACATATTTTAGTATTATATTAAAGCTTTAAACTGACATTCATCATAAAAAAGTAGTTTTATTAATTTATTATTTGCATGTTATATTGTTCAGGCGTTTTTCTGGTTTTATGACACTAAGTGAAATCCAAACATTTCCAAATATATTAAACATTTCTAGAGTAAAATAAAGAAAAATGTGGTCTTAACTGTAGTTCTTGTATATACTGTCAAGTTTTGGGTTACATTTTTCCTTCAGCTGTTTTATTTTTAATTTATTTTAAATAAAGCTTTGCTCTTTGGTTTTATGCTTAGTAGAAAGCACTTTGGGTTTACCCGTTTTAAAATGGACCGCAGCATTTTGGGTTGTTCCTCCGAATAGCAGAGCTCAGCCTGGTGACCCGAGTTTAGTAACTCGCCACATTAATATCACCAGCCGTCACCGCGTCACTTACACCCTCAAACGCATGTTGACAGTTTCGATTGGATTCATTAGAGTTGGGTTTGAGCTGCATTGAAATGCAGGTTTGCCGAGGTCATTTGTCATCCTCTGTAATCTAGCGAACGGTCGGCTTGCAGCGACCTCACTTGCCGTTGCGAGCTGGAAACAAACCAGCAGCTGCAGAAAAATCTCAAATTGCAGCTGCCAACTAATTAGGCAATGTTGTTACAGGGATTTGGTTAACCTGACAGTGATGTATTGACTCAAGAGGAGAAAATGGATCGCTGCGAAAAAAATAAATAAATTTCCAAAGTGGTGCCAACAGCGCCATTAAAATTTGTCACTGATGGGGCTACCTGATTACAGATGAAACTGTGAAGGACTGAATTAAATAAGATAGAAGCTCAGGAAAGCATCACACGGGTCAGTGTAGGCATTCAATGGATTTATTGATCTGTTCAGTCCCTTGACAATTGGGGGGGAAATTACATGACAAATTCAAAATGCCACAACATAACAAAAAGTCTTTATATACCCACCTGAGGTCAGCCACATGCACACACTCACACATTCACACACACTTAAAACACATCCACGCTCGCGCTGACCTCAATCCTCGTCTTACCTGAACTTGTGCGAATCAGTCCTCTACGAATCAACACTTACCTCGCCCGTTAATTTACTAGCACATGACTGAGGGACAGAACACAGACTGTGGCTTTTTGTCTCCTACATATTTTTATCTCTAACTCGGAGTGAGGAGGGAGAGGCAGCACATGATATTACATCAGACAGGAAAACGCCATCTCTCCTCAGTTTACTGCAGGAGGTTCCAGCAGTTCGATCATGGGCAGTCTGGGAGTCGAATGGCGGGTTCACCTCATTTCTATTTCTTTTTTTTTTTTAATTGTTCCTCTCAGGACAACATTTAAAAGCCAAAATGCACGCGGCAGGCGGAGCTGAAGCAGAGCCACAGAAGAAGAGGAGCAGGATTTTTAAAATGGAGGGCGAGCTGGACGGGAAGTTTGCTGTGCTTTTTTAAAGTCTGTGATTTGGTAACCACAGAGTCTGCAAACAGGAAACCCACAGGCCGACTCCCATGCTGCACATGAGCCGAGCCGAGCTAGACAGAGTCAGTTGCCTATCAGGTCTGCCTTTCAGGCCGTAAGAAGAGCACGAGAGTTAAGACTTAACCGGGTGGCAGGGCGAGGGACACGTTAGAGCATCTACATCAAAAAAAGTTCAAGTTTTCTAAAAAAAACAAAACAAAAAAATCAAAATAAACAAACAAAAAAAACCCCAGAAGCACAAGAGTCATCTGTGCAGCAGGGTGAGGATGAGGAGGAGGGGGCGATGGTCCTAGGCTGAAGAGCTGCCTCCTCTTCAAAGCTGGGAGGGAGCGAGTTAACACGCTGGTTGCGCCCCCCCTTCTTTCAGCACTTCCAAAACGAAGCGAGCGTTCCACAGAGGAGGAGGAGGAGTGGGGCTGAATGATGAGGAGGAGAAAGGAGCTGGATGGGGGAGCGGGATGACCTGCGGACGAAGGGGGAGCAGTCTTATTCTGTGGCCTTCAGGGTGAAGGAGAGCTTGGGCCTGGACTTGCCCTTGCCGAGGATGATTTTCTGCTCCTCCTTCTGCTGCTTCTGCCGGTCCTGCTCCAGCTTCATGCGCTCCTCGTGGATCTTTCTCTGCTCTTCCACAATACGCAACTGATCCTCAGCCTGCGGGACAGACACAAAAAAGGAATCAGGGGCGGGGTCACGCAAGGCCATGATTACACATACCGGCTCATCCAAAAAACAAAACATTGGACATAAAAATCAAGTAAATCCAAGTAAATGAAGCTCCTTAAACGTGCCGTGTTTCCCAGAATATTGCTGCCGAAGGAACTACAACAGGTGTTTGTATTTTTTTTCCCCATACTAACAAATAGTACTAGTAAGTAGCAGTAAAATTACTTCATTAAATTTAGGCAATAAAAGTTATTCTGTTAGATTTAGCTGATTATTTATTTTTCTATTACACTTAAACAATAAAATTAATTCTGTAGCAATTTTATTAAACAATAAACACGTACTCGTTAGATTGAGTTGTTAAAATCCATTCCATTCAATTTAAATAGTAAATACGACTGAGATTTAGACAACACGTGATTTTACTTTTAGACTATGTAATTAGATTTCTTTCTCATCACCATCATAGAAGCATTATTGTACTGTGTAACTTGTTCTACGGCTCCCTTGTAAAAGCAAAATAAAATAAATAAATAAATAAAAAACACAATACACAATTTTGATTGGTCCTATTTTTTCCTTCTTCTTAAACATTCATTTTGGTTTTTGAAGTATTACAGGAATGCTGGTTTTCTATAGTTTGACCCTGATTCAAATAAACAAAACTCTGCAGAATTTATTTTTTCCCTGTCCCACTTATTTGCAGATCCGTTTCCATGGCTGATAACCATCAACTCAAAGCCACTGCGTAGACGCTGTTTCCTGCCAGCGGAGTGTTGCCATACCCAGTAATGTCACAGCAAAAAGCCTTAAGGTCTTAATCCGTCCTGATTTTTGGATTAAAGATGTAGTCACGACATTAAAAGCTGATGAATGTCAGTTTCTCAAATCAATCCAATTTTTCAATCCAACTTCAGTCTTTGAATTAACCACTAGACCTCTTTCTGACCTGGGGTCCCTTCATCAAAGCCAAATAATGTTTAAACTATGTTCTTGCATGTAAATATGCAACGACTCAACAGTGCAAGGATTTCTAGAACATACACTTTTCTGGGGGGGTTTTGAACATTACTTTGATTTGAAATTTCACAATTTATGTTATCGATACCCGTTTATACAGCCCAGTATCGTGGCCAAAGAAAGCGCATTTTCTTGTTAGCATAATTAGAACGTTAAACGTTTTTCCAAATTGCATAATTTGCATGTTGGCGACAAATTAGAAATTTTTGTATTTTAACTCAAAGAGATCTTTCTCTGAATAAGAGTAGATTCATCACGATAATCAGTTTTCAGTGTCTAGTGTGAGCTGAATATTTTATTCACAAACCCTAAATGAGTAATCTAAATAGTAAACCAAACAGTTTTGCCTTATTTTTAAGTTGCGTTAACTTTTATGTGTTGATAATGTAAAATTACTGCTGATGGTGAGAACACTGCTCAGTGGATGCTAACGACAGAAAGTTGTGTGTCTGTTTGGCGTACCAGTTTGGCCTGAGCCTCTGCGATCTTGCGGTTATTCTCCTCCAGGATTTTTTCCAGCTCCTCCCGCTTCGATTTTTCTTCTTCCTAAACAAGCAACACGATGATATGTTAGCGCAAGAACAGGCCACAAAAGGCACGCACGCACGCGCTCACTCACACACTCACGACAAGTTTGTTCAGCCTCTCACACATTTTTAAAAATCCCTCTAATGCTGCCTAGAGAAAAATTAAAGACTAACACACACCTAGTGCTGCATGATTACACTCATCAATAGAAGACAGATATATAAAAAAGACAGACAATCAAAGCTGCTGCTGCTTTTTAACATGTTTATAAGCAAGAGAAAAATAAAGGAGGGAATAGTTTTGGCTCACCAATGCACGTATACCATTTTCCTGTGTACCTACACAACTGGTGAAAGCGTTAAACGGTTGAATATTTACTGTCTCGTCCCGACTGTGTGGCCCCTGCAGAGACAGGAGCGCTCCTGGTGTGGGTAGGTAGATATGGGGGTTTCTGCCATACGGCGCCATTCCTCTTTATTACTGATCAGTTTACGGCTTAGCCTGCAGCCGCGGTGAAGGAGTGCAGTACAAAGATGTTTGTCTGTGTTTGTGTGCAGGTGTGTGTTTGTGCAAGTATGTAAGTGTGTGTGTGAGAGAGTGTGTGTGTTCGAAGTGGACCCGCCCACGGTACACTTACAGTACAGGACGCGGGTCACGGCTGAGCTGAAAGGTTGCAGGTCAATGCTAGTTAGGAAGGTGGTGTTTCCAAAAAATTAACAAAAAAACAGCACAAACACATTTCCAAACTGAGCCTACAGGAGAAGCAAGTTGTCAGCACAAAAAGTAAATCAACACATTTTGTTCGAAAAGCTCGACAAAAATCATCAACAGGTGACACAGGTGAGAGGGGATTAACCTGTCAGGACAGGAAACAGGAAATGAAGCGTCCCTGTAATGTTCCCCTCCCCCAAAGAGTTAAAGAGCAGGTGAGGTGGATTAAAACAGACGTGATGAACATTTCTACACATCGCTGACCTTTCTTCCTAGCAGTCCTGAGGGTAAACAAAGAGTTGGGGGGTACATTTCTTAGCCTATTAGTCCCGAGTCAGTGGTCACTGCACTTTAGCTGGACCACTCATTCACAATACTGTGATGTAAACAAACGCCATTTTTCTTAATAGTGCCCAGGGAGGGGAGCCAGGGTTGTTTATTCTTAGTTTAAAAAGGAACCTTTAGGGCGACTAAGCATCTGAACAGAAATCAGTTTGAATAAAGTTAAAGGCAAGACCCCAGAAGACCTTACTTAGCAGATGTCCTAGCATCTTTCCTGTGCAAACTCTCACTTTTTGCTGGAAAACAAATTAAATTACAATGTTTTTGTCCATCTGACCTTCATCAGGTATACAGGCTATTACCAACTGAAGACTAACGACATTAATCTGATTATTACCTTCCAAAATTCAACAAATTCACAGCACAAATCAGGTTTTAAAGCAAAACATTTTGATAGTTAAAACATGAGCAGGAATACCAAATGAACCAAACAATGTCACACAAGTACCAAACTAAAGCAATCAAAACAATTAGTATGTTTATATAGTAACTATCTAAACTCATCTTATGCTAAGTTAAGAATTAAAGCTAATTTAACTAATCTGAACTTAAGTTCAAGTAGTTTCACACAAATTATTATCAAGTATGAGTAAAAGTAAGTTACTGTGCAGTAAGTTGCAATAAGCTCAGCTCAGCTATGTTCTAGAAGTTAAGCTTTGGATAAGTTAACTTGAGGTAAGTTCAGATAAGTTAAGACAAGTTAAGTTCAGGTAATTTAAAATAAGTCCGTATGTATTAAAATAATACACTTAATCCCAAGAGTTGGAAAAAATCCAGCTTTATCAGCTAAATGAAGTTAAACACAGCCTAGCCTAATAGCCTAAAGTGCAATACAATGACAAACACCTCAACAAGGTAAAATGTGGAATAAAAATACTCACACTTAAATTAGCAAAAACATCTGTATAGCTAAAGATTACATAATATAAATAAATAAAAACTGCACTGTGAAATACTGAATTCAAAAGACTAATTACCTGTATTCAAACAAATTGCCTATTCATTATTCAATTAGAAACCTGTGGGCTTTTTTTTTTTTTTAATGAATAACTAAATCAGTTCAGATCCCTGGCTGATTAAATGAATAATCCAGAAGTCTCTCTTCCACTTATTAAAAAGTCATGGTCTATACCTTGACTATGCACAGAAACAAGTTAAATAACAGATGTTTCACACCACTGAAGATTTCCCTGATAATAATTGAACGTAAGATTCGCAGATAGGACGTCTGTAAATCTTACGTTCACTTATTCTGATAAAAGACGGTAGAAAAAAAACTTTCAATTTAATAAATATTCCAGCAGTGAGACAGGACTTATGTAACTGCCTCTATAAGTTTTGTTTTCACCTTGAATATTTTATATCACGGTTTTGATTGTAAGACTCAGAAAAAATTGTTTTGGGGCCCGGGAAAGAAAAAAAAAATCCACCCTAATAATGGCAGTTACAATGTCAGACTTGTAATAATTGCATAGTATATTTTTTATGTTTTTAAAAAGCCTTAAAAAACAAAAGAAACCCTAAAATAACCACTGACAGGCAGCAATGTAGTTGGTAAAATTTAATCTTTAAATTTAAAAGAAAAAATATATATATACCTTAAATACAAAACTAAGAAATTTGAGTTAACCAGAAAAGAAATGAATATTGCTTTGAAACCCGCCATGGCAAGACTTTCACCAGCAAGTTAGAAATGCAGTGCTATCCTCTAATCTCTTTTAAATTATATATTTTTTTAAACAGAAATAAAATGTCAACTTTTAACCTTTTAACTGTAGCACGTTACATCCAACCAAACTCAGGGTAGACACAAGATAAACTATATAAAAAATAAACACATAAACAATATCATTTTTCAACTACTCGAATGTGTAAAAACATATCACCTTACCCATGATTTCAGGAATAAGTGAAATTTTTTTGATAAACAGCTGGAGAGTTGAGGTAACGTGGTAGTTTGTTTCGATTTAAAACCCATTGGATGGTTTTTCACTGTGAGAGGTCCACTCACTGACTATTGAAAAGAGAAACTAAGCTAACAGCCTGAAAGACTCCCACACTGAGCTGAAATGCAACTACTGCAAAAAAAATGAATAACAGGAATTTCGTTATTATTCTCGTCACTGCTGTTATTATTACTTCAGTAATTTACACCAATGAAGAACATTCATTATACCCTTGGATATATTGATTTGCTTTAGTACCTGAAGCCAAGGTACTCCCTTTTCCTTTTATTCTGAAAGCTGCCACTTCCCTTCAGCACGGCTGCATCCAACTGTGTGAAACTTGTGCCATGGCTGGGTTACACTTTAAACAGTTAAAATAAAAGACCAAAGACCCAGTCAGAGTGGGAAACTGAGAGGTGAAGGGAGCTGAAGGGGTTCGGGTACGGGGTGGTGTAGGGGTAAGGGAGGGGCTGCGTTCCAAACGACCGAGCGTTACCTCTCTGGCCTTCTGTGCCGCCAGCTCGGCTTGCCGCTGTCGCTCCAGCTCCTCCAGCAGCTGCCGCTCCATGATGCGCTTCGCCTCCTCGACGCGTCGCAGCACTTCCCGCTCAATCTCGTCTTTCCGCTTCTCGAGCTCCTCCTCCACACGTTTGGCCACGAGCTCCTCAACTCGCCGCGCCGTCTCCTCCTCGATCAGCTTCTCCTCAATCTCCTGCTGCCGGCTAAAGGAAAGAACAAAAGGTTAGCATGTCGCTAATTCGTGTTTCGGTTTTAAAACGGAGGACTATTTAATTGCTAATCAAATAAACCACACCGAACCGCTTTGAAATATCTCAATATAACAGCTTAGTCTGTATTTACCCAATGCTAACCAACCAGTTTTTATTCATCATACCTGACAGAGTGGTTTTTACGAGCCATACCAAACCCAATATTACAACACAGCTGATCAGGTAAAAAAAAAAAAAAAACAACAGAAAGGCTATTGTGTAAATGGATATTTAAGAATTTACTAAGCTGCTTTAAACAGCTCTTAAATATACATAATTCAACAATGAGGACATTTTTAATTTCAAATGTGAGATTGGGCGCAATTTAGACTGTTTTTCTGAGTGTTTTGTGGAATTTAGATGGAGGTCACCTGCCCTCCTGTTTATCTTTTCTTTAAACTGTTCTTTTTGTGTGAACAGGAACTTATTAGTAGCGATGTAAACACACACAGGCACACACTCTCCACCCTCTCAGGGATCTGGTTTCACTCTGTCAGGCTGTGGAAACCAGAAACTGGACCCAGCCCTGCCCAGCATCCTTTATATTTACATTCGTGTGCCTGGTTAATGGGCCCTGTGGCTGTTAGGCAGCAGGAGAAAGCAGGCGGGACAGACAGACAGGAAGCCAGGTGTGGGCTGTGTGTTATATTACCTGGAGGCTCTCACACACACAGACACACACCTGAAAAGCTGCAGTCAACATGGATGTATTTACGGTCACAGCTGCTTCATTAAAATCTGAAATTGTGTGTTTAAGTCAGTTTGTGATGTTTAGCTGTTGCAGCAGGTTTTGTGGTTGTTCAATGCGTCCTGATCCTCTCTGCATCCTGTTTAAACTAGAGATGGCACAATACCACTTTTTTATGTCCGATACCGATACCGATATCATAAATTTGGATATCTGCCGATACCGATATGAATCCGATATAGTGTGTTTTTTAATCAATAAAAGTTTTTTTAATATCTTGCTGCATTTTGTATAAGTTTATACTCAAGTTTAAATAAATAACAACACTAAAGCTATTCTGTTATACCTGTATGTAAAAAATACACTGCGCCCAAAATATTTCATAGTTCAGCAATACTGATCAATCTAATAAACTTAAACCTACTCAATCCTTCCTATTCTGGTATTTTAAAGAGTACTTAGCAGAAATATTAAGCAACCTAACTAATAGGGTTGCAAACTCCCAGCAAAAATAAATAGGGAACCACCCTCTACCTCATGATGCTTAATCGATGTAATCAAATTTAATTTGATGCAGGGGGAAAATGCACAGAAATAAATTATTTTTCAAGAATAATTAAATAGATTCAACATCTTTCTTCTACAGAATTGCAGACTGCACAGATGGTACTTTCCCAAAGGAAAAAGTACTATAGCTTACTAGGGTATATTAGACTTAAAAGTTACTATATACAGTAATGGACTTCTATATATTTTACATCAGATTAAAACTTTGGGTGTAAGAGTCAGATAATTATTTATTAAAAGCTAGACATTTTAAATGAGAATAAGAAAGAAAAGTATGTCTTTGTGCCCCCTTTTCCCTGTTCATGCCCTATCGGCCCCCCTGGCTAAACTTTGCTAGATCCGCCCCTGCACAGTTACCAGCCGTCAGCTAGGTAGAAAACAATCCTGGTGTAGAAAGTAATATTAAATAAATTCTAACAACAGCTTATCAAGCTTAATAGTGCTGCTGTTGTTCAGCCGCTGGTTTCCTCTTTCTGGTGAGAAGTGGGCCAAAAACAAAGAAGAGAGACGGACTCGCGACAGAAAAGCCGATCAGCTGATCATTAAGCAGTTTCACGATTGAAGTAGCAGCAGGAGAGAGAGGCAGTTGCTCCATATATCTGTTGTTAAGCTTAACGTGGGAATGCTTTACATTCAGAGATGAACTTACACATTTGCTTTACTTCTCTCTGGGAAAACTTCCTCGGAGATGAAATGCTGGTTTGGTAGCGAGGTTACAAATACACACAGCTGCTCTATCACGTGATGCATACTGCTGTGACATGCTATGGTTATGAGCCGAGTTACGCCATGTCGCAAGTTTTGTGAGGTGCTTTTTTTATATTTAATGGATCGGATTACATTTTTTATTTCTCGCCGATATCCGATCCAGTAATTTGGGTCAGTATCGGACCGATACCGATACGTAATATCGGATCGGTCCATCTCTAGTTTAAACCAAATAAGTTTTAAATATCAATAGAATTTCACTTTAAAATATGCGTTCCTGTTAAAGCCAAGTATCCACTTTTCACTCACATTTGTGTTTGTTAAATTCAACAAGTTGTATTACTTACTTTTGCGGGAGTACTGCATTAATCGAGCAGACTAATGACATGAAGAAGAGCTGTTTTTTCACTAATGAAAACTTTGATTTTTCCTCTCAGTGGACCACTGTGTTCACATGTGGACTACAGGGTGAGACATTTACTGAGTTTGGTTTCAGTTGATGTTTTTTAGCTTTTTATTTTGCTTCTACTGCAACTGTGAACTACTGATTATAGCAGTATTTGTACTGAGTGTTTGACCAAAGAAAAGATGGCCAGCTGCTTCAATGGAGATGTAGCAGCTGTATGAGAGTTTGAAGAACAGCAGGAATCAGCACCTGCATACCTGCTAACACCATGAGCCAAACTGTAAATCGAAGGTTTCTGGTTTGAGTCCCTGTGCAGATGCCTGTATATAATCCCTCACAAAAAAATAAAAATAAAAATCAGCACAACAGAAACCCGCCTTAACTAATAATAAACAATCTAGATGGTTTTAACTGCAGGCATCAACATCTGTGCATTTATTCTCTATAAGAGAAACAAATTCTCTCCAAATGCTCAGAGCTACAGCTGTCCAGCTGTTTGTGACTACAAAAACACTCATTACTAGTACAGCTACAGCTGAAGTGAGATAAAATAATCAATGAGTAAAGTTAATATTCAATAAATCAAGAGGTTTTCACTGAATGTCTCGCTCTCTAGTTTATATGTTAATACAATTATCTCTCCAGAGGAGAAATCAAAGTGCTTATTGGAGGAAAAACACTCATTCAACATAGAAATCATGCAAGAGCATCATCAAGAACAATTCAACCCCAAAATACACCTGTGAGTGCAAAGTTAAAAGCCCCAGTGCCCTGCTACCAGTCAGAAAATATGAAAATGAGTCTCAGGACAATTTCCTGACTTTCAAGACTTTTCTTCCAGAAATTTAATCAATATACATCGAATATATATTTTAGAAAACTAAAATTAATAGCTTACCCACTGCTGGAACTTTATTATTGTATGAACAGTATTTTTAAATTTGCCTTTAAACTTTTTTCTGAGCATCTTGGCTTTATAGAAAGTAAAGTGACTCATTTATACGAGTTAGAGCAGATTGTGGGGATTTGGTTTTATTTACACGAGGCTGTGATGCTCCTCGCTCTTCTGGATTTACATCAACTCCACTGCTGTTTGTCCTTTCAGTGTCCTTGTTTTTTATTTATTTATTTATTTGCATTTGTATGTATGCATTAATTAGTGAGCACTCCAGGTGTTGTCAGTATACCATCAGCTCTGGTTTAATATTGGGCTCAATGTTATTAGATCACTCTAACTGTGCCAGATTTATCCTCATTCTAAATGCAGGATTTTCAAGAATCTATGCACTGAAATTCAACCCCTGATGTTTGTGGAGAACCTGGAGCTGAACCCACACAGATCGCTTTCTCTTCACTCAGCATGGAAACGCTAGGCATGTCAGTAACTGAGCATCAGCATCTCCTGAAGCATCAACATCACTACTGATCTGACCTTCAGTGCAGGTCAGAGAGTCAAATCTCTGCCTGCTGGAGGAAGTTCACGACTGCAGGATTAACCGACAGACCTACACACCAATAGCCACTCATTTGACATATTTAAACCTTAAAAGAGGATCCAACATGCATTACTTCGTTAGTTCAACTTTACCAGCACGATGTGTTTTTTTTTTTTCCAAAGTGATAACTGCAGGTCAGTGAGAACAACCTCACAAATCTATTATGATGCTTAAAATACGAGTTTATAGTTATGTTTATCTGAATTAATGACGGTAGAACTAGAGGTGTGATCCACCTGAACAGGTAAGCTTTCCTCTGACAGGCGCCTGCGGCCTGTGCAGCCTGTTAGGGTTAGCCAACTAGCTCAGAGAGCTAACGATCGCCATGCAAATGACCGCAGCTAGCCTAGCATTTAGCTTAGCTTGTAGCCGAGCACGGGCTGGGGTTCAGTACCGTTATGTAACAGTTTACGTGCTGGTTTCTGTATTAAATATACCCACATCTTCCTCTGCCGCTCCATCTCTGCCTTCCTCTCCTCCTCCTCCTTCCTTTGCTTCTCATCAAGCGCGTTCCTCTTGCTCAGTGTCCGGCCGAAGATGTCGATGCGCTCCGGCGGTGAGGCTGCTCTCTCTCTGCGGGACGACGCTGTGTTGGACCGGGATCGGGACCGGGATTCTCTGCGCCGGTTCCTCTTCGACTCTCGGGACTTGGAGCGTTTCTTGGAGCGCTCCCTGTCTCGAGATCGCGACCGGGACCGGCTCCGTTTCTTACTGTGCTTGCTGCTTTTGGAGTGCTTGGACCGGGACGAGCTGCGGCTCCGAGAGCGGCCCATGGTGCCCTGCGGACTGCTGGATTCTACGGCTGATATGTGTACCGAATCAGGCCCTCCACTCCGCCCGCTCCTCTTTAAGCTTCTTATTCACACGAACAGCTGATGTTGCGCTGCTCCAGCGGGTTAATTTTGGAGAAATAACCCTTCAAACTAGCTGTTGTTTTGCCCTACTAACTCGCTTTAAGGAAAGATGGCGGTTTGATGAGTTTTCCCAGCAGGCACCGCGGGCTTCGGGATTTTCCGTCGGTCTTCGGCATTTCCCGCTCAAAGCAAACTAATAGACTGAAAAGACCAGAAACCAGCCAAAACATTTCAACTAATTTAAGTCCTTTATGAATGGGAATATATGATTTGTATATAATTTACACATTTAAAAAAAGTGTAAAATGCATTTTATATATGTAATATATAACTGGGATACATAAACTTATCTTTCCACAAGTGAAGTAATCACATATTGAAGGCTTAAGAAAAGTTCTGGCGTTCCATTTTGAACTTTGGATTTTAGAAGACTCAATAAAAAGTTTTCTAAACTAACGCATGATTTTAATTTTTCTTTTAACGAAAACATGTACACTTGTATTTGTTTGTTATTCGCTAATGAAATTTGACGTGTGGTCAATTCTGGGAGTCTAGAACCAAGTGGGTGATGTTAAGGAAGTTAAATCTGTATTTGTATTCAGTCTGTGGTTTTAACATCACACCAAAGATAAAGATGACATTTCAACACACAGCTGTGTTGACTTTCATCCATCCTCTTATCAGTCTGTTTCAGCTCCAGTGATCTCTTGATTAGGGCAGGTGTATCGATAGGTTGCTAGACACCAAGTTAGCTTTAGTTTGCTCCTCCTAACAAATAAGTTGTGAAAAGTAAAAAGTGGTGTAATTTCTGACATGTTACTGGACATTGACTGGATTGCATCCATATTACTCTGTGAAGGAATTTGTTATTTCTGTTGATTGAATCCAGTTTGAATCAGCATGCTGCTTGGTTTCCTCAGTCTGACAGAGAGGTAATCCAAAATACTGAGGCTATAATGAATGGATAAAAATCTATGGCTCTCTTCCACAGCATGTCTCTTGTTTTGCCTACCTCCCCTCAAACCCAACCGGTCACAGCAGATGGCCGCCCCTCCCTGATCCTGGTTCTGCTGCAGGTTTCTTCCTGTTAACAGGGAGTTTTTCCTTCCCACTGTCACTCATGTGCTTGCTAATAGGGGTCATCTGATTGTTTTGGTCTCTCTGTATTTTAGGGGGTTTACCTTACAATATTGAGTGCCCTGAGCTGACTGTTGTTGTGATTTGGCTCTATGTAAATACAACTGAACTGAAGCAATGGAACCAGACCATCTTCTGCACCATTTACTGGACATGCAGCTGAGCTCAAAACATATTTTCAAATTTTCATCACCTCATACAAAATACTTAGATTCATTTGAAACTCATTGTCATGTCATATTTGCCTCTAATTTTCTGAGTTCTTTACTTTTTGTATTTTATGTTTACTTGAGCTCCTTTAGCTTTTTGAACTATTTAGTTCTGTGATATTGTGTTTATTTTAATAAGCTAGGTTGTTATTTCCAAGTGTTGATTTTCAGTCATTTTAAATTTTTGAGATAAACTCATTTTCATTCTTTTTTATAATTAAACAGTGCTTTGGGGCCTTTAAAGACCCAGTCCAGCGGAACTCCCAACCCATGCACTTTTCACTCATTTCTCCTCAGTTTATTTTCTTCATGTGGTTATGTGAGGTTTTTTCAATAAATTTTACCAACTCACTGTCATTCAGGGCCTTTAATCTCTACTAGGTTAGTAAATTTAAATGTCATTCAATACCTTTTGTGAAGCTACTGTTATAATATGGGGTTGACACAAAATCCCAAACCACATCATCTGGGACCAACTTGGCAGGTGATCTCATTTTTGACAAAAATTAAGTTTAAACAGTAAAAGTTAGAGTTAGAGTTGTAAGAGTAAGAGTTGACTGGACGTGTTGCTCTGCTGCAGGGGCTCGACAGCGATTTGAAGTTTTGTCCCTGTTTGACCCATCTTTAACGTCGCCGTGTCCATTTTTAAAAGCTGTTTTCATGCACTATCAGAGCTGAAAATGACGCTTTTATCCAAGCTTGTAAATATAGAGACACGAACATCAGATAACAGACAGAACGAGGGAGGAAAAAGAGAAACGCAACTTGACAATGACACAATCCTGCACGCAACGTTTGCCATCACGCTCTGGCAAAATGAGGCCATTGTGATAACTCTCCCCGGAGTGCTGCGCTCAAAATAAACTGCCATTACTATATTTAAAAACACATAACTCACCAGCCCAGCTTCAAAAAGGTCACACTGCTCAAGCTCAAAATGAAAGTGTTCTTACTTCAGAGGGATTTCTCTGTTTTGTTTTTTCTAATTACCTGCAGCGGCATCTAATTTTAGTAGAAAGAAATAATTTGTTCACAGGGAGTCACACTGCGTGCTGCCTCGATTGCACATCAAAAGCACTTTTACTTGTTGTGAACTGAGTTGTCAGATGACTCACTTTTATACCCACACAGATGGAAAAGGGCCTTTGTGTTGAGCTGCTGTGCATTCATCCGTGAGCCTGTGGTGTCACATTGAGTGTAAGCACTTCCTCAGAAATACAAATTTCCTCTGAATTAAAGCAAAGTCAGAAATGAGGTAGTTTTACTGACACAAATTGAGGGCAAGTCGCAGTTGATCCGTCCAGGAACAGCTTCTCCTCCCTCCCTCTCTGCTCCTCGTGCCTCTGCTTGAAGCCAAATAATCAATTTTCTTTAACCTTTATTTTAATGATCCGCGGCGTTCTGTCCCGCAGATGAGAGGAATCGGCATTAAAGCACCAGAGATGTCTTGTTTTTCACTTGGAAAAGGCAGAAGTGCTTAAAGCCCCCTTTTGATGAATAATAGAAAATGCTTCATGGAGGTGGAGAGGAAAGGAGTTCCAGTGTGGCTCCGGTCGGGGGGAGAGGAGGAGTCAGATTGGAGAAGCAGAGGATGTGTAAATGAAAGACTTTGCCTCAGTTTGTCTGCTTTGCTTCTGGGTGGTGTGAGGTGAAAGTAGAAGAAGAAGCAATAGAGTTGGTTTAATGTTTCTCTAATCCTCTTTTGAAAGAGTTCAGAGGTAATCTCAGGAGAAGCAGTTTGGATAAGTCACAGATAATAACGTCAGTCAAGGCTTAAAGGTGTATGTGATACAGGAACGTCACCAACTCCTTTGAAGCACAAAATATCCACTGAAGTGGCCAACTAAAATCTCAACAATGGACTTCAGTCTTAGTCCATGTACGAGTGTCCATCACACCATGATTGGAAGAAAATGATACGTTAAAAAATGGGTTTCACACCTGAAAGCACCATTGACTCACCTGCTTTCTTGTCCTGTGGCGTCCCTCAGGGCTCTATTCTTAACCCTCTTTTTTTGTGCCTGCTTCCGTTATAATATATATTTAGATAGATCCATTTTCATTTATATAGATGATGTCCAGTTTTAATAACCCAAACTCAAACTACCAGCAACAGACAACAATACAGCAGGAAATAACATGACAGGCCAGTTAATCTTGTTAGAGATGCTGATCAGACAAAACTAAGGATGTGAAGATGTCACCGGTTACTTCATACTGAGAAAAGTCTTTGATAAATTAAAAGCTGATAATTGAATGTTATTCAAAGGTTATGTGAGAATTGTAAATCAGTGCAGACTAAACTGGGTGGTTTGTAATAGGTAAATGGTACCATGTACAAGCTATGTTGTTATCATCACCATCATCATCATTATTATATAAGGTCAACTGTCATCACTTTGATGTTTTAACCAGTGATGCTCTTTCCACATTTATAGAGGTTAGAAAGCAGCTGTGATGAATCCCATGACATCTGCTTATAGTGTATACTTTCAATGTAGTTGGATGAATCCACAGAGAACAACAGCACAGGTTAGCTGATCACAGCCCGTCCACAAAGAAAACAACTGAAATTATCTGACTTATTTCTAAGTTTATTCTTTTCCCCCATGCTGTACTGCAAATCTCACGTTAACCCCTGATTACAACCCTTCCTGTTTACATGCATGAGTGGAAACAGTGCTTTCAAAGACGGCGCATGCTGTTGCTTCAGGGGGGAAACCTCTGCTGATCCCATTGATATTCATGTGTTGAGATGAACCTCAGCAACACTGATGCTCAAAGCTGGGTATAGAAAAAAAAATATGCTGAACAAAAATGATATTGTTACAACTCTTGGAGTGGATATAAAACTGTTTTGGTTTCAGTTTTAGCAGAGTTTAAATGTGTTTTTTAGCCCAGAAAGTTTAATGTAGATGTCTCCTGAATTCATAGGGCTGTAAGTCATGACATCTTCATATATGTTGGCAAAGTTACTTTAGAAAATATGAGCTGATTTAGACCGTGTCTCTGAAAGGGTGGGAAGATTCCTTTAATTTGGCGGATTTTATATGAAATGTCCTTCAAATAATTTCCAGTGTGAGCCGTTCTGTGTCAGACCCGTTTAATGTACAGATTGAAGAGTTTCTTTAAAATTAATTCAACATTGATCCGGGAAATCAGAAAACCTCCCCGGCCTGCTCGGCTCAAGTTAATCAAAAAGTCCGTCCTTTCACATCATGTGATCAAAGTTCACCCTCTGCTTTTACAGCTCCCCTCCCCTGCCCCGTGGTGGCTCTTCAGGGGCAGAAACACTTAACAAACACAGGATCTCTTTTAAAAAGCCCCGCCACATTGTCACATTGTCATGTTGATGGCCCAGGGGTCCCAGCATAAAGAGCTATTGAGGAGGAGGAGGAGGAGGGGAGCCTGAAAGGCCTGAATGAGAGCAGCTCTTTCTCCTCGGGCTGGGTATGGGAGAGGTGAGGAGCAGAAGGAGACAAAAGGGGAGGATGGTGGAGGTTGTAGGAAAGGGAAGGAACTGAGGAGGGAGGACTGAGCAGTGATACCAGGAAACAATCGTTACTCACTCATTAGAGCCGTTTTCTTTTGGGTTAAATGTTGGCGGTGTTGTATTGTAAGTCCTCTCTGGTCCACCTGATTCCCACTGACTGGATTTTTCTTTTTATACGCCCACCTTTGACTGGCTTTAGGCAACAAACACGCTACAAATTTACCTTCAGCTTCATTTCCTGCCATCCTAACAGTCTCACAGCAGTGAGTAAAACCATCATTTCCCACACTTACTTTTAGATTTTTCATTCTCAGACTGTGAAAACGTCCACATTAGGAGGCGTGACTCACACCAGATTAAACTACAACAAGAAGCCTGAAAGAGGAAGACAGCAAATAAACAACAGCACCGACGTGATGATCGCTTAATAAAGAACAGCAGGGAGGTTTTTTTTTTATCTGAACCGTGCAGTTTGTGATTTGCTTCACAGTTTTAGTCATTACTTTTTTATTTTCTCTTGGGAAAAAATGTTTTTTTAGGATTTAAGTTGGGTGGAACAATCAGATTATTAATAGTTTTTCTTGTTATTTGTGCAAGAAAACACCTGGTCTGCTTTTGTAACAACAAAATACAACAGTGGAAAATGTCATGTGGGCAGGATGTGGCCTAAATATCACAACACACCTGACATTTAACTCATATAAGGTGAACACTGTCAATCCAGGTCAAATGTGACCAAAATTAATCTGCAAAATCTACACCAAACATTCAAGCAATCCACAATTAAGTGCATTAAAGGTGAACCAATGCAGGCCAAAGCAGACTCTTTCTGGCTGAGTATTGATTCCTCTTTGTGTCATCTCACTGTGGCGGATAGGGGCTAAAACGTGGAAGCCGTTGATCTTAATAAGGTGAACCCACATGTGGACCTGTGCCAGGCTGATTGTGGGTCTACACAGGCCAGATGCACTAAAAAGCTAAATAAAGTGAGTCCACTGAGCTAAAACAGGATTTCCAGAGAGCAGCCACATTAGGCCAGATCGGGGCTACTTTGGCACTTATGGCTCAGTTACAATGCTAACAGATGTTGTGTGGGCCAGACAGTTGGTGTAAAGGGAACCCTGTAAGCCAAGGCCCAATGGAGACCAAGGAAAATATCAGATGTGGGCGATTTTTGGGCCAAAGGTGAAAATTAGAAATCTTCTCTTATGATATTCATGAAACTACCAACTTATAAGAGCTTCAGGTTTCCAGTATTACAGTTTTGTTTGGTTAAACTTAGCCTTTTAGGCCTATTTTTTCTATAATTTTTGCCTATTTAAACAAGCTTGAAACAGCCTTTACTGATAGTCCACCCATCCATACATCCAAAAGTTTCAAACAAAGAGAATCAGGCCCAACTCTGACCCTAGATGGGTCTCCGGTGACCTGCTGGACAGTGTAGAGGTGAAGACTCTGCAGATAAATGTTGCAAAAAGTACTTTATAACGTCCAAGTCACCCTGA
Organism: Neolamprologus multifasciatus; assembly: GCF_963576455.1. Taxonomy (NCBI): domain Eukaryota; kingdom Metazoa; phylum Chordata; class Actinopteri; order Cichliformes; family Cichlidae; genus Neolamprologus; species Neolamprologus multifasciatus. The sequence continues at coordinate 27,449,144 of NC_140454.1, forward strand.
AAGCCTTCATATAGCCACTGACCAGATGTCCGTGGTCTGACTGACCATTTCTCACAAACGTTCGGCTCCATTCAGACTCAGAAGCCCTGAAAAGAGCTCTTCATTCCCTTCGACTGCCATATGCCCGATGTCCTCCCTCTGACGGTTTGCTTGTCTCCTTCCTCTGAGGAGATATAATTAAGTGTTAGAAGAGCTTCAGAGATGACCCCTCCTGTCACCGCTGCGTATAGATGGCAGCGGTGGCTGTAGTGGCGGTGGACAGCGCCTGGGATCATCTTTCTTAAGGAGAGACAGGTGACTGCGACTCTGAGGTCAGGGGTCGGGTTCTTCATCTGAGACGAGTGTCTGCTTCACTTCCTGAAGGTTGGGGGCAATTATCAGGTGAAATTAAAAACTGCGAGCGAATGCAGAGAGGTAGGGCCGTGTTTGCTCAACTGACGAGGGCGAGAAGATTGACAGGAACATGAGCTGCAGCGTGCGAGGGAAAAAGGACCGGACTTAAAAGACTTCCCAGGCCTCCCGAGTATGTTTGGTGTCCGAGGGGATGAGATTTACTCCTGCGCCTCTTTCATCTCCCTCCTCTCTTTCAGAAAGCACGGCTGCAGAGTGTGTGCTCGCAGCATGGGAAGAAAGGGCGCTCCTGAGAAACTACAAACAGGAAGAGACACACATCCATCACAGCCAAACGCACACTCACGCTCGCCGCTGTAACAATGGCCGCTTCCTGCAGGCTCGGGTCACAGTTACGCTGCGAGTCGCCGGTTTTTGAGCGCTCGAGAAGGAGCCAAGGTCTTACTCAACACCCAATCGTCACTTTTTCCTGAGAACTGCTTTCATATTTCTGCACCCGTTTCCTCCTCGTCATCTTTCAGGAGCGGCTGCAGCTCGCCGCTTTGCTGCTTCTCAATGCAAAACGTCTCGGTTCAATCAGATCTCAGATCTGTATCTGCTTGCAGAGCCGGAACAGCTTAAAACTCTCAAAAGTGGATTTTCTGGCTGCTGTTCAGGAATCACCTCATCGGGACTGACTCACAGGAGCCCGTTTTGATTAGTCTGATGCCTTTAATGCAGCGGCGAGCTGTCGTGTCGCTCTCAAGCCTTCTTGGCGTCTTTGTCGAGTTTGCTTTGAGTGAAAAGGCGCTGCTCTGTCACCCTCACAAAGCTCACAATGGTTCACATGAATAGATGAGTTTAACCCCTCGTTCCATACGCTCCATACAGGTCATCCCCTCTGACAATAGCTCCCTCGACCCTCTCAGAACAGTAACTTTATTCATGCAAAATTTTACCTTCACGCTATCATTTTTGAGCCCTCAGAGCTTCTTGAACACACCAGAGAGAAACGTTAGAGCTAAACTGTAACCTTTTGAGCAATTTTACTGCACTTATCTGACAAATACCCTAGATTGCTGTGCAGTACAGCTCATGCATGGCTTGTTCTGCAGAAAGCATCAGATTTTATAGGAAGCTTCACAAAAACAGCGACATGCCTGATCATCTACTTCAGTGCTCCCCCAAAAGGCGACTGAAGAAATGTTCTTGTTGGCTCTGCAGCTGCTGTGACGGGCTGATGCGGTCCAGGATGCTGTAAAACACGTCGCAGAGGCAGCGAGTCATTGTCAGCTGAAAAGCCAGCTGTTGATCTCAGCTAATGAGCAGTTTCCTCCTTTCCGGTGTGGAGATGATGATGATGATGGCCACACATCAGATGACCTCCACAGGAAAGCAGAGGAGCTGTCAGGTCGATCATCAAACAGCTGCGTTTGCTGCGTATTTATTTATTTATTCATTCATTCGTTTATTTGAACATCAGCATGTTCTGCTGTTGAATTTTGAGTTTACTTCTCATTAAATATTGAAGTGGCTCAGTGATGGTTTGTGAAGGGAGGATTTAATCCTTCAGTCCTTTGTGTTGTTTCTGAAAAGGTCACACTGACAGCAGCAATAAATAATAAACCTAATTTCAATTAATTATACTTCTCAAAATATTATTATAGCTTTTCGTCAAGTACAAACTGTATGATTTGTTTGTTTTTTCATTTAAAAAAATATGCATTTATTGATGAACCTGTCCTTTTAACATGTTTCAGGGTAATCCACCACAGGTTACACAAACATGTCATTTTAGAATTTTGTTTTTCATATTTCTTATTTGATTGAATTTATTTTATTTTAATATATTTTATGTTTTTATTATGTGTATTATTTTAATATAATTTATATTTAGTGTATTTATATTGTGTAGCATATTTTGTAGTATTTTACTTTATTGATATACAACATTTTATTTCCTTCAACTTTTAATTTGTTAAAATACATTTTTACTATTTTATGTATATTTTCACTTTTATTGAGTTTTATTTAAATTCTAAATTAATGAGCTCCTTACTCCATACAGCTTTTTAAACAATGTATTTAGATTCTGAATTAGTTTAGTTCACTTGCTTTTTGCGTACTTGTTTACATTATTTAAAGTCATTCAGTATCTTATTTAATGAGGTATATATTATTCTATTTAATCAGCCATTATACTTTAGAAGATAACTGAGATAAATAAAGTTATCTCATCTTATCTAAGATGGATTGTTGCTGTTTCAGACGACGACTCTGAATTTGTGTTAATAAAAAAAGAAATCCCCGTGTGGCAGCATTCAGTCCTTCGATCTGTGATTTCCTGATCCAGACTGTTCTTAAAAAGTCAGATTTAAAGTATCCCCTGCTGTCATCTCTGCACTCAGATTGATAGTTTTCAAACTCTGACTATGTTTTGTGTTGTCAGTTTTGAGCTTGTTGACCTCCTGCTTTCTCTCTTTGTCGCTTCTTCCTGGGATTTAACAGGACTTCTCTCTGCTTGTTTAGATTTACGGCCTCCTCGTTCGTGGGTTAAATGTGGTTATAAAGAGCCTGCAGCTCCCCTCCTCCCCTCCTGCCTTCGAGTTGGGTGACTGATGTCCTGATTAAACAGCGAGGGTGATTGATCCATCATATCCATCATTCGCCTGCCTCTGGCTCAGTATGGAGTCGTCCTTTTGCTCCTTTGTGCAGAATTCAAACCTTTGTACCGCACACGTGTGCGCTCCCCGGCGAGGGGGTGACACACCTAATTCAATCATCATCATCAGCTCGAATCTGATTCCTTCTGCATGTGTGTTTTAAATGTTGGGGGCAGCATATGTTCACTGTGTGTGTGTGTGTGATGTGTTCAGGTGTCAAAAGCAGGCTAAGATGTCACAGACTCTCCCTCTTCCTGTGTTTCCCCCCTCATCCATCTCACTGACAGTGGCAGAAACAGTAGCCTCCCCGAGCTCTCCTGCCGGGCCCTCTGCGAGCAGCAGGAGGCCCCGCCTGCATGTATGGACGCCTTGTCTGGAGGAGAAAGCCTCTTCACAGCCGGGTTAACTTGTTGAGGACGCCCCACCATCTCCGGGTCGACCTCAGTGTGGATCTGAGTCCCAAACCCATTTGTCTGCTGGATAGTTTAACACCTATCTGCGGCCCCTTCACATTTTCCAGAGGTGTAAGAGATACTCAGACAAATGATCCGACAAATCCAAGCGGAGCGCTGCCAAAGGAGCAATTTCACCTCCACTTGTTTTATTTTTTAAAAAGTTTGGATTTGGCATAAACCAAAACAGTGTCTTTTAAACGAACAGGAGGAAAAACTAGCTGCTGGTAGACATGGCGGGGATCTGTGGACCTGCTGGAGCCAACTGAGGCTAATTAAACCAACCTCGGCCTGTTTTACATGTCCACCTGTAATGCACACTAGCAAAGGCTGTGGCCTCTGATGTCCTCCATTGTTCCAGTTTCAGAGACCTAACAGTCTGCATTAGGAGGCTGGAGGGGTGGCAGCTGCCTGTAATCACATTACTTTTTCAGTAATTTAACAAGTAACAAATTACTTTCTCCTGGGAGTCAAAAGCTGATGTAATGCATTCAAAAAGTAGAAAGTGCAAAAATTCTGTGTAAGGTTGTTGAGACGGAGACTCACATCCTGTCGGGACTTAATTCATTTTATTTTTTGTGATGTAATTTTATTTATTTTTATTCTAGTCACTGGTTTTCAGACTCACAGTTAATAACTCTGTGTGTTAGTTTACTTTATTTCTTTGTTTTGTTGTTTTTATTGAATTAATACATTATAGAGCCACACAGTTTTTATGTTTTCAGCTTTTACAGTAAGTATACTGAGTTTACATGCAATGACATTTGCTACATGAATAAAATTGGCATTAACATCGACACTGATTCATCCTTCCACCCCTGTGTGTTACAGCAATAATCAGACTCATCCGTTGTGTTTTGTTTTTAATCCATGATCTTTAGGCTCTAAACCAAACTAGTGAGTACAAACTTGAATCAGGACACGAAGCTGCTTCTTCTGGGTGAAAAACCTGCAGCTTGTAGTTACGCAGAACCTTTAGGTGATGTCGTCATCTCTCTGTGTCTGAATTGATAAAATCACACTTCATCATCAGCTGCTTCAGGTCACTTCGCCGCTGCGGAAGTTTGTGTTTGGGGAAAAGACACATCACCTCGATAACAAGACAGCCATGTTTAGGGGTGTATTTTTACATCTTGCAGATGATGAACCTTAATGAGGCTCATTGACTGAGATTTGAAAGCAGACTTTGGTATTAACTGCTGCCAATAGAAGATGATTAATGTTCTCATGTTAGTCATGCCTGTCTCTCATCGATTGATTGATTGTTCTTCTGGTTTTTAAAGCGATCGTTTTGGGTTTCCATCCATGAATTTTTAATTTTCTCTTTTGTGTGCTGGTGTATTTGTAAAGATAAATATACAAGTTATTGGGAGATATTCCATGGAATAAGGTTTTATTTTTATATACGCTCCGATATTTGAAGCGAAATTCTTCAAAAAGATTGAAACAGTCGACACGACCTCTAATGAAACAGAGACATCAGCCTTAAATGCCAGTTTGTAGGAGGAAAGAACAAATAAAAAGACCTGAGAGCAGATTTCTCTGTTTGTTTTAACCTGTCTAAAGTGCCAGATGGGTGGAGATAGTGGAAAAACAATACAATACAAGTGCCCTGCATTGAGACAATCGCAGGAAAACAATAGAAAATCACTGACCACACACACACACACACACACACACACACACACACACACACACACACACACACACACACACATTTTTCTACCCCCACTCACGTGGGAATCTCAGCAGGTCACAAAAACAGTAAGGACTAATTTGATAAAAGGTTTGGGACCCTGCTGTGTGGAGAGGGAAAGTGGGTAATGAGTTCCAGGCTCAGGAGGACAGGGACAAACGGAGAAACAGGGATGAGTTAAAAGTTCATCCTGATTTACCTTCAACGTCACCGACGCCATAGAGAGAAACCAGGAAGTCTAACCTGAATTAAATCTGACTAAGGCTCGTGGGGGAAGGATATTTTAAACTACAGGGAATTAAGTTGTTTAAACTAAGCAATAAAAGCATGGGAAGGACAAAAACATGGCTAAATAGTCCAACAGACAGTAGAACACAATAAAAAGCAAATCCGGGAAACAATCAGAGCACGGCACAGTTCGGTCCAAATGGTAGCTTCCGAAAGCTTCCACAGCCAGCAAGCAGTCCGGGTCACTTTTCTCACCGTCAGCGGTGTCCAGCACGCTGCGAACAACAATGGCAGCGTTTTCCTTCATTCTTTTTTGACTCTCCTCTAATGTTTTTATGCACACCTGTGAAAGAGCTGATCACACCTGTACCTCTAAATAATTATGCAATCTAAAAACAGCTAAAGCCAAGTAAAATAACACAAAAGAAATCGAGTAAAAAGTTTAAAGCTGTAAATAAATGTGCAGATAGGCATCTTCGTGTACCTGTAAGCATAAAGCTGCACATCAGAGATGCAGCAGGAAGCCTTTGCTCGCACAGATCTGTAATTATCATATCAGTGACAGGTAGAAAAAAGCATTTTCATTTTCTGAGATCAGCAGGCTGATAGCAGCAGAGCCAGAGGGCTGCAGACTTCAGGACATGAAAGACAATCTATTCACTTATCCAGACAATGGGGCTGCACGGCCCCCGCCCTGATTCACATTCAATATGGAGCTCGCTGCTCCTGCATGACACTCTGCTGAAACACTCGCTCCCTCTCCAGGGTGCAACTAAACTCGGGCGGCCCCCTCACCTCCGAAGACAAACCTCTGAGCCCTGCAGGCTTACCTGCTCCTGTGGTAAAGGGCAGGAAAGTGAAGCTCTGTAAAAGCCGTGCTCTGGAGAGCTGTTAGCCAAAGACGCTGATGTTCAGGACAGTAAATTAATTCAGGTGTTTGCCAAACTTCAAAGATGTGCATGTGCGCTCTCGTATAAAAGCCTTGAGGGACAGGTGCGTTGGAAAACTCACTCCCAGGGCCAATGAAAACGCTCCCAACCTTTAACTTGACGTTTTTCCCCCAGAGTTTGAAAAGTTCTCCTTCAGCAGATATCAGCTTAACTTAAACATCCTGAATAGCAGATCTATTCTGCTCATTTTCCAGCTCTGTGTTTTATTCTTGGACTCTACTTTGGCAGCTTTGCATGATTCACAGTTCAAAATAATCCTTCTTTAGTTTAGTTCTCGGTCTTCAGTTCAACCTCTGTCTGAAACAACAACGCTTATCAACCTTCTTCCACCTTTAAACCAACTTTCTCATAATTAGCTACTTCTCACAAAGAGAAGGTATAGGCGTAATCCTTCTCTGTGACATCACACAGATCAAAGAGTAGAAAAAACTTTGTGAAACTAAGTGTTCAGAGCAGTCTGAAGCCGAAGCTTTGAGCTTATACAAACACTGACCTCATTATTGGAAACAGCTTTAGTAATGTTTAATGTGAACATCCACCTTTAGAACAAGAGTTATGCCACCCTCAGCAGGATACTTGAGGGTGTGTTTGCCTGTGCTTTAAAGACTTGAAGTAATTTAGGTGCACCTCTCAGGATGCCCTGTAGGGGGAGCATGGATATATCTGGCCTGTTGTGGGAAGTTCCAGTTGCACCAAAAGTGCAGAGGGTATCATGTTTGCTAGTTTGCTCTTTGCTTTTCATGGATGTTCCAGTCTTGTTGGCTTCATTCATTCAGCACCTCCAAGTCTGAAGCTGTGGGTTTCATCCAGAACAGGGAGGAGTTTCTGCATCAGTGAAGGAGTTTAAGTTTGAGAGTGAAACAGGAGATTACGTTAAAGATGATCTGTGTTCCCACCCTCACCTGTGTCCTGGAGCTTTGGGTGGTGACCAAACGAAGGAGGTCACAGATAAAATCTGATGTGAAAGATGTCTGGGCCCAGCCTTAGAGAGGAGAGCTGCTACTCCTCCACAATGAAAGGAACTAGGTGGGATGCTTCGGTATCCAACCAGGTGCTTCAGGAATGCCCAGTCTGGAAAGGTGATGTCTCAGGTGGTTTGGGAATATCTCAGTGTCTCATCAGAGGAGTTGGAGGAGGTGAGGGAGGACACTCTTTCTTACTCTTTCCACTTATCTTGATCAGATAAGTGGTAGAGGATGGATGGATGCATGGATAACATCTGTTTCTGCTCTGTTACAAAAAGGTTCTGATAAAGTCTGTAACACTGACAGTCTGAGGAGGTTTTTTAGGCGTGTGAGTCAGTGAAAGCTCAATCCTGACACACTTCCTGCAGAAAGGAGTTTGAGTCCCCAGAGATCTGAAGGCAGTGACTAATCAATTCTTGTGCATTTCACAGCCCTTTTCTCTTTCACTCCCACTTGGCACTCGTCATTTCTTTCCCTCGCCTCTCTCAGACGTCCCCTGACTCATTTAGTATCCTCTTGGTGCTGGAATTTGATTAGTCAGCGTTCCCCGAAGACCTCACAGCCATGTCGGGTCGCTCCTTTGGGCCTTTTCTTTCTGCTGTGACTGACGGCTGTATGGAGCGGGATGAGCGCCGTGACTCCGGCTTTTTAAGCTGCTGATTGGGGCGTGCCCAGTGGCCTCATGACACCTGATGAAATGTGGGCGAGGCAGAGGTTTTTAGCACTGTCATGCCAAATAAATGATGCCAAGTAGTCCATTTAAAAGCACAACAGCAAATACAAGAGGTTATTTTTGGGGGGGAAAGTCACAGTGGCTCATCTGAGGACATTATGGTCTAATGATTTTGACCTGCAGTGTTAAACTGTATATACCTTTATACACATATGTAGAGGATTAAATACCATTGAATGCAGAAGAAGTGACCCATACACCATGCACAGATAGAGGTGCACAAGCTCATTGACAGCCCTGCAATTATCCTTCCTCTGCACCGGCATAATGTTGAAAAATACCGGCCTTCCCTGCAGCAAATATGGCCATTTATCACTTTAAAACTTAATCAAATATACACTAACTACATGCCCTTGATCAAAAATGCACATTTGGCTCCTTTCGTTGAACACTCTTGGCAAACACAAACTGTAAGTTATCTAATTAGCTGGCTGAGAGTCTCCAGGCGCTCTGGATGCCAGGCAGTGCTACTGTAAATACACTTTCACCATCTGGACTGTGTGACTGTCGTCTCTCTGTTTCCTCCGTGACCCGAGGTAGCCTCCTGATAGGTGGGAACAGCATGCCAGGCATTGGACAGCTGTCTCTGTCTTTCATTTCCCTGCAGTGCCATCCTTTACAATCAGAAAGTCCTCACAAAGTTCTACAACACAGAACAAAACTTCAGCTGCTGGCTTTGTGCGTTCAGACCTGTTATGCCTTTTTAAACTTGGCATGTCAGTATCCGTGTTGCGTGGCGGGGTATGCGACCTATCGCTGACCCTTCGGCCACTTTCCTGTCCCAGGTTAGCTGCTCGGCCTCTGGGGAATGCGTGCCGCCCACAGCCTCCAGGAGACAGAACATATCTGCCCCGACCTGGGGTAAATCAAGAGTTAACAAGCTCTCTCTCATTAACACTTTAAAGGTGCTGCCTGGTAATAAAACCTGTTCACGACGCCCCTGCAGGCTTGTTCTCGAACCCTGTACTCCCTGTATTTTCTGCAGTGCGTTCACACTTACTGCTATTATAAGATTAGTCTAAAATGAACCTCGAAAACACCAGATGACAGGAAAATCAGTCAGTGAGGAGGAGGAGTTGTAAGACTTCTGCTTTCATTTGAGTTTAAGAGACAAAAGCAGCCATCACAGCTTGTGCTAAAAAAAAAAACCTGCACGCGGAAAAACCATGCTAAAAGGTATTACCACGCAGCACCAGTTTATCACAAAAACCACTGACCCAGCTGATGAAAGTTTGGTGAGAAAATGGACTTGACTTGTTTAGCACATAAATATGATAAATGAACTCCTCTTTAATAATAATTTGAAATGGTGTCTATGAATAGGTATGAGATATACAGCTAAATTAATACGCAGTAACTAAAAAAATAGAGGACGTAATATATTTGGTTAACTGTTTGTATATTAATCACTTAGATCCTAATGATAGCCTTCATGATGCTATAAAAATATTATGCTAGACATTTTTTTTGCAGGGGGGCTAGCTGTAAGCAGATTGAGGAAAATATCTGGATGTTATAACTTATGTTTCAAGTGTTGGCTAAATTAGCAAAAGGCTAATTGTAACTAAAGTCATATTTACACTGATGTTAGTTAGCAGAAAGCTAGTTTAACCTATACTGACTAAAATTTAAGCTAAAGTTAATCAAGTAAAAGTGAACTACTGTTTTGGGACAGGTGTGTTATATGTAGATGGATTTGTGCTAGAAGTTATTGTACTAGTCACTTTTCGACAAGAATTTAACATGATGCTAGCCAAAAAATGTCTAACACACAGTTAGCCTGAATAATGAAAACAAAGGGGCGGTTCAGTTAGCTATGGTCTATTAATCCACTACTAGCATGCTAGTAACACTGCATTAGACATGATAAAACATCATTATTAGCTAGATAAGAACTTCTTCTCTTCTACGATTTCCTGATAAGCTAACTTAAATGTTGTGTAACAACTTTTATTGACCTAACATATAACTCAAGCTATTACATAACCGGTTGTAGTTACCGCCACTAAAAGTTACCTTAAATATGCTAAAGCTTATTACCATCAGTCATATCTAATTACCAAATTTTAATTTACTATGAAAAATGTTAGACTAGCTTTTATGGCTAACATACAAGTTGATCTGAAAACAGCATTACATTAGTCCCAGTAAACTATAACATTATGAGCAAAGTTAAAACTTATTTGAGCTGATATGTCATGAATGAATGGTGCTGATTTTATTTATTTTTTTATTATTATATCTGCAGCTCATTTAGAGCCCTGACAAAGAAAAGCGTATTTGAAAAGATGACTAAGCACAATAACTGATGTCATGGTCACACAGGCCAGTACTGCGAAATGCTAAAATTTTTAGCAAAGCCTAATTAGCAATGCAGTGGAGATGTCACACATCTTCCACATCATTTTATTAGCATTATACATCATGAGGAACATGCACTGTCGTCACACCCCACAGCTCTGAAGCCCCTGCAGTTGGATAGAGCCATCTGGCCACGGGATCATACATATTCAGAGAGGAAGACAACCTGACATAACACCCACAGCCTTACCACCCCTCACTGAACCATAACGTGTCACCTGATATATTTAGATCACCTTTAACTAATCCACTGGCGAATCAGGTGTGTCTGCAGAGCTTCAGTGTTTATGACGTTTCTTTTTCAGGTAGCTAACTGTGTTCAGTAGTGATTTCTGACCACCAAGGGTGGTCACTGGAGGGGCGACCACCATCTCTGTAGGGGTCATACTACCATCTGCTACTGTCATACTTACAGTGGATGGAAGTATCTCAGCTGAGTTTCACTCTTCCTCATGACGAAGAGAAGCTAAATATACCATGTTCTGCCACAACAGGAGGCGGCAGTGATTTAGGCTGTGACGTGTTATAGATCCAGCACCCCAGTGAACATGAAATATCTAGACAGGTTCTATGTGAAACTGACTGGTTCTCTAAAAAATATTTAAATAGGTTCTTTAGGAATTTTTCACAATCCTTCAAATGTTTTTACAGAAAACCTTTAGACCAATGCCATAAAAGAAAGAAACATAATGTTTACAGCCCGAGTTTGCAAACCAATGGCAAGTTCTTTGTCCATCATTTATATACAGTGTCTGCATCACCTTCCACTCGTACTAATGTGACCATAATAGACTAAGAAAAACACAGAAAGTCCAGAAAATAACATGACTGAGGTGATAAATAAGCTTATTAATTTATTATTATGCACAACTTCAGAGTTGTGCATTTGAACAGAGCATCTCTGTTTCCCCACAAATCTCCACCTAATAATCAATAACAACACAAACAAACTGTGTTTACTGCTACGATGGATTGTCATCTTTAGGAAAGGCAGTGTCAGGCGAACAGCTGTATTTATCCTGCAGAGATTTAATGAAGGAATTCCCACATTTGAAGCAGCGTTGTCCACAGAGCTGCCTCTACATTAAGTCTCTTTATTTATTTCCTCTGTGGAATTTTTTTCCTGCAAGATCATCAACACTGTGACTTTGGGCTGCTCTAAGGGATGGAGGGGAAGTGAGAAAAGAGACAAAGAAAAAGGGGATGAGGAAGCAGAAACTGAAGGTGAAAGATTAAGAGACAAAGAAGAAATGGCGAGGAAGAGTCACGGGCTGACAGATGATGCAAGCGGGAGGGATTTGTGGGTAATGAGGGCGAGGAGCAGAGGAGGAGCTGATCGATAGACAGAGGGATCAATTTGTTGCCCAGAGAGGAAGACCGATCAGGATAAAGGGCGCATTCCTCATCAGTACAGGTACAAACACACGCATGACTTCAGAGGCTTGTTTTAACACAACCCTCAAGCTTTAACAGCAGCTGCAGGTTTCCTCCTGTAAACTCCTGTTTTCACGACCTGGCCGCGACCTCACAACCAATTAACCTGCCAAATATACGAGATAAACCCCTAATCACAACAGGCCTGCTTGTGTGATCTGACTGAACACACACACACACACACACAGAGTGATATGGTGTCGCGTCGCTGTGCTCTGTCACAACACTGGATGCTCCTGAGATAACAGGGCAGCTCCTCCTTCTCCTCAGCAGCTGTTCTTCATCCAGCTGGGTGGTCACTCACGCAGGCTCGTGGACTTTTAATCTTTTGAGTCGATGTTTGTTTTTAAAATTAGACGATGAATCTGTTATTTTCTGCAGTTCCTGTAAGGTCCACTAGAGGCTCCAGCAGTGAGTCAGTCCCCATAGACTCCAATGTTAAACTAGCCGTCCCTGCCTTAAACGCTGCGTGGGGGAGAACGTTTGAATAACTCACCTTTTTGAATTGTGTTAAAGCTTACAGTTTGCATTATTAGGGGCGTGGCCTCTTTAAATGACTACAGGAAGAAACTTGTTTACTGAAAAATTCCCAATCATTATTTATTTGAGTTTCGTATCATAAAAGTGTGATTTTAATTTGTCTTCATGGGTCTTATTTTGATTCTTGAAATTTGCTTTAGCTGTTTTTCACTTTTTTTCTATATTTTTCCCGTAAATATGAGGCTTTTTTTTGTCTATAAATTGTATTTGGCTTTCTTTCTTGTAAATTTTTAAATTAAAAACATATTTAAAATGGACTCTAAGGATATTTCACTAAGGAGTCCACTGTTTCTGCCAGCTTTCCTCTCTAAAGCATTTTTATTTTACTGTAGGTTAAAATGAGGCTCTGCAAATTCCTGACAGTGATTCCAGAGGACGACGCCTCTGGCTGTGTTTGGCAGCTTCTCCGTGTTCATGTTTATTACCGTCTGACATCATTTCCTCCCAGTGGTCCCAGCCGATGGCTAATTATAGCAGCAGTATCCGATCTCACCTTTGATTATGAACACTTAAAAAAGCTCTGCAGCCTCTGCAGCTTTTTTTGTTTGTCTAGAGTTCATTATTTGAATTTCTCCAACTTTATCCAGATGTTGCTACTGCGCTGTGAAATGAAGTCGTTAAAAAAATATTTTCTGCTGATTCTTTCTTTTAAATATTGGATGTGAAACATAAAGTACTGACACTAATAGTATTTGAAGATGTTGTTTGAAGAGTTAAAGCCAGTTTTAAATGCTTGATATTAGTGGTGCAATGGATCAAAAACCCAGTAGTTTTTGTAATAGCTTTAGACCGGTCGGACTGGGCAGCAAAGGGCTGCTTAAGTACCACAATCTCCTCTGCTCCTCCATTTGGACCGCTAGCGCTGGCCATAACTATCGCTTGACAGACTGACCACGCGCAATCACGCGAAGTTGAATCCTGCCCTGTCTGGAAGAGCAGTTAATCAGCACATTACTGTAAACTCAGTAGGGAGGCACAGTGACTCACATTAAGCTGTGCTGAGCACCTGAAACTTTCTCAAGGTGTAAAGGTGAGGAAAAGTCTGAGCCCTGCTGACACTGGAGGTCACGATGCTGCTGAACAGTTGGCAGATTTTTTTGCCTTTATCTTCATATTGTCACTCCAGCTCCGCAGGGTTCCTCACCTTTGGAAGGAGTCCATCATTATACCTCTGCCAAGAAAACCAAACTCCAAAGGCACTTAAAGACTACAGGCCTGTGTGAGTCACTTGTTAGGGATGGGGACTTTGGGTGTGGACCCACTGTTACAACTGAAGTGTGCAAAGATTTTAGTATTACTAGTTTGTGTTGGGTTCTTCCCATTTACATGAGCCTCTCAACTTTCACAAGACTGCTGGTGACTTACTGACTTATCTGCACTGAGGTAACCAGTGTTACCTGCACACTCACCTTCACGCTTTAAACCCAGACAAAAACTGCAGTTCCTCTAATGTCCACTTGAGGAGTATAGGAAAATAAAAGTGCTTACTGGAACTTTCTTCAAAAGGATTTCATTAGTTCCACAAAGAAATGTTCTCCTTCAAATAATCTTAAGGAAACACTTCAAATAGGTTCTTTGAGACACCGTAAATTGTGAAACTCTCACCGAGCACTTTCAGTTTGGAACTAAGACTGGACGCTGATACTTTGAAATGAAATGCCGGCGTTTGTGTGGCCTGTCATTTAAGAATGGCAGCATGTACTGACGTCTTCATAAAAGCACACACGTGCAGCCTCCTGCATGCATTATTCCCAGCCATTGTTGTGTTTATGGCTGTATTCAGATGCTCCTGCGGTGGGAATCTCACAGTCAAGAAAACAAAAGACACAGAAAGAAAGTCGCCGCTGTCATCCTTCGAGCTCTGCGGTCACCCTCTGGTCAACGTGTTATTTTCATTACTGGACGGTGGCCAGCTGGCCGCCAACAGACAATAACACGCACAGACAGTGGACACACGAGGAGAGACAAGTTGGAGCTCCGTCTCCAAAACAATAGACATAAATATAGCAGCCTCTGGGAAAAAGAATACAAACACTGCGTCCATCCCTGCATCAAGGAGCGACGCCCAGTCCTGCGTTTCCTGTTCCCCAGCCCCCCATGCAGAGAGGTGAATGCTGGGAGAGCCTTCCTCCTCCAGCACCAGCCCCTCCAAACCTGAGAAAACTACTTCAGATTCACAGGACAGACTCTCTTTACTTAGATCACTTCAACTTATTGTTTTGTTGCAGAGATATTCCCAGGCACAGAGAGCCCGTGGACGACCCTTAATTAGTGTTTCCTTAGTTATTTGTTTGGGTCCACAACCAATAAGAAGTCCTTCCGACCCCCAAAGAGGCTCCACATCTTCCTGCAATAGCTGCACTGTGTACAACAGTCATTACTGTGGCTGAACTTTGTTACTTCAAAACTGTTGTTTATGACTTCAAAGACTTTGTTAGGATGCCAAGTTAAAGGCTGTGATTGGGGATGAAAGTTTTCCTGTGATGTCAAAGTTACCACCTTTGGGGAAAACTGGAATTTTAATGTATCAGGTTCAATTTTACTAAATAACACGTTAAATGGTGTTCTTTACCATATTCAAGATGCCCAAGTTAGCATCGTTTGTTTTTTTGGGATATGCTAAAAAGCAACCAACTATGTGCCTTTAAAATGCTTCCTGTTGACAGAGCACCCCTGAAAACTACAAAAAAACCCAAAACAATTTCTTAAGGTCTGTTCGGACCATGAGGAAGTGATGAGTCGCTCTGTGATGTAGTGGTTAGCACATTCGCGGATCCTCAGCTGGTGTTTCAAGTTTAGGTAAATGGGAACGTTGCATGAGTAATGGCGTCTGGCGTTAAATCAATCTGCTGTGGTTACCTCTGAACAGCTGAAAAGACCATTTAAAACATATTTGACTAAAAAATGATGGATAATTTCATTAAAAAAGAAAAAAAATCTAAATGAGCAGGTAGCAAAAACAATGACAGATGTTTAATCAGTTATCTAAGCGTTGGGTAAAACTAGGGTTGCCAACTCACTGAGAAATAAATAAGGGACACCTCGTGGCCAGGGCCGGGCGACCCAGTTGTCTTCACCCTTCCCAGTGTGGTGAATATTTTTAGCTCTTTTTTTGTGTGTGAAATTATTTTTTTAACCATTTGACTTGAATTTGATTTAAGTAGATGCGTATTCTTTGTGATATCAACACATGGGAAACAAAAGTCATTTAGCCATTTATTTTTAGCTCAAAATGACAACATTAACACAATAAAACAGGTGTCTTTCTTAAACAGAAACCTGTCATGCTTAACTTTTGAGAATAAAAGTAAATCTTTCTTTAAAAGAACTCTGTCCTGCTTAACTTAAAATTATATAAATTAATAGAAAACAATAGAAAGAAAAATATTCTTGTAACAGTGCACATTTAGTGCATTTAGTGCAATTGGCTTCAGTAGAGGCATTATTTCAGCTTTTGCTCCCGTTTGTAAACCCACTTGTTCCCATGATTACGCATCATAACTCATCATCATTATTCATCTATGTATTACTTTTATGTATTACTCATCTATTTGTTGTAATCTATCCTTGCAGTTGTTTATTACACAAAATAAATTATATTATCACACTTCTGGCCACATAGCGCTGATATTCACTGCACATGCCCATTTTAACCTTAACCAGAGGGTTTAAAAACAAACAAACCAGTGTTTACATACCATATCTGCTTCTGCCGTGGCCTGGTGGACAAAAATTGGTTAAGGGTTCCCCGAGCTTTCACGCCCCTCATGTTCTTCATGTGCCCACCATTAGAAGCATGCCTATGGAAAAATTGCGCCGGCACACAGTGCAGTGCGCTTTATAGGTGTTATCGTGCACTTTTCCAGCCAGGTGTTTTCCTTTTCCCATTCTTCCCTGTACTTTTGCAGCCTTTTTTTCTTTCTCTGAGAGGAACAAACATTGCTGGTCTAATGCTGGGCTCACACTGTGCGATTTGTGGCCCATTTTGAGCCGATTTTTGAGTCGTGCGACCAATTTGGTGATCGGCCCGATTTTGGCCTTCATCGTGCATCGTGTAGTATACGTGGGGTAACGAGAAGCGATTAACACCTCACGACCAGCTCCCGATCGTCAATCGTTCGTGAGGGTGTCGCAGCAGCCGCTCACACTGCTCACGCGCAAACATGTAAACGTCGGTGAAAAAGACGGAGCAGCACGGCTGTGCGGCGTGTGATCTGGACACAAGCGATGGAGACACAACTTGTAGAACTTTGGAAAGCTCATCCGAGCCTTTTCGATGTGGCCTCACCAAATTATCACGACCACAACAACCGTGAAAATAGTTGGATTTACATTGCTGCTCAATCACAGCTGCCTGATCAATGTTTTTCATTAGCAATTTAGCAAAGTTGATGGTGGTGTGTGTCTGTGTGAGTGAAAGACAGAGAGGGAGAGCGAGCAACAGATTTTCTGTTATAACCTTCATTTTATGGAGGCACAGTGTGAGCACTCAGGTCGCATCAGAGCATCGGGTGGTATAGTGTGAGACCCTGCATCGTGACCTACGAACTTATAACCCATGCGAGCCAATCGTGCAGTTTGAAAATCGCACAGTGTTTGCCCAGCTTCAGGTGTACTGTCGTCTGAGACTTGCACCGCAGTGTCGGCGTTTGTTTCCCTGTTGGCCATGCTTTTTGTTGTGGTCATCTGTTGTCTTCCGGTATTTTCTCCGCAAGCGACCTTTCCTCAACCAATGAGATGAGCGGTAATCTGAATTGTCATACTCGAATTGTCATAAGTGTGCTGTCAGCTCATTGGTCACAAAGCAGGAGCGGGGCTGGGAATTATTTTTTCAAACAAAGCGTTAATTACATTAAAACGTATAGACTACTTTTGATTCTCACTGTATTACGGGACAAAGTGCGTCCCTTTTCAGCTCAATACGGGACGTGTACTTTTGTTTCTAAATACGGGACGATTCCGTTTTTTAAGGGACGGTTGGCAACCCTAGGTAAAACCAACCAGCTTAAAAAAATAAACAGCTAACATAACAAATAGCTAAAACTAGGCTAGCTAAGGGATTTAGTCACATCTTCGGGATAAAAGGGAACTAGCTAAAATTTTACCATAAAAATTTAATAATTCAGTTTTAATTCAGATACTTGTGTTAAACACTTTCACCAACTTGTGTAGTATGTGATATTTGATAGCTTATTTTTCGCTCATATAAAATGTGATGTGTTGCTCACACATCATGTGAAAAATAAAGTTTTGAATCAGGTGACTAAAGACTAAAACACCACATGATTCAGGAGCAGGTAGAACCTCTTTTAGCAGTAATGACTTGCAGTAGTGGTTTTCTGTATGAGTCACTCACATAACAGTGGAGGAATTTTGCCCACATTTCTTTAAAATGTTCCTTAGGTTGTTTGACGGTTGCAAGAACTTGTCTATGCAAAGCTCCCTAAAGGTCCCCCTGCAGCATTTTAGTCATGGGGAGCACTGGAATCTGCCCATGAGAAACTCAGAGGATAATGGGAAAGCTGGTTAACTCATCTTCTGGTGGCGGGGTAACGTCAGCTGTGCTTCATGAAGGATAAACTCGCTGTTTTACATCAGAATAGTCACAATGTTACACACCAAGTCCCATTAACCTGAAATGTTCCACCCAGCACTAAAACCTTCCAAGATCCATCTTTTTGAGCACCCATCAAGTGGGCGAGAGGCTCTGGTTTGCCCGGGACGGGTCGCATCCAATTAAAACATCATCAGTGAACCAGTTAACCACCATTTGAACAGAGAGAGACGTAATGCCTTGCAGTAGTGGTTTTCTGTATGAGTCTCTCACATAACAGTGGAGAAATTTTGTCCCGCTCTTCTTTAAAACGTTCCTTAAGTTCTTTGAAGGAATTTGTCTATGCAAAGTTTCCTAAAGGTCCCCCTGCAGCGTTTCAGTAATGTGGCCGTTTCAACACATTGATTATTTTCTATTTCAGTCATTCTGTTGTAGATTTGCTGCTGTGCTTGGCATCGCACAACATCACACTGGAACGTCCACTCCGGGGAAGATTGTAGCACTGTGATAACACATATGAATGCTCCAAACTGGCAAACTGTCAGAACTTCTGCTTTTATAGATAATCAGTGAGTGTATTTGACTGATTGACCTGAAAACTACTTACTTATCCTCTGGAAGCAGAAACAGCCAACTTTCTTCCAGTGAAGAACTGTTTTTCACACGACTCTATTTGTTATGTGTTCATTGCATTTAATTTTAACTGCTGTAGTAAAATAATCTCTGAGCTCTGGGACACATAAAGACCATCTTATGTTGAGTAATGGATTTGGTCATGCGGTTAGCTAAATTAAAACTGGTAAAGCAATTCATGTAGTCGCACCTGGCAGTGAGTACAAGCATGGAAAAATGTGATTTGAGACATAAAGCATTTGACTTGAATAAAACATATTATGACAACACTGAATTTTATGTAATTATTGGTGCTGGTTTGCAGTTTCAAATCCAATCAGATGAGCACATAATAATAAGCATGTGTGAATAAAAAAGGCTGCGAGTCACTGTGAAATACGACCAGGGAAACATTGGGAACGGTCAATTCCACAGATTTTATTATGTAAACAGAGACTTAAAGTGTCAGCTTTCTGGAAAAGTTCATTTTGGTTTGAATCCCTGCGAAGTCGAGCTCGGGACTGAACCCCAGCGCTGATGTTTTTCTCATTGTGCAGCACTCAGAGGTTATTTTGCTGTTTTTCCAGAAGCTGTTTGATCGCCAGCGTGGTGAGGTCAGGAGCTGGCGAAGCTGTTTTAATTCCCATGGTTAGATCATTGGATCACAGCAGTGACTCTGTGGGTCGCTGCTTTCCCCAAACACCCCGAGCTGTGTGCACATCACTGCAAGGGGAAACAGTCAAAACGGCCTCTGGAAATCAGAAGAAACTGAAAGTCCAGCAGCAGGAGGAGAAGGGGGTGGGTGACGGCGGATCTCCAGAGGCCATTTGCTGTGGCCTTTGCCTCTCTGGGTCACAGGTTCAAGGCCCAGGTGAGGCTAAAAGAAGCAAAAAGCCACAAGACGGACACATCCGACATCCAGAGTACCATCAGCAGACGGCTCAGATTTGTTTGGAAGTCGTTCTGTTTATGGTACAAACTGAGACACATCCCCAAACAACAATCGGGCTCTTGGCTTCCTGTCACATTGTTGTGTCTCATTTTAAACCGCTCGGCCAAACTCATCTGACTGCAGAGGCATGTTCTGAGCTTTGACACATCGACAAATGGCTTTAATACATTGATATGTGCCTCATCTGAACTGCATTAGCCCTTTATTCACTATGAAACAAGATTACCACCAGATCTAACACTTGTTTACATCCTTTCACACACACGTTTGCATATTGTTATTTATCTTTAAATTAGGATCACATAAAAACAGCACCTTTCAACAGGTAACAAAAGTATGAAGCTACTTTAATCACTCATCGATCACTCATGTAGTAGAGGTGGGCAGATCAATACTTTTTTCCCCCATCTCTAAGTTCAGTATGAAAATCTCTGAAATTTTTTTACATTTTTTTAATGAAACAGTATACCTCAAACCATGAGAAACATCTGAACCTTTTTTTGTTTGACTGTCACGCATTTTATTTCCAGTCTATTAAACATTTAAACAATAGAAGTTGACCCAAAGTGTTTACGAGACAGGCACATCAAAACACACTGATCTCCCCTATACAAGCTGCCTTCATAGGTTAAAAGTAGGGGTGGGTTTCGATAATGGATTTTCCGATTAAAATCGATTTTAGCTTGAATAAAGCGATATCAATTCATTAAATCCTGAATCGATTTTTAAATATAAATGTATTTTGCCAGAAATGCCAGAATCTCACGTTAAACCACTTAAAACTATTTCAGCAACCACCAAACAGCTAAAACAGTAAGTGAGAGCAGGTAAACTTCCACACAAGTGAGCTGTCGGCTTTCTCACCCGATGGCACGGACACGGACACGCCGTCGGGGCTGAAAGCCGAACCTCACAGATTCTGAAGCCTCAGGTTTTGTCTCTCTCCAACCAAAATTGACTGAACCAGCAGCAAAAGAAGATCAAAACTACGCTTCACGTTTGATGAACTTCATCATGAATTCCCTCTTACTTGTGCTGTTTTGCTGCAACCACGATAAAATCACACTTCCTGCACAGCTCTCTCTTTCTCTCAGTGTACTTCAATAACAGTTTCCCATCTCAAATCTCTGTTTTCTGCATTATTCAATGGCTTATTACCCCCCAGTCTACCATTGTTTACATCGCTGTCGGCCGCTATTTTTTTTAATGACTTAGTCTAATTTCTGCTCTTCAATATTGAAGAAATTTAAACCTTTTAAAATTACGCATAATTCTAAAACGCTGTGTCTCTAATCAAACCTCTGCAACTTTGCTCTGCTTCACTTCAGCAGCATCAGGTAATGTTTATATGTTGATTCATGGTTTTCTTCTGTTTTTGTTCTACTGCAGAATATTTTTAAGGTTACTTTGACACAAAGGCATCTGCTGTGATGCTTACACCTCTGATGAAGTCTCACAAGTATCAGCACTGATAAATGATCAGAATTACAATATTTCTGACTGTCTGTGTTAAAACTGAATTGAATCAATTCGAATCGTGGATCGATTTGATTCTAGAAATCAATGACGATACCCAGCCCTAGTTAAAAGTATCGGTAATACCTAAATTTGCAGTATTGCACAGCCTATTGTGGAGTCTTTGCATAGCATCAGGCTCTATGATGACTTCTCCACATCAGTTTCTAACATCTTTGGTAAATGAGGGATTTCAGTTTGCTGCTTTGATCAGCTGAGTGTAAAAATACAGATGTGAACCTTTTAAAATTAAACCTGCAGCAGGGTGAAGTCTGCATGATGTGAATGGCTCTGACTACTTCCTGAATCTGTGTATTTACACAGTGTGTGCTCTGCTGATTTGCTGTTTTTAGTGACGGATAAAGCTGCTGCTGATATTAGTGCAGCGCTTCCTGCATGTGTTTCATAATTAATGTGATTTAATGTGAAGACAGTGTCTCAGTGGTGGCCTTCACCGGGTAAACAGCCCCAGGATATGATGACAACACTTTCTCTCAAAAATCAATTCAGAGGCTTTTTTTTCTTCTTCTTTTTTTAATTGTCAGGAAAACTGAAAAATCTCCTCTCAGAGGTCACAAAACAACTTTTTAAATTTTTGTTATTCTAGTTACCTAACTGAGATTTAAAGCCAACCTCAAAGTGTTTCAGCACCTTTATGATTTTTCGCTATCAACCAATCAACTCATAAAAAAATCAGCTTCCAGCTCTATTTTGGATCTTGTTTACTTATTGTCCGATTATGTTTACGTGGATGGGAACCTGAGGAGACTCCTCTCTCTGCTCGAGTCTCTCGGTCGCTCTCCGTCTCTGTCAGAGGAAGATTATTGTGGTCCAAAATAGTCCTTTTGTTGCCCCAGGAGGAAGTGATGTGGTGGTGGAAGTGGAGGGGGGTGCTGAGAAAGGAGTGAGGTCATGAGAAGGAGAAGTGACCTTGGAGGCCATCGCACACTCAGGTTCCCACACACAGAAACACACAATCCAGGTCACATCAGAGAGAGAATAAAACTTTTTTATTCTTCGAATGAAACAGGAAATTCGGCGAAGGAAACTTTAGATTCAAGACTTTTAATGCAGACGGTTCAAACAGCGACATTAGTAAATTAAGAATGACTCTTTGCTTTTGTAAAACATCATCTGACTGGTTGCATTGTGTCTAATGTAGGCACCCACAATCTTAAACACTATTATTTTACTATGTGTATATCGTTGTGTATTCAGCGTGTTTTGAGCTACAGCGCACTGATTGCAAGATTTCCTTCCTTCATACCAACTCTTTGGGGTCATTTGTGTTATATTTAGCGCTAATGATTATGCCTTGAAATGTGGAATACAATCCTTTGCCATCAGACTCTGGTCTTTGGCATCAGTGAGTAAAAGCTCATCTCATTTCAGCGAGTTCAGCGTGCCACGTTACTCTGAAAGTCGAATAATCACAAAACTTCCCCCAGAAGTGCTGCCGGATCCCCTCAGGTGTGAGCTGAGAGTGTATCTGTCTCCTGCACGGACAGCCCTGTCACCACTCCCTCTCATTGACGCCGCCTCCCTTGTCACATCACCGGCTTTGTAGAGCCGCCACCTGCTGTGATGTCACCATCTGCGGCTCATTTACCTGTCAGGATGCTCCCTCGCAGAGATAAACGGATACCGGCGCATTCATTACAGACGGGGAGCAGCTCGACTTAAAATGACTTTACTGCTTCTTATGGGTGGAACAACAAAAGAACTGGAAAGATGACAACCTCAATCTCACACACACACACAGGCACACACACACCTTGTAATTAGTGACATAGAGGTGATGATGAGGGGAGGAAGGATTCACATGGAGATGGTCTGACAGCTTCATCAGTTCCACCACAGTGAGGACAGATGGCTCGACAACCACCACACACACACGCACACGCTGGGCTTGGCGAGGCTGACAGCACACACACACCCCTTTCGGAGGAAACTGTTCATTCTGCCCACAAGAAGCTCAGAGGATGATGGGAAAGCTGGTTAACTCATCTTCTGGTGGCGGGGGAAACGTCAGCTGCGCTTCATGAAGGATAAACTTGCTGTTTTATATCAGATTAGTTACAATGTTACACACCAAGTCCCATTAACCTGCCATGTTCCACCCGGCACTGTGTCATGCACTAAAACCTTGCATGATCCATCTTTTTGACCGCTCATCGAGTGGACGAGAGACTCTGGTTTGCCTTATTTTTATTGGAAATGAAAAAAGACACCCGAAACATGCTGTAACATTTTATTTTTTACTGTGTTAACTCCTTATTGCGTAAAGTAAAAATATCTGCCTGGTACCTAAATGGAGGTAAAAAGAAGAGCTGTCATTGGCCACCTGGTGATATGAGCCTTGAAAGTTTCCCAGAATGCACTTTTTTAGGTTTTCTCCAGCACATTATCAGTAAACATTGAGTCTACTAAATCTTGCCTCTGCTCAAAATCACAGACATTAAACTGCTGCAGTAAACTAAGATATATTCCTGATACTGATGCTCAGAGCTGGTTGGAGGAAGAAAAAGAAAAGTCATGTGGAACAAAAGCCAGATTGTGTCTACATGGTTATAAATAATTCCTTGTCTTTGCGATCATGATTGAACTGTTTCCAACGGTCCTTATCGCAGTGAGAATTTAATCTCACCAGAACCGTGATCTTGGCCCGCAGAGGAGAGCGCGCCGGTAATCGCTGCTTCTCCTGAGCGTGCAGAGCGACGTGGGCCGGGCGGCCTCAGCCTTTTCCTGACTCTGCCGTGTGGACATCAGGAAATAAATCACCATCAAAGGCCGCTCGGCACAATCAGCCCCAGATGGTCTGTGAGCCTCTCAGCTGTTTGAGAAATGTTGAAGTAATTAACAATTAGCAGTTCAAAGAGAGGCCGATGGGCCGAAGCAGACCAACCAGAACGAGTGTGCTCGGAGAGGGTGACGGGGTGAGCTGGTGTGTGTTTTCACACCCTCTGAATGATGAGCGTCGGTCCACTCTGCGGATTTTATTAGGACAACGAAGAAAAAGACACATTAGTGTAACAAACATCAGGGCATGTTAAACTTTAAACTTTATGTGCCTGTTACACTGAGGCACTTTAAAGCCACCTCACATCTGCTGTGTTTGTTTGTTTTTTTACTTTTTAATGAGCCATTTTTAATCCTTTATTGTGTTTCACGGAGTTTATTCAGCTGTTATTATATAGAGACGTTATGTTCAGCTGCAATATGTGCATTTTATTGCTTTTTATTGACATTTTTAGTATTCTTTACTTTGTTTTAATAAAGGGGCTGGTGCTTATGTTCTAGTTATAGAGGGCTCATGCTTCTCAGCACCCCCTTCCCCGGGAAGGTTGATGTCAAGTTCCAGGAGAGTCCCTCTATTCGTCGAACCTCAGGTCCTACAGGACTGATGGAAACAAGAAGAAAATAAAATATAAATAAATAAAAATGATGAACTATTGACAACCTCTCATCAACAAAAAAAACCAAGATGATGTTCCAAGGAGAGGAGCTCCAATCAGAACTAATTGAGTTGTGTAGAAAGGCTGGACAAGTTTGGAAATTATCCAATCAGAAGTAATTAAATGGTATGAGGAAGCGGTGCAAGTAGCTCCTCTCCTCCCTCGAGAAAGACAAGAGTAGACATGTGGATTTAATTTAATGTCAAGAAAAATAAGGCGCTTTGTAAACAGATACAGATTTCACCGCTACCTGTCAGTGAAAGAGGCCACACCCCTAATAATCCAGACCCCACCCTTCGTTACTGCACAGTTATTGTGAATGAAGGAAGTTAGTCGTAGAGACCAGAAGAGGCTGTAACCATGTTTATTTCTTGGACATTTTAACATCGGGGCCTGACTCACTGCTGGAGCCTCTGGTAGGCTGCAGGTTTTGGTGCTTTGGTTCATTGTTTTAGCTCCACAGGTTGGTGTTTGTTTAATTTTATTCATGCTTGCAGAGGTTAAGCTTCATCCCTCCCCGTGCATGCCTAAAGCTCCTAAATGAGACGATCTGCACGCCACAGCGACCCTTACAGTTCCCATCCTGTTCTTGCAGACGTTCACGTAAACAATTGGAGACATTTGACTTTTAATTTGATATCTTAGAAACTCCTATTGTTTCTGCTTTAATCCCATTTCCCCCTTTTAACTTATTACTGGCAATTTCCCTTTCCTCCTCCCCCTCCTCCCGATGCTGATGACTTAATTGTTTTCTCGCTGCCCAACACGAACTGCCCCTGGGAACCCGCCACGTCCTCCGTTACATCCTGAGGCCACGGGATCCGGTGACACAGCGTGTGCGAGTGTGTGAAAGTCAGCCAGTAAATGTGTGTTTTCATGTGCGGCGGTACAAATGTGTGTACGCGCCTTTCCCAACATGAGCGGCAGGCGTGTTTAAGCCCACTCTGCAGCGAGACGTGTGGGAAGCCAGCTGAGAGGGCTTCCTCGCCGTTTTCCCAACACCAGTGATTACCAGTCGCGGAAATGCTAATGGCTGTTTTGATAGCCACAGGCCGAGGCTTAAGCATTTGTTTTACTACGTAATCCATGTCTGGCCCACGCTGCCCCCACGCCTGTTGATTTTAAATTATGAGGGGATATTGCTGCTGATCATGTTCACTCTTCAAATTTCACAGTTGCAGCTCACTTCCAGTTCAATCCAGGCAGTGAGCCAGAATCCCATCCTCAATATTTAAGTATGCCAGAAAGATGTTTCTACACCCCCCCCTGTGGCCTTTTATCTTTATGGGAATATTTGACCCCTTTACCAACCAATCTCTTTGTGCTCTAGAAATAACCTCAAACATAAAAAACGATTGTGTGGCTAGATATTCCAGTGTGACCCTTAACTGTGAGTTTGTCCTTGAATCTGAGAACCTGGCATATATACAGAGATAGAGTGGAACATTGTGCCTTTAGATAAACAGCAAGGTGATGAGATAATTATCTGGTATACTGGAGGTGTGATATATAACAATCTCTATGAGCCATTAAAGAACAGTGTCCACTTTGCATCTTGTCATGGTCCTGAGTCTGTTGACTCAGAGCTTTTGTTTTGACTAAGAGTGTCTTATGTTTCGGTTCTTGTTAGGATTTGCTAGTTCTTAGGTTTTGGTTTCTGTGTCTCTGTGCCTGCCCTGGTCCCATGTCTCCTGTCTAAGTCCTGTCCTATGTTCTCTCTGTACTGTGTCAGAATCGGGTCTCTGAGTTTGTACATTCAGTTGGTGTGCTTCCTGTTTTACTTTGAAGGGTCGTGTCTTATGTCAATCTATTCTGTTGCTTCCCTCGTCTTGTCCAGCCCAATTATTCCCAGCTGTGTTTCCCTTCTGCCTCCCATTTCCTGATAACCCTGCTGTGTATTTTAGTCCTCTGTCATCCCCTGCTTGTTGCCGCGTCGTGCCCTCACCGTGCTGTCGTTTCCGCCGTCTTCCTGGTTTAAAGTATAATTAGTAGTGCTGTCAAACGTTAATCTCGTTAAAATGATGTTAACGCCATAACCACATTAGCATGGCAAATCTCTGTTAGTGAGTTAGCGCGGATCACCCCGTGCGTGGGGCTGGATGGCGTCAACTCGTTAGCTTGGTTAGCTCGTTAATGCGTTAGCGCCATGCAGCCCCACGCACGGGGCGATCCGTCATTTTAATGAGATTAACGCTGACAGTGTCACGTTCCTGGGTCTGTTGACCCAGCGTTTTGAGTTTTAGTTTATTTGGATGATATGTTTGAGTTCTTTAGGGTAGCTAAGTTGTTTATTAGTTTCCCTTTGTGTTTTCTACCGCTGTATTTAAGTTTCCCTCTCCCTTTGCCCTTTATGTGTTTCATGCTGCGTGTCTTATGTTGTCAAGTTTATAATGTCTTGTCTGCGTCACGTTTCCTATTATATTTTGAAGGTCTGAGTCCTATGTCAGTGTAGTCAGCTTTGCTTCCTTTGTCTTGTTATGTCAGACTAGTGTCAGCTGTTTCCCCATGTGTTTCCACTTCCCCTAATCACCCTTGTGTGTATTTAGTCTGTGTGTTTCTGTTCATTCCTTGTCAGGTCATCTGTTGTTCACGCCAAGGTTTCCATGTCATATTTCCAATGTTCATGTCTAGGTTTTTCTTGTTGTTTCTTTAGTTCTCTCAGTTTAGGTTGTAGTTAGTTTACTTCAGTTTGCCTTGCCCTTTGTTTGTACCTTTTTACCAGCCTTATTAAACGGCTCGCTTTTTGTTAATACTCAAGCTTTGGTCCAAGTTCCTTCGTGTCTGCATTTTGGGTCCACTCTTTACAATTAATACAGTCTGCCACCGCCAGACTGTGACAGACAGCACTAATTATTAGTGAAACTCTTCATCTATTGCCTCTTAGTTCTCTGTATCCAAGTTTATCCAAAGCAAGGTGAAAAAGTTACTGGAGTTTTGAAAAACTTTAACTTGTTCGTAATGGAGAGGCTAAGTATGCCAGTATGCTACATAGATGGTGAAGCTGTGGAAGGAAACAATCTGAGGATGAGATGTAGTTCCTCACAAGGTACTCCTGCTCTGGATTACAGCTGGTCAAAGCAAAGCGGAAACCAGATGTTGCCTCTAAGTGCCTTTGTTGACACTACAGCTGGTGACTTGTATTTACGCAAGATCACAGAGAGTGATACTGAATCTACAGGTGCGTGGTCGTAAGCCTTGTTTGTACGGAAGAGGTTATACTCTGATCTCCCTTACATCTTCCATCACCACAGACTATGAACAATGGATCTGGAACTACAGCAGCAATTGAAACTGTATGATTGTGATGATCATCCCTGTCCTCAAGTCATTATCTGCTACTGTAGAAAAAAGAATGACGAAGTATTTGGCAATTAAATACTGACGGAAGAACTCCTCCTCATAAATGGCAATCAATTAAGAGTCATAACCTCGGGCCTGGATCTTTGGAAAGCACCCAGGATCTTACGGGAGTGTATGAAAACATGAATGGAGAGTTTATGTGTCAGTTCACGTTCATCAAGGCGAATGATTTTCCAAAAAAGATGGATGACTCAGTCACAGTGAATGGCCAAGACATCCAACTTCCACAACCTTGAGGACAAGCAAATTGTTCATGCTGCTTTTGAGGAAGAAATATGTTTCTTTTTCTACCCTTTTTTCACTTTTTGGGTGACCAGCACATCCAGCTCCCACATCCTCTGCAGCTGCTGACTGAAACATACCTGAGAGCACCTGATATATGTTGGAGGCGATACTGTTTCAGAGCACTTTATGAGAACTTAAGCGAGCTCGTCTGCTTTTGCCATTGATAATAAATGATCCCCGTTATGGTCAGGACTTTAAATGGAAACACGCCAGGGTCATGCACTGCTTCACATCCTGAGCACACTCACATACGCTGGGACTCGTTCTCTTCAGTGTAATTTGTGTCCTTTTTTAAATTGTTTTTGTGCCTTTGTTGTTGTTATTTTAAATATTTGGTAATATTTTCTGCCTCTCTGTCATTATTTTGAGTTTCTTTAACAATTTAAAAGTCTTTTGATTCATTTTGTGTTTCTTTTGGGCTCTTGGGTGTATTTTTATGTATTTGTTTTATGTCTTTGCTTTATGTCTCTCTGACATCATTTTTGATCTCTTGGGTATTGTTATTTTCTCTTTGGTGAGATTATATTGACTCATTGGTGTATTTTATGTCTCTTTTGATTTATTTTGACTCTTCAGTGTGATTTTTGGTGCCAGTTTGTGCCTCTGAAGTGAGCCACGCTAAGTTCAGGACTTTAAATGGAAAACATGCCAGCTTCACACCCCGAGCATGCTCACATACGCCGGGGCACTTTTTTGAGTCTTTGGCTACGTCCACACGTACCCGGGTATTTTTGAAAACGCAGATTTTTCTATGCGTTTGCACCTTTCGTCCACACGTAAACGGCGTTTTCGGTCACTGAAAACGGAGATTTTTAAAAACTCCGGCCAGGGTGGATTTTTTCCAATAAAAATAAGGCAAACCAGAGTCGTTTTTGCATTTACGTGTGGACGAGAAAAACGGAGAAAACGCAGCGTCAAAGGTGTGCGCCTTTTTTGACGTAACACTGTGCGCCACGTTATTGTTTCGGTGAAATGAATTTCTACAATACTGTTACTGTTAATTGTGCTCTCTGCAGTGTTTAAATGCTTACGTATACACACACAGCTACTGTCCCTCCACACATACAACTCGGTTCTGCTTCTATGCCCCAGCTTTGTTTACTATTTCCCACCGAGGCTTCTAGACTTCTGATTGGCCAACATTTCTGCACGGTTAGGAATATAGTGCCACCTGTTGCTTTGGCATGTTCCTAGCAGCGTTTTCCTTCATTTCTGCCTTTACGTGTGGATGGAATTATTTTTTAAAACAAAAACGGAAAATCTCCGTGTACGTGTGGACGTAGCCTTTGTTGTATTTTTATTATCTCTTTGGTTACGCTTTCTCTCTCTCTGGCACCATTTTTTATCTCTTGGGTATTGTTTTTGTGTCAGTCCAGTGTTATTTTAAGTTTCTTTGTTACCATTTTATATCTTTTGCTTATGCTTTGAGTCTCTCTGGCATCGTTCTGCGTTTCTTGGGTATATATATATATATCTTTTTTTTTTTTTTTATCTCTGTGGAGATATTGTTTTGACTCTTTGGTGTATTTTGTGTCTCTTTGGCACCAATTTGTTTCTCTCTGTTTACATTTTACGTCTTCTTTTGATTCATTTTGTGTCTTTGGTGCAGTTTTGTGCCTCCTAAGTGAGCTCATCTGTTTATTCCGTCGGTTATAAATGAGCCACGTTATGTTCAGGACTTTAAGTAGAACACATGCTTG
Organism: Neolamprologus multifasciatus; assembly: GCF_963576455.1. Taxonomy (NCBI): domain Eukaryota; kingdom Metazoa; phylum Chordata; class Actinopteri; order Cichliformes; family Cichlidae; genus Neolamprologus; species Neolamprologus multifasciatus. The sequence continues at coordinate 27,478,929 of NC_140454.1, forward strand.
CTTCATGGACTGTTTCACACTCTCAGCGTGCTGATATAAATTCCTTTTTTTAGGGGCCAAAAGTCAAGTTCAGCGACAAAAAGCTAAATGTGGGGACTTTCTGTGAAGAAAGCATCCTGTCTGTTTTTTAATTAGACTTCCAGACTGGTTACTGTTTGACCAGCAGCCAGTGTTTGGAAGGCTGCACAGCCCACCGTTACAAAGATGCTTGTTTTGGACCATCATATTGTTTGCATTATTTGGTATTATTTGAACAGCGTGGTAGTGTGAATGCTGCAGTGCCATTGCGGTAGTTCTGGTAGTTGCCAGCAGCAACATACAATGTAGGCTTAATTGCAAAAATGAGAGCAGCGTGTGAATGCTAATACACCAGCCTCTTTGAATCCACTGCCAGGCCCACCATCAAATTTGGTCTCATTTTGATCTTCGTTGGCCTGGTTTGTGTGTGTGAGTGTGTGCGCTGTCCATAACTAGGCTTAACCCTTTCTGGACTCCAAGAGTCGATCTGGTCTTTTACCTTTCAAAGGGCTAAAAAATGTTGGCTGTATGTTTGTACTTGCTGGTCCAGCTGTTGCGGTTAACAGCCAATAATGAAGCACCTTGAACCTGCATTCCTTCTAATGACCAGTAGGGGGCCTTCAATTGCAAACAAGTCTGATCTTACACATCTGTGACCTTAGATTACATTTTCCTGAGGAGATTATGGTTTCAATCTGCAGTTTCAGCTCTAATTGAGCAACATGATACTTACTTTGGATACAGGTGATAAAACACACCTGTATCAACACACACTACGGCTCCTCCAACTCTGGTTTTAGGGAAGCCTATAAGTTGTGGTGGCATCTTTCCAAAATAAAAGACTTCACAACAGCTTTTCCACCTTAAATCCCAAGCCATTCCCAGAATCTATTAGATAACACAGCATAATCTCTGTCCCTCCTTTGACTGTTTAAGTGCTGCTTTTAAGAACTAAATCTTCTGATGTTTTTTCTGTGTTTCTGTAGGTGGAAACTGTGCAAGCTGCTTCAGCTCTATATGTTAAAACAAAAACAGTTAGATAAGCCAGATCCAGGTTTGACCTTTTCCAGATCACATTTCTTAAATATTTTGTCTGTACGAAGCCTTGACTGTAGAAACCTAATTAAATCCACTCTTAGTGGACAAAATGCTAAATTAACAGTGCAAACAAACTTGTTGATTAAGTCAACAGTTTATAAGCTGCAGCTTGCTCACACTGCATTCTTACAACGCTGCGTCACCTGATTAGAAGTCAGATTAAGCAGAGATTTCCTGGACTTTATGCAAGTGAATCGGCTCTATTTATTACACCGTAAGGGAGTGATTCGGTCGTTACAAGCAGGCCTTCAGATGGCTTTCTAATGGGCTGTAGCTGGGGTATCGGTAATGATATGTCAGTCTGCCTGCTGAAAGGTCACAGTGCTAACACGACTCTGTGATGAGTGACAAAATGGAGTTAATGTGGCATTCGGGGTACACGGCTCGAGCTAAGTAAACATACGACGGAGCACATGTGAGTGTGGAGGGAGATGACGTGGGGCAGGGAAAGGGAGTGAACCAAAGCTGGGAGATTAAAAGAAAACAACTTTCAGCTGAGCTCCACAATTAGTTACTGTAGATCAGTGTGGAGGACTTTTTAGGTCATGATGGTTAAGTAAGCATCCACAAACTGCTCTGATTTTAACAAAAAAATTAACCACTTTCTCAGACTTTTTGTTGTGTCCTTGATTACATCTGTGAATCTTCTCCAAGGTCTTTCTCTTTTCCTCCTGCCTGGCAGCTCCATCTTCAACATCCTTTCTTCAACATATCCACTATCCCTCGTCTGCACACATCCAAACCATCCCGGTCTTAACAATTAATCTTTGTCTCCATTTTCTGTCCACCCTGGTCACTCCCATCAAAGGACTTAGCTCTGCCACCTTTAGCTAATTATTTTTTGCCTAAACCTAACCTCATTGGTTTATTTAAAAGAAATGCAAATGAAGAATAAGATGCCATTGTCACCCTCATGCAAGGTTCTGTTGGTCTTTATCACTGTTTCGATGAGACATCAGTGCGAGTTCAGAGACACTCAAATTACAGACAGGGAGAATGTGTAGCAGCTGGAAAAGATGAAACTTTCTGGAGAAAATGACCGAAGTCCTTTACTTCCTGTTTCAACTCCCAACATGTCAGGTTAGAGGGTCTAACAAAGGGAGGTTTTTCCTGAATGGCAATTCAGACGCATGCCACAAACACCACTATTGAGTCTTTGCAGACATGTGCAGACTAACCGTGTGACTCAATTTATTCGCCATTTTGGACTTTGAAAAAACACGTCTTTAAAGCTCTTTGTGATTGCTGCGAGGATGGACAACGAGGATGCGATGCCAAACATCTGTTTCCCTAGCAAACCTCGAGCTGTGTCCACCATGATGTAAGGTTGGAAACCTACATAAACAGGAACAGTTGATGCCCAACACAACTAAGGCAGCGACCTTAAACCAGGCTCTAACGTAGATTCTGCTTGTAAAAGTGAAAAATATTCTATTTGGTAGATCAGAGGTTGTGACAGTTTCAGGTGAGGTCGTGTTGACCTGTCAGGCTGCTGGAGACATCCCATGATGCACTGCTCCTCCATTCCATAAGTCACTACTGCATGTCACTGTCTTTCCTGTCCTTGTTTTTTGCCCTATTATCCTGGTGAACTTTTCCGTTGAAAAGAGAGTTCTTCCTCCCCACTGTCACCAATCATTGCTCACATGGGATCATCAGATTGCTGGGTTTTCCTCTCATATAAAGAGCCTTGAGGCAACTGTTGTGTGAATTGTTGCTATATAAATAAAATTACAGTCAGCATCAGTTTCGTGAAGCAGACTTTCCACTGAGCAGCTGACCGTTATCATTACGTCAGTGTAACGGATCTGCTCACACACTCCCCGTTAGCTCACTGATTGTTTTTCATTAACATTTAAAAACAGTTTCTGTCACACTGTCCTGTTGAAAAAGTAAGAAGGGGGAGGTCGCAGGCTGTTCTACTAACTGAGCATGTGCTGCTTTTAATGTGTTTCTGTGTGGTAGAGTTTAACAACCACCCTCCTCCTCCTCCTCCACTTGAGCCTGACCACCTTTCAGGTGCAAATAGCGGCCGAGGCACGCGTCAAATTTACAGCCCGGCTTTACAGCGTATGGCTGTCTGGACACTCTTTCTCCTTTCTCCTGTGGCTGCAGCTCTTTGGGTGGCTCGGGGAAACATCTGGAGGGGACAATGAATCCCGGGGTCGCTCAGCGGCGCTCTTTCAGCGACACATGCTGGCGACAGACGCAAATCAAACGCGCCCACACACATAATACCGCTCGGGCTCTCTATCAAATTGCCGTCTGACATTTTTATGGTCAAGTCACACACAACAACACAGATTCAACTTGTGGAATCATCACACTTCTAATGCGATTAAGAATCTGCCAAAATACAGGGTGGGACGGTGACATCAACACTTATTTCTGCATGCATAGACAGTATGTCAGGGGGAGGTCGTCTTTGAGATGTTTTAACCATTTGAAAGTTGAGTGGTTTAAGAGAAAGTGATGCTAGCAACACCGTTCAGAAGTCAAAGCTGTGACGCCACCTCCAGAGGTCCCATATCCATTGGTCAGAGCAATTTTGGTTTCACAACAAGGTCCAAATATTGAAGGTGATCAACATTTCTGTCTCAACCAGATCACTGACATAATTTTATTCCAACAATTCCCAAACTTCAGAACAACGGAGCTAAGTTAGAAATCTGAAAATCTTTTGAGGTCCACCCAAAAACTTTCACCACAGCTCTGATCACACATATGGATGTATTTTTTTTTTTTTTTTGAGTTTTCATTTTGATCCTCCATTTAATGGCTGAACTAGATTTCCCACCAACATTTTTACTTTCAAAAATTAAGTTCCAACTAACATTAAGATATTAAACAAAGTACACAGTATGCTGTCAAAAATGGTGCACATCTTTGACAGTGTTTTTCAGTGGTCCGAAACGCCATTTATCTGCAGATGAAAGGCCAAAACATGTAGGGAAAGCTACGCTTATCAAAATACCCGTGTACATGTAGTCGTAGCCTTCATCATGTCTAAACAACAAACTTAAACATATAAATAGAGCTGATAAAAATCTGCAGAGGGTTGGGGATGATGACTAACCAAAGAATTGCAGCATATTAGAAAGACGAGATCGTCATCCAGAAATATTGACAAGAAACATCTTGATGGGCTGAATGGTTTTCCTGACGTGACTCACGAGCACGTGTTGCATCTATCAAAGTAAAGACAGGACCTATTTAATTCATTTATACTCTTACAAGCGGGCACAACACGGTCATCAGTCATTTTGCTGACACAGTGAGCGTACATGTTGCACCAGGACGATAACCCCACATCAGGTGCTCCATACCATATTGATGGTGGTTCTCCTCCAACACATTAACTCTCATTACTGCTCCACTGAACCGCCTGGCATTTACAATGACAAATTCCTCCTGGCGTGGGCCCACCAGGACCTGATTTACAGACCTCTGCAGCCCCCTGCACATATTGCAGGAGTTTAACACGGTAGATCCAATTTTATACAGGGAAAAAAAAAAAAATCTCAAATGTCACTAATCTGCAAACTGGGGGAATAAAACTGTGCTGTTTCTCCAATCTGTGGAAGGCATTTTCCAATCCAGCAATTAGATTATTAGCCTGGGAATCAGATTTTTCATACGTTTAACGGCTTTTAATGGAACGCTTCTGTAACGTTAACATGTTTTTTATTGCCCCAGCCATGCAGCAAGACATTATGGCCTGACTCACGTTAACATGTAATGAAAGAAAGTTTTTCCTTGTCATGACTCTCTTTGTGTTTCGAGTCCCTCTTCAGCCGCAGAGCGTGGACAAATCGAATTGTCCTCCCAGAGAAAAAAGCTCCAGAAACTACTTCACGTTGATTGATGCTCCTCGAGTTGGTGAAGGAGGAAGAGCTCAATTAGTCTGTGAGAGGGGGGTTGGGTGTAATTGAGTTAAAGGGTCCCCAGGCCTGAACTGAATTAAGAGCAGATTAAAGGTAAAGTGCTGAGTGTGTGAGAGTGTGTTTTATCCTGTTTCTTAAGCATTATAATAATAAAAATATAAATCATATTAAACGTGCTTTGAGTTTTAGTTGTGGTCAACCTTTAGTATCAAATCACACATTTTTTATCTCCCACCCATAAAAAAAGAAAAGAAAAAGAAATTCTGTGTATATGAGCCTCATAGTGAAGATGATGCAGCCTGCTAGGTAAATTTTTTTTTTAATTATATAATTCAAATAATGAAAGTTACTATACTTACAAATAGGGCTGTGCGATATGACCAAAATCTCATATCCTGATGTAAAACATCTATCGTCCGATAACTATATAAATCACAAAAATGTAACATTTTCTGTATATTCTGTGAATCTTGGGTAGCTGAAGTGTTTCCAGCTGGGCGTTGTGTAGCTGGAGTTGAGTGTTTTACCGATGCATGAAAGGATACATTTTTAGACATAGGTTGTAACGGCCGCTGTTTTCTTTGCGGCGTGCTGCAGAGAAAAGCCTGTTCTAACGTTTGAGTCTAAGGTTTATTTTTTAGCACCTATGGCTCTTTTTTGCTTCTCATCGGTAAATACTCTGCATACTATTTCACGTGATTCAGTTTATTTCGAAAAGTCTCAACAGGATCTTGAGCTTTATTGTGAAAGGTTTATGTGGAAAATAAACAAGCGGACACGTGATGGTTTTACCATTGTTGTTGCTAACAACAACGCATAAAAACAGGCGCTTGTCCGTCCATAGTGTGGTTATATTAAATATAAGAGAAAGAGAGAACTTTAAGAAATTAATATAGCCACTACAGTGACCATCAAAACGATGAAAAAATATTGCCATAAACAGTTTATTTTGCGACACCACGAAACAAACGATAGCTTAAAATGAAACGATAGACGTTTTTATATCGTCATCCGATATATATCGTTATATCGAACAGCCCTAATGTATTAGCATGTAGCAAGCAGTTGCTTGGGGAAGAAAAAGGGAAGAATTACTTGTGCTCCGAAAGGCATCAATGGCACAAACATTATCAACTTTGCTAACTAAGCTAGCTAGCTGATAATTTAGCACTCCCGCTCATCCAAAAATGGTCATTTTGTGTCCAAATAACAACATGGCGGCAGGCAGGATTTTACTGTTACTGAATATGATCCGGTATTTCTAACTGCTGTGATGCTGAGATCACACGCTGGCACATTTTGCTAAAATTTGGTAGAAATATGATCGCAGCTACTAGATATTTCCATTCTGTGCAGCTAAAAAGAATTTACAGTTTGCATTTTTAATAAACTTATTACTAACTTCTCCTTCTGTTCGCTATATTGTTGTTTCTCTACCACAGATCTTCAGTTACATTCCAGTGCTACTTAGCTCTGCTGTTAGAAAGGCCTGTGTCTGCTTTGAAGTATGACCCAGCTGCCCCATTCATGCCTTAAGTGCACACCAGGTGCCTCGGACCACAAAAAGCTGGAGAAGAAAAGCTCTTTGCTCCTCAAAAAAGCCCAACGTCACAAATCTCCCAGCTACCCCCCACGTCTGCAGCCGCCATGGAGGTCAAGTGGAGCTTTTTGTGAGCAAACGGTGGATTAAAGTCTAAATAAAAGAGGAGATTTGTAGAGTAACACGCTGTTGTTTTAGTAAAAGTTTATGATAACGTAACTCAGAGAGCCCCTCTCTAGGCAGTGCCTACACTAATAGCTGGGGATAAAACTCACCTCAGCTACATAAACATCTGAGCTGCAAGTTAAAGAAGCAGCAGGTTTCACACACAAAGCAATAAACTGGGGATTTTAATAGTTAATGAATGCCACATACCACCTGCCTTATTCCAGCCTGAAGCCCTAAAAGTTAAACAAAACAACTCCAAAAAACCATTAGAGGCAGCGCTCAGCGAGTCTGAGCTGATTTAAGTGACGTCCACCCAAATATGTTCAAGTCTCGGACATGATCACGGCACATCATGTGCTATCTATTCATTTATTTTTCAGATTTTTTAAGATACTGGACTAATTTTATATTAAAGTAAAATACCTTCATGTGAGTATTAGGGTCATCAAAGCACAGGTGCCGTCGAGTGAAGACGCTGAACAGTTATGATGCTCCATTTTTGAAAACTAACGTTAATGTTTCAGCCTTTTTTTCCTAGAGCGCCCTCTAGTGCAGGCAATATTTGCACAATTGCATTAACAGGAAGTGAAACAACTAGACTGTGCATCTTTTATATACAGTGCATGACGGACACGTGACTATTCTCTGATGTGTAATTTGTAAACCCTTTGTGATACTGAGGGGAATGTCCTTCCTTAGAACATCTTCCTTTGTTCTTCCTGCTGTAAATAAATCTGTGCTCAGATTCTTCTTTGTGTTAATAATCTCGGAGTAAACTCGAGCAAAGCTGCAGGGCAAAGCTGAAGATTTATCCTCTAAATAAAACATTTATTTATCTTTATTTATTTACCTACCTGTACTCAGCGAGATTTGCTCCGAGGCTCTCGTGCTTTAGCATCGGTGCTAAGGAAGACAGACGGGAGTAATTAGCCTCACCTGGAACTAGCTGGAACTTTGTTTCCTCAACATTATTCTCCCTTAGGTCTCGAGCTGTAGGATCTCTGGTAAGCTTTCTTTATCACCTCCTGGTTTTTGTCCTTTTGGGGGTTTTTTCCTGCCTCGTAACAGATTTTTATTTCTCTTACTTACCTTTATGTTAATTTTTATCTCAGGCTCTTTCAGTGCACATCCTCTCTATCAAACTAAACCTTCCTCCTGTCCATGTTTGCACACGTGTTTAATCTAATCTGTTTTTATTTCCTGAAGCTTTTTCAGTGGTTTGTCTGTTTGATCATTATTCATTTTTTAATATATGTTTTTGTTCTGGATCATTTGTCTTTTATTTTTTGTCTTTTTCTTTCCTTTTAGGATGATTCGCCAAAACAAAATGCTGCAGTTTCTTTTTTTTAGTAAGTATATAAAACAGTTATTCTCTCATTAATTCACATTACAGTCGCACAAATGTCTTTGTCTTTTATGATACGTATTTTTGAAAACGCAGATTTTTCTATGCGTTTGCACCTTTCGTCCACACGTAAACGGCGTTTTTGGTCACTGAAAACTGAGATTTTTAAAAACTCTGGCCAGGGTGGATATTTTTGAAAACTCCGTTTTTGCATTTACGTGTGGACCAGAAAACGCAGCGTCAAAGGTGTGCGCATTTTTTGACGTAACACTGTGCGCCACGTTATTGTTTCGGTGAAATGAATTTCTACAATACTGTTACTGTTAATTGTACTCTCTGCACTGTTTAAATGCTTAAATATACACACACAGTTACTGTCCGTCCACACATATGACTCGGTTCTATGCTTCTATGCCCCAGCTTTGTTTACTTTTTCCCACCGAGGCTTCTAGACTTCTGATTGGCCAACATTTCTGCACGGTTAGGAATATAGCGCCACCTGTTGCTTTGGCATGTTCCTAGCAGCGTTTTCCTTCATTTCTGCCTTTATGTGTGGACGGGATTATTTTTTAAAACGAAAACGGAAAATCTCCGTGGACATAGCCTGAGTGCTCAGAGTAGTAAAGCATATTCACTTATATAGTAATAGCCCATTTCTTTGTCTTTAAAAAAAAAAAAAAGATTTTACTGATAATTACTGATCAATATTTCTCACTTATTGTTCTCATACCCAACCTGTATTCTACATAGAAACAACGTAAACATCTGTTCCTTTGTGGTTTGGTTTTTGTAGCCGTACTGTGACCAGTTTCTCTCCGCCAAGTTTCCACCATGTTTGCGGAGTATATATTTCTGTGGTGAATAATTCTCTTGATCATCTTCTCAATTCAATTAACTTTTAATTATAAATCACAATAACCGTGCTTTTTCTACGTTAAAGATTAGACAGCTTAGCCAACAAACACAACTGAAGCACTTTAGAGCGTCTCTCCGGTCACCTTGTGGATTTTGAAATATGCTACTTACAAATTTGTGATGAAGAAACATGAAATTTGCCTGTAAACACAAACAAATTTATTGTTTTTCCTAATATTTCACATTTTGCTGTGAGCAAAATGTGAAAAATATGGCCAGGCTGTGAGCCTGGCCATATTTCTATGGGCATATTGCTTTTAATAGTAAAACACTGTGCACCCGCAATAAAAGCCTCATCGTTTTATGCTTGCATTTAGTAAAGTGGGTTTTATCTCTCTCTGGTATTTTGTTGTGAAGCACTTTGTGATCTTTGTCTCAAAAGGTGGTTTACTTACATACTAGAAATGAAATGCTGGGGGGCTTTTATTTTGAAATATTACAGGAACTGTTGACTTTCTACAAAAAAAAAAAGATTTTTTTTCAAAAAATTTATGACTAATTCTATGAAAAAAGGAATATTTCGTTTGAGGTGAAAAGAGGTCAAAGGTCAAGATGGAATACAAGTAAGTATCGATTTACTTGAACCTTTAAAAGTAAATGTCTAAAATAGCTTTAAATTTAATCTTTACAACATAACAGAAAAGATAAGACAAAAGTGCTGAATTCATTGTGCCAGTTTTAAGGAGGCAACTTTTAAGGTGGACGGTTTCCTTGCAGGATCATTGTAATAGAACTACAGCAGACCCGACGACATGAACGTGCTTTTCAGCTTACTTTTTTCAACACTTTCTTTACGGTTGTTGTACACGCACAGTCAGCTGCAGCTCCGGGGCTCACAGCCCGACACATACCAACAACAACGACCATTCGGGAGCTGGCTGACCTTTTAAGCCAGCGAGGCGTGGTTGCAGATCCCGCCCAGGTGCGTCCGCCTCCTCTGCAGCTCTTTAATTGTTCAGTTGATCTCTATTGGTTCCCTTGCATAAAAAAACACGTCAATGATGTTTGAATTTTTTTTTTTTAATCATTGTTTTATTTCCTCATCTTGACAAAAAAGTAGCTGAGCATCCCTCAGGTGTGCTCAAGCACATGAAACCCCTTAATACCTCTCTCCACTATAAGTCAGTTCAGTTTAAAGTTAAGGGCACTGTTTGCATGATCAGTGCTCCGTCGGTCCTTAACCACGGTTTATGTTGCCAGTTAAGAAGCAGGAGACGGCCTCGCCAGTGCAGCAATCACAGGGTGACACAGAGATTGTCTGATTTCCACGAAAGGAGGCAGAGAAAGGAGAGAGAGAAGCAGCACAGAGATGTATTTTCCATCCTCTTGTTTGCTTTCCGTTTGCACTCTCAGCTTCTAATCGTCTCTGTGTCTGCGGCTCAGTCAGAAGACGGGGTGTTAGGAGGACCGAGAAGGTTTGGACTGACAGGAGTGCCAGTTAGAGGCCGACCTCACAGCCTCACATCCAAAAAACACCGTTTTCACCAGCAGAGAAAGCACTTAACATAAATGCAGGATCGCAGTTACATCTGTGAGCGTCCAGGCAACAAGATATGAGCGAGATCCAGCAACCTCAAATCGTTTCCCTACTGCCATTAAAACCTTCAAATTAGATTAAAGGAGAGAGGAAGAAAAGAGGAGGAGGAGGAGGGAGCGTTTTCCCGATTCGGGGCAGAAAATCCTATTTCATGGTGGTGTGGAAGTCCTTTTCCAAAAAAACTTTTTATCAACTCCCTCATCTGACTTTCTGAGGGCTTTTTCCCCCCTGATCTGTCTCTCTGCTTCCTCTCTCTGTGCTGGAGACAGCGCTAGATTCCCAGGCATTTGTTTCTGATTTGCAGGCCCTGAAGGCTTGCCATCGTGCCTTTGCGGCCTGATTGTATTACCAGGAGATACAGAGTAATTGGAGAGATTAAAACCTCCCTCTCCTCTCATTTGATATTCTTGCAGAAACCGAGGAATGTCCATTAGGCCTCTGAATGTTGATTAGAGACAAATCTGATGTCCAGATAGCTGATGATAGGCGAAGTGGATTTTCTTGGTTAAGTGTTTCACTATGTCACGCAGGATTCATTTAAAAACATGGGGGAAAAGGCAGGGATTTGATTTGGATGTCGTGATTATAACGTCATGTGGAGCCATCAGACTTCTGGAAGAGCATCACAGGAAGGACGGTCACGGCTGTAAGTTGGAGTGGAAGTAACAGTTTTGTTTGATGCGTGGCTCGGTGGGGTGGGGTGGGCGGGCATGTCAAATGCATGTCAGAGATGTTGTGGAGGACAGGTTGTCTTCACATCCCAACAGAGTCTTCAAAATAGTTTGATTAGGTGAATTCAAGGCCTCAAAACTTGTTGGACACACCTGTCAGAGAGGGCTTCCAGCTGTTTGTCAACCAGAACTGAAGAAGAAACATCTGTGGGTAAATGTGAATGGAACATTTCCCCTTTCATAACGACTTATATATATATGTGTGTGTGTGTGTGTGTGTGTATAAGTCACCTGTTCATCAAGACTAAAAGTTTGCATTATTAGGGCGTGGCTTCTTTGACTGACAGGTGGATGGCGACATAGGCGGCTATAGCTGCTAGCTGTCTGTTAGGATTCGTCTCAGCTCGTCGGAGTCTCTGAACTGGACCTCTGGGATCGTAACCAGATGGGGAACTTAGGGAAGGGAGCCAAAGGGGACAGGAGCAGAGGTGAGTGGGCAGGTTGGAGAATTTCCTTCCAGGTGGAGAGTGGGAGGCAGTTGGGATTCTTTCGGTGAGTTCCTTTTCCAGAGGAATTTTCCAGGATACTGCCTCTTTTCCCTGCGAGAAGCTGCAATGCAGTAGATGATTGAACTTCCTGAAATATGCATGTGGGTGATGACCTGATGGGAAGCAGGTGTATGGAAGGCCAGATGATTGAAAAACTTGATGACCAAAGCAATACGCTTCTCATCCAGCCGGACTTGGCACATGAAGAACTGTGCATACTTTACTGTTCAGTCATATCATACAATCCAGCGCGAGAGCACACAGCTATCCAAATGAGAACTAGCTGGTCTTTTATTTTGAAGGACACTGCATTTCCCCTTGGCAGCAACTCTACCTGATTTATCTATTAGTGAAATGAGTTAGACCTAATCAGATATTTTAAGTTCATCTTATTCTTTACATGTTGGCAAATTACAGAAGAGAGACATCAGGTAACATAAAATATAGATGACCCAATCCTGTAGTACTGCCAACACTGCTACACATTGATGTTTAATGGACACAGAGCAACATCATGGAAGATAGCACCATCTTCAGATTATAGTATCTGACATTTCAACCTCTTATTTGACTTTAACTTTAAACCTGTGATAGTTGAAAATTTGCAGGGCAACAATCTTAAGCATATATATCATCACTAAGCTAATGAATGCTGTGCAGTAAACATAAATGCAAAATAATAGCCACCCCAGTCCCACTGAAATTTTATATGAATTAAAGAGTGAGTAAGAATTCTCAAACTAAGTCTTTGAGATTTATTCCACATTACCATCTACAGCATGTGTAAAGCTGCATCCACACTGTAAGTTATTCGCTCATCACTTGGAAGCTGACGGCTGGATGCTTGTGGACATTCCAGGCTTTGGTTGCCTAGGTAACCCTCTAAAGTATTTACTACCAGGTCATATGTCAATCAGTGCTATCATTTGCTCTCATTGGTAGTTACTTCAGTTGCTCACCTTGAATTTAAGGAGTTTGTCTCTGGTCCTGCCCACTTCCTATGTCCAGTGGCTAGTCGCTCAAAGTCGCAGATTGCCATTCACTTCCTGTGATCTCTGGTTGCCACATTGCTTTTAAACGGCTTCCAGTGTGTATGCAGCTCCACTCATGCAGCAGCCTGAGTCACCATGCTGCTAACACCTGGACACCTAGCGTGTCTTCTGGTCGGGTGGTGTCTTGTTTTGGTCAAGCACTTGAAATGTTGGTACCGTCACACATTTGTAAACATCCAGCAGGGACTGGACTCCACTTTTCCTTCCTTGTTTTTAAAAGTGCTTCTGATCAAACTGAATTGGCTTCATAAACCTAACTGAGTGACGTTTGTGTAACCAGTGTTGGGGAGTAACGGAATACATGTACCGCCGTTTCGTATTTAAAATACAAAATATGAGTAACTGTATTCTGTTACCATTTAAAAAGGTGGTATTTAGAATACAGTTACTTTGTTGAAATAAATGGATTACACAGCGGTACTTTCCTGTTTCATATTGTCGCGGGTCCGTGCTGCCGGGAGAATGGACTGCCGACACGGAACCCAATGTATTAGCCAGAGGTCCCTTTACTAAGGTTCGGAGCCGCGGACCTTCAGTAATAGTAATAAATCACATTCATATAGTTGTAAACAGCGTGATAATATATTTAGTAATCCAAAGTATTCAGAATACATTACAAAATACATTTTGGGGCATGAATTCTGTAATCTGTAGTGGAATACATTTTAAAAGTAACCTTCCCAACACTGTGTGTAACTGGTCCTTAAACACAAATTAAACTGTGATGCAAACAAAAAGCTGGTAAATTGGACAACTCTGTGTTTTAGGCAGATACTTAAAGCAGTGTTTGTACATCCTGATACCATCAAGCTGAATAAAGACAGATGGGTATAAAGCACCATCGTCCTCCTCCGCCCTTCGGCTGTCCTGCCACTGCTGCATGACCTTTGACCCTGACTTTGGAGGCCCATGTCGGCCAGTAATCCTCTCAGTCTCGCTCTGAGCTCGTTCTCTCATGCCTGGTCATGCACAGAAACACAAGCCAACTGAAACTCTTGCCAATATGCAGCCCCCAGTGCTCCGTCCTTATTACCTCGATACACGAAGAGCAGGGACACTGCGGGCGCCGTCGCGCTCAGGAACCATCAAAACAATTTAAAAAATGTTTTATTTGTACAACAAGAAAGAAGATATGATTTCACGCTGCATAACATTTGTTCTGATAAAAATTAATCAATGCCTTCAAAATGACGCTTTAAAACATTCAGGTGTATAACACCTCATATTTTCACGCTTCCTTTGATTTCAGATCCACTCAGACCCCCGCCTGATCGTCTTTTATTCCCTAAAACTAAAAGTGTTGCATCAGAGCCTCGGTTCCTACATCTCTGTCTCCGTTTACACTTCACTCTCTACCTCGCTCGATTTCTCCTCCCTCGGGGTTAATCATTGTTCTCTTTTCTGGTTGATGTTCATCGAACTGAAACAGAAAAGAGAGGCGCACCAGAGGATAAAGGCAGAAGAGAGAGGAGCAGCAAAATATGAAGATAGTACTGGAGATCAATACGTGTATATTCATGGGAGTTGAGATAGAGGGAGGTCGATCAATGAGGGCAGATTTCTGAAAACACGTGTCCTCTATGACCGCAGAAGCGACCGCTGTGACCTCGCACATCATGGTTTCTTTGATAATGAGATCAAAAATCCTGCCACTGACTTTCCAGATTTTAGGAACATCAGCCTGACAAATATGGCCTCATCAGCTCACAACAACACATCCTCAATGTGCTGCTATGTGAAGAACTTGAACGCCACTTGGTGACAGCGAGGAGGAAGAACTCTCTCTTAGAACGAAGAGAACCCTAACAGAACCAGGCTTAAGGAGCTCCTGCTTTTTCATTCAATTCAATTCCAATTCAGTTTTATTTACATAGAAAAGAAATCACAACAACAGTTGCCTTAAGGTTCTTTATACTGATAGGGTAAACACTCTATAACAATACAGAGAAAACCCCACAAATCAGATGACCTCCTACGAGCAAGTACTGGACAACAGTGGCAAGGAAAAATCCCTTTTAGGAGGAAGAAACCTACGGGAGAACCAGGCTCAGGGAGGGTCCGCCATCTACTGTGACTAGCTCGGGGTGAGGGTAGACATGACAGGACTGCCCATGCAAAAAACTACCTCAAACTACCTTCTTCCAACGATCCAGGAGCAGTTTGGTGACAATCTGTGCATTTTACAACATCATGAAGCTCTTTGACACAAGGTAAAAGTGACAGCTTAGTAGTTCAGATCATCAAATTAACATTTTGGATCCATGGCCACAGAACTACCCAGATTTCTGGTCAGCAGTCTTTAAAAAGCATTTGGACAAGAAATACCTATCTACATTCTACCAAGAATTGCTGGTGAATATTTCTGAAGATGTATGGTTGGATATATGGAGAACATCTACTGGTTCTGTCCAGGTATTGTTTAGGTGGGCTGCAGAAGTTATGAAGATCTAGTCCCAGTTAACACTAAACACTGACTCATAAATCTGAAAGATGAAAGTCCTAAAGGCATCACCCTGACACATAAATGATCGTTTTCCCCACCCATCAGGACTCCAAAACCAGCAATATACTGTTTTATTGCACTTTGACTGCACATGTTTGTAATCCTAATGATTTTGTTCTTAAAAAGTAGAGACAGTTAATAAAAGCACAAAATTATCATTCTCTCCACCAATGAAATTTCTTAACAAGCAGATAATTTTGGCTGTAGGAAGAAAATGGGAGTTGGGTTTGCAAAACATAATTGGCTATTTTCTCAGATTTATCTGAAATTATCAAAGCTAATAAAGAGCTATCCAGTAAGAATAAACGTGTATTTTTTAAGGTGCTGACTGTTGGCTTTGGTACCAAATTTGTGTCTTGGCTACTTGTAGAGAATGCCATCTTTTAAATACATTTTTTAAGAGCTTTTCCATTTGTATGGTCCTAACTGAAATCACTGGAGACCAATCTAAGGTTAGAGGGGAAAAGGGTTTTGGTTAAGATGCCAGTTTTAGTTGATTCAGCTCTCTCCTTGATCGAGGTGTTGTCAAACATGTCGTTTGATATACCCACCTGTATGTGGGAGCACTAAGTGTCCTTTTCCCTTTATAGCAACAGGAAGTGTGAGCAGAGGAGGGAGCTGAGCTGGATTAGCTCTGCTGTAAACACAAACTCACCGGTATCAGATGGATGAGAGGAGAAAGAGAATACAGGAAGATAAGAGTCGATTCATGGGGCAGAGGTAATCCTCTTATCTCATTCAAGATTCCCATCATGCTCTGCTTTGTGCTGTTTGCAACAAGTGAATCTTAATGAGTTAAAGGGCCAGAGTCAGCCGCATGATATTTTAGCACAGGATGCCAGAAACTATGTGAGCAGCGAGCTTTATCTCCAGAACAAATGCACCAACAAACATGTAACTTCCACTGCCAAATAACCTTAAAGGAGAACGGTGAACGTCGCTTCTTTAATGCCAAACTAAATAAACTGGTGCAACTCAGGCTGCAAAGAAAAGAGAGAGAAAAGTGATGGAGCACACAAACAACAGCCAGAGAGAGAGAGAACAATGGGGCAAAGGTTCCCGTCACGGAAGGCTTGAAGGGGAGGAAGAGGCCGGCTGGTCAGGTCAGGTCGGCTCTGTTATCATAACAGCAGCTAAAGCAGTGCTAATGTGGGAAACAAAACAGAGATGTGAGTGGAAACACGGAGGATCCCAGCAGCTCCAAACGAAGAAAAAAACCCAGAATTTAACACAAGAAACTGCTTCAAAACGAACAGCCTCCAGTTCTGGTACCTCTAGAAGCATGTTTTAGTCATAAGCATGGTGCCTATGCAATAATGCAAACAACACAAATGAATGCAGGGTGATGAGAATAGAGGCAAATCTGCATTGGTGCGAATTCACTTATGCTTTGTTGCAAAAGACCGGGAGCGTCTCCCGACACCATCTGAGGGCAGCTGGAGCTTAAAGTGAACTTAGCTTTAATATACAGAGGTAGGAAAAAAGGAGAGAGGTGGGAGGAAAGTGAGCAAAGGTGTAGGACTTTGATTCAATGAAGATTAATTTTTGTAACACCTGCACACAAGAACAGTTGTCTGAAGGTGTTTCATATCATAAATGGAAGCTCCTACAGTATGAGCAGTACTGGGAGAAACTGGTAAGGAAGAACTGCCTTAACCCCATGTGCCATTTGCCTCGTAGAAAGCCAAATCACACACATTTCTTGGAAAATAAATTTTTATAACTTCATTCCAGCCACTGTTGAACTCCTCATTCGAAGTCAAAACTTTGCCTCGTGTTACCCTTGAGCCCTGCCCACCCATCAAAAAATCCATGCAAAGTTAAAGGACCAACCTTCAAATATCCACCATGTCACTGGTGAACCACTTCGGGTTAGGGTGCACTAAACAAACAGTTTCCGAAACTGTTTTACTACCTCGTAAAACTTCCATCTGGGAATGACAGATGGTTTAAAAATCCTAAATAAAGTGTTAACCCTCACCAAACCTTCCCATGTCATTGAACAGATGTCTACTCAAAGACGTTCCTTTATGATATTATTTGGCTGAAACTTGACAGGACATTGTCCAAGCTCCTGAAACAGCCCACACATTTTATTAGGGGCACATGATACCTGCCGCATTGGTTGCTTTGTGCACTTCCAACGACATCATCACACAGCCACAACCATTTATGTTGCTGTGGCACAGGTAGCTGCTGCAGTATTCTGCTAAGTGATGGGTGTCACCACAAATCAGCGATGGTATAGGAGTCATAAAGAATTCAAATGTTTTTTCTTAATAATCTGTGAATATCTGAGCTTCTCTACTGATATATCATTAAAATAGCGGTAAAAACCAACATGATCGTGCTCTCATGTCTTCAACCTGGCTGTGGCAGCAGTGGCAGATTAAGAGAAATCAAGAGGTGCAGAAATGGCAACTTGCGAAAGTGGATGTGATGTCAATTTGATGTCAGCTTTGTCATATGGTGCCATTTCCCAGGCACTGGGTGCCAGGTATAATGGGCCCAAACCCGTCTTACTTTGAGGAACAATACGTTTTGACTTTCAGAACCAAGTTCACCAAAAAACACATAAAGAGAATGAAAGTTTACCTGGACATGGATGAAATGCATGTTTTTTTATTAAAAAAGAAAAAGACTGATTGACCTTCCATTTAACTGAAACGTTTACGATCAAAGACACATTTGTATCATCAAAACAATACGCAGTGTGATCTAGACCCTTGGTAAAAGCTATTACTAGCTCAACCAGCAACAGAGTATTTAGAAAGTATAGATTTCAAGGTTATGAGGTCACTGTTAACTTGTTATTTTCTGTTTTATCGCGAGAGTACTGTTGCCCGCGAAAAGTATTGTTGTTGTTCGTATGTAAAATGGCGGAACGAATAAAGCGCTGTGAATGAGAGTACGACGTCATGTCTTTTGAGTTAACATTGGTAGCAGAGGATGGTTACCAATTACAAAGTACCACCAAAGCTTGATGAAGCCAGGCCATACGAGTGCTGGAGACGAGTTACGGAGCTGGATAAAAAGAAACAGGCACTCGCAGTGGCGCTGGGGCTCGAGGGAAGAGCCAGAGAAACGGCCATGGAGATACCCACGGAAGATTTGGACAAAGATGACGGTATGGAACTACTACTTGCAAAACTTGATGCGGTGTTTCAGAGAGAAGAGAAAGACCGCGCTTATGAAGCCTACTCGTGTTTTGACTCCATTGCAAAGAACCACAGCGTGTCCATGGCAGACTACATTATAGACTTTGAACAGCGTTATAACCGGATGAAAAAGTACAACATGACGCTGCCTGACGCTGTGCTAGCATTTAAGCTTCTAGATACAGCTTGTCTTGATGAGAAAAGTCGACAGCGTGCACGGACTTAACGTTTGCGTCTATGAAGTCTGCACTGAAACGGATTTTCGGAGGGAAAGTAACCGGAGTTTTCAGCGGAATTCAACTGAACCAAGATGCAGTTTTCCTTACGTAACAAAGAGGTCCCAAATACAAACGAAACAACGGTACTTTGTCGCGGAGTGGACAGCGACAACCACTACAAGGTACCAACCCACTTGACAAGTTTGGCAAGCGAACAAGATGTGCTATTTGTCAGAGCACTTACCACTGGGCGAAAGACTGTCCTCATCGTAATGGTGACCAAGTAAAGCTAACTGAAGATGGGAAAGTGGAGGAGTGTAACTTTACTTTGTACACTAAAGCCTCAATGACAGACTCTGAAATCTTCCTGACTGAGGCACTGGGGTCAGCCATTATTGATACTGCATGTACACGTACAGTTTGTGGTCAGAAGTGGCTAGATAGTTACATGTGTGACCTCAGCCAAGGCCAAGTAAACAAGTTGTTGCAATCAAAAAACCCCAGCTCCAGACCATTTCGCTTTGGGGATGGTATTATAGTGTATTCCAGCAGAAAAGTGAAACTTCCAGCCAAAATTGGACAAACAAAATGTGACATTGAAAGTGAAGTAGTCATCATTCCTTGTTTGATGCACTCAAATCTACTAAGCAGGTTACAGAGAAGAGACTGAGGCTAGAAATGAGCAGCATTAAAGAGCTCATACAAGCCAAGAAGTTTCACCTTTAACCCTTCTAAAGGCGCTAGATGAAGGACTCTGGATACTGTAATCCTTTGTTTACAAAGTTGTCTTTGCATTAAAATGCACCATTGTTTATTGTGTGCAATGATAGTATGCTTTAAGTAAAGCAAAGCACTTTTGAAACGTTTTTTTTGTTTATATAAATATATACATATATGTATACAAATGTTTACAGGGGTGTGTTTATACTTTTATTTTATTTTTATTTTATTTTTTAAAGAAAGAGGGAGATTGTTAACTTGTTATTTTCTGTTTTATCGCGAGAGTACTGTTGCCCGCGAAAAGTATTGTTGTTGTTCGTATGTAAAATGGCAGAACGAATAAAGCGCTGTGAATGAGAGTACGACGTCGTGTCTTTTGAGTTAACAGTCACTTCCTTCCCCTCCTCTCCCTGGGTCTTTACTTTCCCTTTGATGGGAACCTTCATGAGCTGAAAGAAAGGCGTTATTAGCTGTTATTGATCATCACCGCAGCGAATGTTAATCCCCATAACCGATGCTGCTACATGCACTTAAGCTATCCTTCACAGCATATCAATAAGTCTACCTGTTGCCTGATCATGAGCTTGTGGGGAATAATTCATGATCTAAAGCTGCTTAAATTGATGCACAGCAAGCGTTTAAAGCAGATCAGAGCTAGCAGTAAAGGAGGTGCATCCACCTTCAGAAGCTGCCTGATAACTTTATTCTGCAATATTTCTACACAGCAGTGAAAATCAGCTGTAGTCACTGAGTTAAACACAACTGTGAGAAATGTGAGGCTCTATAACAACCAATGACCTGCAGCAGTATCTCTGCAGAGGTTTTTATATATTAGTGGAGCAAAAAGACATTTTTGCAGGATCGGGTTAGCAGAACACAAATGCACCATATGAACAGGCAGCAGCAATTACCCAAATCCTAGACGCTTGTCTTCTTTCTGTAGGCTAGTGTTTCTCAAATTAATGATAACGTGACACCATTTCATTAGAGTTTGCCTATTTCATAATCACAAACTTTCCTCTTTGCATTATTAGCAAAAAGGAAAACTGTCGTTGAGCCACTATGGATCGAAGCCTGACAGGTGAGAAGAAACATCTGTCAAAAACCACTGCCATGGTGACGCCAGGAAAAAAACGTTTCCCCAAAAGGTCAGTTCACCAGCATATCCACTTGCTGCAGCTGTAGACTGTTTTAGTTTCTTTCGCAGAAATCCGTTTGGTTTATCTGCCCAGTGTAGCTGACAGACTCATGCTTTACTGGAATCAGACCCCCAAAGTTCTTTTTTCTCCAGCCTCAGTGGTCGAGGCCCTGATCTGGTTTGGATTCAGAGTCCACCCCGCACATTCCACATCTTCAGCACCCTTCTGATTTCTGTCTTTACAGCGGTTAAAATGGCTTCTTTTCTCTTCTATTGCTGTACTTTTCCTTCCATTGGGAGCAATCCGTTCGTCCTTTTACATTCCGACCATGAGTATATAGTGCAGATGCAACCTTTTAGTCATGCTTTATAACTACAGAGCTGCAGTCTGCCCATGTCTCACTGATTGAAAGCCTGCATTTGACATGTCTTCTTTATTTCACCAGAGTCGTTCTTTTGGATCCATGGATATATTTACACCTACAATTAATTTTCCATTTCATTCTGTTCCAGTGTAACTTATACTTACCATACATCAATCCCTCTAATGTCTATTGTAAGAGTAAGTAGCTGTAAGTCTTATAAGCCCACCTAGAAATAACTGGGGAGAAAGACAAACCTGCCAAGAGTTTAAGTAATCCTTTGATTGAGCTCCTTTTATTCAAAGGCTCAGCGCTAACAGGAGCTGGTAGGGGATAATTCAGGATACTTTTACTGGTGCTAATTTGCCATATGTAAACAAATAAAGGCCTACACTCAATTTGTAGCAAATTCAGTCACAGCACTTTGAAACTCCTACATGAACGTCTGGTCCAAAGTGAGAGCAGAATTATCTCCAAGCAGAACACTGTTGGGTTTAATTAATGGAGATTAACTAATGCTAATTACCACTAACAAACAGCTGTTGAAGACTGCATTATTGAACATGTGCAATGAACTTCAAAAATAACCACTTACAGTCAGTTATTATCTTTAAAGCAGCTTTGGTGCATCAAAACAGCAATATGACAGAATCAGTCTGCTGTCAGTTTGTGATTGACAGCAACTTTGCTTTAATGCAGGAATATAACCAAAATGCAGCCAATTAATATAAATCTCCAGTTGCATAGATATGTATTTAGACAAGTTGTGCTGATTGCTGCAGATTGAGTCAAACTGACTGCAACTTGTTGACTTTACAGATTATTAGTTATTTGCGAATGTTTGCTAATCTGTCTGAGAGTGATTGCAGTTAATCTGAGTTGGTCTGCAATTGTTTGGAGACAGGTTGCCTCCCGCCAGGTGACCTGTGTAATCATCTTGCAATCGAATATAGTTGCCCAGGTGTTGAGGGCAACTAGCTGGTTTCTGCAACTACTTGCAATTCAGCAACAAATGTGAAAAAAATCAGTGCAATTGCCAGCCAATCAGCAATTTTTCCTAGGTTATTTTTAAAATTGATTTATATTTTAGCTATTTCATTGTTATTTGTTGTTTACACCGTTTTTTTTAAGTAGGTAAAATAATAAAAAATGTTCATAATCACATTTTTATCATACACCTTGGACAACAATAAAGTGACCACAGTGATGAAGTAATAACAGCAGCTGTATTCAGATGCATTTTAGAATCATAAACAGGTTAAAGCACAAATGTTACTAGACTGTCACATCCACCAAAGTGCCCCCAAAGAACTTGCACTTTGTGGTCCAGAACGAGTTGGTCCCTGTGGAGCTACAGCTCTGGTCCCGGGAAGATGTCCTCTCCTACATCCTTAACCAGCCAAATCAGCATGTATTGGAATCATTTGCTGTTGTGAAACTAAAATAAAATGCTTTCTTTATCTCAATCTACAAAGCGTAAATATAGAAAGTCTGTACTCTTCTGCTTTGCATTATATTTTAAAAGGCTCGGATGTGCTAAACAATGATAAGGTGAATACGTTTATGTGGTTTATGAGGCACAAGGCACTGTCGGCATGGAAAAATACCCCCGGCATCTACAAATGACTGACGATTGTTCTCTTTAAATACAGGGTGACTCTACCAAGCTGACCATAAGCGTCCACAGTCCACATCACTCTAAATGTACGGCTAATTAGTATGTAATGAGCTCATGTTGTTTTGAAGCAACTTCCATTTGTTATTTTCTCCTTTTCACCAAAATGTTGTAACCATGCGCCTCATCAGGGATTCTTTATTAAAACTCAGTGAATCGTGGCAGATTGATCCATTTTATCACCATAATCAGCTCAGTGAGCCTGGATCCAATCAATCCAATCCAACCCCACCAATAACTAACAACACACACTCCCCTTTAATAAAGACAAAGTTAAAACAGAGCTACCCCCAAATGTAAATTCACCACGGTGGAATATAAACATGTTCTGCTGGTTTGGAGGCAGAGGAGGAATTGAAACGCTAGTGAAAGTGTTTGCTTCTGCTCACGTTGCGGGGGCATAAAGGCTCCAACTGAAAACAAGCTCCTTTATTTAAATCATTAAACTTCTGTATGGAGACCACTGAGAATTTTTGATTGCCCTGATGGCATGAAACAGGATGTTTTTTTTAAGGTTCTTAGATGCTTGAAAAGCTATGAACCCTTCGTCTTAGTCCGGGTAATAACTTTCATATTGTATCTTGCATGTGTGGCAAAATAGCTCTGGGGCGCAATTTACACATTTTCAAATATGCAGCCTCTGTGTTAAGACATCCAGGCGCGCAGCGCTCCTCGTTATGCACATTAAACTTAAATAATTACATTTCTGGGTAATCTCTAGTAAGTGAAAATACGTCAATATTATGTTCTCTTTAGTGAGGAAAACATAACTGAATGTGTTTCTGTTTGTAATAAAAAATAAGGATTATTATTTGATAGAGGATCTCAGATTTAGCATTTGCAGAGTCCCTGCAAACCTTTTACATATGTGCACACTGATAAATATCTACTAAACAGCACAGACTGAATAAATCAGCATGTTTGCTTTGTTTGTACACACACCCAACACACACAGCCTTAATGTCCCCTCACATATTTGGTCCTGCTTTTTTTTTTACTCAGTGGAGCGTTTCAAGGGGAATACATGCTCATAAATCTACGTCTGTAACCTGCAGCTGGCACTAATCTGTCTAAAGGAGGGTATATAGTGTTTAAAGGAGGTGATGGAAGTGTGCTTCAACACTCTTTTTGCATGTTTGTGTGTACAAAGGAACTTGTGTATACTGCGTGTGTGTCCACGCACCGTGTGGTTTACTCCATGATTGTGTTTTATGCTTTCCATAGGGTTGTTTAAAATGAGGTCAGCCAGCAGTGCATTATTTCCATTCATCCATCATCTATGCCCACTTATCGTTAGCAGAGTGTAGCAGACTCAATCAGATTTTATTCATCAGCTTTCTTGAGATCAAGCAGTTTGGTGTGCAACTGACAGAAAGAGAATAATCATGTTTTAAGCTTTATAGTGATGGCAGTTGCTGCGACATTGACACATTATAAACAGGAAGAACTAATGGTTAATTTTGCGGAGAAAAGAAGAAAAACAGACTGAAATATAACAGTCACATACCAAAGCAGCGCCAGCACCCTGAAATCGAAAACCGGAGTTTGGTAGCATTTATGCATGAACAGCTAACAACAACAACTAAAGAATGATATGTTAGGTTCAGGCCAGGAGTGGCAAACCCGAGGGAACTTTAACTGTATTTTTACAAGTTTTACAACTTTTCCTGCTGATGAAACCTTCCTCCTCACCATCCATAGTACAATAAACTAAATTAGTAATATATAAACAATTATATAATAAAATGTGCCTGTTTTTTATCTAATTTTATCTAAAAAAAAAAAAAAGTTGTGATTTTTACAGAAGATTCACAGTAAAAAAAAAAAAAGACATTCTATTAATCAATGAACATTTTCCATGAGAGTGCAGAATGAGCTAAAACACTTTTTCCTTTACTTTTAAGCATTTATCTCTTACATTTTAGCCCAAAGCAGCATTTCTTCGTCATGTGGAAAAACTGATATGTTTTCTTAAATTGCTAGTCTTTTTTTATATTAAAATATCTTTTAAATGTGTAGTTAAACCTTTTTACAGTGACAGAAACAGTTGTCTCACTGGTCCTTCCTACTTAAGATCAAAGTGGGTTGTACATGGCCCACAGTTTAAAAATGAGTGTGACATCACCAGTTTATGCACTAACCCAGCGATGCCCAACCCCTGGGCCACGGACAGGTACTGGTCCGCAAGTCGTTTGGTACCGGGCTGCGAGAGTTGAGGCTGGGGTGGGAAATTTATGGTTTTCAGGGTTTTTATTGGTTTTATTTTTTAGCACCTGACAACTCTTTTTTGCTTCCCATTGGTAAACACTCTGCATACTGTTTCATGTGATTCATTTTATTTTCAAAAATCTCAACAGGATCTTCAGCTTTATTGTGAAAGGTTTATGTGGAAAATAAGCGGAAGGCAGCTAATGACAGCGCATAAAAGCAGTTGCTTGTCTGTCTGTAGTGTGGTTATATTAAATATAAGAGAAAGAGAGAACTCTAAGAAATTAAATCTACAGTGACCATCAAAACGATGAAAAAATATTGCCATAAACAGTTTATTTTGCGACACCACAAAACAAACGATAGACATTTTTATATCATCATCCAATATATATTGTTACATCGAACAGCCCTACTCAAGTATATAATGAAGTACCAGAATTGCGTGCATATTTGTATGTCGGGGTTTCTGTGCATTTCAGAGCAAACATTAAGGTAACGTGCACACAGCTACACGCATGCTAGATCTACACACCTTTATTTGAACGTCTCTCCACACACCTTCCTCTTCATAGTGTTTGCTCAGAGATGAAGCTCACAAAGCGTCTGAAGAGCAGGATTAAGGACCTTCACACCTTCACCACACACAGCCAGCTATGAGCTAAAAGGAAAGCAAACATACAGACTGCAGACTGAGCACATGAACACACAGAATGAGCGATAACACAAACACAGAGGCTGTCAGATCACCATTTCACTAATGAAGTCCACCTTTAATCTGGCCTTTTGGCTTCGGAGGTGACCTGGAGAGGAGTTTGCTCTTTGAATTAGGAAATCACTCAGAGGGGTTCCTTCTTTTCCCAACTTTGTTTTGAACTTTGAAGTAGCACATTGTTACTGGCAGATACATCCTCACAGCCTGACCTGAAGTCCTCTCATGTCTCCTCGCTGTTGGAAACTTGATGCAGGCCTTTCAGAAGAGGATGGTGTTGTTTTTCCCTCTTTCTGCCACTTATTTGAGTGGTTTCTCTTTCTTGTGTTCTTGGCTTTTTTTGTATTTTGCTGCTGCAGCAGTTTGTGTGTTTGTGCATTCATCTCTTTTCCCATCACAGTAGTTATAAGCAGCTAAGGATGTATGGCATTGCAAAAGAATTTAAAAAAGAGGTAATTTCCCTTATTGTTGTCCCTTTTTTCCTCCTACATTTTCATCTTTTCAAAAGCATTTAAAAATGTACTCTGCTAGGTTTGAATAAAACTACTCCATTCATTTTAGCCTGATTCTGCAAAGGTTTCTTCCTGTAAAAAGGGAGTTTTCCTTCCCTAGTGCAGTTTTTAGCACTTGGCTTAATTAAGATCCTGAAGTTGATGCCCATATGATTCCTGGTTGTTCCTATAATTGTATAATTGTAGGACAAACTCCTCTTCATACTTGAGACTACTGGTGTTAAAATGAACTCTTCCCATTATTCTTCCCTACTTAGATTCCACTTTTCACGTTGTGCTGTGTATATCTGCTCCTTCCCTCCAGCAGGTGATGAGCTCACACATCTGTTTTCTGATTTGGGGTCTCCTGGGACACCCTGCAGGGGTTAATGGTCCAGTGACGCTGCTGATGGTCTGATAGCTAAAACGCAACCTGAACTGACCTTAAAGAGGAAAGAAGCCCTTCGCCATTAGCGTCCATTGATTTTTATTGATCCTCCATTGATTGTTATCAGTTGCTCCTAACAGGCTGGACCCTAACCAGGCAGTGTTTTAGCTCAGCCAAGCCTGAATCCTGTGTCTCTCTAAGCTCCCGTTAGCGCTAATGCTGCCGGCTGTCACCGCTGCAGGGGAGCCGAGGCTGGAAGCGTGTTTCTGCTCGGCGTAACGAGAGACCGAGCGGGCGAATGTCCAGAATCAAAGGCGAGGTTAGATGTGCTGTGATAAAGCTGATTCGGAGTGTTGTTAGTGTAGCTGCTGCTGACCTCAGATTCCTCAGACGG
This sequence comes from Neolamprologus multifasciatus, assembly GCF_963576455.1. Taxonomy (NCBI): domain Eukaryota; kingdom Metazoa; phylum Chordata; class Actinopteri; order Cichliformes; family Cichlidae; genus Neolamprologus; species Neolamprologus multifasciatus. The sequence continues at coordinate 27,505,672 of NC_140454.1, forward strand.
AGAACACGATACTGAGATTACGTGATGGCCGTCAGTTGTGTTTAGCTGGAAGTGGATAGAAATACAGAAAGGGGGATAAAAACCGATTCCCTCAGGAGGTCAGATGACTGATAAGAGGTTTGAGGCAAAAAGCAGATATCAGTGTACTCAGATATACAAGAGCAGCTTGGTATGTTCGTCATGTTGTATGCAGGGTTAACCCCGTGTTTCCTCTTCTACATTCTGCTGTCACTTTATCCAGAAAAGGTGAAATGCCAGAAAAACATAAAACTGATTACCTCAGCGCCCCACGAGACAGACTTTAGTACTTTAGAGACTAAAATTTTTATAAAGGTATATATTTTTGAATTCCGCTGTTTTTCATACCTGATGTTTCATTTATGACACATATACTAAGATTTTGCAATTTTCAATCATTTTTATGCAAAAAGAAGTAAATATTTAAAAACTATTAACAAAATGGGGTTTTTTTGTAGTTCTTTAATACCACGACCAACATTGATAATTGTTGGTTTCTGCACTCTTGCTCTGTTAGCCATGTTTTACTGTAAAGGATCACAATATATTGATGAGAAGTAAAAAATTACATTCAAAATGAAGCTTATAATGTTCACAAAACCCAATTTATTAGACCAGTCCTAACTTGATAATTGCCAAAATAACATTTTATGTTTCTGGACTGTATGCACCAGCTCTTTAATTATTTTTAAATATGTGTTTCGCCAAAAAAAAACAGTTAAACATAATAAAACATTACTAATTTATTTTATTTATATGTTTTTTGCTTTCCTGAACATAAAAAGGAGTTTTAATGATTAAATATTATATTTGATTGATTTCCAACTTCTCTGTTGACTCAATAAAAATGTTATCAACACTTGAATTCAATCATTTTCAATTAGAATTTTTTGTTTTCTTGTTTTTGTGACAGATGATCTAATAAACAATTTTTTTTTTTTACAAAACACGACGTTATTCTTGCCACGCAAATCGACCAGTCCCTGTAAAAAGAAACAATAATATGAAACAATGAAGGAGAAGTAGAAAAAAAACAAGTTACTTAAATATTTTTAGATCAGTTCTCCCGCTTGCTTCTAGGCGAAGGGAGTTTTCAACAGTTTATCCCACTGTTGTTCTGAACGGGCCCTATATAAATAAAATTAAACGGATTTCTGTGGAAGAGTGGCAGCAGATTAGTTAGATTTATATTAAATTCACCACATGACCAAGCACCCTGTCTTTGTCTGCAATGACTAAGATAAACATGATTTTATGCTGGCATGAGACGTCGCTTGTTTGAAAGGCCTTTGTAAACCTCTGTTTAGTTTCAAATGAGTATTTATTTCAATCCAAAACACAACGACACACTTTCCCTCCTGCTCCTATAGAAAGGAGAAAGAGGCCAACGCAAACACAAGATGTCGGGGAGTGGGAAAATGAAAAATGAAATCGCTTTTGAAAAGCAGAAAGTAAATATTTGAAAACAACATAAAAGGGTCATGGGGCATTCAAGCATTTTTCTGACTGACTCAACAGGCGGCGTTTTTTGGCATTAGACCTTGTCTCTTTTGCTTTATGCCGGAGATAAAGGTTCAGGTCTCTGAGTCTCCCAGGCTCTGCTCACCTTGTGTATATTAAACTATCACATGGGCAGGATTTGCACCTTGTCATCCGCATATGAGAAAATATGTGCGAACAAATCAGAGGCGTATTAACAGAGACAGTCTCTGAGAATAATTGAAAACAAGTCTGAGTGCCAGAAAAGATGTTTATGGAGGCGAGCGGAGAGGTGAAGGCGCTGGGCAACACAGACAGACAGAGGGACTAAAATAAACAAGGCAGAGAGCCTCCATCTCCCTCTCTGAAACGTCAGATATCTAATGTTTATGAAACTTTTACACCTTCCTCTCCATCTTAATTCTATTTATTCTCTCCTTCCATTTCCAAATCCGGCAACGTGATGGAATAGGATCAAGAGAACGGCATCAAGTGTTGGAATGGAAGAGGGGAGAAACGCCATCTTCCCCTTCCGTGCAAGACTAGATGTTCAATTAAAAGACTGGAAAGAGGTGGAGGGTGGCGGTGGTGGTGGAGGAGAGTTAAAGGAGAAAGAAAAACAGTATTGATTGACACTTGGGGAGTTAATCCCCTAGAAACATCTGAGAAAGAGTGGAAGGAGCCTCACAAAAGGCAGAGATCAGTGACAGGAGAGAGGAGGAGTGAGGGTGGAGAAGATGCAGAGACAGAGGAGGAGGAGGTGGAGGAGCTTTTCTTTGGGAGAACAGCTGTTGTGTTAGAGACACAGCCCAAACCCATACTGTGAGGATTAGCAGAATATATTTCACTTTCTGAGGACGTCTGTCATTGATAGGTCAGACTAAAAATGTTTATGATGGGAATTTTCTTTCCAACTTATTGTTCCAGGAGACACTGTAGTGTGAAGTCAGGAGAATTTTCCAAAGGAGGAAGGTGGATGTTCTTGTCATGTTTAACTCCTCCTTGTGGACCGATTTCCTGTTGTTAACATACTGTAATTCCAGCTGCTTGCTTAGGTTGATGTTTCTACTTAAAGTTAGGTTGCATTTGATCCACATGCTAAACAGGCCTATTTTCAGAAAACAGAAGAAATCAGCTTCCATTTAAATGGGTGGATGTGAACCAAACCTTAACTCTAAGCAGGTCACCAGTGACCAGATGGGTATAGAAGGTTTAATGTTGCCTTTATCTTAGGATAAAGCGCTGACTTTGAGGAGCTTTTAAGCTAAACAAGCCTTTTTAGCTTCTTTTACTGTAACTCCATTCTGATTGGCTGCCCCTCATAAAAAGAAGGTAGGTAGGTGGGGCTCCAAAAAACCCATCCACCATTAAGGACTGGAAGCTGAGCTTTTGGCTCACTTGTAATACTCGGACTTTACTGTTTGAAACTTTGGCCATAATTAATATGCACCATGTTAACTTTAAATATGTATAGCAGAAAATAAACAGGAGCACAATAGGCCGACTTTACTCCAAACGTCCCCATCCAGAACATACACATGCACACATTTCGCCATGCTGACACACAAAGCAGTAGAACCCCCCGTCGACTCTATAGACGCCATTTCGTAGAGCATCCCCTGCTATGCTGCAGGTCGATCTTAAGCCAACATGCACCATTAACGATGCCATACTGGCCTTTGTGAAGGCTCGGGGAGGGGGCCGCATCCTGCTGGTGCTTTAGCCCGTCGAGCATCGCGGCTGGGAGGCCAGGGGTTGGACTGCGGTTTATACTGCCACCTCACAGAAGGGTTTTACTACTGAGAGAGCCTTAATGAGGTGGAGCAAGTTAATATTTTAACATGTGTGGCTATTGTTAAGCCATATGCCAGAGAGGTCCTGTCTGTGACACCTTATTCTGAAGAGGGAGGTAGATTAAAAACAGTAACGAAGAGAGAAACAGGGGTGGCAACATTTTTAATCTTTCAATGGTGAAGTAAAACTGATAGTCGGCTGTCCAGCCTTCATATATAAATACAGGAATAAATGATTGTTTGACTAATAGGTTAATATTTAGTGGGAACAAGTTAATATTTTATGGGAACAAGTTAATGTGTGAACAGGTTAATATATTGAGGGAACACATTAATATTAAGTAGGAATAAATTATTGTGGGAACAGATTCATATTTTGTGGGAACGAGTCAATGTGTTACAAAACAAGTTATTGTGTGAACAGGTTAATATGTTGTGGGAACACGTTAATATTTAGTAGGAATAAATTATTGTGGGAACAGGTTAATATTTGTTAGAACAAGTTCTCCAGCTAAAATGGGAATAGGCATTGGGGAAAAATGTTAATTTGTGGGGTAAGTTATCATGTCTGAAGAATATTAAACAGTAATATAATCTGACTTTATTGGTGTTCAGAGGTTCTGTAGCGGATTGATGAAACTGATTTTATGGAGTTACCAAAATTACTACCAGATTTTGAAAAACATTAATTATAATGTAATAAAGCCTTATAATTACTACTTGAACTATTAATGTAGTATTCATGATCTGGTTTTTTAATGCTTTTGTTTGGCGTGTTTCAAGTTTTTTAATGGAAAAAAATATGAAATGATGAATTTTGGAAAAATGTGTGGAGAAGGTACAACAGTGAGTGAAAGTCAGAAAAGCCTTTGCTGGACTCACAACGTAAGCTTTGATAACCTGGGACAGACACAAAAACTCAAGGAGAGGGAAAGAGAAGAAAGATAGTGAAAGAATAGAGGGGGAGACCTTTTACATCTGGAAAAGACTCTGACAGGAAGCCACCCATCTGTGGCCAAACAGCTGGGGGCCAGATAGAGTGGACCCTGTCGGCAGTGCGCGTCGGCTCGCTGTGAGGAGGTGGGGGTGGAAGAGAAAGTCAACAGCGTGGAACACTGGATGTCACAAGATGTCTTCACGGCACCGAGCACTCCTACACGGGACGTTTTGGGGGAGGGGGCAGACAATTAACCTGTAGGAACAACTGTCCTCGCGGCTGTGCACAATGAGTGCAGCTCTGACAGGTCCCACAACCCCCGCTAATGCACCAGTGTTTTCATTTTCCCCGCTGCATCTGTCACAGATTACCCCTCACTGCACCTCAGGTATGTGTGCAAGATGAAAAGTGCATGGATGCACAGCTCGCTGAATCAGGCTTAAAGTGTATTTATGACAGTGAGTTTTAAGACATTTATTCCACCCATTTTCATGCCAGAACCCATTCAGGATCAAACTGCTTTATTCCAGAAACATCAACAACAATAAGAAGTACCTACCAATCTATCTCTCGGCAACAAGCAGTTAATATGTGCAAATTATCTGCAGACAAGTTATAACTCCTGCGAAACTAGTTATGTGGCAACATGTCTTGCAAATAATTTGAAAAGAATGGAAACATGTTAATATCTCATGCTCATGCACGCTTGCAAAAAATTATAATCTAATGCCAACAAGTTATCTCATGTAAGAAAGTCATCTGCAAAAAAAAGTTATCTCCTTGGAACAAGTTGTTATGACATACAAAGATATAATGTCATCGTATTAATTTCCAGAAGTTCGTACAGTGTGTAAAGGGTAACAACAGAATGTAATGATTTAAAAGTCAACATAGAGAAAATGTATGAACGTTATGAATAATATTAGCTCATTTTGAAATCAATGTCATATGACTCAAAAAAAGTTGGGCTGGGGAGAGATTCATCAATCTGGAAAAAGAGCTACGTCTACAAACTGTAAAATAATTTCAGAATAAAGTTCTTCAACTTAAAATTGTGCTGACTTTGAATGCTTTGTCATCTACAGTGCATAATATCATCAAAAGCTTCGGAGAATCTGGAGAAATCTCTGTGTGCAAGGGACAAGGCTGAAAATCAGCAATGGATGCTTCTGATATTCAGGTCCTCAGACACCAAATCAAAAGAAACAGATATGATTCTGTTATGGAAATCACTGTCTGTGAACCGTGACGTCCACAAATAAGGTTAACGCTGTGTCATGGGAAAAAGTATATATATATGGCCTGCATTTGTAAATGGCCTGCATTTGTATAGCGCTTTTCTAGTCCTAAGGACCCCAAAGCGCTTTACACTACATTCAGTCATTCACCCATTCACACACACATTCACACACTGGCAATGGCAAGCTACATTGCAGCCACAGCTGCCCTGGGGCGCACTGACAGAGGGGAGGCTGCCGGACACAGGCGCCACCGGGCCCTCTGACCACCACCAGTAGGCAAACATGGGGTTAGTATCTTGCCCAAGGATATTTGGCATGCAGCCAGGAGGCAGCCTGGGATCGAACCACCGACCTTCTGATTAGTGGCTGACCTGCTCTGCCACCTGAGCTACAGCCACCCTGTAGCTCAGGTGGCTACAGGGTAGCCTAAATATAGGTTTTAGATTATCAAATGCACCCATCCAGATGAGGAAGGGAAGGTCTTCCATATTTCAGCAAGACTATGCACTTCATCTAATCCACCAGCATGGCTCCATAGTAGACAAGTTATATTTATGTTTTACCAAACGCCCCCCAAAAACATTTTAACTGTCATTTAAAAGACACTTTTAGCCTATTTAAAATTGTATAAATATATATAAAATATATGTACATATTGTTCTTATTATGTTAATAATTAATTAATAGAAAAAAGACTTAATTATTATGAGCAATCCAATGCCATTGTCCATGTTCAGTGATATATTAGGACCAGTGTTGATAAGAAAATTTAAATAATGTGAAACACATGAGGTGGTCAGATTCGCAGCAAAAAAATCCTACATTTCTAACTTTATTGGAAATTCCGACAAAATAAAATATACTTGAAAATTCTCACTCTCTTTTTTTCTTGGTGACAAACAGCTTTACACTCCTGAATCTAAGGTGGCCTAATCTAAAGTGTTTTAGAGAATTTCTGTGAAGACAACAGAAAAAGAATCTGTGAAGAAATAAGACGATAATAACGAGTCATTATTTAAGAGTTTATATTGTGGCGGACCACTAGAGGGCTCCACTCACACCCACTGTTGAGGAAGTGTGTTCCTGTGTTTTGTGGCGCGATATGCTCAGTTGATGTTGGAGACTAATAAAGAAGGAGTGAGAACTGAGAGCTCTGTGTCGTTGATGCTTACCTCCACATTGGTGACCCCTGACTCGAGCATGCAACGGGCCGCAGATAACGCAGACTCCGCTATGGATGCATCAGCGGCCGCCGGACCTTCGCCTCCTGTTGCAGCTACGTTCGCTGTGGCGCTGAAACTGCCGGACTTTTGGCTCCATGACCCCCCGTCATGGTTCGTACACGTGGAGGCTCAGTTCGCCCTTCGCGGCATCTCAGCTGACGACACAAAGTATCACCATGTGGTGGCCTCGCTCGACCCGCTGGCCACCCGTCGCGCGATGACGCTCCTCCGGGACCCACCCGCCCAAGGGAAATACGCCGCCCTCAAAGAGCTGCTTCTTCGGCGCTATGCCCTCTCCGATGCTGAACGAGCCGAAAAGCTCCTCAACCTGTCGGGCTTGGGTGGCGGTACCGCGCTCGAGCTCATGGAGAACATGCTATCGTTGCTCGGGCCGGATGACGGTGGATTCCTCTTCGCCCACCTCTTCCTCCGCCAACTACCGGCCGCCGTGAGAGCTGTCCTCGCAAACTCCCCGCTTCTGCCTGCAAAGGATTATCGCTCCCTGGCTGAAGAAGCGGATCGCATTCTCCTGGCTAGCCGCACTTTCGACGTTCACGCCCTGGCTATGGACTCGCCGGCGGCACCTTCCACGCCTCCACCCGCCTCCCCCGGAGCATCCGCCCCCTTGCTGATGGCAGGGGTTGCTACACGCCGGCACCGCGGAAAGAGCATCTGTTTCTACCATCAGCGCTTTGGCGACAGAGCGCGTCGCTGCCTGCCGCCTTGCGCTTTCACGGCCCAGGGAAACGGACCCGCCAGCGCGCCGTAGCAGCCGCGACCGCTGGCAATACAGAAAGGCTGCTATTCATAGAAGACTCGCGCTCCGGGAGACGTTTTCTCGTGGACTCCGGCTCCCAGAAGAGCCTCCTTCCCCCTACCGCTGCCGACGGCCTAGCAGCGAACTGTGGGCCGCAGCTCATCGCAGCTAATGGCTCTCCCATCAAAACGTTTGGGGAAAGGTTGGTGACTGTTTGTTTTCATGGCCGGGATTTCCAGTGGAACTTTGTTGTTGCCGCTAGCTCTGTACCTATTTTAGGTGCTGATTTTCTGTGTGCTCATGGACTGCTTGTCGATGTTGCTAACAGACGTTTAATTGGTGCTCTCTCGTTTTCTTCGCTACCCTGTTTTACTCGGGCCGCCGAGCCCCTGATTCGGGCTAATGTAGTGACCTCCGGGGATGCTTTTCAGCGTTTGCTTTTAGAGTTTCCATCGCTGTCTGTCCCTAATTTCTCTAGCGCGGTTAAAGAGGACCTCGGGGTTTCCCCGGCTGAACTGGTCCTCGGCCAGCCTCTCCGGGTCCCCGGGGAATTCTTACCTGAGACCCCTCCCCCATGTTTCGATACCTCTTTGTTGCCTTTTCGCCCCCCAAGAGACTCATTTCCTGTTCCTGGTCCTGTGCACCACTGCCTGCCTGACACTTTTGTTCCGGGTTCGTTGGACTCTGCTCGTTTTGTTTTTGTCAGGCACGATGCTCATAGGACTCCGCTGCGTCCACCATATGACGGGCCATACAGGGTTCTTAAACCAGGCAACAAACATTTCATTTTGGACTTTGGCGGTCGGCAAGAGGTTGTCTCTGTTGACAGACTTAAGCCTGCACATGTTATGCAGGAGGATCAGGTGGTCCCGGCCCAGGCCCCTCGCCGCGGCCGCCCACCTGCCACCGGGCTGATGGATTCTGTTTTTTCCCCCAGGAGCGACCCAAAATCAACGGAGTCCGAGTCGTCTGCAGCTTTTTCTGACCGCCAGTGCCAGCCTCGCTCTCGGGCTGGGTTGCCCTCTGTCAGTTCCCCACCCCCCCGGTTCAGCCGTTCCGGCCGTTTACTTAAGCGCCGGGTCCTGGACTAGTTCTGCTGGGTGTTCGGGGGGGGCATGTGTGGCGGACCACTAGAGGGCTCCACTCACACCCACTGTTGAGGAAGTGTGTTCCTGTGTTTTGTGGCGCGATATGCTCAGTTGATGTTGGAGACTAATAAAGAAGGAGTGAGAACTGAGAGCTCTGTGTCGTTGATGCTTACCTCCACAATATAACAAATGAACTCTGTGGAGAATCTAAATTCATCTAATCCTGCGTGTGTTACAGAAAGGAGACTGCTGAATTAAAACGTCTCCTAATTATCTGTTAATTCTGCATTTTGCAGACCAGCACAGCAACAATCATCATGAATTAGTGTGTAATATTTAACTGGATAAAACCCCCCCGCTTAATGAAGTATAAATGAAGTGTTTACAGGCGGTCACGCTGACAAATTCCTTAGTGAACGAGTTCATTTTCTTAAGAGGTTAATAAGTGTGACGTATTTCATTTGACTTGCTTCACTTGGAATGAATTAAAGCTCAGTTTTTATTATCAATATCTTATAATCACTCAGCCACATAATGAGAAAGGCCATAATTGATCTTTAAGAAGCAGTAAATATGTCAGAAAAGCTGCAGTGTGGCATTAAAAACACTCACTCTGAAGATTTTGAGCATCTTTAACAAGCTGTGAAAGAAACTCCTCACAGCACAAAACACAGCAAACTAAAAAACAAACTCCCTACTCATGCAGAGGTTATGGGAAAGTCTGAACAGATAATAAAATTATTAAAGAAGCTGGGAATGATTCGGTTTCGGCCGCGTAAAACGTGTGTGAGAGAGAGCAGCTACAGGGAGGTGAAAACTCAGGGCTTCAGAGATGAAACTAATCTCTGTGGCTGCAGAGGCGCTCTCTCTTTAAAGGGCTTTTTTTTCCACTCAGATTCCCCCCCGTGGCAAAAAAACACTCCAGTCACTCAAAGACCAACATCTGCAGCTTCAGACGGTGCTCCGCTGCTGCCATCTGGATTCTACACGCGTTCAAGTGTCCTGTTATTTCTACTGATGTACATTTAAAATACACGTCTTAATAAATTGAATGTTGCTATTACTGAATTCTCTGCTTCAGACAGCCTGAAGGGGTTCATTCCTCACGCTGTCCCACTTTCTGCCTGGATGTTTAAAAAAGAAGACGCCGTAATCACAGTTTGGTTAGTGAAGTCTTAAATACTCGCTCTGACTTTTCAGTCATACCCTGCTTTATCGCCGTTTTTGTAATTTAATTTATATCCAGGAGGACATGAAAATAGAGAATATAAAGAAGCAGCTTAACCCGAGATTTTCACCCACGGCATGAGTAAGTGTCACTTAGCAGTAATTTCCTATGGTCAAAATAATTTTGTAGTCAGCTGGTCTTTTTTTTCTCTCACATAATGCACTTTCAAAAAATCTATCCTAAAATTGTCAGAGTGATGAAGGAAGACTGCGACCTCACTGGACAAGGCTCACATTTCCCAGGAATTGTTTGGACTGGACCATTTCTTTCTTTGTTCCATTTTTTAAATTAGTTTCATTAACGATTCAAAACTTTTAGAGGCCAATACTTTATCGTTTTTGATGCAATATATTTAATTTGAGTATATTATAGTGGGTATAATATACCCAGCATAAGTGAAAGTGTTACAAAACTAGGGTTACAAGAAGACCATTATCTCCAAACATTCAAAGGTGCACCAACGCATTAAAAAATAAGGAATTCCATTTAAAATGCTGGAATCTGGTACAACATGCCTGATACACACCTGAGATACAGCCACTCCATGGTGTTGTAATTTATATACATATAGCTTAATGGTGCTTAACCCTCTCAGGCTCAAATTAGGTTTTTGTTGCTAATGCACAAAAGAATACCTGCAGTGGTACTTCTGAGTAAAAAAAAACCTCATAAAATATGTATGTGGGGTAATCAGGTGGTTAGCTTTTAACTTTTGCAAATCTGCAACGCCTGCCTTGAGAGGGTTAAACATAGTTGAAAAATGCCCATTATGCGAAATTCATCACAACCCTTAAAGCCCTTACACACCATTGTAGGTTATATAATTGGATTGTATCGTCTGCTTTGCCCTTCCCTGCTCTATTGGTTTAATATTCTTATTAAACGCTTTACTATAAGAATTAATATTCCTATAGTAAAGCGCTATACAAATACAGACCATTTACCATTTATTTATAAGTCTGTTCTCAGTATGCTCTGATCTTACTAACTACGTCCCTTGAAATGGTACTTATAGTACAGAGCACCTTTTTACTCGAATTTGAGTACTTAAAGGGTTTCCAACTGTAAGTCTAAAGGCATTCACACATCAGGTGTGTTGCAAAAATAGCATGGAATTCAGAAATATTCATATACAAATTTGTCGTGTAACGTGTACACACAGTGATGCAATGATGAGAGGGTCCTGATGTTTCTAAACAAGAAAAGGAAGAAACTGGAGATTCTGGGTTCATCCAATTCTCAGGAGAAGACAGCAGCAGGGAGAATTGAATAGTTTGATCTGAGAGTTGAAGCTGAATCACAACGCCTTTGTCCCTATTTCAGGAGGAGGTCAGTATATAATAAATAGTATATATATATATATATAGTATATATATATATATATATAGCACAAATGAACCAGCTGCTAGTTAACGAGGGACACCTGGAATGGCTAACCGAAGGTCGGACGGTCCTGATCCCCCAGGACCCCAAGAAGGGACCGGTCCCCTCCAACTACCGACCAATAACCTGCCTCAGTACTACATGGAAGCTCCTGTCAGGCATCATATCGGCTACGATGAACGGGCACATAGGTCAATACATGAGCGGGACACAGAAAGGAATTGGCAAGAATACCAGAGGCGCAAAACACCAGCTACTGGTAGACAGAACAGTCAGCCGAGACTGCAAGACCAGGCTGACCAACCTGTGCACTGCCTGGATTGATTACAAGAAGGCCTATGACTCAATGCCCCACAGCTGGATACTGGGATGCCTAGAATTGTACAAGATCAACAGGACCCTAAGAGCCTTCATCAAGAACTCAATGGGGATGTGGCGTACAACACTAGAGGCCAACTCCAAGCCCATAGCACAAGTCACCATCAAGTGCGGGACCTACCAAAGAGATGCTCTGTCCCCACTGCTGTTCTGCATAGGCCTGAACCCCCTCAGTGAGATCATTAACAAGACTGGCTACGGATACCGACTACGGAACGGAGCAGTTGTCAGCCACCTCCTGTACATGGATGACATCAAGCTGTATGCCAAGAGTGAACGAGACATCAATTCACTGATCCACACTACCAGGCTATACAGCAATGACATTGGAATGTCGTTCGGACTGGAGAAGTGTAGTCGGATGGTAACAAAGAGAGGGAAGGTAGTCAGAACTGAGGGGATTGAACTACCAGAAGGGGATCCCTGGGGATCCCGCAGGCGAATGGGAACCATGAAGAGGCCGTTAGAAAAGCTGCAACCACCAAGTACCTGCAGAGGGTCAGGCAAGTCCTGAGGAGTCAGCTGAACGGTAAGAACAAGATCCGGGCCATCAACACGTACGCCCTGCCCGTGATCAGGTACCCTGCTGGGGTAATAGGCTGGCCAAAGGAGGAGATAGAAGCCACTGACATAAAGACAAGAAAGCTCCTTACCATGCATGGAGGGTTTCACCCCAAGTCCAGCACCCTGAGGCTGCATGCTAAGCGGAAGGAAGGGGGCCGGGGACTGGTGAGTGTCAGCACCACAGTCCAGGATGAGACAACGAACATCCAAGAATACATTGGGAAGATGGCCCCAACTGACCGAGTGCTCAGTGAATACCTCAGGCAGCAGAAACCCAAGAAAGAGGAGGGAGACGAGGAACCATCATGGAAGGACAGGCCCCTGCACGGTATGTACCACCGGCAGATAGAGGAGGTGGCTGATATCCAGAAATCCTACCAGTGGCTGGACAAAGCTGGACTGAAAGACAGCACAGAGGCACTAATCATGGCAGCACAAGAACAAGCTCTGAGTACAAGATCCATAGAGGCTGGGGTCTATCACACCAGGCAAGACCCCAGGTGCAGGCTGTGTAAAGATGCTCCAGAGACAATCCAGCACATAACAGCAAGGTGCAAGATGCTAGCAGGCAAGGCAAACATGGAACGCCATAACCAAGTGGCCGGCATAGTGTACAGGAACATCTGTGCTGAGTATAACCTGGAAGTCCCGAGGTCAAAATAGGAGATGCCCCCAAGGGTGATGGAGAATGACCGAGGTAAGATCCTGTGGGACTTCCAGATACAGACGGACAAAATGGTGGTGGTTAACCAACCGGACATAGTGGTGGTAGACAAACAGAAGAAGACGGCCGTAGTGATCGATGTAGCGGTTCCGAATGACAGCAATATCAGGAAGAAGGAACACGAGAAGCTGGAGAAATACCAAGGGCTCAGAGAAGAGCTCGAGAGGATGTGGAGGGTGAAGGTAACGGTGGTCCCAGTGGTAATCGGAGCACTAGGTGCGGTGACTCCCAAGCTAGGCGAGTGGCTCCAGCAGATCCCGGGAATAACATCGGAGATCTCTGTCCAGAAGAGCGCAGTCCTGGGAACAGCTAAGATACTGCACAGGACCCTCAAGCTCCCAGGCCTCTGGTAGAGGACCCGAGCTTGAAGGATAAACCGCCCGCAGAGGCGTGCTGGGTGGTTTTTTTTTTTATATTACATCCAAAGTTATAGTAGAGCTGTAAATTTTAGATTTTTAGAAATACTTCAGCCAGAGCGTGGAACATCATTTTAAGAGGGCTAACTTCATGCTAACTCCTGGATATTAACTTTATCAGTGCCTCAGTTTTTGACTGATTTGTGGAACTAAAGGAGCGTTTGGAAACTGTTAACGATGCCAGAAATTAGTCAGTCAACAAACAAACTAAATTAAAATTAACCCCAACTGTCTGATGCTTTAAACACATTCCTGTCTGAACATCGCAGGAATTCCTACCTTCATTTCACCCGCGTGAGTTTTACTGTCAGTCGAACTGAAATGTCAGTGTGATGCATTCACTGTGGCGAAATATGAAAACAAGATAACCCACAGAAGGAGAAGAAGAACAAGAAGAAGCAGCAATCGCTCTGGTATGTTATTCATGACTGTCACAAGCAATCTGCACCTATTCTGTATCTCGGTGTGTGAGCGTGAAGCAGCGCCGAGGCCTTTTGTCCTCACATGTCATAACATTTCTTACAGCCAGCCGGGGTGAAGAAGGGGCACATCTCAGGACTTGGGTTTCCTTCTGGTTAAAAGCTTTTTTTTTACGAGTGTGTGTGTGTGGTTTCCGGCTGTGTCGGCTTCAAACGGAGAGCAGTTTACCTCCGGCAGGTTTTTAAGTTCTGACATTTTTTGATGCCCTTGAAGTCACTGGAATAAATGTGTTTTGGATGGCTCTGGGTGTGTGTCCGTGTGCGTGCGTGAGAGAGAGTTTGTTCAAAGTGACTGATGAAGACTTGGAGCTGCAGCTGAAATTTGATCACACTGCTCTTTCTGTCCCTTTTAACGCGTTTTGCAGGTATAAAAACACACAGCCGTTTAAACCCTCCCAGAAACAATAAGTAAAACTCTCTCACACACACATTGTTGCAGATCGTTGTATAGCAGGAAAGGACTGTTAAGCTTTCCCAGGGGAAGCAGCCGCACAGCCCTTCAATGCACATTGTTATTAGGTTGTTTTTCTTTTAAGTGATCCTCCCACCGATCCGTTCTCTCTCCCGCCTCTCAGCTGATGGTGATTAATGGATCGCTGCGACTGCTTGCTAATCAGCCCAAAAGCACTTTGCTTAAGTGAGGAAAGTCGCCCAAATGGTGCTGCTGTGTAAAAACTTTCAGTGTGAAGTCAGCATCTCTTCATCCACCCGAGTTCAACCTGAATAAAAAGCATCTGTTTACCAGCCGAAAATGCTAGCAGCTAGCTAGCTAGCGAAGTAACGACTGCTCCTCTTTGTTGTACGAAGTTTATTTGTTTTTTTGCTTCAGTTCTGCATTCGTCCGTACAGATTTTTGCCAGCAGTGATGATGTGCAGTATTTTTTTGCAGTAGTTTTTAAACAAATGCCCATGGACTCACGATGTCACAGACACAACATGTTTTAAAACTTAAACTATCTGATTGTTAAGGAATGATGTATAATTGCAAATAATTGCATTGCAAAATGTTCCAAAAGGCAAAAACAGTTCAATCAGTCAAAGGAGCAACGTACCTAATAATGCAAATTTTCAGCATCCATAAAAATCATACATTTGAGTTTTAAATAGATTGACCTGCTGCACAGGTATTATGTAGCAGAAAATTGGGTGTAGCGACTAAAACAGTTCTCAGGCTGTAAACTTGTTTATAGGGACTGACCTGCTGCCTCAAGTGGACATTAGAGGAACTACAGCTGTCAGATAATGATTTGCTTTTGCAAAAACACAAATATTTGGGGAAATATTTCATGAACATTCATGACGTTTATTTATTCAGCATACTGTACTGCAGCAAATACTGTGATGCACATAATGGAAATGAACAGCAGTAAAGTCAAAGGAGCTTCAAGTTTGAGGCTTTTGTTCAGTTTGTGCCCAACATGTGAAAGTTTACCTCTCTCTGGTCTTACTGACAGACACACAGTGTGCTAATGAGAGTGTTTCTCAGCCTGCGGTTGCTGGATTAGCTCTTAGATGAGCAGAATGGATCTGATTGAGAGAGGAAACCAGCAGAGGGGTGAAAAGGGAGCAAACAGAGGGGAAAGAGGGAGAGTAAATAGGGCTGACCCATGGGGGGTTGCCCCCATTCAGCAGCTCTCTCCCTGGGAATCCACTCTGACTCTTTCAGGCCTGTCCCCCGCTCTACGCACCACTATCTCCCAGCTCCTTTGGGATTCAAATGATATCTCATTAGCTCTTATTGGATTGTAACTTTCATGGGATGCATAGTGTTTCAGTTTTTCTCTTTTAGCGATCGATAAAAGGACACTGGCGTCCAGGATAAAGGACTCTTTTCTGTTTTCCTCTCTTCATCGACTGTCTCGCCTAATTTCCGCTTCTCTTCTTTTCCTAATTTATTCTCTCTCTCTCGATTCAACACGCTGTATCTCTCCACACTGTTTCCAGCTCTCTTCAATACAGTCGGGAATCATCCTGCACTTCTTCAGCCTCTGCATCCACAGGGCGTCTTTGTCTGTTTCTAATGTGCCATTAACTCTGCGCTAGTCAATGGTCCTGAGCCCCAAAGGCCAACGAATTAACAGAGAGGAAGAAGAACTGGACCAGATGATTTTTTTTTTGAGTTAACAGAGTTCGGCAAAACTTACAGTAAACTATTGTTAATAATGACACCCGTGTTGGTTACGTGAACTACAGTCTAATTCCGTTGCTCGTCTTTATGCACTGTTACATTTCAGAGTTTTAGAATCCGTTTCCTGTCAGAGTGTTCACTTCATAAGGAACAAAGATTTAAAAGTGAAATAACAGCAGAGGATTGGAAATGAGCTTATGCTGTAACTCGTGGTGACTGCATGTGTCAGACTAACACACTGTGGCTGGTGATATGATATTTGCATTCATTGTTTTGGTGTTTATGAACAGCCATCCGGCAATACTGTGACATAATGTGGATGAAAAGAATAATATGATAAACTAACAAACATGTCTGTGTTTTCATTCATGAGGGAAGCAAAAAAGTGAAGCAAGACTAGCAAAACCAGCCTAATGTACATATAACAAATATATAATACATATAAGCAAACGTTTATATCCAAAAAAAATTGGGGGGGATCCCACAAAATTTTAAATGCTTGATTAAAAGAATGACATCAAACCTCCCACTAAAATTAATAATATATTTTCAGAAATGCACAGAAAGCATATATAAATCCATAAAACAACATTTTCCTGTGTTTCTGCCTGCTGTCTGCTTTGTTATTAATGTTTTTTAACTATATTATCTCTGTCCTTGTGTGGAATACGTCTAGTGTTGGAGACGACTATTTGGTGATGTTGGTGATTAGTGAATTCCATTTCTAATTAAGAAGCAAGCATCAGCGCCACACCGCGAGACCTGCTCCTACTGATGTACTTCTTCGATAGTTTCTGTTATCAGACCGTTGAGTCGGTGTAAAAAAGGACAAAGAATACTGACAAAGAGGTCCTGAGCTAATTTTCTGGCACACAACACTTCAGAACTGCTGGCCTGGCTAATGTAATGGTGTTATAAAAGTTTTAAATGTAAACACTTTGCCAACTGCTGTACTTTGTGGAAAGAAAACTACAGTTTCAGTCTGGACGAAGGGCTTAAACTGGGGGCAAGAACATACATTTTTTAATTTAACGGTTTAATGCGGACTGTTAAAGCTGGTCTTCTATTTGCTGTGAGATATTTAATCCAGTAAAAGTCCAAATGGAGTAGAATTAATAGGAGGAAAGTTTTTGCCACTATGAAGCGTCTGAGAAGCTCATTTCATGTCTTTAAATTAAATTTCTGCTGCTGAATTTAAAAGGGGATTCAGACATCATGAACTGTTCATGACCTGTTCCCAGAAGCTGCTTCACCAGGTGAGCTCAAATCAAGGTTTCAAGTAGCCTGTGACAGATAGAAAGATTATTATTATTGATTTTATGTAATGTGGACACTTCTAAATGTGCATAAATTGTGAAAGATAAGCTATAAAATCTGTATATTCACTGAGTATAATTATTCATTCATTCTGGGTGAGAGTTTGTGAAAGATACTTGCTTAAAGGTACTTTTTGTAATGACCCTCACCAGGTCAGGTGGCATTGTTTTACCAGTGGGTGGTCTTTGTTTAACTTCTGCTATTTCTTTTAGTCCTATTCTCTGCTTCTTTTTGCATTATAAGCACATTCGTAATGGCTTACCTGGTTAAATAAAGTTCATATCAAGCCCATTTGCATTTTGTGTTCCAAACTAGTTTTACATTAAAGTACAACCTGCTCGTAGTTTAACTTTAGTCACAGATGTTTCCACAGATGTTTTGGGTTAAAATCATAGCAGGTCTTTCTTCATGTTCTGTGTAGCGTTAGTTAATTTTCGGATGTTTTAAGATATTGTAAATCATCAAGTGACAATATCATTTTATCAAGTAAAATGTTTGACTGGGGTCATTAATTTTTCACATTTTTAAAAAGGTTTTATTCGCGTTTACCATCCCTGAACAGTTTTCCCACGATAGATGCTCTAAAATATTCATTTTGGTTTTCAGTCGTTTTTAAGCTGAACTCAAAAACATCACAAACTGAACTAAAAACATTAGAAATTGAAAATGACCTATGATAGCCTATAATGCAAACAAACGGGTGGCTGTACCTCAGGAGGTAGAGGAGGTCACCTAAAATCGGAAGGTTCAATCCCTGGCTCCTCCAGTCTGCATCTCAAGTATCCTTGAGCAAGACACTAACCCCAAGTCTGATGCATCCATCAGAGTGTGAATGTCGTTAGAAAAGTACTCAGTTTAGAGACAGTACTTGTGAAAATGGGTGTGATTGGGTGAATGTGGCATGTTGTATACAGTGCTTTGAGTACTCCGGGAGAGTAGAAAAGTGCTATAAGATTCAGTCCAAATATACATATATTTTTATACAATTTTCCACCATCCTTCCTACACAAGTGTTGCTCTTCGTGAAGTTTGTGAAGTCTTTGAATCAACTAACTTGCCTAATCCAATCACGTCTTACCTATATGTTGGAGACAACTGTGAGTTACGGTTTCATTATATTGCATTTATGTGTGTTCATAATTAGCTTTTTAAAATTACTTTCTTCTTCTTGTTTTAGTCACTTACATTGAGGTTAGCAGCACTAGATGTAAAATCAGTGTTGGGCAATGTGTGAATGAGAAAAACCAGGACAGGCTCCTGGTTTCTCCGCATACTATGAACTTATGTACAGCATAATGTACAGTATTTGGCAATATATCAATTAGCAAAATTATTGTACTAGAGTTATTAGACAATTTTGAAAGTGTAAGGTAGGAACTTGAATTGAAAAAAAATTGGATGACCTTATACAGAACTATTTTGCACATGCACAGGATTTTTGAAACACAGAATCAGAAAAAATTGAGATGAGAACATGCTGGCATGAATCAAGTGAGGAAAAAGAAAGTCAAGTCAAGTCTTTAGCATCGAAAACCTTTCTTGTGGATGTTTAAATTCCTCTCATGTGACATATTTTAGCTCATAAAACACTGTTGTCAGCTCATTTGCACCCTAGCCTTCACTGCTGTGCAGAAACAAACTCGTTGGTCTGACTTCT
This sequence comes from Neolamprologus multifasciatus, assembly GCF_963576455.1. Lineage (NCBI taxonomy): Eukaryota > Metazoa > Chordata > Actinopteri > Cichliformes > Cichlidae > Neolamprologus > Neolamprologus multifasciatus. The sequence continues at coordinate 27,524,482 of NC_140454.1, forward strand.
TCTTCTTCTCTCTGCAGGGCTTCTGTAGGCTTTAACAGATGGATTAACCCTTTCTTCCTCTCTTCCCTGCGGGGCTGTGCTTTGTCTATCTGGATGACATAAGATCATCTGGGATCAACGCCGTGCTCACCGCCTCTTCCTCCTCGTGTTAAATCCATTCGTTTTTTTGTGTCCTCTCTTGACCTTTTCCATGGAAAGTGGCTGCTTCTGTTTTTCTTATAAGAGTGAAGATTAGAGCTCCCTAACCAGACACATGCACACATCAGCTAATTGCCTCTGTTGGCTGAATAACTTTAAAAGAACTTGTTGATTATGCATTTCAATCCACAGAAAAGCCTCCTGAGATGATGTAATCCTGCAGAGAGGAGCATGAGGATGGTAAGGTCACCTGGCAGGAACCATGAAACCCGCAGCTTCTTTTTGCATTAATGTGCACCTTAATGCTAATTTTCTTACCAACAATCAAGTGTTTCCTGTAATCAGCCATATTTATGTGTCTCCTGAAGGCATCAATGTGAAGTTTCCAGGTTGGAAACTAATTTCCTGATTAGTTTTTAAACTTCAGGCAAACCATCATGCTATGCAGAACCATCATTTATATCCCAAATATAGTCGGGAGAAGCCATATCTGTGCAAATACGCTTGCATTGTTTGTCCAGGTGGCTAAAAACAAACTACAGTGCCTCTGATGTCCAACTCTAGGATTTTATTTTGATGTCACGTGTTTGGATATGGCAACTTCTGGCTCGAAAAAACCAACATGGCTAGTGCGCTAACACCAAGGCTTCAAAGTGTTGAGTAGAGAATGAGTAGGCGACATTACATCTTCAGGTCCATCTTACATACAGTGGGGCAAAAAAGTATTTAGTCAGCCACCGATTGTGCAAGTTCCCCCACTTAAAATGATGACAGAGGTCAGTAATTTGCACCAGAGGTACACTTCAACTGTGAGAGACAGAATGTGAAAAAAAAATCCATGAATTCACATGGTAGGATTTGTAAAGAATTTATTCGTAAATCAGGGTGGAAAATAAGTATTTGGTCAATAACAAAAATACAACTCAATACTTTGTAACATAACCTTTGTTGGCAATAACAGAGGTCAAACGTTTACTATAGGTCTTTACCAGGTTTGCACACACAGTAGCTGGTATTTTGGCCCATTCCTCCATGCAGATCTTCTCAAGAGCAGTGATGTTTTGGGGCTGTCGCCGAGCAACACGGACTTTCAACTCCCGCCACAGATTTTCTATGGGGTTGAGGTCTGGAGACTGGCTAGGCCACTCCAGGACTTTCAAATGCTTCTTACGGAGCCACTCCTTTGTTGCCCGGGCGGTGTGTTTTGGATCATTGTCATGTTGGAAGACCCAGCCTCGTTTCATCTTCAAAGTTCTCACTGATGGAAGGAGGTTTTGGCTCAAAATCTCACGATACTTGGCCCCATTCATTCTGTCCTTAACACGGATCAGTCGTCCTGTCCCCTTGGCAGAAAAACAGCCCCATAGCATGATGTTTCCACCCCCATGCTTCACAGTAGGTATGGTGTTCTTGGGATGCAACTCAGTATTCTTCTTCCTCCAAACACGACGAGTTGAGTTTATACCAAAAAGTTCTACTTTGGTTTCATCTGACCACATGACATTCTCCCAATCCTCTGCTGTATCATCCATGTGCTCTCTGGCAAACTTCAGACGGGCCTGGACATGCACTGGCTTCAGCAGCGGAACACGTCTGGCACTGCGGGATTTGATTCCCTGCCGTTGTAGTGTGTTACTGATGGTGACCTTTGTTACTTTGGTCCCAGCTCTCTGCAGGTCATTCACCAGGTCCCCCCATCTTTGCTCACCGTTCTCATGATCATTTTGACCCCACGGGATGAGATCTTGCGTGGAGCCCCAGATCGAGGGAGATTATCAGTGGTCTTGTATGTCTTCCATTTTCTGATGATTGCTCCCACAGTTGATTTTTTTCACACCAAGCTGCTTGCCTATTGTAGATTCACTCTTCCCAGTCTGGTGCAGGTCTACAATTCTTTTCCTGGTGTCCTTCGAAAGCTCTTTGGTCTTGGCCATGGTGGAGTTTGGAGTCTGACTGGTTGAGGCTGTGGACAGGTGTCTTTTATACAGATGATGAGGTCAAACAGGTGCCATTCATACAGGTAACGAGTGGGGGACAGAAAAGCTTCTTACAGAAGACGTTACAGGTCTGTGAGAGCCAGGGATTTTCCTTGTTTGAGGTGACCAAATACTTATTTTCCACCCTGATTTACGAATAAATTCTTTACAAATCCTACCATGTGAATTCATGGATTTTTTTTTCACATTCTGTCTCTCACAGTTGAAGTGTACCTCTGGTGCAAATTACTGACCTCTGTCATCATTTTAAGTGGGGGAACTTGCACAATCGGTGGCTGACTAAATACTTTTTTGCCCCACTGTATACAGTCTGTGAGTTTAGCAGGTAGCTGCAGGGCAAAATGTCTATCAACACATCCTGTAACTGTGCTGCAGACTGGAGCGGAAACATGTGAGTGGTGTGTGTGCAAAGTGGACCACACAAGCCAGAAGTGGATAAGTGTTCATCTACCTGAGTATAAACATGTCTGTGTGTGTGTGTGTTTGTGTTTGTGTGTGTGGTTCTGGCCAGCCTTTCCTCAGGGTCTGCCTGGCATTGTGCTGCTTCCTGACCAGGCCTACGTTATCAGTGTGGGATCAGTGAAGGGACAAAAGGCCTACGAACACACACATAGAGTTACTAACTTCTTTTTTTTTTTTCTCAGGCCTCTTGGAGCCGCTGATGGCTTCCTGTCTGTATGAGTAAATATCTATCTTTGTATCTCAGGGTGTCAGATTCATTTTCTCTGAGGGCCTCACTGGGAAACGAGAATCCCATTGAGGGCCAGGTGTCTGTCATTTACTGCCATGGTTTAATTAATTGGAAATGTAGCTCTTGTTGAGCCTGTTGACATGCAGATTAGGCCACATAAACCAGTAAGCAAAATAATAATAATAATGAAACTCTTTCTGATTACTGGTACAGACTAGTGCTTTTCTTAACAAAGTGACTGATGACACAGCAGCAGTGAAAATGATGTTGGTGTAAATGGTGGAGCCACAGCGAGCAGCAAATGTCAGACGTGCGACTGTAAACCCTGGTGGACGTGAAGCTGAAGTTCAGTCCAGTTTTGGCGTCTTCATACGCACAGTGTTGAGGAAGCAGTACCACTGCTTTTTATCACATACGCATATGAAAATCTGGGCATGTGTGTGGTGTCCTGGAATAACAGGAAGTTGTGAATTTAAGATGCAAGTTTTTTACTTCTGCTCTGGCTTTGTAGATTACTAGAGACCTTTTAAAATCTGTGTGTAAGTATTTCTCCATGTCCTGACATTAACTCATATGCATATGTACAGAGTCATAAGAGTATTCGCTTGCCAGCCTTCATGCATATATGAACTTGAGTTAAATCCCATTCTTGATACTCTTTTCTGACAAAGTTGTATTTTTACTTAGTTGTAAATAGAATTTGCATTCTATTTTTATCCCATTGTATATTTTATTCTATTTTATTCTACTGTATATAGTATTTTATTTTATTCTATTCAGTACAGTTGTGTACAGTATATTATTTGTATTGTATTCTAATTTTTGCTATATAACTTTTGCACCGTCCACTTCCTACTGTGACAAAACAAATTTCCCACATGTGGGACTAATAAAGGTTATCTTATCTTATCTTGATCCTTTTCAGTATGATGGTAAATGGTCTGTATTTGTATAGCGCTTTACTTAGTTCCTAAGGACCCCAAAGCGCTTTACACTACATTCTGTCATTCACACACACATTCACACACTGGTGATGGCAAGCTACTTTGTAGCCACAGCCGCCCTGGGGCGCACTGACAGAGGCGAGGCTGCTGGACACTGGCACCACCAGGCCCTCTGACCACCACCAGTAGGCAACGGGTGAAGTGACCGAGACTGTCCGAGCCGGGGCTCGAACCGGCAACCTTCCGAATACAAGATGAACTGCCAACTCTTGAGCCACGATCCCCCCCATGATATGCTTTATCCCCCCCTTTGACAGTTTCAGCTCTTCTAGGAAGGGTTTCCAAAACATTTTACGAGTTTGTTTCCAGAAAGTTTTGATCATTCTGCCAGACAAACAAAAAAAAGATCCCCACACCATAATCCCCCCTCCACCAAACTTTACACTGGCACAGTGCAGTCAGACAAGTATGTTTCTCCTGACAACCACCAAACGCAGACTCATTGATCAGATTGCCAGACGAAGAAGTGGGATTTGTCAGAGAACACGTCTCCTTCTCTAGAGCACAGTGGCGACACGCTTTATACCACTGCATTTGACGCTCTGCTTTGCACTTGGTGATATAAGGCTTGGATGGAGCTGCTTGGCCATTGAAACCCATTAAATGAAGCTCTCTGCACACATGTCAAGGCAGACAAGCTAATCTGAAGGCCACGTGAAATTTGGAGGTCTGTAGCAAACTCACTCTTCAGGCAGTTGGCGACCAGCTCTTTGATTTTACAACTTCATGTTGAATTGCTGTTGTTCCCAATCATTTACACTTTGCTATAATACCACTAACATCTGACTGAATATTTTGTAGCGAGGAAATTTCACAACTGGACTTGTTGCATGGGCCACAGTACCACACTGGAATTCACTGAGCTCCTGAGACCCATTGTTTCACAAATGTTTGCAGAAGCAGTCTGATGATTTGGATGGGTGAGTGAATACTTTTGGTAATACAGTGTATGAATATAGTAGGTAGGTAGGTTATATAGAGCATGTACAGTTTTTCAACAGTGCAGTGATCAATTGGTCCAAAAACATACAGTTTTACAGCTTTTTCACAAATATTCTACCATTGCATCATATTTCTGAGAAGCTTATTACTCTGTGTGGTTTATCTGACTATTAAACAGTAAACCAGTTGTGACCCCTCTCAGAAAAACAAGCCATGTTTAGCTGGGGCTCCTGATCGTGTTTCTGATGTCTATGAGATGTTGACATTTCCTCCAAACAGACATTTCCCCTCTAAACTCTGGGTTCAATTTAAATGTAAACTGTCAAGAAAAGAAATGACTTAAACAAGAAAACAAAGAGGTCTAATTCTTCAATATTTCACCAGCAAAGCACGAGATGGAAAAAGATTAGTGGAAAGAACAAGAAGCTGGAGTCTTGCCCACTTATCTGATCTAATGGCACATAAAAGAGGGGAGAGTCCGAGCTGATCACCAATCCTCGGCCTTCATGAGTCGGTTTCCGTCATGGTGTTTTACTGGTCTCTAACTGGGATTCCTCACTAAATATGACTTTTCCATCATCTATAGTGTAAAGTGGTGGTTGATCTGAGCCTTCCTTCCAATTTAAATATAGATTACAGACAGTAATTTATATAAAAAAAACACCCCACAATATCATGATGGTGTGCACTGCTGCTGTTTACAGAACTTAGCTATGGCAGCAGGCTGTAAATGTGTTTACTTGTGCTGAAAATTTTATTATGAGAGCCTATGGGGACTTACTCGCTGTTGGCTTCAGCCTCTAGTGGACATTAGAAGAACTGCAGTTTCTAGGTCCTGTTTCAACTTGGTCAGCTAGCCTGGACTACTCGTGCAATAGTGATTATATAATCAGAAAGAAAAACACAATTACTTACTTTCGGAAAAATCCTCCAGAGTCTCCAAATACAGCTCAGGTATCGCAGTGTATTCTAGGTAGTCGCACTACCAGACTAATAGACACTGAAAAAACACCAAAATAACCTGTGAGTGATACAGCAGCCTGATATAAAACACAGATAAGCTAAACAGGTGTACATTTTTCCTGTTGTTGGATAGCATCATTTTTACAGGTTATACTGCTGTAATGATCTTAGTTACCTGACAATAGCACTAACAAAGGTTATGTTAACGTATCTGATTATGACAAAGTAATGGTTTAATGAGGGACAGATCCATATAAACACAAAGAATGGTCTTGGATACAACTTTAACTCCTGGATCAAACAACAAAATTCTTCCAGCTTCCAGAATCTCCACTTTGATCCTTTTCTTGTTTAGAAATATCAGGTCCAGCTCATCATTTCTTGATGTTGAATTTTCCACAAAAACGCAGCACATTGTGCATAACTAACAACTTTGTATGTAGTTCATCTGACTTAATATTTAATACTGTACTTAAATATTTTTTGTATTTTTTAATTTTGTATTGCAGGTTAGATTTTTACATCTCACGACTCTGCATACACACTTATAAAGCATAAAGTCTTACTTGGTGTTCAACATTTCACTGTAATACTATCTCACCTGTTCTGACTTGTAGTTGCAGCTCTACTGGGAGTCTTAAAAGTCATTCAGGTGTGAAGTAGTTTTATATTTTTTATGATGGTACAATGCCTCTTTACAAGACTTTGTGTTGTGTTGTGGTGCTGCATCAGCAGCTGTAGGAGTTTCTAGACTGTTCTCTATTAATACTGGTCTGAGGAGCTATGACTTCTGTATGTTCAAGGTGTAACGATAGGACAGTGTCACATTTCAGAAGCTGTTTTTTTTTAAACAAAAAGCATAAAAAATTTCTTTCATTCTGGCTATGCCGTCATGTACAGCCAAGAGAAATTCCATAACTAATGGGTGTAACTGCACATAACTACAACAGTTAGATGTGTTATAACATACTTATATTTTCCAAAAACTCCATCCATCATACGTACAGCTGTGAGACTTTAGAAGACAGCAGCTCACCGGTCTGATTAGTTTCTAATGTCCTGGATTTAACTTTAAAACCCAAAAGTAGAATCTATCTCCACATATTCGAGGTATACAACTCGTATACTTTTGTTTGAACAACAGTCTCATCATGCATTGCATTAGTGATGTTATGACTTTGAGCTCCATGGTCTCCAAAATAACTTCACCCTTTCTCGGGTGGTTGGCCTTTTCTAAATCGTGTCAAGCAAAAAAAGAAAAGATACTTTGTACAAAATACAGTTAGAGACAGAAAGAGCATTTCTTTAAAAACAACAATCTTTGTGTTGTATCTAGCTATGTGGATAGATGTAATGTGAGACAACAGTGCAACTCGTCTTTGCCTGAAACTCTTTTTTTGTGACTTTAGTCCAACCTGAAATATCATTAAAACAACCCAAAACATAATCATGTGTCCATAGATTTAATGAAACATGTTTGAGGACCTTTGATGCCTCAATTTCTCTCCTTGTACATCTGTTTTATGCCTTTGTTTTCTTCATATAACTGATTGCTATCTTCATCTGTGATTGCCCTCCCCCCTCTTCCTCCCCTCATTCCCTCTGTTAGCTTCACAGCTCTGCATCACACATGACTGCATCCCTCCCCTCCTGTATAAACCTTGTTTTCAGCCTGTTTGGCTGTTGCTGTGATAATGAAGGCACAGGAGGGGAGGTGCCAAGAAAAATAAAGACTCCTGGTTATTGCGCTTACATTTTGTTGATGCACATCAGTTTCGCTGTGTGGGAGCGCTTTCTTAAAAAATTCTCATGGGTCTGAGAGTGCACTGAGGAGCATTGTTCATGTTTTAAATGTTTTTTAAGTGCCATTGCCTGAACAGATTGGGACTTTAAGAATTATACCAACTTCACAGCTGGTTCCTTTTTTCTGCTCCCCTAGGGTGCAAGCAGTTAGCAGTAATAGCTAAAGTTAGTTTGGAAATGGACTCCACTAATCAGTAATGTAGCTGTGACATCGGCTGTTCGTTTGAAATTTCAGGCGAGTGTTTTCACTGTCGACATGTTGGTGTTTTGAAACCAGATGTGATGAGCAAGAGATGGACGAAATTATGGGACTACAAGCTAACAACTTATAACTGACAAGCAATTAGCCAGTTAGCTTACTGTGCATAATCCTCCCTTTTGACTTTCAGAATAACCAAAATTTGAAAAAGCTGAGTTAACATTTTAATCAATCAATCATTTTTCAGATACAGAAGCTACGTTTCTACACATTTGATTTTACCTAAAGAAGCTCAAACTCTTTATTCTGGCTAATGTGAGCTAACACTAGCTTGTCTGCTAATGTAGCTGTTTTACTTTTTGAGCTTTTTATGAATTTTTAATTTCTTGTGGTCCTGAGAAAACATCATACTAAATTCCTCATCATACATGAATATAAACATTACCATAATCACCCTAATGTGTGCTTTTTTCTTAAACCACAAAATGCCTGAAAAATAGGAGTTGTGTTGTAGAATAAGTCCGAAATTCTCAATTCCTAGTTTGAAATTTTCGAGGTATCTTCTGAGGTATCTGGAACATGGTGTTAGTCACGACAGCCACGGGTGTCATTAATAGAATAATTTTTGTGAGTCTAATACTTTCATAGCAGGAAGGAAATGGGACAAGGTGAAAATGTAAATGAAGCAGCATGTCCAACATTGGCAGACCCGGTCTGCTACGTAATTCAACGTGCTAAGTCCCTGTTTGAGCTTTGTCTGAGAAAGAAACAGCCTCTCTCAGTGCCAGTTTGAGAGTTATTTTAATTTCCAAACATGGCAGAGTGAAAAGGTCCTTCTCTCCCGTGGCACCATGCCTCTGATTGTGATGCACGCTCGTGTTTGTTGATAAGGTCACAAAAGACCTCGACAGTGTTTGCGCCTGGTTTTAGTGGGCGAATGTAAACGTTTTGGGGAACAGAAACAATCCTCAGCTGACGGCGAGCTGTGAGCGAACACAGAGATAAGATGGAAATTCAATGGTAAAATTAAACACAATTAAACAGCAGCAATAATGAAATAGCACAGATGGTTTGAGTCACATGCAGACAGCACAGCGGGATAATACAAAGACTGAAGTTCCCACCAAAAAACAGACTTACAGTAAATGTAAAATGTCATCAGAATATACTGAATATTACTGATAATCAAGGTTATTATCGTTAACGAAAACTAACGAAATAACGAAAAGTAGAAGTGAAAAAACATTTTCGTTAATGGAAATAAAACTAAAAACAAAAAAAGGAAAACTAACTAAAACTGGAATGAGTGTTCACAAAACGAACTAAAATTAACTGAATTTATAGCAAAAATGTGTTTAGTTTTCATTGATGTGTGCGTGTCATACAATAGTCAAGGGTGAAAATGAAGTTTAGTTTACAGATTTTTTTCTTGCTGTCTAATTATGCCAGCAGGTGGCAAGTACGTTAGTCGAGTCGTCTGTGTTGCTGCTCCATCCACGCGCAGAATCATGTCAGGAAAAGTCGGAAGAAAGCACCAGAGTCCAATTTGGGATTACTTTGAATATGACTGTGTTTTGGATAAAGCAAGTGTCTTGTAGTGGAAACAGACAAATTATGAGGGACATTTCTAAAGGGAAAAAAATCCCACAAACCTTAAAGTGCACTTGAAAAGCTCACACAAGAAGGCTAACCTAGCTTACCTTGAGAAGGTAAGGGAGCACACTCAACCCTCATCCCCATAAAACAGAAGCTAACCCCAGGCAAGGCAGCGTGATGCATCCCGAGACAACAGGACTGGGATATCTACATAACTGTGTGAGTCAATTACCTTCAAAAAGTTTATCAATTCACTTGAACCAAAATTACGAACACCCGGTGCTGCGAGAGTTAATAGTCTCATTGGGGCCAAGATATACGTTTTATAGTTGCCTGGTATCAATGGTTGTTCATCTGCCTTTATTTATTTATTTAAAGAACCCATAGGTGGGAATGTGAGTTGTCTGTCTCTGCGTGTTAGCCCTGCGACAGACAGGCGACCTGTCCAGGGTGCAGTATGGTAGCTGGAATAGCAACATACCCAAGGATAAACAGAAGAGAATGACTGATATGATGAAACTGGGATTTTGTTACACTTAATTATTGCAAACACAACTAAAACTATAACTGAAACTAATCAAAACTAAACTGAAACTAAGGATTTTCAAAAAAAATAAAAAACTAAACTAGCAAACAATTGGTAAAAACTAATTAAAACTGATATAAAATTGAAAATCTGAAGTCAAAACTAAATAAAAATAAAAACTAATGAAAATTGCAAAACTATTAAAACCCTACTGATAATATAATAAACTGATATACATAAAGGCTTAGATATAAAAACACTGGTGGATGATCAATCATGTGCTGTGTTGTAAATGTTCACAGTGATGGATAAAAGTCTGTCACAGTTGGATCTTGGACATCATCTGAATATCTGACTGAAGATCAGGCTGAAATCTCTTTAAGACATGAAAAGGGAACCAAATGTATTTAAAGTGATCTTCTAAATGCAGCCTGATTGTAATCTGATTACACAATTAATGTTGGAATTTGTTGAAAGATAGAGAGTCAGTCATTAAATTATTTCAAACAATATTTTAAAGGCACAGAGTCAGAAATTTAAGAAAAAAAATAAGGGTGAGAGAGGAATGTCAATGGTGAGGAAAAGAACACAAAAACTAAAACTTGCTAAGGAAAAACTTCAAAATCTTCCATTTGCGTATTCTGTATTTCTTCATTCAATTTTTTTTATTTCAAAATTACAGAAGAGGATTGGGGCCACCGGGAAAAAGAAGTGGGCACATCTTTTTTTCTTCTTTTCCAGAATTCTGAGAAAAAAGTCCGAATTCTGACTTCCTTTTTTCCCCAGTGGCCCTAATCCTCTTCCGTACAAAATATCATATTTTTCTCATAGGTTTTACTTTTTTCTAAATTTGCCATTTTCCAAATATAAATAAATAAATAAAAATAAACAGAATTTTGCCATTTTCTCGTAAATGTTGTAATTTCTTTCTCACTGGTTTGCCATTGTTTTTTTTGTTTTGTTTTTTTGGAAAAATAGGTGTTTTTTTGTTTTGCAGGATTTTCCAGAGTTTTTGCTCATGAATTTGTAATTTTATATCTTTAATTTTTTTCCTCTGAATTTCAAACTTCTCCCCAACCAGACCATCAGCAGTCCTGATACTAGATTCACAAAGTAAAACTTTATGTTTTACCTCCTGTGATGTTGTTTGAGTTGTTTTCTTTGTCCTCACACCTCACAGAGCATCACTGTGGGAAACAAGAAGCCTCCTCCTCACCATCATCTGTCTCTCAGCCAAGCGTACACAAATAGGAAAGGACAGCAGCTAAACAGTAACACACACACAGACACACACACATCCGCTGTATTTGTGCTGTTTGTGCAGTCTTATCGGGCAGAGATAGGGCAGCTGAGCGGATTGTCTCAGGACCTCGGCTGAACCCCTGAACCTGGAGGCTGTTATCACGACCTCTGACCTCTCACACATGCACACACAGAGATAAGTTGACTCCTGCAGTTCAGGTGATTTTCGAGAGCATGAACGTGTGTGTGTTGATGGTTAATGTGTTCCGGAAGGCGAGCAGAAGAGGAAAGGGAGTGCTGATCAGATGAATCAGATGTGTTCTCTTTGGCCTCATAAACCAACACACACATATATATAAAGAGGCTGTTAGCCGCCTCTTAGCCTTTCTTATGCAAAGTGGTCCCTGGAGGCGCCGACAGTAAAGTCACCTTCTCCACTCTCAGGGGAAGTTTCCACCATTAGAAGGTGAAATACAGCCAGAGATGAAGCTCAGATCTCCTGTAACACAGTCCACATGTAGAGCAGATCAAACCGTCTCCGCGCTTCACGTCTAACTCCCCTGACGGATCCGAATGTTTGTTAGGCCTCCAAGTAGAAAAGACACCCGCCTTTGTTCCCTGGAGTCGGCCTGTAAAAAAGAGGCAGGTTTAAGGTTTTAGACGACGAGCACCTTCTTCATCTTCCCGACTTTCCAGCGAACGGGGAAGGCCGAGTGGCGAAGCTGATCCCTCGCTGATCCAAATATTTCTCATCTTCATCCCTGACAGCGGCCAGACAGGAGGAAAAAAACAACAGCTTCTTTTTATCTAAAGCACGCACGGCCGAAATGGAGCCACCTCCGTCTGACCCACAAAAAGGGAAGAGGCAGCTTTACACACAGGAACCTCAGCATTAATGACTGCATTGTGTCTGCACAGATTTAACTTTTTAAAGTGCCGATGTTTGTAATGTGGTTAGTGACCCAGCAAACGCTTCCAATACCCTTCAGCTGACAATCTTTATTCTGAGTGATTAATCGTTTTAAATTAACCTTTGGGAATGAAATCCAATGAACAAAACACGAGATGAATCGGGAAGAAACAGATGAGGCTGATGTGTTACAACACAAACAGGCGTCCTGTCTCTTAAACTGGAATAACGTGATCAGTCCTTCCTTTCCAAAGTGGCGGGTTTGCTTGGGAGTCATTGATGGTGGTTTCTCGAAAAGCAGGTTTGATACAAACGTCAGCTTTTCTTTAGATGGGATGTTTTTTAAAACTGCCATAAAATCTTTTTACCACAGTCTGGATCACATGACCTTGAACAAAATTATTATTGTGATGGATTTCCAGTTCACTTAGCCTATAATGAGGCATTAGCAGCTCTGCATCATGGTGCCTGGACGGGAGCAAGAAACCAATGTTAAGGATGGCTGTTTTATGCAGAGTTATTATACTGTTGTATATGTTATTAATATTTTTTTTAATTAAATTTCTTGTTTTTGATACATTGGCTACTTGGTTTGGTTTAGTTGTGGTTATTTTCAGTGCTACTTTTTAGTGTTTTTTTGATACTTAATTTGGGTTCGGGGCAGGTATTAAAACAGAAATACACTGTGAAGCCATGAAGATAAATCAATAAACAAGCTTTTCAAACCATCTTTATGCTTGGCATATCAGACAAATGGAAATAAACTCTTATGTACTTTTTTAGGTGATCTGAGTTACTTGTGTAAGTACAGATATCCTTTCTGACACAGTCCTTAAGTTTTGCAGCATTTGGGGTTTTAATCTCTGGTTTGAACCACTTTCCCCATTCAGAGCTGTTTTAATTCTTCATGCCATAGATTCAACAAGGTGCTGGAAACATTTCTCAGAGATGTTGGTCCATGTTCCCATCCCAAAGGTGCTCTGCTGGGTTTAGATCTGGTTCAAGTAACCAGTTTGAGATTATTTGAGCTTTGTGACATGATGTGATATCCTGCTAGAAGCAGCCACCAGAAGACAGGTACACTGTGGTCATAAAACGATGGACACGGTCGGCAACAATACAGCTGGCACTAAGGGCACCCAAAGTGAGGCAAGAACACAATCCTCTACACCATTTACACCACCAGCAGCCTGACCTGTTGATACAAGCCAGATCCAAGCTCTTATTTTTTTACCTCACCCCCAACTCGCAGCAGATTCTGTTTCTTCCGGAGGTTTTTTCCTCTGAAAAGGGAGTTTTTCCTTCCCACTGTCGCCAAAGTGCGAGGGGTCTTCTGATTTGGGGGGTTTTCTCTGTAATATTGGAGGGTCTTTACCTGACAATATGAAGTGCCTTGAAGCAACTGTTGTAATTTGGTGTGATATAAAGAAAACTGAATTGAAGTAAAAGTGTGTTTTGGCTCAGGTCTTGTCTTCCTTCAGTGTTTCCTTGTCTCATCTTTCTCTCTGTGCCTGCCTCTGTTGTTATGTCTGAGGTGAGTCTTTTCTCTGCGTTTAGCATTTGTCTTCAGTGATTTCCTGTTTACTTTGAAGGTTGCTGATCTTGCCTTGCATTAGTTTTTCTTCCACCTTTGTAATTGTCTGCATTACTTTCTGCTCTCACTGTATTAAAAGTTCCAGGTTGCTGATTGTTTTTGTTGGATTGTCTGTTTCACCTGTTACCCTCTCCAGAGTTTTCCTGCCTTGTTTATGTACCTCTAGATTTATTCACCTTTTGTTCTGAACTTAAATTATGAGTCTGCTTTTTGTTTTTATTTTACTCCGTGTTTTGTTCTGTATTTGGTGCGTCCCTGAGCTGAACTGCAGGTTTTAGTAATAGCCTTCATTTAAGTCAGTAAGATTTTCATTGTGGCAGGTCATGTTTAAATTCAGGCTTTTCGCTAACCTTTTAGTTTGACCCTGTGGAGAAATCCTCTGAAGGATGTTGAAGGAATATTTACAGTTGAGACAGGGAGAGACAGGTTTTAAGGGTAGAAATCAGTCGATTTGTAAGGGAAGATGGAGAGGGAGACGAAAAGGAGAGATTAGAGGAATGGAAGGATTTGGAAAAAAGCGACACACGAGAGGGTGATGGTGAAAGGCAGGGTCGAGCTGACCATATTCGGTGTCATTTTATTGGAGAAAATGTGCTTTTTTTTGTGGAAAAACGTCAGTATTTCTAGTTTCTGTTGTCCAGCTTAGTGATAAAATGTAATTTATTAGTATTTTTAAAGAATGTCAAGTATCCTCCCTTTTCTTTCCCAGTCAGGGATCAGGCTTCATGTTGGGTGTAGGGCATGGCTCCAGGAGGCACACGTGTGCACCGAATTTCATACATGTGCACAAAACACGATGGTGTTTTTTTTTCAGATATTTGTGAGGCTCAAACCTGTAGCTGAAAAAGAGATGTACCAGCTGATCAAAGCATTCCTACTGAAACCCAAAGACAGACAGCAACTGCTCCAACAGCTAACACCTGTTTATTATTTAAAAGGCTAATGGGATAAAATAGAGAAAACTTGAGTATTTACTAAAGTATTTACACACTTAGGACACATCAACAAGCACTGTGATTTCAGCTGCTCTTCTGCCTGGTAACAGTGTTTGGTGTTTCACTTTGGATGGATCCACGGATTAGCATATGCTTTTTCAGACTGATACTTTTAGCCTTTCTTTATATAATCTTATACATTTATGACACACGCGTGCTGTGTCACTTCACACCACGTTTTCCCCTTGTGTAAAAGTGAAAAATAGGACAAAAAGATGTTCAACTGCTTCGTTATATTTGGAGTGGTTTCCATCACATTCAACAAAATCTGCAAATCTTGAAACCTTTTGGTGAATTGTAACATTCCCTGTATCTATATCACTAAAGCACTTGTGGATGGATGCAAACTGCATTTCGTTGCCCTGTACCTGTACATGTGCAATGACAATAAAGTTGAATTCTATTCTATTCTATTCTAACATTGTAACATTCCCTGATGAGACAGACTTCCTTCTACCATGAAAAGCCTTCCCTTCATATAAACTGGATAAAAGCCAGACTTTCGAAAAGTGCATGTCTGGCAGAACCATTTAAAAGATATGACACTGTCTCAGGAATAAAAATGCTGTGCAATCACAGATAAAGAGCAACGTAAGGTCACCCTACCCTTCATGTTATAATCTTCTCAGCTTCGTTAACATGTCCCACATTTAGTTCATTTTGATCTGGTCACTCTAATCCCAGATGTTTATTAATCTCTAGGTGATTATTAGGTCTTCATAACTTTCTTCTTAAAACAAATGTTTCAGATTTCTAGTCGGCTTTGAGGACCCAGATCTCACAGCAGTCAAGTCCAAGTCTTGGGTTTGCCTAAGACTTGGACTTCCTTTTGCTGATCAGTTCTTGAGTTTATAAAATAGTTCCCATTACTGTCTGCACCTCTGACTGTTTTTTGTCTTCAAGTATGCAGCTCTTCTCTGTTTGCAGGACTAAATAAAGTCCCACAGCCCACCAACGCTCCATCGTCCCATTCCTGTCATTCCTGGAATTAGTGACGCGAAGCGTGGGGCCTTAAAGAACCAAGGTGCTCTCCTCCTCCACCGCTTTGTTCTTTCTCACGCTGAGACCAGCCGAGATCATCACTTCTCCACTTCTTCCCATTGAATCCTCCTCCTCCTCTGCATTCCTGAGGGCAGCGCATTGCCTGGGAGTGACGAGGAGACATTCCTGGGACTTTTGTCGGGCTCAGGATGCTCATCCGGGGAGAAATGAAAGGAGGAGCAGTAACGGTGGGAGGTGTTTCTTTACGACTGCTTTAAATCTATTTACAAAGATGGAGATGCTGGAGGTAATAATGGCCTTTTTATTTTCACTTACAGTGAATGTGATGACGCAGTGACACCGTGAGCTTGAGCAAGCTGTGTTCATGTAAGGACTTAAATAGCAAAGTGTATATAAATACTTTTAAAGGACACATTCTCTCCTCCAAATCATTGCAATAAAGCTAAGCCAAAATAAATCTTCTGGCCACCACCAAGCAACAGGCCAGAGCTGGCTATAGCAGTGCATTCAGCAGCTTAAGAAGCAAAATGGAGTGGCCACAAATCCCAAAGCGGAAATATAGACCCTAAATCATGACATCACAGCCAATCTCTAATGTAGTGTTGCATTTCTCTAATCTCTAATATAATGACCAAATACCCCTTTGGGCACACTTTAGCCCATATGGGACCAACTCTGAACAGAGGGTCAACATTCAGTCACAAAGAGCCCCAAAAGTAGCCTCTATTAGGCCTAACCTGTTTGCTAACTAGAGTGGTTTTACCCCATTCAGGTCAGCTAACTTAAATTAGCCTTGTGGCATATATGGTCCAGATTTGGTCCACTTTAGCCCAGATTTAACCCCAATGTATTCCATCTAGATAGCAATGATTGTTTTGCTGACACCTGGAATTTTCTTTGTGCTACATTTTGGCCTTGACTAGCCAAGTTGACTAGGGGAGCACAAGATGTCAGGTGTGTTGTGGCACTTGGGTCACATCTGTCCCACGTTTTCCAGTGCTGTAGCTGAGCCATAAGTGCCGAAAGTAGCCCAGCTTTGGCACAAATGTGGGGAACTGGAGCTAGGGGATGGTTGTAACAAAGCTCAGGTCTCTGTGTGAGTACTGACCCACCTCACAGGTCAAATAAATCATTATTTTAAACATGACGAGCATTCTTTCTGCAGCTGTGCAAGTTTAGAAGTTATTTATCTGTTGGTTGTGTATATGCAGCTGAGAACCAGACTGCTCTTATCACAGCCAGTGTGTATAGAAGCCTGCACTTTTGTCTTAGGTCTGCTGAGTAGGCTGGCACTCCTCAGACGGGTGTGTGTTTTGTGCCTATATGTCTGAAGAATGTTAATTCACGGTGGACAGAAATCAAGGAAGAGAGCCAGACAATAGAAAATGGATGATGTGAGAGGACAAAGAAGCTGGCAGGTCAGATTAATGAAGTTGAATAAGTCTGTGAAGTCTTTGAGAGTCATACACTCAGAGATGCTTTAATTGCTCCTAATCACGTGATTGCATTGTTCATTGAATGTCTGCATCCAGTTTTTAGGGGCCTTTTAGGGGGCTGTGGTCCATTCTCTTAGTGGAAATGTTAGCGAAATGGAAAGTTAGTCTAAGACCATGACTAAACAATGACAGGGCTGGGTGATTATTAGATTTTTTTTTTCAGCTAACAAAGATTACGGAAACAAGATAAAGGGGATAAAACAATTATTTTGCTTTATCTTGTGCTTTAAATCAAGCACACCCCTTTCCTTTTGCAATATGTGCTTTCAATGCTCAGACCCACTCTGAGTTTGGTTCTGCTCAAGTATGAGGTGATATCGGTGAAATTAACAGTTTAAGAGGGCAACAGACTTTTCTGTAACTTCCATGTTTGCTTCATAGAAGACTTCCAGAAAAGCACACCAGGGTGAATCAGGTGTAAACTCTTTATATACCCTTAAAAAGACCTTTAATATATTTTGTATATGATCCTTTATATGACTGTAACAACAGCACATTTCAGGCCTCGGTCAGCAACACTCCTTTCGCCAGTTTCACTGAAGAATAACCCAGCCGTTCAAACTGAAGACTGATGTGAGATCATCATTACTTTTGTGCAATGAAGTGTGTCTTATAGTTTGACTAAGATTAATGCCTTCATGATGTATTTCACAACCCAAGCAAGGAGCAAAAATATTACTGGAAACCAGTTGTTGATTGAAAGTGGCAGGAAGTACCTGTACGCATTGTGTCAGATATATAAACACAGTGAATTAACCCTTAAAACAGCCACATAAATAGCCCTCTTATCACTGCACCCTCTGGCATGGTGGTAAATAGGTGAGAAACCGCCATCTTTTCCTTTTCGCTCCCTCAAACTCGAGCACACAGACGGTTTCTCACAATATCCTGTTTCCGATCGCTGCCTCTTTAATGCTGAGTAATGCTGAGGGAGTAACAGGCGGGCATGAGAGAGACGGCCTCTGAGGGTTCACAGGCATCAGCGAGGGCAGCCTGGGCATTGTTTGTCTGAGTGGTTTATGTCTGGCATGTGAGCGGAAATCACTGATGGTTCATAGTCAAAATAAACACTCCTGTAAATCACCTTTGATTAAACCCTGTTCAGGTACTGATAGTGTAATGTTACAGACTGTAAATATAATATTTCCTTTAGTTTTACTTAGAAATGTCAGGACTCTTACAGAAAGAGGTGCATTAATGTTATATTACACTTTAGATTGGATCATGAAGACTTTAAAATCAGTTGTAGACCTAGGAAAAGGTAAATATTCTCTAAATTGCTGTGAATAACATTCACAGCTATTAACAGAGCTGTCGTTAGCATTTTATTGCTCAACAGCGTCTGTTTATTTATTAATTTTTTTAAAGTCTTGTTTATCATATACGTTATGATAACTTGGACACAAAAGTAAGTGCCAGACACCTGTTGCCTAGTCAATGTTTCCATGCTTCCCATAGATATGAACCCAATAAAGACTTTCCTGATGAGTTTATGCACTCAGATGAATAAAACATTAGGTCCATCTGACAGTCCATTAAATGTCAGAAAGCCGGACTAGCCTCTATAGCTAGCTGTTAACCTATCCAATGATAGGATTTTGCTAATTATGGTGTGCGTCTGTGTCCACAGACACACTAACATTAGCTAACATTAGACAGAAGAAAAGATAGCTCAGGGCTGGATTTGATTATGAAGCACTAAACAATCCCTCTCTAGCCTTTATTAGAAAAAAAAAACATGCTTTTTTACTGGCTAATGCTATAAATTTGCTAACGTCATCAAATGAACATATTTTTCATGTCTGTGTATGTCTGTTTTTACACCCACTAGTTTGACTGCATAACTGTCTTCTTACTATCAAGTGCTGCTACATGAACAGTTTTGCCATTTGTTTAGGAGGGCTTCATTTCATCTGGTAAATGCTAATTTACCTTTCAAGCTAAATATTAGCTTACAATCTAATTTTACCTATCATTAGCGTCCAAGCTAATACAAAAAAATAGCTTGATACCATATGTAAAAGCTAACTGGCTAACCCTAGCATTAGCAAAATACTATCTGAAACCACATCAGTTGTCAGTGTTTGTTAATGCTAGTAATTATATGAAGATTTCAAAGGTAATGTTAGCTAACGTTCCTCACTGTTGTTGTTGGGACTGGGAAAAAATGAGGGATAATCCTTCCTGAGTCCTTTATATAGCAACCACTAAATGACTGGGATTAAAACGTGTTCAATGCATCAAAAATGTTATCTAACACATGCTTAATTTGGATTTTTCCTTAAAAATGTATTTTCCTTAAAAACAAAAGGCGAACTCTACCTGCTGAACCACACCTGTCTGAGAGTGTGTCTTCTAATCTGTTTTCAAAAGCAAACTGCATGTATCAAACCTTCCTCGATTTACTGAGGATCTAAATAAATATTTGAGGGGGATCAATGAACAGTGCTGCTCTTCACAATGCTATCACTGTCTTGTATGTGCTTCATGCTAACAGAGCATTGTGGGTATTGTTGAACCGGTATTGTGTTCCTGTTTCTTTAATGTTTCTGTGATCAATCACAGGGGTTACAGTGCAAACAGCAACAGACCTGGAGTCAGAGCAGGCACAGCTTTCTACTTTACTTTCTACAAAAACCCCCAGCACAAATACAGATCTTAAAGAATCTGAGCACACATCACCTCCTACAATCCTGCAGCTATTACTGGAGGTTTTCACGTTGCCAAGCTTGTTTCACCTCAGTGACCCGAAGCAGAGAGTAAAACCAGCACCTGTTTCTCAGACCAATCCTCCTCAGTGCTGGAATCTTTCCTTCCCATGGAGATTACTGCTTCTGCAACTCCCTGATTTATGTTTCCTACAAGAGCTCAATAATGAAGAGATATGAGGGAGAGTGGGAGGAAGAGGAGAGGAGGAGATAGAGATGGGAGAAAGCAGAGGATTTCATGGTCAACAGGGCAAACACACACACTCACATACACACTGTTACACACGTTCACCCCACACAAAGTTCAGGTCTGGTATTTACTGCTTCCTGGGTCTAGCAGAGCTAAAAGACTGTTTTATTGATCTCTTTGTGTGCACATTTGAGGCTTTCTCCATCATTAAGATGTCCTCTAAGGCAGTGAGAGGTGAAGCATCTGCATTAAAATGTCAGAAAATGTGAAAATGATTAATTCCTACTGAGATAATTCATCAGTTTTATCAGGTGCCAGCTTTCAGATGGAGTCATATTGGGCTACTGTGTATTTAAGAAAGCCACAAAGCCCCACAATAATACAAAAATGATGTCTTAAATCATTAATCATTCCTTATCCTCTTTACTTCCTGAACAGGGACAATTCTGTTCATATGTGATGGTAATTCACCAAACTTCAGCACACTATATATAACAGATGAATGCAGCCAGTGTAATGTCACCTATAGGTTTGTGAAGTTATTGTGAAGTTGTGGTCAACCCAGAAAGTCAGCCCATATTAAAGAGGCGGGGTTTATAGCACCTGACCAATCAGAAAACTGTACAGGTCTATTGGCAGCAGAGCAGCTGGTAAGAGAAAAATAAGGGATTAAACACATAATACAGACTGAATACCTCACAGCAGCAGTGTGTGTGTGTGTGTGTGTGTGCGTGTGTGTGGTTTAACAGCTTTAAGACTGGCTATAAAGTTTATTTGAAGCCAGGAGGAAAATTAACACTTCTCAGTGTCACAGCTCTATAATTAAGACACAGGAGAATCTGGCAGATTACAATTTTTATACCATTAACATAATATGTAGATGTGTGCAAGACAGTTTTATTCTTCCAGCTGCTGCCCTGAAGGCTTCGCCTGCGATCAGATTTGATATAAAGTCCACAGGTACAAACAGTTTTCCTGTTTTAGGAGCATATATTAATTCTTAAAGAACAATAAAAATGTTTCAAAGTTGCAGTTAACAGAAGAAGAAAAAAAGCAAGAATAAAGTTTCGACTAAGAATCTGTATTTCTTACTGATGCTCAACAGATAAAGACCAAGACTTTGGACCCTCTTACTATCTGCACGCTGATATCAGAGGGGGTGTCACAAATGCAGACTCTGTTCTCCATGTAAGGATCAGAATATGGGTTTTAAGCCGTCAGTCATGCAGAGCTACTCTAGTAGAGTCCAAGAATAAAAATATTAAGCTGGAATTGAGCTGAATGGATCCACTTTAAAGCTGAAATGATGGCACTAGTACACTTGGACATGAAGGAGCAGGTTTAATAGGATGCAACCAGCTTGTTTGTGGCAGCAACACTTATCTGTGAAAGGAGTGTTTAAGCTCAGCTTTATTGACTGAAAGAGCCTGAAGCTGCCATAAAAGTCCACGACTACCACTCCTGCTAGTACTGCTACTACTGTGACTACCACTATTACTGCTACTGCTGCTTTATGACCGAGCCTGCGGGCTGTAAAGTTACTGCTGTTCACATACACAAAAAAGATGTCTGCTCACACACACACACACACACACACACACACACACACACACACACACACACACACACACATAGAGGTCCAAGGGGAGAAGTGTGGGTGGGTGTCACACCTGGTCAGGTAAAATCCACCTGGCTGCTCCCCTCTTCTTCACTTGTCGTTCACCCGGCGGCTGTGAAGCGAGCAAGCGACCTCTACACTGATTATGAAACCACATTTACACACATAAACATTTAAAGCATTCCTTAGACACAGTAAATTTCTCACACACACACACGCACATTGACTTCCCACGCACACAGATGCCCAGCCGGCCCTGCCAGAGGCCAGTATACTGCAGTGTTTTTGTTATTCATGGACTCGGACAGAGCAGCAAACACTAACCAAGGCTGAACTGTTTGGACAGATGTGCTTCAGTCCCTCCAGCAGACACACACACAAACCCTGGGCTACCAGCTGACCCCCACAACCTTCACCTGTGACCCTCAGAGACAGTCTGGCTCTATTTTCAGACCAACATTTCAGCAGTGTGACACATAGAAGTGACATGAACCTGTTTTCCAGCTCAGGGAAGGTGGGCCTTATCCTCTCGTTTTAGCTGATGTAGATTTGTTCATGAAAGTCTGATTTCAAGTCATCAACCTTTGGGAGAGTAAGAGCCAAAGTCCCGGGTGGGCTGTAGGTGGAAGCCTATCCATTCATTTTCTTAACCGTTTAACCCTTGTGTCTACAAGGTTGGCTAAGCTGGTTGAACGTTGGTGTAGTCTGCTGTGTTGTGGCTAAACGTTGGCTGATTGCTGGCTCGGTGTTAGCACAGTGGCCGTACTTTGGTTCAGTGTTGCGATTCTGGCACAGTTAATTAATTTTCATGCTAAATACTGTTGGAGTACTATTTCTACTTGCTTATTTCATGGGCTGTTTGGGATGTCTGTGGCCTTAAAATGCTGATTACCATATAAACAGCCAAAGCACTGAAGCTTTGAGGCATTCAGGACTGCCCTAAAATTAGAGCTATGAAAGGCCCAGATTTTACTCTGTTTCACAGATCAATAGGCTTTTACTACATTAAAGCTATTACAGCCTTTTCACTTGGTTCACTGTTGTCAGTTGCCGGTTTCACAAACACCCCACCTGCTGTGAAATTGCCTCAGTTCCCACCTGTTAACATGAGTTTTCAGCCCAGTTTCCTCTTGTTCTCTGTGTCCTCTTCCCTCCCTGCAGGGATCAGATGGGAATGATGCCTCTCCCTGCTCCCAGCTCCTTAACGCTGCCGCTGAGTGATGGGAACAGGCGACGTATGGCTACTTTCTCATGGCTGTGAGGTTTTGGTGCTGCAAGCTCTCACACAGACCTGCAGAGGTAGAAGCAGACACACATAAATAGAAGCAAAGCAGAGACTATGAAGTGCTGAGAAGGGGGGAAGAAAAGTATAATCTTGATTAGTGATGGGTATAGATAAGATTTTCACGAATCCGATTCCATTTTCGATTCTGTTTAACATTCGATTCTTTATCGATTCTCTTATCGATTCTTTTTAAAAAAGGAGAACACTAAGGTCTAATAGCTTAGAACTTTGTTTTATATCTTCTCTTTGAACAAGATAGAAATTTAGGAGTAACACGGCCTTACAAACCCAACAGTGAGATCTTAAGAGATCCACAGCCTACGGCTCTTTAATGGGGTGTCACAGGGTCCCCAGGAAAAAAAATTGTAAATGTAAAATAATAAAATAAATATTCTTCTGTAGCAATAACAAGTATAACATAAATTATTCAGTAGCAATTACACAAGTATATCCAGTAATGTCCCTGCCTACAATTAAACACATTCACTTACCGAAAATCATCTGCTGTGGCAAATGGGTTCAAGCCTTTTACCACAAACTTGTCACTGCTCGGTGACATTCGTCTATCCTGGCCTGAAAGGAGACGCTAACGGTAGACTGCAGCGAGAACCGCCAGCATCTGAGCCAGACTCTGTCTGTCTCATCATGGTCACCTAAATGCACAGTAATGGCAGGTTTTGTAATAAGGCAGATCGCGCTAACATAATATGCACTGTTAGTTGATTATTTACCTGCCGCATTAACGGGAGAGGACGTGCAAACGTTACCGCTGCTGCTGGGTTGAGATTCACGAGTCCGGAGCGGAATTAAAAACACGACATTCATTTAAGGTCATCATGTGTTTTGTGAGCAAATGCTTTTGTATATTTGTAGTGTTTCCTCCCTTAAATGAAATATCTACTTTGCAAGTATTGCAATTTGCCCCGTTGTCATCCATTCTCGTAAAGTATAACCAAACTTTTGAGCATTTGAGCCTCGGCGCCGTGTTTCCTGCCAGGTAAATGACGCTCCGCAACGTGGTGACGTCATTCGGGGGAACTGGAATCGATAAGGGAATCGTTTGCAAAAATGGCAAACAATTCCAAGGAATTGAAACAGTGGGAACCGGTTCTCAACAAGAACCGGTTTTCGATACCCATCCCTAATCTTGATACACTTTTCCTGTATTTTTTGAGTCAAGGTCACAGAGGCAGGAAGGTGCAGGCGAGTGTGAAACACTAAGATAAAATGCTTGGCCATCACTAAAATATGTTATTCCACAACATAATACAATGAAGACGCTTAATTTACTTCAGAATCTGGGTCTGATATTTTTTTTGTGGTGGGAGGAGGAATTGAGGATCAGAGAATAAATTTCATTTTCAGCAGGAAGGGAACAAATTTTTGCAAGAACAGATGATAATAATAGCTACAGTAATGGTCAGCAGCAGTGACAGAGTGGGGTGGTGGAGTGGAGAGGCAAAACATGAAGGTAGAGCTTGTTTGGCATCAACACTGCTCCGTAAATATCCATAGGAATTAAAAACGTGACTCCTGGGTCTGAAGGTGTGCTTGGTGAGTTTATTAAATACCTGCAGTTTCATGCGATCCACATGTGCATCTCTGAAGTGGGAGGCACAGCCGTGCTTTGTGACTTCACAGAGAGAGGATCGTCAGGACCTAACCGCCTACACCTGAGAAAGGTGTCCCGTCTCACACAGTCACAGCTTTAACGATCTGTCATTTGTTAGAGAGCCGTTTTCCTCGTGTTTTGAAGATCTGTCACAGCTGTTAGTAAAGTTTGAGCTGGCTACCAAACTGGTTATTATTATTCTTTCACTTTTTCCTGTTTAACTTCATACAGGGACACTTGATAAGCAAATAAATATTGTGGTTACCGTGTTTTTACCCAGCTCAGGACACACTCTCACCCTCGAGTGGGTGTTGGAGGACAGCTTTGTTTGTGCAAAACAGATTAAAATCCTTTTTTTCCATCAGATCTCAAGAAAGTTGTGCTTGCCTTTGCAACTTTGTTACTGGACGAGTGTAACACACTGCACGCTGGACTAAGCAAATCATCTTTTGCTCTTTTGGTCCATAACGCTGCGGTCACGCAGCAGACAAAAAAGGAAAGATCACATTACTCCAAGGTTTGCACTCTTGCAGGATCCCTGTGCATTACAGTCCAGTGTAAAGTTGCACTGTTTGGCAAAACTGTACCTTCGTGAATATATTTGAAGTACATATCAGTGGGCTGAAATGCAATTTTTCTGGCATTTCTGATCCCTCGTAACCTCGTAATAGGAGCTGGCCAGATTTTCAGGGTTGAAAAACACATTTAAGCCGTGTGGGATGGATGGCTACTCCGAACAAGTCAGTTCATATGAGACGGCTCCTTCACAGGAGCAAACCTTTAATACCGGCTTCATCTTCTGGCTGTGACTTCCTCTGGGTTAAAATAATTTTCTGATTAGTCCTGAAGTAGTTTTTTTAAATCCTCGAAGGACGTTGATCTCGGAGGGTTTCAGGATCAGTCTGTTCAACTTGGGATGATTTTCTTTTGTCTCTTTTACTTATTTTACTAAACTTTAGATCAGCTTCTGTGATGCTTTTGTTTAGATATTGACTTTTTGGGTCCATTCATGAAACAAAACAAATCAGACTATGAATAAAACTGTAACTATATCTATCTGCACTCATGCAGGATCACTGTGCATTAGAGTCCAGTGTAAAGTTGCACTGTTTGTCTTTAAATGGTGGTGTACCTGCATATGCGATAGAAGTGCTGTGCTCGTACACTCCTGCAAGATCCTAAAGGTCCCAATAAAGAGTCTGAGTTCTCAGTGATTCAGGGAGCAGATAATGACTTGTTTTGTAGATGTACAGTTGCACCTCTAGACTAAAGGTCGAGGTGAAGGTGTAGAGAATTTAAATGAAGAGCTCAAGCAGGCAAAATATTAAAAATCAAGCCTTTTAATTCAGCTGACAGCAAAGTTCAAACAGATCAACTGAAAAACAAGCTAAAGGGGGGTCATCAAAACACTTTAACAAAGACACAGGTAGGGAACAAGATACATTTAAAAGCAAAGAAGAGGTGAAGACATTCAGAGAGTAGGGAAAAACAGGAAGTAAAACTGGCCCTCCCTGAGCCTGGTTATGCTCAAGGTTTCTTCTTGTTAAAAGGGAGTTTTTCCTTCCCACTGTTACCAAGTATTTGCTCAAAGGGCCCGTCTGATTGTTGGGATTTTCTCTGTATTGTAGGTATAAAATTGAACTAAATTAGTGCGTCGCCTGCTAGAAAAAGTTTGAGACCCACAGAGCTGGAGTAACACACCTTCAGCATACACACACACACACACTCGCACACAGACCTCACTTTCAGGCCACTTAGTGCTCCAATGGGCACATCCATCTCACTCTCTTGGCCTCGGCACACACCGCTCATACGGACCCTCGAGTGGACAGCTCTGTTTGTGCACACCAAAAACAAAGTCCTATCTCGCTCTCTCTCTTTGTTAGACTCAGGGTGAGAGTTCATTTGCTGAAGAAAAGCGGGGTCAGATGCATCGATTTGGCCTTGTGACCGAGCGGGGAGGAGGAGGAGGAGGGTCTGCAGGCCTGACCTCTTCGTCACTGTTGCAGTTTTTGCTCTGAGGCTGAGGTGTTTGCTCAAGCAGTGGGGGAACACGAGGGTATCAACTTACCCCTCTGCTCAACTGGGAGCTAACCAGGCTTCCTATTCAGGCCGCACTGTCAGTCAATATCTTCCTCTATTCATACAAAGGTCAGCGGGCAGATCCCGGGGCAGCGGGGCCGCCCGGCGCTGAGGCCCGCGCTCTGTTTGTGTGGTAACCCCACTGCTCTCAGATAGAGTCCACCGAGAGGGGCTTTAAGTCCTTTTTAATCATTTCTTTCTGATTTATTATAACCTGGGCCGTAACTCGATGGAGCCGGGCCCTCCTCCTCCTCCCGAGATCTGAGAAGGTGTTGACACGTCAAAAAAGAAAGAAGAAAATGAATCATTGCTGAGTCTGAGTTTCTCTGAATGTTGTGCGATTGTTGTCGAACACATGGCAAAGGACACGCACAGTCGGCTGCGCTTTGATGTGGAGCACATGCGTTTTACATTTAATCTGATTGCAGTGTCACTCTGTGTGTGTGTGTGTGTGTGTGTGTGTGTGAGTGAATCAAAGGGAGACGAGGCTTAGCCCGGGACACGGTGGGTGACCCTGACAGTGTGAAACGCAACCTGACAGGACAACAGGGAGGGTATATTACCACAAAGTCTCCACAGCATGTGTGTTTCACTGTGTATTTTTGTTTCACTCTGTGTGTGTGTGTGTATGTGTGTGTGTGTGCGTGTCTGGCCACTGCAGGACATAGCTCGCCCACATCTGAGTGGCAACACAAACAATGTTAGCAGGTAACAACACATCTGCAAATCAAAGATCTCATAACGGGACTTCAGAGTGGGAAAGTTAGAGCAGAGGACTTCTCATCAACACACACACACACACACACACACCTACACACACACACACACACACACACACACACATATAACTGGGAATTCGCTGGTAAAGGCTGCCCTCCAGTGGACAAACAGGTGCCTTATCTTGTCAACTATTCAGTTTTTAAAGTCCTGCAAACTAAATCTTTATTTCTAAATATTTTTATGGAAGATTCTCTTTCAAAAATTATTCATTTAACTTTTATAAACACTCATAAGAAACATGCACATCCTTGGTTAACATAGGATGGACGGTGGATCAAACAAATTGAGCCGTTCTACATAAAATGAGACAAATCTGAGAAGTGCTTTTAAAAAACGACTTCAGGACTAATCAGAAAATTATTTTAACCCAGAGGAAGTCACAGCCAGAAGATGAAGCCGGTATTAAAAGTTTGCTCCTGTGAAGGAGCCGTCTCATATGAACTGACTTGTCTGACTTGGTACAGTTTTGCCTGGTTTCATTAATGTTTTTTTTTTTTACTTTTTTTTAAATCCTCGAAGGACGTTGATCTCGGACGGTTTCAGGATCGGTCTGTTCAACTTGGGATGATTTTCTTTTGTCTCTTTTACTTATTTTACTAAACTTTAGATCAGCTTCTGTGATGCTTTTGTTTAGATATTGACTTTTTGGGTCCATTTATGAAACAAAACAAATCAGATTATGAATAAAACTGTAACTATATCTATCCACAGCAACAAAACACAGACATATAAGAAATCAATGGATAACTTCCACCCGCAGCCTTGTTGATTATTTGATCATTTACGTAAGATTCAGCTGGTCACTCTTTGCCACAACATTCGAGCGGTAAATGAGTTTTTCTCGTCCTTAGAAGGAGATAATCTTCATCTTCTTCATTTTTTCTTTCTTATTTGTACATTTACTCTGGAATGAAATTTGAATGTTTTCTACCCTTTAGCTATAATTTTTTATTATCTTTCTTGGGCTTTTTTGTCGCTCCGTGATCTTGTCTTCCTCTCCCTGAGGGGTTTCCATCTGCCATCAAGACCTGGACTTGGTTCAATGCTGTGTAGGAGCTCCAAAGTGCAATCAGTGTCTTTGCTGTAAATCAGAAACACTCCTGGTCCTCGTCTGATTGGATCCCAATCATCTTGAAGCACAAACGAAAGAGAATAAACACATTTTATGAATAAAAATGTTCAGAGTCATGATATGCGGAAGAGAACAGGATGGCTTTTATGTGGATGTTTTCTGATCTTACTGACTAATGCACATGTTTCACCAGCACTGCAACATGTGGAGGTAACGCTGGGGATATTTTGGTAAAACCACCCAAAATCGTACCCGTAATGACATCATGATTTCTCTAAATTGCTGCAAGACGTTTTCCTGACTTTCTTTGGAGAAGTATTTTATGTTGGAGCAGCTCTGAGAACCGAGTGCATAAAATATACGATTTTTTTATGCCTCAGGATAATTTGAGCACTTGTTATCGACTGCTGTAGTTCGCTAAGGTGAAGCTAATCGATACATTTTCACAGCCGGAATTCACATCTACAGGCATCTCATTGTGGTTTCTAAGGAAAGGTAAAGGTAAAAAAAACTCAAGAAGAATGGAAAGAAAACCCTGATTATCAGACAGTCTGTGGAAACTGGGGACTATGAGGATGAGGACACATTTCAACAGGAGCAAAACCGTAAAAGAAAATCTGGAAATATGTGAAATGTTAGTTGGTGCCATTTGTGGCTATCGGGTAGAAAAAAATGCAAAAAGAAAAAATGTAATTTTCTGTTAAAAAAAAACAACTTCTGTGATAAATTATTGACAGACAGTCTGATTACACTAACACAACATAGAGCACAAAATCAGTTTCTTAGCAGCAGGTTAGAGCTGAGCATAAAAAACATGTTAATTTCACTGAATTTAGCTTTATAGCTGCTGCCATGTTATCATTGTTGCTTTTGGTCAATAATAATTATCTGTTTATTAATTATCTGTATTCAGCAATCAATAGCGACAAAATGCTAACATTGAGGCTTCTGAATGTGGAGTCCAGAAACCCGTGCATGACATCACAGCTGCTGTGGCTGCTGACGTTTCGGGTGATTGAGGATTCGAGCTGCTGGGCCCACTGAGTCATTTTATGAAGCTTCAAAATGTTTTTCAGTTGATGAACAGTCTGGACCGCAGTCAGGCCATTTCAGCTCCTGGACTCTTATTGTGAAGCCATGCTGCTGGAATAGATGCAGTATGTGGTTTAGCATTGTCTTGCTGAAATATGCAAGACCTTCCCTGAAATCATGTCTTCTGGATGGGACGTGTCTTTCAGCACTGATGGTCTTTTTCCAGATGTGCAACCTACCAACTCCACATGCACTGATGCAACCCATTACTATCAGAGAGGCAGGGTCCAGAGGACGTGTTGTCCACGTTCATAGCATTTCAGACTTTGTAGACACGGTTTTCTTTTTGTAGCTTGATGAACCTCTGCCCATTTAAGCCCACACCGAGTAGCAGACCTTCAGACTGGTCTCCTCAGCACCGTGACAGATAAAAACTATCAAAGACTCTTCTCTCTGATTTAATCTCATCAGTGTCCTGGTCGCTGTGCAAAGCTTCTTCTACTGTGTTGCCTGCTGCTAAATCTGTTCAGGGTTACGTTTGTCCTGAGTTTGTCCAACACCTCCATCCCTCAGTGTCTGTCACAGAGGATCCCTGTTGGGTCGTTTAGCCCTCTTGTATCTTTGGCGTTCCCGGCTCCATTTGTGGACAGACGGGAACAGCTGCTGCTGGCTCTGATCAAAGCAGACTGGGGCCTGAGCACCGTCAGTCCCTGTGTTCAGCGGGGCCATTCTGTTTGGGATTATCACACCTGTGGTTCAGGGATTAATCCCAGCAGAGACATGGGAACCAGGAACAAGAGGCTCCCGAGAATGGCTGCACTACCTGAGTGCATGCTGGGAGTTTGGCCCCATAAATTGACTTCTTCATTTAATGATCAGTTGATTGTTCTAAATTAGTTTGGATCTAACTCCTAAATAACATTTTCAGGGAACTGCAGAAACATGCAAGTCTGAAACTGAATAAAGTGTTTGTCATAGCCTGTATTTAAAAGATGTAGCCTGTGTGACATCACCGAATGGGTTTTGAGGTTGTGCGTTTGAAGGTTGAGCGTTTTGACTCTCAGCTTTTTGAAACCAGAGGTCTGCAGTGTCTTTGGGTCTGAAAAGTGAAACCAATGCTTTAGACTTGCAGTGTTTCCAGTGACCAGCAGGGGGCGTTTCTGTCTGATTCAATGGGAGTATGAAAAAAATGTACCTCCTTCTCACCCAGCTTATAATCTCAGTTATTTCCTGCTCAGTCATTAATTTTAAGTCTTAATGAATGCCATACAATTTTTATTTTATAAATTCTGATCATATTAGAGGGGAAAGGAGGAGAAACCAGAGGAAACTAGTGCATGCTAGTTGGTTAACAGCAACTGAAGTTTCAAAATAAATGCCAGGGGATTGTTCGCTACTGAAGTATTCATGTTGTTGTTCCAGACAGATGAAAAAAACAAAATAAAACTGAAAGAATGCCAAAGAAACACTACATATATGTAACAAATGTCCTAAAAAAGTAAATATAAGCCAGCTTGAATTAATTCAGTGATGCACGGATGCGTTTTAATTTTAAAGAATGACACAGAAAACACTCAGACCTACTTTAAAACAATCATTCGTGTCTAAAATGAACTGCATGGAACATATTTCAGCTCTGGTGTCGTGATTCTTCAGCATGTTGCCCTCCTCTCACTGTGGAGACGAAATAATGATCTAAATGAATGGAAATGTTATTGACTGAACACATGAGGTCTTTACTAGTTTGGTATTTGCTAAAGTCTGACCTCCGACCTTTGAGCGTGATTCCAGCGGCGTCATGTGTCCACACACGATCAGGCCAAGCGGAAAATCCTCTCCTTGTTTGCTTAGCTTGTTTGACTGTTTCCCGCTCTGTTCCCTGTGAGCCCGTCTGTCCAACAGCTTAAAGTCCTGGCTGGCTTCACCCTCCACCCCCCACCCAGAAGGTCGGGCGTCTGAACCCATCACACACACACACACACACACACACACACACACACACACACGTATGCAAAAACACACCAAATACCACTAATGCCACTTGTGCAGCAGCACCTTTTCTCTCACATTGTTTGACAAACATGGGCTTAACCCTGCAGGACCCTTAGAGACACACACTTCATTAAAGCAGCCACAAAGGCGGCATCTTAAAAACACTCTTCATTTTTCCCAATTTACCTCGCAGCTGCAGACGAGGGACAAATTAAAGGAAAAACCTGAACTTTTAACCCTACAGTGAGGAGATTCGGTGTCTCTTGCAGGGTTTGGGTCCCACATTTGTGTCCTAAGTGGTGTCATCTTCAGTAGATCAACCAAAATGAGCTGAAAATATGATTGATTAATTTGATTTTCCTGTCGTGTCATGACTAAATCAATATGCCCAGCTCAAACAGGCTCATAAATACCAATAAAAAAAAAAGTTAAGCCGAGGAGAACTATAACCTACAATTACTGAAGAAATAATCCAATAAACCAGTTTCTTTGACTCACAAGTGACCGAGCTACTTTATTTTAATGGCTGTTTGGGTTTCTCACACCTGTACCTTGTCCTTTATTTGTGATGCTTACTATAAAATATTCTAATGCAAAATTAATCACAGTTTTCAATCATGTAAAATAAGCTAAACCCCCCACAAATTGTGCTTTCTGTAATCCAGTACACTCGTATTATTTTAACATCAAAACACTGATGAACCAGTAACTCCATAATACTTTGATCAACAACAAATTACTTCCATGCTTCAGTTTCAAGCTAAATGTGAACAAACATCTGGTTTACAGATGTGGAAGTCTTCAAGATTTTTGTGCAAAAAGATGAAAAAAATATTTAGATTCATGAAATATCTGAAAATTGTGCTAAAAGAGAAGTTTATTTATGTAATAATAACTACAGAGAAATTACAATAACATCAGAAGACTACAATATTAAAAAGAGAGAGAGACGCATATTTCACACAGCTCTGCATTATTCGCACCATTAGCCTCAATCAGTTTAATCAGGTCCTGTAGAATCTATGAAAAGATGCAGAAGGTTGGTTGATAAATTCATGGTGGGTTATTAATCATGTTCATGAATAATAACATCCACAAACAGCAAAAAACATGGACATATCTTCATATCTTCAAGATCAGTAAACTGAAGCCAGTGTGGACGTGACTTAAACCTGCTTTCTCTCCACCAGATGGCGATAAGCTTTGGTCATCTTGACCTCTGTAATCTCTTTCCTTTTGATTTCATGGACTCAGTTGCTTATTTTGGTTCACACTGGAAAAAAATAAAGCGTATTGTATTTTGGTCACACAACTGATGACTGAGGGCTGCTTTCTGTACAGCCTGCAGGGTGGAGTCAAAGGGGGGGGGGGGGGGGGGGGGGGGGGGGGGGGGGGGGCTTCATCATATTTCTCTTGAAGTCTGAATAAAACATTATTCAGCTTATAATATAAAACATAAATATACTAAAAAACATTTATTATTGTAAATGAAGCCACGCAGCAGCATAAAAAGTAAGGATGTAAAGGTGCTTTGTGGTTTGCAGTCCAGCGCTCTCCTCTGCCATTATTATGGGTTGCAGGGGGAGACCATTATGTTTACATCTTGCCACAAAGTTATGAGCCAATCACAAGAAGGCTGGTGAGTGTAGTTCATTATGCCATCAGCATAATCTGAATGGATTTCCAAAACTTTACAGAAACCACCAGGGAATATCAGGAAGAACTAAAAAAACCTTTGAACTTTAATGGCAAAACTGTAAAATAAGAAACAGAAGCATAAGTAAAATAAAATTTTATTCATATAGATAAATATCACAAAGTGCTTCACAATCATATTGCTAAAAAAACAAACAAGTTTAAAAGGAGTTTTCAGCTGCTTTTCAAAACAGATCACTCCCAGCACCCTCCTCCATCGCCAGTCCTTCACTACATCCATGAATCTCTGAGGTCTTCCTCTGTTTCTTTTCCTCACGTCTCGTCTGCTCTGTCTATTTGGAAGGTCGAGCCCAAACATTTAAACTCATCCACCTTCACAATCTCTACTCCTTTCATCTTCTGCCCGCACTCCCTTCACTGAACACAAAACTAGCAGGACTATTATTATCCACCTCAAGGTTTTTAACCCACATTTGTGCGCAATTGTTCCTTTTCTGAAATCCTGAAGTAACTACAGACACGAAATGGGTGAAACCACACAGGGAACCTGATCCTAGGTGTGATCTTTTGGTTTCATTTTTCTGATTCATGAAACTCAGTCTGTGTTTTCCCATCCAGGCCAGACTGAAACTGGATAAGCAGCATTTTCAAAAGTCTCTGATTTAGGCTTGCAATAAGACTGGAGTAGTGTGGCATAAATACACTTATAAATACATCAAAAGTCACACAAACTTTGGTGTACTTTGAATATCCTAGACCAGCTGAAGTCGTCCACCACCAAAACCAGGCCCTGAGAAAGGAACAGAAAATAAATTAACAGATTTTTCTATCTTCAGGTAGACAAAATACACAGAATAATCTATTTTTAATACCTGTATTCAAAATGTAAAGGCACTAAGATGTTGCTGTGTCACATACACAAGAGACAGAAACACATACACATCCTTTAAACATATATAAACCTGAAAAAAGCCTTTTCTGTCGATCAACTCACATCATGTGTGAACTACAG
Organism: Neolamprologus multifasciatus; assembly: GCF_963576455.1. NCBI lineage: Eukaryota > Metazoa > Chordata > Actinopteri > Cichliformes > Cichlidae > Neolamprologus > Neolamprologus multifasciatus. Next base: position 27,558,619 of record NC_140454.1, read on the forward strand.
CTGCTGCAGAGCTGTTAGAAGAACTGCAGCAGCCACTATGAGACCTGCAGTCCGGCCAGGTAAACTCCACACTGCTGCACCTGGAGAAGCAGAAAGACACAGTCTGTATCCACAAAGCTCTTCCTGTTTCCTGTTTTCTGACTCAACATGTTGAAAACAGGGCATTACGAACTTTTAACCTACCTTTGCTTAAAGTATAGGTGGCGTTCAGAGTCGTATTTAAAGTGGGGTTGTGGCACAGACAGGTAATGGCTCGGTAATGACCTGCAGGGATGTGGAGAGTGCTGCTGGAGGTGTACAGATAGTTTTCAGGATCCTGCTCTGTCTTAGTGTGGACATGCTTCGAGTCAACTAAGGATTCAGAGTGGTTGTAGTGGATGGTCCAGCGTATCTCAGGAGCTGGAAATACACCATGCAGCGTGCACACTGAAGTCATTGTTTTAGTGTTTACAGCCAGCTTGAGGTGCTTGTAAGGCACTGAGGAGAGAGGGGAAGAATGTTAAAGTCAATTTTAAAAAGTCCCTTTCATCTGCTTGTTCGGTTTCGAGTGAGACTAATCAAACTGATACCATCATTCTACCTACTGAGGTTTTGCAGACACGATGATGATGATGACATTAACTTGTCTGACATCGAGACTGGTCATGAGGGGAAATGAATAATTCCTACACTGGTTGATGGTAGTTGCTGGGAAAATGACTGCTAAAGTCACACAGGCCTACCGACCAATCAGTGACCTGAATTTTTCCCTAGCAACCCGTCTGTTGCTAGAGAAAAGCATGCATTCCCCAACCGGCTCACAAAACCCTCTGTGATCGACTACTGTTTGCATGGTCATGGCTAATAATATCCATCCACTAATACCTTTAAATCAGTAGAAGTAATTTCTTCTGATCGTTAAAGCTAACCATAAACCCAGTTTTATCCAAAGCTAACAGTTAGCCTGTTGTATTTCACAGCTAATAACATATTTCAAAATCAGCTAAATCCCTAATAGTTTTTCTTTATTTTATGTCTTATATCTTTAGCTAGCAGGTAGTTAGCCAAATGTAAAAAAACAGACGCAAAATTAGTTCGAAGGTTTATGTTAAACTAAATTAACTTTAGAGAATCCCAACTGTAAGGTCACTTTTACTTCATGACCAGGGCTGGGTCAGATAACTTTTACATGTAGTGAGTTAAAATAAATTACATGGGAAGTTGTGTCTTTAGTTATGCAATCCATTATGATTTAAAATCATGTGCTCTAACTAAAGTGAAATTCACAAAAAGAAAAGAGTTCACATATCTTCTCTTCTCTCTTTAATCCCAAACCACTTCTGCATATTTAGTGTGAACTTTAAGTGTTAACTCAAAAAAGTCTTTTTTAGAAATTTTGCTGGTATACTCACTTCTTCATAAAACATAAACATCAGCAAAGCCAACTTCCTCTCTTACCTGTTACATACAAATTTACATGGCAAACTTTTGAGGTCTGCATCACTGTCTCCGAACCATTAAAAACTGCAGCGTAAGCTTCAAATATCCTCCCATTATCTCCAAGAGTCAAATTCTTGAGTAGGACTGAAATATTTCCTTTCGTCATGTCCTGGGTGAAGGCCGCGGTCCTGTTCAGATAATGGTCTTTTACATGCTTGAACATTGTCTCTCCTTTATTGAAAGAGTACAAAACAGCCTTCCTTTCATCCTGCCAGTAAAAGCGAAGATTTTTCAAGTCGGTTTTAACTGACACGCTACATCCCAGGAGTGCTGAGTCCATGATGGTTGAGTTGACATTGTACACAGATATGGCTTCAGATACTAAAATGTAAAAAAAAAAAAAAAGAACCGCAGTTAATGAGTCTCAAACACCGGTATTGGACTTTTCGATGATGCAACAAACAGCCATGTTTAATATGAGTTTCAAACCCAATCCCACAAAAACCAGTCGACTTTGTTTCTTTAATGTAAACACACAGGCTTTGCATAAAAATATATAAAGCTTACCAAATAGGAGAGCTGAAAAAAGTCCAAGCAGAACAGCCATTTTTGTGAGGATGTTTCCTATAAACCGAGATGACAACACTGATTTTAGACGCATGGTGCCCAGGCATGGTGCATCTTCCGCTTCCTCTTATGAGATGCGGTAGACGTCATCGGGACTTCCCCTAAATTCGCTTTGATGACCATTTTAAAGTAATGACGCATGTCTCTAACAGTTCTTTGCTATTTCTGATTCACAGGAACATGGCTGACTTATAGTTACGCAGGTTTTGCAATGCGTATTATGTGTAATGGAGTATGTGACATCTGTAAGGTCAAAGGTCAAATGGTCACAAAGACGATTAAATGGAGGTGTGAGGTTAGACAAAAACGTTTGGCACGTCTTCATAAACTGCACAACTTTGCACGATTTCCCGTCATTTCTTTCATCCTTTGCACATTTTGGTGTTATCATGAGGTGCTTCATCGCGTCTTCCACCCACCCTGTGATCACTGATCTTCGTTCTGTATAGTTTTTGTTGGGATAGACGACTGACAAGCAGTTTCGTGGCTAGACGAAGCCTATTACCTTATTACCTCAGCCCAGGCATAACAGCATCATTTCATAAATATTTCCAATACAAACAAAGGCAGTAGAATTTTAAAGATAATAGACATTTTATGAAAGTTTGACCCTGGTTGACCTTCAGAGGAAGATACTTAGAATCCCCGTATATCATCCCCTACATGCCTATATGTTGTTAATACAGACAAAGGCAGGAAGAATCATAGGTTTAAGTCTACAGAGCACTTTGACATTAAGATCAATCTGCTGACCTTCAAGACCTCAGTAGATGTAGGCCAAATTTTATTGGACTGTTAACATCACCTCACTCTACACCAGCGGTTCCCAACCCCTGGGTCACGAACTGGTACCAGGCCGCGAGAGTTGAGGCTCAGGTGTGAAATTCATGGTTTTCATGGTTTTTTTTTTGTAGTTGAGCGTCTTATTTTGAAAGAAATATTTATGCAATACCATAGTGACCAGAGAGCATTAAGGGGCAGAGAGGAGGATGTTACTCTTAATGTTGTTGCCGCATTTCCGGAGGACTCTGCTAATAAAGTTACACAATTACACAGTGAATTCACATTTATTATTATATTTACAAAACACCACAGTTTTTGTCTTGATCGTATCATTTTTATTTTGTTGTATTTATCCGCGACACCTTAAAGGCCGGTCTGTGAAAATATTGTCTGACATTAAACCGATCTGGTTGGGGACCGCTGGTTTACACCCCTGCAAAGTTTTGTTGGAATTGATTCAAAACTTTTTGAGCTATTGTGTTTACAGGCAGATATACAAAGCCTTCTTCTATAGTAGTAAACTCTTTGGAAAGAGGAATGTTGGTCAAAAGGTCAAAAACACCCGGTAAATACAGGGGAGGTATTGTTGATATCAATACCGATACTGATACTTTTAACCTATAAAGGCAGCTTATGTAAGGGAGAGCAGTGTTTCATAACTTCTCAATCTCAGTTCACCAAATTCTGAACACATTTCAATTACCACCAAATCACTTTCATTTTCCACAATAATAAGTTAACACACCTTTCGGTTTTGTTTTGAGAAGAGGAAGGTATATGTGCCTGTCTTTGGGTCAACTTCTGTTTAAATGTGCTGTAGGCTATTATTAAAAGATGTGACATTCAACACGAAAAGATTCAGAGATTTTTTATTGTGCATGTTTGAAGTACATTTTTTAATTTGTAAAAAATAAAAGAAACAATTCAGTGGGCTACATGCTGAACTTGGAGGATAGAGCCAGATTATCGATCTGATACCAATCCCAGCGTTGGTATGGATCGTCTCTACAGGTGAGCATCAGTATCAAGGGGCGTCGTTCAGTTTTACCCAACAGGACTTAACGATTGCTGCAATTTTTTTCAGGAACCAAATCACACTTACAACTGTGTCACAGCTGTTACTCATAGAAAGTTTAGAGAAATGTTTTACAGATAAAGCAAAGACTGAGTCAGTTGCATTTCTCAGATTTCCTGTAAATTAATAGTAAACAGAGGCCAGCTCAGGAGCGTCACATTACTTATGCTGAAGTACGGAATTTTTTTCAGCCCTTTTACTGGTAATAAAACGAATTGTGTGGAGTTTCTGATCTCTCCTGCAAGGATTTTCCCCGCTCGCCAGCTTTTTCTCACTGTAAAAACTAACCACACACTCAAAACTTTCATAGTTACAGAGAATTGCTCCACACTGAAGGTCCAGCCTGTCAAACAGGAAGTGGGAAGTTCTATTTATAATGCGGGGGTTTTGCAGGGTTTTATCGGGACACCCTTTTTTCAGTTTAAAAATAAGAAAAAGAAAGCAAATTTTCTACTTAAAGTTTAAATTGAAAAACCAAACACCTTTAAAAAAACAAATCAGTTCAACAGCTTCATTTCAAAAAGAGACATATGCATTATTAAGTCACACTTTATTAAGCTGAATTAAATAAAGTTCAAAGATAAACACACGTATGCTTATTGTCATTAGTTGTTAGTGAACGAGCGAGCAGTCACAGCGTCCCCTCGATTCAGAGAAAAACTTTCAGTTTTCAGTCTTCAAAACGTCACCAGCTCAGCACTCCTGTTTCCCCTGCTGAGTTTCTCTGCACTGCCTCCAGCTTTGGTTTCTCCCGGGAAACTACCGCAAAGTGTGCGAGCTTCAGATTTTACTCTACAGAGAAATTAGTTTTTTTGTGTGTTTTTCCAAAGCTCTTTTAAAAGTTCACTACAGTACAGCTTATTCTCTGCCCCCTCTGTTTATTCAGACGCTTACATCATTCATTTTTAAAAGCAGAAATCTGTCAATGCTGGAGCACTCTGCACACTAACAAGCATGCTCTTCCTCATTAGTCGACTTAGTTTTTAAATACTCTGATGATTCTGCTGCGTCAGATGCTTGTTTAATTCCTAAAGAGCCAGACTATCAGTCAGAAGTTTGAATTTTAAATGAACTAAAATGAGATGAGACTACACAGGAGGGACTGCAGATTCACCCCGATTCTCCATTTTTATGTTTCTACACTGGCCTGTACATGCTGTCACATCTTTTTGTCCATAAATCAGTCCACACACAAGTTCACCCCACGTGCATTGACTTCAGGAAACGCAGACGCACCAACTTACACCCAAAAAGTGTTCATCAGAGACCTGATTTAGACTTCTGCAATGAGTCTTTGCAGAGTCAATAATGTAGCCTATGTTAGCAGCGGCATTTATGGTGAGGTTATGCCCCTTTTTTTACTTAACAGCTGATACAATCAAAAAGCCAGGTATTTTTTCCCCTCTCTAGGTTCTCACTCTTAAATTTGTCCCTCTAGTTTTTTCACTTCTTTGCTCATTCTGAAGGTTTCAGACATTTGTGCGTCCTTATATTGACCGTATGATTATTTTTCCTTATACTGACACAATGATTTTATTCTGACGGCTAAATTCAAGAACTGCCCCAAAAACATAGCTGGAAACAGGAGGGGTGATGGTACTCAACAGGCCAATCACAAGAGGCGTGAGCTTTGTCGACATGCCATTTAGTCAGGGTCAGGTTTCAGAGGCGTTTGTGGTTATGATGTAGAATTCCACTGAGTCAGATCTCCAGTAAGGGTGAACGGGCGTTTAGACGACGTCTAAAAGTGCAACACTGGGAAATCTGAGGCTATAAAACAAATCTGAAATCTCTGGTTGGTTTTAATATAAACTTTTAATTTTATTTGGGAAAATATTTAATAAATTCACAGATGTGCTGCAATTAAAATTACCTCAGTTATCAGAGGTCTGATGAATACACGGCAGTTAAAGTGTATTCAACACACACACACACACACACACACACACACACACACACACACACACACACACACACACACACGAATTTGAGAAGTAAATGGTGGCAGGTATCCTCAACAAAGGTGACGCCCCTTTGGTTACGACCATCTTTTAAATACAGTCTGTGGCTGAAATGTGAAGCGATAAGAGGTGAGGCGAGCTACCTTCCCACCAGCTTTCCTTCCATATTTACATTTATTGTTGAAGAATTATAGTTTACACATTTTTTAGACGAAGCAAAAAATCTAAACGCAGCCTCGTGTGTCGTACACGCGCGGCCGCAGCTCGTCTTCAGCGGTGTCCGTCACAAACATGTCCCATCGATTTCTGAACACAGAACGATTCAGTTCAGGATCCTGACGTTCGTTTCTCTGCTCTCAGAGTCCACAACAAAACTCAGGACTTTCACTCAGCCTCCTCCTCAGAGTCCTCCTCGCTTCCCTCTTCCTCCTCGTCGTCACTCCCTTCTTCTTCCTCTTCCTCCTCCTCTTCTTCCTCCTCAGAGTCTTCCTCTTTGTCTACAGCTGGCATCTTGATGATGATCTCATCATCAGCATCATTTTCTGCCGCCGTGGACTTTCTTCTCTCGAGGAAAGAGGGTGTGCAGACAGGTGTGCTGTCCTAAAGAAGAGCAAAGATTACACTGACTCACTGCTCCACCTTGTGGTAAAAACCAGTACTGCATGAAAGTACAGCATGACGCTCAGGCATCAAATTCAACACCTTTCTTCAGTCTCTCTGGATGATATCAATCCTTTTTTGCAGATTTTGTTGTTAAATGCATCCATTTTAAGTAAAAGGCTTAAATGTTGGTACATGGGTTTTATCACGCTGGCACTATCAGACACGCGCAATAAGCTTAACGCACCGCAGTTCTTTAGGCGCAGTTATCTGGCCCCAGACCACTGAGAGACCCGGGGCCATTTTCAGTCTGCGCCCAACATAAAACCAAACATGACAACAAGACTTACGTCAGTGCACGAAGATACGTTCCCGGCATCGGAGGATGACTTCTTCTTAGGAACCTGAGCCGCCTGGAAGAGCACAGAAAGCAGTGAAGGTGAAGTTTATAAGACCTCGGAAAGAACAAACAATCTCAAAACAAAAAAAAATATTGACTTTTTTTTTTTGCCAAGCCGAGCTGACAGTGTAACAGTCCTGACTGCACACAGTATCTGAGGCCTGACGTTAAAGAGAATCTGCTTTGACTTTCTGGACTGTTGCTCAGACAGAATAAAGAGTATGAAGACTGATTGTAGTTTTCACCGTTTACTGTGCAGGGTGTCTACTGCAAGTCCCAGCAGCCCGCAGGCTTAAATCGCAGCAAATCACAGGATTTCATACTTTGAAAACCTTTTTATTAAGCTACAAACAGCCCAGAGTTTAGTTTGTGGCATTTATATTTGAAGTGGGGAGATTCCTGCAGGGAATGACTCGAAAGAAAGCATGAGGGTGCATGGCTTCATTAAATAATCTAAAGTTTCTGTAAATAACCAGATGATTCTGAGGGGGGGGCAGGTGGGAACGTTTTTCCAGATTCAGTTGAATTTATATGGAATCAGCAGTATTCCAAATCGCTGTTATCAGCCTGTAATTCTCTGAAAATCCTTTTTCTTTTTTGTAAAAACTGAAGCTTCTGAACAGATCACAGCTGCACGCTGTTTGGAATTTAGTTGGAAGAAATCCATTAATTAAATCAGACGCCTTTAAATATGCCGCCATGTCACGGCACATTTCCAGTTTTTAAAACCTAAATCCGTTTAATGTTTCATCTCCAGCGTGTAAACACTTACAAATCCGGGGAATTCGTACTCTATGCCGTATGCTGCGATCCTCTTTCGGAGCCTCGACTCTTTGCGCAGCAGCTTGCCGGTCATTTTTGCAATTTCCTCCTCCGTGTGCTGCTTGTTGTAACGCGTTACCGCGGGATACGTCGGCTTTTTGAACCCTCGCTCCGAGCCTACAAACAGCTTCTCGTGCACCTTCTCGGGAGGATACACCTGACCTGGGAGAAAAAAAGATAAAAAAGTATACATTTAAATAAACATCAGGTAGGGAATAAGACCTTTAGGGGGAAACTTCCTGTGAATCAGGATCTAAAAGATGAGGTTTGACTCACATTTGATGAGTCTCTCTCCCATCAGGTAATTATTCATCGTCTCTGCAACGATCTTCGCCACTTCATCGCAGTCAAACTCGATGAAAGCGTAACCTTTGCTGTTACCAGTCTGCAAACAAACAGAGAGAGGAATAAAGTGACAGTCACAGATTCTGCCCTCCAGATGTTTTCATTCCCCCCAGATGTTTGTTGGCACATGGGTTTTATCACTCTGATAACAGGCAGAGCAGGTGATAAGCTTAATGTACCAGAGTACTCTAGGCTCAGTTATCTGACCTCAGACCACTTTTACATCTGAGATCATTTTCAGTCTCAGCCAAAACGCCAGATTTTAAGAAGTGGAGCTTCAAACAGGCTCCTGGCCTGGACTACTTAACCAAAATAAAGAAATCTGAATGTTTGCAGAGTGTGCTGGATTCAAGAATGGCAATCAAGAAGTTCCTCAACTGCTCCTGCTGAACACGGAGGTTTTGGGAGTCAGTTTTATTACTTTGTTACTGCTTTCAGGAGACAAATCCCTGCAACTTTTTTACCAAGTTATAGTTCAAAGGTCATTTTTTGCTTAGATGCAACATGTGGGCTCCTTTTCTGGTGAGTTATACCCGAGATTTTTATCTGGAAGTTTCTGTTCTGGCTATGAGGCCTCAAACCACACAATCTATAATCAGCCTCTCAGTGACCATTTCCCTCTAAAGTTTTATCAAAAAAAAAAAAAAAGAAGCCTCCAAGTGAAGTTTGAAGGAAGTGATATATCGCTGCAATAGCTGTGAAAGTTTTACAGATGCAGTTGAAGATTCTGATCGCCCCTCACACATTCGTTTCCACATGTTCAGGGTTACCTTCTTACTGCGGGACAGCCGCAGCCGCAGGATCTTCCCAAACTGACCGAAGTAAGATTTGAGCTGAGGCTCCACCAGGTTTCGGGGCAGGTGGCTGACGTAAATCACTCCTGGGGTCAGACGGTTTGCCTGTGATGGGGAAAAGACAGATCACCACATTACACAGATAGCTGGGCCTTCACCTGTGATCAGATTATAATACAATATAATGCACAGACTAAATTATGAGAAAAGAAAATGCGGTACTTTAAAGATTTATTTTTCCCAGACCGGCTTTTAAAAAGTCTACAAAATAAAAGTACAAAATAAATACAATCTATATAAATTAAACATACAGATGTTCGCCTCATTTACAGATTTTCTTGTTTAAATCAGTTTACATTCAGTTTGGTCACATTTCTTTGGGGGCAGTTCTCTTTATTTCTTTACTGCAATAACATTAATCTTCCTCTCAGTCCGTAAACTTAATAATTTGAGACAGGGTGTCATTTCTTCTTCTTTTTTTAAATGGGCCTGCCTTACATCTGTAAACCTGTGTAAATACGCTGCACGTGGGCCGACTGACAGAGTAAAGACCACGAGCCTGTAAAGATGTCACGGCACCTGAACCCGAGTTAAACACAGACTACAGAGAGAGACATAAGCAGTCTGAGAGTAAACTCAGCGACAGTAAACAAAAGGAAAATAACTGCAGACTATCGGGTCTCCTTCAAGGCCACATGTCTCACCCACCTTGCCTGATTTCTTCTTCTTCACCTCCTGAACCTTCTTTCTGAAGTCGGACTCCTGTGCAGGATTCAGCGCCAGCAGCTCTTTGGCGGCAGCAGGAGCCGTTTCGGCGCCACTTTCACTCATTTTTCGCTGTTGGAAGCTACAAACGCCACATAAACTGAGACAAACACTCACTTAGCCGTCCATAAACCACGATGCTGCTGCTGATAATGACCCACATCCGGCTGCACATGCGCTGAACACCAACGAGTGCCGGAGAAACGCGTCACGTCTGCAGCTCCGCGCTCTGTGCAGCGACACCTACAGGTGCGGAGGTGTACTTGTTAGTCGGTTTCTTCTCCTACATTATTTTCACGCTCAAAAAAGAAAGAGAAAGAGAAAAAAAAAACCTCAGTAAAAAAAATTTTAATTAAAGGAAAGTGAAAGTAAAACAAAACAAAACAAAGGTAAAATTCTTCCTCTTTAAGAATATTTTAGAAAATGTTATTGGTATATTTGTATACCAATCAAGTACATTTAATTTTGAACATATTCCTTTAAATTTAACATTTTACATCGTGTTTATTTAACAAAAAATGGAAAAATTTACAAGTAATTGAATTAAAATTAAATTAAGTTAAAGTCAGAATCTTGGGCTAAATCTTATTTTTAGTTAATTATTCTTCTTTTTTAATTATTGTTGTTGTTGTTGTTGTTGTTGTTGTTATTATTAGTAGTAGTAGTAGTATCAGCTATATTTAAGGGAAATCAACATCTCGTTTTCTTATGTGATTATCACTTCATATGTCTCACCTGGCTGTGCGCATCTTTACTTAAGTTTGAGAACCTCTACATTTCTATTCATAAGAAACATCTCATAACATTTTAATTATGATAAAACTTCCTGCTTCAAACACCAATCCTAAGAATTGAAATATAAAAATGTGTAAAACTGAAAAAAGTCATTGTGCAGGCATCCTATTTTATTTTATAAGATTTCATACATTTTGGTACAAAGTCTTAATGTTTAAATTACAAAAAAGATAAATATTTCAAGGAAAGAAAAATACATTTGTGCAAAAACTGGAAAAAAAAGGAATACATTTGAAAACAAATGCAATAAATAAATACAGAAAAATGAAATATATAAAAAATTAAAATGAAAAAAAAAATTAAAATGAAAGAAAACTTAAAACTGTGGAGAATAAAAGCAAAAATACAAAAATATGAACTAAAAATATATAAAAGTCAAATTTTAAACAACAAAAAAAAAACACATATAAAAGTTTTCACATTTAGAAAAAAAAAATGGCCATTTTAGGATTAAAGTTGAAATTTCGACATTAAATTTAATTAGTATTTTGAGGAAAAAAAGTCTAAATGTGTCTAAATTGTTGTTTCAACCAAACAACTGCAATGGCTCCTGTACATCCTATAAAATTCTTAACATGGTCCTAATCCTCTTTCATAGTAATGTGCCTACTACTGTATGTACACAGCATCACAACACAGGGGAACCCTGTAAAGGCTGAACATGTGCCCAAACAAATGAGCCGCAAAAAGCTGATATTTGATCACATGTAAGCTTTATATTACTTCAGTCAGATTTAAAAGTGTTGTCTCCAGAGAAACTGTAACTCACTCTGAGGTCGAGTTCAATTTGACCCTTTGAGTTAAAAAACAACAATGTGCACTAAACAGCAGGTTCACTACAGCACTTAAAAATCAGCCAAAAACACTCTGATTGGTTATCTCATTCTCAGTTTGACTCTATAAAGACCATTCTCTCTTTCTTGTTGAACTGTAATTATATTTGTATTAAAAATCAACACCGTGTTCACCTCTGTGCCCTTAATTTGTCACCCACAATTTGAGAACCACTACTGTAATCGTTTTTTTTTAAAACACCCTCATAACCTTTGTAATTGTTATAAAAATCTAAATTTCAGGTGAAGACAGTTGGCTATTGCTCTGAGAAATGTTGCAGTCCAAAGGCAGGGGAGGAGCTTAGGAGGAGGTGGAGAGGGGGTGGAGTGTTTATCATTAAGATAATAAGAGGAGATAAACATCAGAGCCAGATCAGCAGTGCACACAGCAGCATCAGCGGGTTAGATTCATGACATGGAAACAAAAATAATCTACTTCACGGTGAACGGGAGACCGGAGCAGGCGGAGTTCCCGGTCGACTGTCCGGCTCAGGACGTCAAAGGTAAGAGTTTATGTTTCATATGATCAAATGCATTCTAACGTGTTGTTTTGGACAAATGAATTAAAGTGGAATATTCTTATGCTTAGAGTTCAGGAAATACTCTTTTGTGACTAAAATCAATAAAGCAAATTTGATAAATGGATCAACATAAGACAAAGCAGTCTTTGCTGCAAATACAGCTGCCACTGACAGCTCCTCACCTCTCACAGCAGCTTCAGCCTTTGGCATCATGATCTCCACCCACATTACATACTGCAGATTTTACTCATTAGAACAGTGCTGTAACTACAAGCAGTGTTCTTACTTAATTTAGATGACTGCATTTAACTTCTATTGTACTAGTTTTTGAAGATTACTTTCCTGTATTGAATTACCTGAACGTTGTACCTGCATATTTGTAGACACTCGTTCCACTTAATTTGTGCTTGATTTTTCTAAACAGTTCTGCAGGAAGCTCAGAATTGAGGCACTGTCAAAAATGTTTACCTTTACATCTTTTTTTGGTTAATATTTCAGTGCAGTCATTTATAGAAAACTTTACATGCGTGATGTGTGTTTTTCAGCGTTTGCGACTGATAATTATAATAGAGAGTCCTGCAGTGCCTAATGCCCCCCAATCATGTTCGGGGCTGCTCGTGTTTCTGAGACACTGCGGTGTATGGGGCACATTAAGGCAACCCCCCCCCCCCCCCCCCCCCCCCAGCTTTCTAAGTACTGTAATTCTCTGAGAACTGGGTATTTTAAAACATTTCTAAACGAATATTAGATGAAGTGCTATAAATATAAACAATAGAGCTCTTTTAGTTTAATATACATTGTATGATTATAGAAGTTCATATTGAATATCCAAGTATGAGGATAGCACAACCACACTGACCAAATTTGTGTAAATCACCCCTCTTAAGTACATTTTACTTTTTTCTGATAAACCTTGTTACTGTTTGTTGATGTTGGTTTTTGTTGTTGCTGATTGTTGTTATTGGTGGTTGTTGGTTGTTGCTGATTGTTGCTGGTTGTGGATTGTTGTTGGTGACTGTTGGTGTTGCTGGTTGTTATAGTTGTTTGACAATAATGGGTTGTTTAGATACTGAGCACTTTACAAATATTGTATAAGTGTTACCACGGAAATTATATCAATAACCTAAAGAAAACAAAATGCAAGAAAATTTTCAAAATAGCTCAGAATAGACAAAAGATCTAAGTCTAAATTAAATGATTCATATCAAAGTTGGTTAGTAATGTGGACGTGGTTATTTATGTCTGTTCATTTGAATAACAATTCCTGGACTTCCTCAAGTGATTCTATAAAATAAACCTCAAGCTGGTCTTTCTAGATCTGTTCCGCTCTGCCGCCGAGGCTGGACCCCATGACATCCTGAAACTGTACAACCCTAAAGGCAACATCATCAACATTTCTCCGAGCCTTGAACCCAACAGCCCCAACCTGTGCTACAAGCTGGAGGTGGTGGCTGCCGACTGTAACAGTGAGCTGTTAGGTATCTTTAATTAGGCATCGTGGGAATGGCAGTGATCTAGTTCACATGGAAACCGTTGACGGTCTCCATCTTTTTACGTCATTTTAGGTGTCGAGCTTGCTGGTGCACTAGGATTTGACCTGTCATCCATGGAAAAAAGGTAGGTGGTGCAGGCCGGGTAACAAAGGAGAGAACATGCATAAAGATCTCTTAGGTATGCTACCATCAGTGTGCTTTTTAAAGTCTCATATCAGGCATTAAAGACCAGAATCTGAGCCATGACACGTACACCTGAAAAGTTCATGAATGGTTGCTTCACTGATCCCAGACTGCAGGGCCTGGAGAAGAAAATCCTCATCGAGGCTGGTGAGACGCCTGCAGTTGTGTATGAGATGAAAAAGCAGGTGGATTCATTCAGAGAGAAACTGGAGGTATCCCAGCAAAGTTTCCCACATCCAGTGTTGTGTTGTTTAAGCTTGTTCCGCCTCAAATAACTGAACAAAAATACCAGAAGTTTTTTTAAATTCAAAACTTAGAGACAAACATGGGAATAAAGTGGGTTTGGCAGGGGGGGGAACTCTATGATTAGATGTCACAGTGCAGCAGGGCTGGGGAAATAATCACTTAGGAAGAAGTCAGTAATAATTTGTAGTGTGAGCTCCAGTAGGTTTGTGTTCAGTGCTGCTTGCCATTTGTCTTCAGAGTGTGGAGCATCTAAGCTGGCTGGGGCTGTTCAAAGATCTCTCGGAGGGAACCCACAAGCCCTCACCGTTCTACCACAAAAGGACGCTGCGTAAAACCAGGGAAGAGTGTGAACATGTGCGGGAAAAGTTCCTGCAAATGAGGTTTGTAAAAATTCACATTAAAATGTTTGGAATAATTTGCTATTCTTACTCCTCATGCCACCATCTTTGCAGCTCTTTGGAGGTATCTGAGGAAGTGAGGCAGTACCTGAAGACGCCAACCTTCGATAACTGGTAAGTTTTGCTTTAAAATGCATGAATCCAATTGCTTTTAATGTCACCTGCTGAATCTGTGTTCATCACCTTGATGCGTCTTTGTGATCCTAAATAAACGAGCGCACCTGTTTCCTCCGTGGACAGTGAGGCAGGCGGTCAGCTAATGACAGTCGTGCCCAGCAAACACATCTCATGTGTTTCTGAAGAGGATGGAAGCCCTCGGCCTTTTCTTCTGATCCGCACACTCATCTCAATATGAATAGGGCTGGATGAGGGCTCGCTAATTAAAAGAAGGTCTTTATAAAAGCCTTAATATGCACACCACGTTTGAAGTGAGCGCCATGCATTCACTAAGGTTCAGTTATCTTTTCATTTGTCCAAAAGCTTTTAAAGCAAACCTGCAGCAATAGAGGAGCATCGATGAGGTTATGTTCAACCTACACACCTAAAGCTTGGAGCTAAATTACAGGATTCCTTGAAACACTTGATAAAATGTGCTTTTTGCAAGTTGGCCAGTGCGGTATTATCAGGAATAATTCTGACGTGACCCTGCACTCTTGCTGCTGTAAACAAATTTACTGAGAAGACTAAAACCATCAGTGTGTTCGTATGTTCCTCAACACAGGAGTGCAACCACTCCTCATGAACACAGAGCACTGTCTAACATGTGTTTGAAAAGAAAAACACACATGGGTTTTAAGCAAAGATGCAAAAGTAGATGTTCAGCAGATAGATAAACAAATGTGGGAACAGGGTCCCAGCAAACAGAAAGGTGGTAACGCTATACCTGCACTAAATTTTGGAGAAATATAGTGAAAACTGATGTTTTTATGAATATTTTAGTGCTATCAGCGTTAATCGCGGCAAATCTCTGTTAGCGAGTTGTCGCAGATCACCCTGATGCATGTGGCTGGACGGCGCTAAAACGTTAACGAGCATTAATGAGCTGTGCAGCCACACGCACAGGGTGAACTCGCTAACGGAGATCTGGCGCGTTAATGTGGTTATGGCGTTAATTTCATTTTAGCGAGATTAACGCTGACAGCACTAGAATATCTTTTTTGTTTGTGTCAGTCAAAATAACATTTTTTGTTCTTTCTGGATTTCCAAGACTTTCACCTTTTTTTTAAACAAAAGAATTTCATGACAGATGGTTATGGTCCGCACTATTCCAACTTTGGCATCAGAGGGTTAAATATGTCTAAATGTGGTTCAATAATTGTCCTCTTTCCTTCCTCAACACTTCAGCTGACTCCACAGCTTCTGCATTTCTGTGTTGAATAATTATCGTCTGCTTGTCTTTCCTCAAAATCTTGTCTTGAAAGATGTGCTGAAAGATCCATTCTTGGACTTTGTAGCAATGGGAAATTTGTGCCTTTTACATTATCTGTGTGTCCATTAGAAAACCTTTCACCCTTCAAGGTTTTTTTTTTAAGCTAAAAATTGTCAGGACACATTTAGCCTGGAAATCCGTGTGGAAGGACAAATGTTGACTGGTTGGCTATTGATTGTTTTTTTCTGGTGATGTGCAGGCAGTGGGAGGATGCAGAGATTATGGTGCTCCTGCAAGTCATGTACACAGATTTAGACTTCATACCAACCTTCAACATCGAGCCCGAAGTCTTGCAGCAGTTTCTGTTCGAAATCTATCGCAGATACAACAACATCCCTTTCCACAACTTTAAACACTGCTTCTGTGTGACCCAGATGGTGAGTATGTTTAACCCCCGCAACTAAGGGGTAATTCCCAATTACGCTGTGGTTAAATTTACCTACAAATACTTAAAGGCAGTTACACTAGAATAAGAGGGTAAAAAGTTAGTTAGGAAACAAAGAAAGTAATTTTAAGTACTGTGTAGTTTCATGGTAATAATGGTACACAGCACTTTTCAGGTTGTGAGCCATATTTTGGCTCCATCACTATAAGCTCACACAGGTCTACAAATTATTAAATATAACACACACCCCGAAAAGTACAACATATTTACGCATATGTAAGAAATATTGTGTTTTTCTGCAAAATCCACCCATCCATCCATCTTCTTCCACTTATCCACAGCCAGGTTGCAGGGCAGCAGCCTAAGCAGAGAAGCCCAGACCTCCCTCTCCTCAGCCACCTCCTCCAGCTTATCTGGGAGAACACCAATGCGTTCATAGGCCAGCCGAGAGATATAATCTCTCCAGGGTGTCCCGGTGGGACATGCCCGGAACACCTCACCTAGGAGGCACCCAGGAGGCATCCTTATCAGATGCCCGAACCACCTCAACTGGCTCCTTTCAATGTGGAGGAGCAGCGGCTCTACTCTGAGCCCCTCCCGGATGGCTGAACTTCCCACCCTATCTCTAAGGGAGAGGCCAGCGAACCTTCGGAGGAAACCCATTTCCAACACTTGTATCTGCTATCTCAATCTGTCAGTCACTACAGACAGCTTGTGACCATAGATGAGGATAGGGACTTAGATTGACCGATAAATCGAGAGCTTCGCTTTTACACTCAGCTCTCTCTTTACCACAACGGACAGCGTCCGCATCACTTCAGCCATAGCACCAATCCGAAGGTCGATCTCCCGCTACCTTCTGCCATCACTCGTGAACAAGACCCTGAGATACTTAAACTCCTCCACTTGGGGAAGGAACTCGGAGTTGGCACTCCACCATTTTCCGGCTGAGATTTGTAGGTGCCACATCACCACATCATCCGTGAAAAGCAGAGATGGGATTCTGAGACCACCCAAGTGAAAGACTTCCGCCACTTGGCTAAACCTAGAAATTCTGTCCATAAAAATTATGAACAGAATCGGTGACAAAGGGCAGCTGTGCCAGAGTCCATCACCCACTGAGAATGAGTCCGACTTATTGCCAGCTATGTGCACCAAGCTCTTGCAATGGTTGTATAAGGATCGAATGGCCCGAAGCAATACGCCAGACACCCCATACTCACAAAGCACCTCCTACAGGACACATGTAGACTGGTTGGGCAAACTCCCATGCACCCTCGAGTATCCTTGAGAGAATAAAGAGCTGGTCCAGTCTTCCACGACCAGGACGAAAATCACATTGTTTCTCCTTTGTCTGAAGTTCGACTAACGGATGAACTCTCCTATCTAGCACCCTGGCATTTCTGCAAAATTATCATGAAATTACACAGTTTTCAAATTTACTTACAGTATAATTATTTGCTTGTTTCCTCTAAGAATGGGACTTGTTCCCCCTTATTCTAGTGTGCCCATCTTTAAGTATTTGTAGGTAAATATAATTAGATTTGAATTTGAAATAAAAAATCGGACATTATAAAGTGTTACCAATAAATGCAGGTAAATCCTTCTTCTTCATTCTCTCCATTTGTGTTGTTGCCTTTGTTTGTCTTCCCTCTGAGCAGATGTATGGTTTGATCTGGCTGACTGACCTGAGGAGTAAGATGGACAGCATTGACCTGCTGATTATGCTGACCTCTGCAGTCTGCCACGACCTCGACCACATGGGATACAACAATGCCTATCAGGTACACAAAGCACACTCTTTAGGCTTCCCTAGTACTGAAACTCAGACCTGCATTGTGGTTTGTTGTACCAGCTGGAGTTAGAGCACTCCCAGCCTACATATCAGAATATGAGAACAGAATTTTGATTCAACCTGAAAATTTGGCTCGGTGCGATTTTTGTTCACATTTAGATGATGTAAAACTGTGGTATGGCAACAATTTTCTGCATATAATGGATGGCACTTACTGCTTTCATATAATAATGAAACTCCTTTAAGATTAGGGAAAAGTCTCTTTGAGACTCTTTGAGAACCAGTCCATGTAATTCTTTGTAGTTTCATCGCTTAAAATCTTTTATACCAGTTATTTATACCGAAACTACCACCTTTTGCACTGTAGAAGAACAGCCAACACAGGTTTTGCTGGGACTTCAGTGCAGATGATGTTACAACACTCTGTGATGTTTTATTCATCTGAATTTTCCAGTTTTCCAAAATAAGGTTGAGGCTTGAACTTTGTTAAAAATCTCATGTCTGACTGTCCTTCAGATAAACGCTCGGACTGAACTCGCTCTGCGCTACAATGACATCTCTCCTCTGGAGAACCACCACTGTGCTGTAGCTTTCGAGATACTGGAGAGGGTAAGAATGAAAACCCTCCATTAACCTGCGTACACGCATGGATGAATCCACAGTGACCCGAGAGTCTTTGTTTCATAGACAGAGAGCAACATCTTCAGGAATCTGTCCACGGATCAGTACAAACGGATACGAGAGGGGATCATCAAGTGAGATCATCTTCCAATAGTCATGTTTTTAATTTTTCTCCCCCCAAAAGGAGGGAATATGTCTGTCTGTTTATTTGTCTGTCTGTCTGTTTGTTAGCAGTCTAGCATCCACAATTTTCAAGATATCATGTTCAAATTCTGTGTGCCAGTAGAAACCAATAATCAGCTAAAGGTGATTTAATTTTGTGTAAAAATGCTAGACCTTGAGGGACATGTGTACCTAGTTTGGCTAAGCATTTAACCTTAACCTTCATTGTTACGTCCAAGGTCAAAGTTGACCTTGAAAAAAAATTGTAGAAACCATATTGAGTAATATATCATAAGAATGGGCACGCAGAGAGCAGTACAAAACACTTTTTATTTTTTCAATACAACACCCTACAATGTCACAATGATGTCATAATATTACATCAGTATTTTATAATAAAAACACAAAAAAAACCATCAATGTGTTAGTGTAGCCTTTGCCTTCTGTGGGGAAGTTGTGATCTCTGAGTGCTCTTGTTCATCATGATGTCTTAGCACAGAATTTATAATGAGCACTGATTGTTTCAGATGCATTCTGGCCACCGACATGTCGAGGCACAGTGAGGTTCTCAACAAGTTCAAGTCCATCCTTCCAGTGTTTGACTTCACCAACAAGGACCACAGAGACGTGGTAAGACTACAGAGCATCGTGGAAATTTGGAAGCATCTATACATCTATTTACTGTTGTTGTTTGTGCAGCTAATGACGATCCTGATCAAAGTGAGCGACATATCCAACGAGGCCCGGCCCATGGAGGTGGCCGAGCCCTGGCTGGACTGTCTTTTACAGGAATTCTTCAACCAGGTACCAACTTCTTTCTTCTTTGGCTCTCGGAGGAGGCGGACGCACTTTTCTCCTCTCCCTTATCTTCCCTGCTTATGTCCTTGTCTAGTCTCGTGGGGTTTTTTTGTACTTTCCCTGGAACATTCTCTCACAGTCTGTTCTCTAAAACCTAAAAGAGGAATTATGGAATTATGGATTGGATCAACTGGTCCCTAAATGCAATTGACACCCCTTTCTCAACGAGAAGTTTGGGCTTGGGTGAGCCTGAGTGCTGAAGATATCTACCTATTCGGAACCATGGTAACAGGGTTCTGGCGGATCGGAGCTGGCTTGGCCCTGACTTATCGAAGAATTAAGAAAGCGGAACCGGCTGTTCAAACCCCCACAAGGCTGCCCGCTGGGATTGGAACGATGGGAGAGGCGTGAGTTTCTCAAAATGGGCTCATTGAGTCACCACGGATAAGATCTTGGAGAGGCTACGGCTGCTGTGAATACTCAGAATAAGATCTCTGACTGCAGACTGGATACATCTCGGAAGGACTAGCCCGGAATAACATCTCTGGGCGCAAAATTGGATGACATCTCGGGGAGGCACACTGCCGTGAGTTCTCAGAAATCGGCTCCTTGAGCACAAGAAATGACAACATCACAGAAAGCAAGTATGGCGAAGCTCGCGGCTCTCCAATGGGACCAGTGTTGGACTGTAGAACTGCTTTGAAATTCATATGAGCTGTTGCACTAAAGTAAAAAATTAACATCACTCATCCGGATACCTCTCGGCACCAGCTACAAGGCCGGAGCTGAACAAAAACACCCTGATAACGACTGTGTTTAGTCTGTTCCTTCCCATTCCATGCAAGGCCACCTGGGTTGGCTGGAAGACTGTTTACTTAGCCTGGCAGGGCGAAGGACACTGTCTCAGCTGATCTATCGACACGCACACACATACATATACTGATACTGATAAGCACTCACTGACGCATCACCCTCCCTACCCCGGATCCAACGCCACCTCCAACGCTTACCTCCCCTCTGATGTGGACATCGGGTCAGTTGGAGGCGCAGTCGAAAGATTGCAGCGGTCCCAGATCAGATGTACACACTGGAACTCTTTCCCATGTTGCTTGTCTGTGTTTATTGTGCTATGGTGTGTTGATATCTGTGCATTCCTGTATTATCCTTTTTGTGTTACACATTTCGATGTTTTTTTTCTTCGCTACCTAGCCTGACCTGTCTCCCCAATGTGATGTTTGTGTATTGTATGTACAGTCGGCAAGGTCTGTCATCTCGGTTGTGGGCAAAAGACCTGCAACTGACAAATAAAGGCTATCTCATCATCTCATCATCATCATCAACTCCTGCTGAACTTTGTCAAGACATTTCAAAGTGACAATATGATATGATGCTGTTTTTGATGAGATATCTGTAACTTAAAGAGGGATGTTTTGGAGCACAGTGACCTGAACTTTAAATGTTTTGGCTCTACGATGAGATTCAGGGACGGTCCAGCTGACTTTTGAAGGGCAGAGACAAACTGTGAGTTTCTCTATAGACACAGTCTGTTATCAAGTTGTGTGAGAATTTCTTTTTCAGATGATCTAACCTTGTTGGTGCAGTTCATTATAACAAATGCAGATTAACTTCACTTTTTAAAGCTACAGAAACTAAAATATATTACCTTTTAAATTCAAATGTTAAATCCACCGTGGCCTTACAGTAATGAGGGTGTGCCACACAGCTGAACATCCCTTATAAAGCAATAGAAGTAAACTAAGTTAAGTGGGTCAAATCTGTCTCCTGTCGTTCTGTCAGAGTGATGTGGAGAAGTTGGAGGGCCTTCCCGTTACCCCCTTTATGGACCGGGACAAAGTTACCAAACCTTCGTCTCAAACAGGCTTCATCAGATTTGTTCTTCTGCCTCTCTTCATCGAGCTGGCCAACCTCTTCCCCTGCCTGGAGGTATTAAAATCAAAAGTATGGAGAAAATGTACTGTATGTACTTCTTTAAAAGTATCTTTGCAAAATTTAATGAAGACTTTCACTGGAAGGTGTCCAAAACATCTTAAATAAGTGGCTCAGATGAAAAGAAAAGACTAAAATAAACGGGAAAAAAAACAACATAATTGGTGTGAAAGACAGCCCAGGTAAACAGTGAACGGTGAACAGTGTAAACAGAGTAAGATTTACAAAATAAAACAGGAAATTACTTTACAGAAACCCGTCCTCAGCAAGTGTTAAAGTACAGCCGGCCTTTTTCTATTGTAAGGAACTCATAAATGGTTAAATTCAACCCATGTTTTTGGGTAAATTGTAATCAGTTTAAACTTTTTTTGCAATAATTTCGCAGCAACACATTATTGATCCTGTCCGGAAAGCTCTCGACTACTACACAGAGATGGAGAAAGCTCTGGAGACGGAGCAGCAGAACCGGGCTCAGAGCGAGAACGCAGCCAAGAGCAAGGAGGCAGCGGGAGGCCGACAAGACAGCCAGACGGACGCCGGGCCAGACACCTCGGAACCAGAGTCACAGTCAACATGAAGGATTTCATATCAGTTCACTGTCATATTGATTATTTGGTGGACTAAACGTCCTGTGATGTAGTTTCTCTGCATGCAGTGTTGATGTAACTAGAATAGAATAACATCACATTCAACAGAAGTCTATTTTGAAATAAAACTGTTTCTCACAGAATATATTTTATGAAAGAAACATTATTTGTAAAGGAGCAACAGATCATAACACTGCGTTGTTACTCTGGTGCTGAAGTAGCCATGAAAACACTATGTTGTAATGACTGCTGCTGTTGTTTGTTTGTGTGTGTGTGTAAAAAGTGCTAAAGACTTGAAAACTGAAAGACAATCAGAAATGTTAATATCCAGGTTAGCTAAACATTTGACCTTGACCATCATTGTTAGCGCTCAAGATCAAAGTTGACCTTGAAAAAAAATGTCAACAAACGATCCAACCATACATTCTCTTATCTGCTTATCCTTATCAGGCACACTGAGGGGCTGGTAAAGAAACCATATCAAGTAATATTTCACATGAAAGAGCATGGAGAGAGTCGTAGGTGGTTGCAATGTTACTATAACAGGCTGATGTCATCATGTTGGAATAAGAACACCATAAAACATCAAAGTTTTAGTTTGGTTCTCTTGTTTTGCTGTTTTTAACAGAGACTTTGAGTGAAACAAATGCCTGATTATCAGCAGGTGCAGGATGCATTACTTGACACTAGGTGGCACCATACTGCAGAGCTCAGAAAGATCAGCTGGGACCAGAAGTTCAGTCAGAGGGAATCACAGCTTTGTCTCCAACAGGAAGTTCAACTCTTAGCCACCGGTATCTTTGTTAGAGGCTTCCCTCTGATCTGCTTTTAATGTATATTCAGTTTGGTGCACTTTCAGAATGAATTACCCAGCAGTGTGATATATTTTTACCTTTAGACAATAAACCTTCTCTAAAATGTTGATTGTTTACTTGTTTTAGAGGTATTGACATCACTTTAAGACTGTTCTTTCCCACTCGGGAAGACAAAAGATGCTGTGGTGTGTGGGGCCTCTGGCTTTTCTTGGCTGAATGAACGCTGGTATGTGCTCTGTACTTGCAGGGGGTCACCATTCATTCTTCTACAAACGCCAGCAAGCAATGTGAACTGGAGCAAGTTTGGCAGCGGGGAAGAAGTCCCAGAATAGTGTTCTTCAGTGAGCTCTTTATCTTTTTTTCAATGACAGAATCAGCTATTAAAGTTTGCTGGTAGTAATCCCATCACAGCTCAGAGCCAAATACAGATCCGTTCTTTTTATAGGCTTCTCATAATCAGAGGAAAACTCTGAGTGAAAGAAGAGAAGGGCAGGCAAACGTCGTCACCCAGAGCTGCTGCAACAGCTGCTGACAGCGAAGGACTCAGATTGAGAGATGGTCCATTTACAAAACCCACTTGAATAAGATTAAAACCCATAAGAACCCTAAAAATCAAATATTTAGTATTTAGAGGACTTGTATTTGTGCTCACAAATAAAATCAGGAAAGATTAACGCTTTAAAAACTTGGAATCAGCTTTGAATCTTTGAGCTACTTCAGCCAGTTATCCAGTGACTTCTAAACGTCTGAGAATTAGCGCTTGTGTGTGCACTTCAGTCCACACTGTCTGGTTTAAAATCCACTGCAGGGTTGTACAGAGGTAGTGGGCCCCACAGTGGCAAATACACATGACCCTGACTGCATGATTATAAAGTTCATGAAACCCAACCTCAGAATGAATGAGCAATAAATGCTAATCAGAAATATAAAGACAGTTATCCGTTGACTCTATGGACTTCCCCGTATAATCTCGGGTCATCCAGTTCCATCTTTTTGGTGTTTCAAACTGCAGCTGCTCGACTTCCAAGTGATCTGACGGAAGGACAACAAGTGTTCCAGCCCAGCTGCACGAGCTGAGGTTATTTTTACACAGTCTTTGAGGGTCTCTGTGATTATGCTCCACAGCAGATTACACATCAAATCAAACCCCATCCTTGGCCTCCAGGTGATCCCCTAAAAACTAAAGATGACTCTGAAAGAGTCTGATGGCCCACATGAAGGCCATGTCTAACGGGTCAACTGTGAAGGTTATCTGCCCCAAATGATTTTTTTTTAAAAAAATATTTACTTTATTGTTTTTATTATTATTATTTGGAGATGTTTAAAGATGTTCCTGTTATGTAGAACTTTTTAAATGATATTTGATATTAATTTTTTGTTTTTTAATGTGGTTTTTTTTGCATTTTTGAATAAGATCCAGATGTTTTAAAATTCCGTTATCTATTATCTTTAGTTACTTTTGTTTTTATGTGTCTCGTTTTTTTTGTTTTTTTTTTGTTGTTTGTTTTGCGTGAACTTGACCCTCGCAGCTGATTGGTCGGAGTGTGGCCAACGCCTTCTGAGCGAGCAGCCAATCGGAGACTGCGCTCGCTGCGGGCCGGTTCCGGTGATTGCAGAGGAGGAGGACTGTGTGTCAGTGTGCACCGTGCGCACCGGGCGTCTGTCTTTCTCCATCTCACCGAGGAGTCGTGTTAGATTAAAGCAGAGATTCACCGGCTGTGTTTAACACTCGTTTTAAAGAAAAAGAAAATAAAAATGGACCCGCTGGTTGCTGCTATTGATCAGGGCACGAGCTCCACGAGGTTTCTGGTGAGTTTTAGTGAAGTTTCGCTGTTTTCATGTTGTGTTCAGGGACCGGGAGAGCAGCTGGGACAGCAGACTACAGAGACTCTGTCCAGTGCTCAGAGGCTTTGGCCAAACAGCTGTAATCGTGGATGAAGTGCAAATAAACACGTGACTTATGTCTGTGTTGTGAAACACAGAAACAAGCTTGAACATCACGATGTTTCTATTTAAACAGAGATTTAAATAGAAAAAGCAACCAGTGGACTGGAGCAGCACACTGACCCGTAGCTTCCACCTGCTTTGGATGGTGTTCAGGTGCATGTACAAAGAGCTAAAATCAGTCCAGCTGAATGATCACTTTGAACAAATTTGGACCTTCTCAACCAGGTCAGCTGGAAAATTGAGCTTTGGCACAGAGCATGAGCAGTGAGGGGCTCAGAGGAGGTGAAAGTGCTGTTGGAGTGCACAGAGAGAAATTCAGATTTGTGGGTTTTTCTGACACGTAAGAGCTTCTACTCATAAATGAATCATAAATGAATTTCTTTTTGGTGCTTGAGATTTAAACGTCCACAGGTGCTGAACTCTCTGAAAATAAAGGCCTTTCCTGTGTCATCATCAGCTGGCATAACGGTCGTTCTGAGCAGCAGTAAAACTTTAACCTAACGCCTGATTTTGACTCTTGATTATTTGGCTGCGGCTCGACGGCAAAATTGTCACAGAGCCTTCGTTTGTGTATACATGTATAATGATCTCATAAAAACAAACTTTACTGCATTTTTACGGTGTTGCATGTGCTACTTTTTTGTGTTAGTCCAAAACATCGATTCATAACATCCTAGAGGGTCTCAGTTTGAATCAGGTCTGGAGAATGTGAGACAAAGGCATCAGTGCCTCCATCATCCAGGAACTGCCTGCACACTCCGGGTACATGAAGCCGGGCATTGCCCTGCACAAACAGGAGGTCCGACAACCTGGCATGTAACAGATGTCAGGGTGCTGTTGGCTAGCACGTGGAGGCCTGCGTGACCCTCCAAGGATACGCCTCCCCAGACCATCACTGACTCACTGCCAGGCTGGTCATGCTGGATGATGTTACAGGCAGCATAACGTTCGCCACGGTGTCTCCAGACTCTGTGAACCTGCTCTCGTCTGAGAAGAGAGCATCGGTGGTGGACCTGCCAGTTCTGGTGTTCTCTGGAAAATGCCAGCCAGGCTGTGAGCACAAGTCCCACTAAAATGCCCTCATGCGACCCTCACAGAGTATCTGATATCTCAATTAGAGACATGCCTCTGACTCTGGCAGTACTCCTCCTGAGCCGCCTCGCATTAATAAGCAGATACCGTCCCTGCTGCTGGGTCTACTCCACGCTCCTGACACTGTGCCTGGAGACACGGCAAACAATCGGCTTCCCAACTGGACGCAAGTTTAGAAATGAGTACGTGAGATGGAGCGCTCAGGGTGAGCAGTTTGGAGGCCAAGTTAGAGAGGGAAGGCTGAGTTGGTTTGGATGTGTGCGGAAGAGGGAAAGGAGGAATAGGAGGTTCACAGATGCAGAGGGTTGGGTGAAGGATGGGGTGAGATGGAGGGAGGTTATCTGCTTTGGCGACCCCAGAGGAGCGCAGCCAAAAAGAGAAGAAGAAGACCTGGAGACTTTGATATCCCTGACGTTTACATGACTTTGAGTTATGCTCTGATGATCCAGCGTTCCCTTCCTTTTTTTGAGGTGTCATTAGCAGTCAGAAGGGCAGAATACATGTCTAAGCTGTGGGTGAATGATTGAGAATCAGCCCTAGAGTCAGCAGCTGACAGTGGAGTTGAAATCAAGATGAGGAACTCAGAAGAAAAGCAGCTTTATTGCTTTATTTGTGTATTTGTCACAGATTGGGTCTGTGGGTGCAGAGGACGTTGTTTTATATGCTTATTAGTTTTTGAATCCGTGAGCGTAGCCCCGTCCTCTGTGGGACCGCAGCACTGATTGAAATTTGCAACGATCAGTATTTGTGAGGTCACGTTTTTTGGGAGCAGGTAAAAAAAAACAAGTTCAGACTGAGTTCAGTTCTCATCAGTTTTCAGTAAGCGTGATGATTCAGACTTTTAACACTGATGGTGCAACACTGAACTAAGATGACATCAGACGTCCTCCTTGCATCAATGCTCTCTCTTTTTACAGGCTGAGTTTGTTCCTGTTAGATTTCCAGTGTAAAGTGAGTCAGGAAGTCTAAAGTTTAGACTTTTAGGGTTGAAACTACTCTTGGATCACATGTTCTAAAAGCGTAACAAGGATTTCCTGTAGCTGAGTGAACGCACAGTGAGAGGAGGGTGGTGCTGCACGGAGCTTTATCCTATTACTTAATCAGAAGAAATGCTGACTTCTGTCTGACTGCAGGTGACAGGGAAAGTCCTGCCTCGTGTTAATTCCCTTCTTCTCTACAATACTCTGGCAGCACCCAGAGGCGATCGAGCCAGTGATCAATATCGTCTTTCCACTCCTCAGTGGGTGGAAGGAAAAACATAACTGGAAAAATTAAACTGTCGCAGCTTTAATTTGCTCCCTAATTAAGTGAAGCTTTTAATATTTCTGTTCCTGCTTCTAATGAGTTGTGTTTTTCTGCAGGTGTTCAATGCAAAAACAGCTGAACTGATCAGTCACCACCAAGTAGAGATCAACCAGAGTTTCCCCAAAGAGGGGTGAGTGACTCGAACTTCACATTAACACAATTAGACGCTGTGTGTATCCACCATATTGTCCCGGTGCAACAGATTGCACACCTATGTGCAGTATTTATTATCTCTGCACACCCAGCCTGAGATCCGTGTTGCTTGAATAGTTGGTGGAATAACAGGATGCTTTGCACTTCAAGTCTTTGTGCACTCACAGGAGTCCAGTTTTCAGGTGACGGCTCTGTTGTCTACTGAGGCCGAAGCTGGTAAAACAAAAAAACGATGCCATCAGCAAGCTGATGATAAAAACGCTGTCCTTTGATCAAATGTTGCTCATTCAGCTGTGAAGCAGAGAGCAGAGGAGAGAAACACAGAGATTCATCACACTGGGCCTTCAATCAAATATGTGCACACGCTGAAGATAAAGAGCAGATTATACACGAGTTTAGTTTTTATGTTTTATTTTTTTAAATGTTGGTTTCTTTGGGGATGTGCAGTTTGAAGGAGCTGTTCTTGAGAAAGCTGCAAGCCGTTGTTGAAAGGCACCGTGGCACAAAGTAAACACACCTCCATTCATTTTTGGCAATGCTGCGGTCAGGGGACTGCAAGGGCCACTGTAAAAGCTTCAGCTTGTCTTTCTCTGGGAGTAGTTCACAGATTATCCTTTGAGCTGTTGTCCATTTTATTTCACCTGCATGTCTGATAGCAGGACATGTTTGTTAACAGCAGATATTTCCACCTGCATGCCTAACAGTTGAAAAATAAAAAGGTCTGTCCACATCACTTCCTGCCCACTTCTCTGAAACACCTCTGTCTCATCCACATACTGGTTTTCAGTAATGCACTGGCTGACTTTTTTGATGTGATAGCAGTTAAGTTTACCTTCTCATCCATATAGAGGCTAAAGCTTCTTCCTGCAGTCACATTGAGTTTCCTTTGTAGTCTTATCCTTCAAAATCTCATTCGGACCGCCACCGTTTATCGCTTTGATTCACATATTTTCACTTACCAATATAATATAACCCAATGAAAATAGCTCAAACCTGTTAATATTCTTTCTTCTGAATTGTAACTCTTGCTTTATACAGGAGTCTTTCGCAGTTGGACAGATATGTATTGATAGAACTGTAAAGCTTGTAACAGCAGCACCTCCCCCCTCCTCTGGTGTCTTTTTAACAGGCTACTAAGTTACAGTTTAACCACCTTTTAATCACATAACTTTATTTGATATGTAACAAACTGAGTCTAAGGTCCAGGTTTTATTTTATTTTTGTTCCTAACAAGCTGGCATGTGTGACCCGCTACAAGAGACAGACTGTCGGCTTTTTACAACCTTAAAATGTAGAAAAAATTAAGGATTTCTGTCAGAAGAAGTTCTAACATGCCCGTCTACAGGTTAGACAGTTGTAACAATGTCTTTACAGGTCTGAGTAAAAAATCAGAAAACTGCAGCTCATCCAGAGTGAAGTGGATAACTCCCACTTGTTAAGTCACTGCATTGGCTTGGGTCTGGCTGGTGTGCCAGATCATAGTTTTTAAAATGCTTCTATTGGTCTATAAAAGCAGTAAATAGGCTTCCCAGATTTAGAACATAGCAAACTGAAGCAGTTCACGTTTTAATTTGATCTTGATTATCATGTTTTTCATAAAAATTTGAAGCACTCTGGATTTTCACATCCTGAAAAGTCTCAAAACTTCATCTGTCGCAGATTTCAAACGGGCTTTAAACATGCATGTGTGTGTTTTCTGTGTGTTTGCGTGTTGGTCAGATGGGTGGAGGAGGACCCGCGGGAGATCATGCAGTCTGTTCACGAGTGCATTGAGAGGACCTGCGAGAAGCTCTGCAAGCTCAACATCGACGTCTCCAACATCAAAGGTAGGACGCTGACGGGTGGAAGACAGGGGTTAGAAAATGAGGGCATCGGGGCAAATTCATTGATATTTATCTTTTTTTTTGTTTCCAGCGGTGGGAGTGACCAATCAGAGAGAGACGACCCTGGTTTGGGACAAAGACACCGGCGAGCCGCTCTACAACGCCATCGGTGAGAGCGTCAGCATCAATATTTTAGGATTTCTACATCGGTGTCAGACTCACCGAGCTGTAAAAAAGTGGATTGTGTAATGTGGGAAACGACTCGGGGCATGACTTGATTACATCAGGTTGAAGCATCCTGTGTCGTGTCTGTTCCTGCCCCGCCAAAAACCATCAGAGCTGTGATCCAGCAGCAGTCACTCCCACTCACACAGGCTTTCAGTTTAAAAAGCCAGTTTATCAGCGAGCTCTTCAGTCCCCTGATTCGACTGGGGGGTGTTGTGTCAGCTGTTCACTGATCAGAGCACTGCTTGAGCTACGAACAGCCAACAAAAGCTAGCAAAGTTTGTTTTGTTTTTTTTAACAAAAATGTTCCCACAGCAGAAGAAAAGGCACCTGAAAAGCAATTTTCTTCAAAAGGTGTGTTACCTTCATATTATTTAACCAGGTTTTGGGCCAAAAAGTGAACGCAGATGTTTTTATGTGGCTTTTTTATGTCTAATATCCCCGTTCATGCTGGAAAATAACCTGCAGTTAACAGGATTTACAATGGAGTCATATATAAAATAAATTCAGTTCACTTTTCTTCATATGACACCAAATCACCACAGCAGTTGCCTCGATCTCTCTATATTGTGAGGTAAAGACCTTACAATTATACAGAGAAACCCCCTACAATCATACCACCCGCTGTGAGCACGCACATGGTAACAGTGGGGAGGGAAAACTCCCTTTTAACAGGAAGAAATCTCTTCAATCTAAATACCGGCAATCACTTTTTGCCATGACAACAATGACAATGTGTGGAATGGTAGTAAAAATAAGTCCAGATTCATTGTGTCAGTTTGTCGCTGTGATCAGAAGCTGACAGACAGATGTTGTTAAATCCAGTTTTCCTGGTTTTTGGTGTTATTAGTGGGTCTGATGATATAACCTGATTTCAAACTGTTTTTAGCAGCTATCTTATTGATATGCTCTGTTTGGGATAATTTACTATCTATTTGCAGTTTGCAATAACTTGAAGTTTAAGTCGGGCTCTCAGATTAATGTTAGCCATTTTCAAAAAATGCACCACAGCATCATCACACAGAGGTGCAGAACTCCCATATCCAAGTTAGGTTGAAAATTAAACAGAATTTAACGTGCTGGTTTGCTCATACAAAGTCCACACGGTCTCCTGTTTTGCCTCCTGCGGGATTCACTCTTGCAAAAGTTGTATTTTCAAAGCGGCATTTTACTTTCCTGCTGTGCTTTGTGTGATGAAGCTCAACTGGGGAAAAATCCCGACCTGGTTCTACAGTGTGCTCCAGAGTTCATGTGTGAAAATGACCACACAGCTGCACCAGCAGCCTGGCTAGTAGAAGTGTATATATAATAAAATATCACAAATTGAAACCTTAGACAGGAAGGGCTCAAGTTTAGCTGGTTAATAGTGACCAATCTTTCAAAATAAAAGCAAGGACATTGTTCACTAATACATTGTGGAGGGCCTTGTTCTTCCAGAAAGATGAAAAATAAAGAAGCTAAAATTAGAGTTGGGATTATGCCCATGCCCATTCAAACAAACCCTGGGAACGCTGAGCTGAGAGTCTCATTTCTCATCCATCCTGAAAAAGACCTGGAGCTCTGTTGCCTTGGATCCTCTTTGAGGTTTAACCACAGAATTTAAATGAAGATCAGGTCAGAGGGCTGTAAGGAGCGTGATTAGTTAAACAAAGTTCTTGTGTTGTCTCAAACTTCAGCTGGTCCTCCTCATTCCTGCCATTTCTTTAGAAACTGAGGAAAATGTTTCCTCATTACTCAGTTTTTATTCATTACGCTGAGACAGCCTGGCCTCTGATTAAAGAGTTAGTCTTTATGAAGCTTAGATCTACAACTACATATTGAGGTTGCTGTTTTCTCACAAAACTAATGCCAGTGTTTTGGGTTCCCGTGTTTGAATCTTTCTCCTCTCCTGCTTTGTGTTTAGTTTGGCTGGACCTTCGTACTCAGTCGACGGTAGAGAGGCTCATTAACAAAGCTCCGGGAAGAAACAAGAACCACCTCAGGGTGAGAGATGATTGATAAGAAATTGGTAACAGCTTAATCAGGGCAAGTTGTGTGGGTCAGAGGAACACTTGGAGGTGTAGTAGTGACTTTATCTACTTTGAATCAGAAATCTGAAAGAATGCGGGACTCTTTCTTTGTTGAAATATCTTTCTGATCTCTGTTTCTATTGTCTTAATCTCCACAGCATAAAACAGGCCTTCCCATCAGCACTTACTTCAGTGCGGTGAAGCTGCGATGGCTGCTGGACAACGTGGACGAGGTGCATGAGGCTTTCCTGAGCCAGCGTGCCATGTTTGGCACGGTGGACTCCTGGATCATCTGGGTAAGACCTGAACCTGTACCTCTACTTCTGTCATGAGTGTGTGATTTGTTCTTTTAACACCCCCACCCCTCCACCCCCCAGTGTCTGACAGGGGGAAAGAACGGCGGGGTCCACTGTACAGACGTTTCAAATGCCAGTCGCACCATGCTCTTCAACATTCACACCATGGACTGGGATCCTGAACTCTGCAGGTGATTCACACTATACCCTGCACACTATAGACTGTATATAAAGGATGGGTGCCACAGCCTATCCAAATGTTTTGGCCACTGCCATGTTGGATTGTGGAGCCAGAGTGACCATATTTGCACGAAGGGCCTGAAAAGCTGTGTTATTGGCTAATGCTAGCTAGCTAGGTTAGCAAACAAACTATATAAGAGCATCAGAGAGCCAACGAATTAGTGTTAATAACATTAAATAACAACTGAATTCATCTGAATTAAATATTAGGTAATAAAAGGCTCCAACAGCACAAACACAGAACAGAGGTCTAGTTCAGGCCGGGTGAAGCCTAGCAAAGAGCTAGCAGCTACAGCTACCTGTGTCGCCATCCATCTGTCAGAGACGCCACACCCCTAATAATGCAAACTTTATTGCAACTTAAACAGATGAGTGATGCATATGTTATGTCTTTATTTCTGCTGTAAAATTGGATGTTTTGGGGATGGACTAAGTTTTTAATGCAGTCAGTCTCAAGTGGCGGCTAAAGGAACTGCAGTTTTTGGTTTCATGTTTTAGCCCTGGAGGTTGCTGCTTAATTGTCACACACAGAATAAAGCATTTAAGGTTATCGTCTGCGTATCTGTTTGCACACTCCAGTAAAAGCTCATTCACTTCCCATTGAGGGAGTTAATGAGCCATCTCTTGTTTTATGCAGTTGGCTGAGCGTTGAAGCAGTGGAAAAAAACGCTGCACCAATACATTTTATTTCTTTTGAGTCATAAAAGCACAGAAAGAATGGACTGGTCTTCACCTGATTATTCAGAGTCGGCTCTCCAGCTTTAGTGAGACAGAAACAAACACTCTGTTTTAGCTCTGTTTTGTTGAACTCCTCCTCCAGATTTAATTTCAGTCATGATTCTTCTTCTTCTTCTTCTTCATCTTGCTGCTCTGCTTAGAGGTTACTAAAGTGGCTCACGTGCCTTCATGCAGACTTAACCATCCCAGTAAGGAAATAATCTGAGTCATATATTCGATTGTAAAAGATTTTACACCGGACATCCTTCCTGTATTGGTGAGGAGCTCTCGTGTAGTTTGCTTTTGATTGCTTGTGGTTTGCCCAGGCCAATCCTCGTTGCCCCCTACGTTGAGGCTGCAGGTTGCCCTTGGAGACGGGCTGGACGGGCTTAACTTGGCATCCGATCAATGTCTGCCTTGTTTTTAATTGATTTGATTTATATTTAAAGTTTAAAGAAACCTCGTGTGGAAAGCTACATTTTTAAAGTTACATTGTTGCCACTTTCTCCTTTGTTGTCTGTTCTTCCTCATCTGCAGCAATCTGGGGATTAAAACACAGAACAACAGGACAGAAAATAGAACAAAGACCTCATCAAAAAAAAAAGAAAAACTATAAGTGCCTTTGTGTTTGCTTTTATTATAAACCTAAAACCTCATGACAGACTCCTGCTATGCTCCTTTCAGGTACTTTGACATCCCGATGGAAATCCTGCCCAGCGTCAGAAGCTCGTCTGAGATATACGGCTGGATGGTGAGCTCAGATACGCCTCACAGCACGCTGTGTGTTTGTTTCTGTGACACCATTTGTGTTTTGAGGTCACAGACCTGAAACAACCTTTTTTTTCCCTCTACAACTCAAACAAGAGATATGTGAAATCAGTGCAACCTGATACCGACACAAACCATAAATATTTCTGGTGAATGGTCTCGTTAAATGTTGTTATTACTGTAATGGCTATAAAATTTGATAAGAAGCATCAGGAGAGCAGATAATGTACAGACAGTGTAGATAGTGAAGGTCTGCTGAAGATTTCCAGCTGAACGTTTATTATTCTGATGGATTTATGCTGCACAGTTTTTTCCATACATCCAGAAGCACACATGAGTTCATCCCATCCTACATTTTTTTAATTAATTACATTTAAATTAATTCAGTAGATATTTTTCCTACATAAATCATATTAATTAGTGTTTTTAACCTCTTTCCATATAAAGGATAAATGTCACCATGCTGGACTTCTGAAGGTGGATTCCTACATTTCCAACTAAACCTATATGGCTTGGTTAGCAACCTACAGCCACAAACTGTGTGGGTACAGTGTATGCCTAGAATTTCACCAAACCTGGAGCTTAACCTCCTTGGACAGTCTGGAAGTACGAATCAATGCACAGCGGTCGTATTATTGTTGTTCAGATAATTGTATTTAAAATACTCCAAAAAGCTCCCAAAGCACAAACTGTTTAGATAAGTTAATGCAGTATTTTTGCCTTAAATATATTTGGACCGCTTGTGTAATTACACACTTGCAGAGGTCCATTTTAAACCCTGTCCATGGCCCTTCAGGGGTGCAGGCACCTCATCCATGGCCCATGGACTCCTCATCAGTAATAGGTTTTTTTTTTCTGTGCAAATGCACGTGTTACATATTTGTTGTGAATCACAACACAGAAATATTTTCTGCATGTGTGTGTATATAGTATATTTGTGGAGTGTAGGTAAGAGTTCATTGAGTTGTTTAAAATCCCATTCTGTGGCCTCTCCCTGATAAACATCCTGATAAGAAGCCGTGCGGCTCGTATCTCATCTCCCGACAACATCATTGACTTTAATGTTGAAGCTTTTTTATGCAACGTGCTCTGTGGACTGAGGTCCAGAGATCAGCTGAAGCAGCTGTTTGTTTCTCTCTCTGCCTCATTGATCGGGTCTTTTTTTTTTTTTCTTTTTTGCCTCTTCACGTATATTTCCATGCAGGACTGGAATTAATGAATAAATAATCAGTTCTGATAAAACTAGAAAGGGTTCAGTTCGTTTAAAATAATAAAAGTATCCTATGCTCACTTTGACGCTTGTGGGGCTTTATTAAACTGTAATTACCACTGATAACTCAGTGTGATGCATACTTGGCTACACGAGCCTGATTCCCTGCACAGGTAACGGCCTCCTGCTTCATCTTAAAGGTTTTCATATCATTCTTTGTGTCGCACTGAGCTCAGCGGTCATTTATCCAGAATCTAAACATGTCCACATTTCTGTCTCCTAACCAGAAATCCGGCTCACTTGCAGGAGTTCCAATCTCAGGGGTAAGAGCTTTTCCCTCTTATGCAACTTTGTTTAATGAGTCACATCTGTCTGTGTTCAGCTGTGAGGCTGTCGCTGTGCTGGAGCGACGCATGGCTCCCTCCAACTTTTTTTTTTTTCTGAGTAGAGACCATTTCGCTCGACCAATGAAAAATCTGCCCTGTGACACCTCAGAATCAGCTGATTTGTTTTGTATGTAATGAAGCCAAGCAAAAGCGGTATCTTCACACTCTCTTTCACAGTTCAGGCCCACCAAGTACACGTGGGCGGGTCTGAACTAGCTCCATAAGTACAGGAGATGTCAGCAGGACCAGTTCAGGGCTGCAAAACACATTTAAGCTGCAACCAAATCAATTTAAAAGAAAAATAACCGTCTCTGAGCATCAGCATCATGAGGTCTGTTGTAGTTTGAATGAGCTGCAGCAGTTTCATCTCTGTAGAGTAGAGGAACAGAAACAAGCATTGGTGTCCTGGTTGTTTGATCTGTTTTCTCATAATTCCCTTGAAACTTAAAAAGTGCATTCTGGGTACATTTTAATGGTCATATCACTATGTAGGTTTAGTGGGGTAGATCAGAAACACACTGTTGCATTTTCACAAGGTCATTTTCTGGCTGTGGGTTTAAAATTATGTTAACTGCTGGGTTGGAGCTTCCAGGATGAAGCAGATATGTTTGCGGTTGTATCCACTCATCTCTGACTGTTTACACGTCCTACTTGATCTGTCAGTGTCTCGGTGACCAGTCGGCTGCTCTGGTTGGTCAGATGTGCTTCAACGAAGGCCAGGCCAAAAACACGTAAGCACTCTGCTCCCTTCCTTATCACAGTGACGTCAATTCATTGTTTTTCGATGTTCAATACAGAGATTGTTTTTTTTCACCTTGGCAAAATACATTACATGACATTTGAGGCTGTTAATAAATATCATCATAGGGATACGTGGACTGGGTTAAATTGCACTACACTGATACGATTGAGTTCTCTTCAAATGTGTCTCTGCTGTGTTTCAGTAAATTGTAAAGTCGCTATTTTCACTCTAAAGAAAGGTAGTACTTAGTAAACTGTAGCAGTTAACATACAAATTTATCAGTTTATAACAAAACGCTAAGTCAGTGGATTTAATCATCGCTCAGTGCCTGCTCAATCAACTGAGTAATCTCCCCACCTCCTGACTCATCAACTCTGTGAGATAGAAGTCGCAGTAACTAACCCAAGAAAGGTGCTTGATTGGAGTCAGAAAGAGTACTCATTTCTTTATTTTTGTCCCCCGATTTCTGTTCCTGTTGCTAAGGTGTGTTTTAACCCAGACCACCTGCTTTCTCTAAATCTAACCAGCGAGTGGAAGTGGACATGAAACGTAAAACAAATATACCCAGGTTGGCTGTAAACCTGCCAAAATGTGACACTACAGACTAAATCTGTTAAGTGTGGCGAATATCAAAAATCAAAACACCAGCGCACCCACACTGTAGATGAGTTAATGTCCCCAATAAACCAATCGCTTGTCTAACTCTTCTGTTTTATTCTCATGTAAAGGTATGGGACTGGCTGCTTCCTGCTCAGAAACACGGGCACCAAGGTAAGATGTTGTTTTTAAAATATATATTTATTGCTATAACAATTTTAGTGAGAAATATTTCACCCTCTCAGTAATAATTTTCATGTGATCTGTCAGCCTGTGATCTCAGACCACGGCCTGCTCACCACAGTTGCCTACAAACTGGGAAAAGACGAGCCGGCCTGCTATGCCCTCGAGGTGTGTGGTGGCCTCTATTATGTAACTCTGATCGGTGACAGCCGTCTGTGCTCTGGACTGATTTTTGGGGTCTGCTGTTATTTTCTTGTTTCCTGCAGGGGTCGGTGGCCATAGCAGGGGCAGTGGTACGGTGGTTGAAGGACAACATGGGGATGGTGCAGTCGTCCTCAGAGATCGGTACGTGCACTTCATCATTGATTACATTCAGGACTCGGCCCTGGGGTTTGTGCTTGAATATCACGTCTGCTTCTGTCTCCTGTTGTCCTCTCTTTCAGAGAAACTGGCAGCGGCAGCAGGAACGTCGTACGGCTGTTACTTCGTGCCAGCTTTTTCGGGGCTCTACGCTCCCTACTGGGAGCCCAGCGCAAGAGGGTGAGCGAGTCGGCCCAGGCTCATTCTAAACTGAGGAAATCCTTTATGCTTGAACGCTTGTTGAAATGGTTATATTTCTATGTATAACAGTGCATGTGTTAAAAGATCAGCTATGAGCCTGGTGCTGAGCCCTGAGGAACCCCAAAGCTAATGTAGGAAAATCCACACCCACATTTTGTGCATTCGGCATTAATAATAAACAGGATGGAAGCTGATTATAAACTCTGAGATGACACCCTCACTGGTAATCGAACAGGTGGGCTTTTTTGTCGGGATCTGTTAAGTGACTTATGCAGATGAGCTTCTACAAAACATCTCAGCTGCTCGATATTTAAAGACATTTAGTATATTCACATTAAATTTCAGTTCCTCAAAAGACACAATAACAGAGTTTGGAGGATGCACATTTGGACTCTTTTTAAAACCTTAAATGAAGCTTCTGCTCCTTCTAATGTAAATCCGGTGTTTAGCAATCAGATTAACAGTCTGCTTCTTATTTTTTTTTATCTGTGTCAAAGTATGAACATGTGGGGAGAGGTTGTTTTAAGATCATGTGATTCTATATCTATCCAATGACAAAAAAACACAAAACACAAGGCCACAAAAACATGACAGAGCTTGGCTG
This sequence comes from Neolamprologus multifasciatus, assembly GCF_963576455.1. Lineage (NCBI taxonomy): Eukaryota > Metazoa > Chordata > Actinopteri > Cichliformes > Cichlidae > Neolamprologus > Neolamprologus multifasciatus. The sequence goes on from NC_140454.1 coordinate 27,596,076, forward strand.
TGCTGCCCAATAACACAGTAGTAAATGTGGAACAGTTTAATGTTTGGTCTCTGTATTAAAGTATTAAAGTTTTGCTTTCTCTGTTTTGCAGCATCATCTGTGGGCTCACACAGTTCACCAACAGGAACCACTTGGCATTCGCTGCTCTGGAGGCCGTCTGCTTCCAGACCAGAGAGGTGAGCCTCCTCTTCTCATCCCTAGAACGAGAAGATACACAAGAGTGTAACCGGGCTATCACTAAGCATTGATCACATAGGTGTAACGTGAGTTTATGATACATACAGGTTTGCTTACTGAACACTATATCAGAGCATGGTAGTTTTTCAGCTAGGCTGAATTTCAGATGCAACAAGAGTTAATAAAGAGGGCTTAGAGACGGGTTTAAAAGCAGTAGTTGAATTGAAGTGTGTGTGCGTGTGTGTGTGTGTGCGTGTTAGATTCTTGATGCAATGAATCAGGACAGCGGGGTCCCTCTGACGCAGCTTAAGGTGGACGGAGGGATGACGTCAAACAGATTACTGATGCAGCTGCAGGCCGACATCCTCTGCATCCCTGTAGGTACGACTACTAAACGCACACACACTCAGAGTAACTCTGTGTTTTAAAATCGAACCTGAACTTTAAACTGTCCATTCTGATATTTGACCCATTTAAAACAAACACTTTGATATACAGGTCGAAGGTAAAGGCAGAAATGTACCTGTGCTAACTTTGCTGTGCACACATGACGTGCCACCAGTTAAACATGAATTGACTTTACACGCACATATCTTCCTGTTCATTGGAATACTTTGCCAGCATTGTGTAAGTGGATGATTTTATCACCTGTAAGATGTTTCCCATCAAAGCTGAACAGCTGCTCCTTTTGATTGTTAGAGACTTTACTAGAGACTCCAGTGACCGCCTGGTTCACTGTGACGAGTTTAGTCACATGTAGAAATGACAAAATGTCCTCACTGTCTGAGGGTAAAGATTGTTCTTTACTCACAGTCTGCACTTTTGAAAAAACAATCAGTCACTATCTGGATGATAGATCTGACTAGTAACACACAAAAAAACAAAAATAGCAGCACTACTCCCCTGAGTAGTTTGGACATTTTACAAAACCACAACATGACCTCATGAACTGAAGATATATTAAAGGTACTTTTTGTAAAAACCAGTGTAGCACTAAAGGTTTTTTTTTTGTTCCTCGCAGTAGCTGCACGGAATTTGCCTATGTTCTCCTTTAATTTCTGTAACTTGGGTGTCAAAGTACGTAGTTAATTTGTAATAGCTGACAAGAAGATTTTATTTGAAAGAAAATGACTCTTTAAAAAGTCTAAAACTACATGGAAGCTTTTACTTTGAAAATACAACATGGCTGATGTCAACCTGATGACTTCCTACAACTAACTTTTAAAAAAATTTTTAAAAAAAATCACTGACTTGAAGATTTCACCAAAAATATTATGGAAATGAAGAATTTTTGCATTTAAATAACAACCAGAATACAGGAAGTGATGAGCCTGATCGCTCTCAGGGGGAATGAGAGCGATCATGTCTCTCTGTCACTCTCTAACCGTCCGTCTTACGTTGCTCCAGTTCGACCCACCATGTCCGAGACCACAGCTCTGGGTGTAGCCATGGCGGCGGGGGCAGCAGAGGGCATAGGCGTATGGAGCCTGAGTCCCGGTCAGCTCCCACATGTCACATCTGAGAGATACGAGCCTCAGATAAACCCTGAGGGTAAGACTGCGAGAGTGAAAAGCTTGTAATGGGATCATATGACATACATGACACAGGACATACAGCAGATAATAGAACACAGAGCAGGATGGCCTCAAGTTTTGGTTAATGTTCTGCAGCACTATGTTATTTAGAATTTACAGTGTCAGCCGTTGTTTCTGTTTGTCCAGATGCTGTTAAACATTTACAGTGAAATAAAACACTGTGTAAAACATTAATTTTCCATTTAATAGATTAAAGTGAACTTAAAGTTGGTTTTTATCCCGTGACAGTAACATGCTGCAAGAGTCAACATAACTGATGGTTGATTGGCTGGCTCCTCCCCCCTTCAGGCGCATGATGGTGTTTTTCTTTGTGCAGAGAAAATGTTCCTTATTTTACCATCAGCTTTAAAATTAGCAGATATATTCAGATGTGTTTATTTTTCAAGTAATGTAAATGTTCTTTTGTTATTTGCTGGGCAGTAAAATTCAAAACAATGTCACTCTGTGCTGTTTTGTGGTCTTTGCTTTGCAATGGCATCAAATGTGAAGAGCTTAGAAATATTTGTGTAGCTTATTATTTTTACACAGCTTTAGCTTTAAATCAGTTTTGACTGAATCTGTAATCTCAGTGTTTTCCACTCAGTGACTTTTAAGTGTAATTTGCTGCATTTGGTGGATGTTACTATGACGACATGACTTACACTTGTTTCCTCGTCACAAACAGAGAGCGAGTACCGCTTCGCTCGCTGGAAGAAGGCCGTCCAGAAAGCCATGAATTGGGAGACCACAGAGCCCTGCTACAACGGCAGCGGTAAGCCACTGCATGCAGGAAGTGACTTTAGCTGTTAACTGTTTCATTGTTGGAGAATTTCCCCCTCACTCACTCACAATCTCCTCACTTACTGACAACAGGTTTAGGAAAGAATATGAACAGCGCGCCCTGGGGGGTCCATCCCAGCCCTCCCCCCAGCAGAGTGGACCACTAAGGTCCGACATTTGCCGCTGCATGGCGTGCGTGACACTTGAGTTTCGACTTGGGGCATGTTTACATATTAAAAGCTTTACTAACACGGTGTGTTTACGTCTTTAACCGACGCAGATGTCCTCACTCGTTAGAAACTACTTTAAAGCAGAACTGTTCTGTTCATATTTATTCTGCTACAGCAGCTTTGCATGATTCTTGGTTCAAAGTAATCCTTCTCTAGCTCATGCTTGGACAACAAGCTTTTTTAGCCCCTCCCCCTTTAAGCCAACTGCCTTCCTACTGGCTGTCCTTATAAGCAGAATGCTTGAACAAGTGAGCAGAGCTTCTGATTTTCCATCTCTCTGACATCACAGAGATCAAAGAATAGAAAAAACTGTGTGACACTGAGTGTTTAAAACAGCCTGCATAACATGAAATAAGTTAAAGCAAAATAGGTCAAATTAATGATACTTTTAATCCTTCCTAAAGTTGTAAACAGAATGTGAGGAAACAACGCTACAACTGAATTTCCATAAATCTTTTTCTGTCACGTTAACAGGAATTACGTGCTACACTTGCTCACTGCACCGCCTTGTGGTTCTTAGTGGTATTACATGACAGTACATTTCAATTTCACCTGATATTCTTGCAATACAACACCACAGTTGTCTCGTACATAATGTCTTAGCGGTTAATTCTTCACATTCTGTTTTTTTTTTTTTTTATTATTTTCATTAGGTTTTAGAGTCTTTGACAAAGTTGTTGGTTTTTTTTGCAAAACCTACATTTCAGATCAATTAAATCTGAGTCAGACCAGCCTGGTTGTGTGTGGGCATGCGACTGCAGTTATTCCTGTATGCCTCTACCAAGGAAGTCTTTTAGGATTCTTTTCTAAAACAAGATAGGTCAAAGTTAAAAAGCTGGCTTCATTTGTTTACAGATAGATCTACATATACTTTCAGGTGGTATTCAGGAACTCACTTCCTGTCCCAGTTTTAGCCTTGGTGGAGGTATACATTCTCACAATGCTCTGATTTTCCTGCTGGTAAACTGCACTTGTTTCTATGACTTTTTAAAACGTGTGGAAATCAGGAGATTGCAGATCGCTAAGAGGTTTGTGCTTTAACTTCTAAATCTGCAGCTAAGATGCTAAGTGTCCCACAGAGCTCCTTTGAGTCCACATGTTTAGTCTTAATCCTTTTCTTTAAACTAACTGCTTTGCTTCCAGAAAACAAGTCTGTCAGTGTTTGTTTGCGCTCTGAGACTCGTTTCTGTTCGCCTCACAGGTCACTCGCAGTAACTTTAAACTGTGTGGAGCCACATTTTGGTGGGAACATGAAGATTGTGGAGTACGGTGAAGACGGGACTGGCGACTGCTCGATCCAGCCTGCAGCCTCTCAAATGCTCTGAACATCCAGCGAGCTTTTCACGAAGAACGACGCCACATGCAGCCAGGAACAGTTTCTACACCATCCAGTTAAAACAAACATGCCTTCAACACAGACTGCTGTAACTCCTCACTGCACCCAAAGGGAACCCTGGACTTTATTTTGAATGTGTTCTGTACATGATGTTGATGTTTAACCCCCAAACACGGAACAGAAGTCACTCATGGAGGGGACGAGTACTTTTAAGTCAAAAAACCGTCCTTTAAAAAAAAGAAAATTCATTGTAATTTACTGCACTACAATAACTGCAATCTGAAAGCCAGCTAATTCTTAACAGCACTTTATAATTTATCCTGTTTGTGGAAAACTTTTTTTTTAAACATTTTGATGTTTTGAAGAAACAGGACTTTGACTCATTTATAATTAATTATAATTAATTATTACACTTGATGACCTTTGAAGATCTGAGCTGTGGCACGAGCCATAAATACCTGGAGGATCATTTTCCATGAGACTAAAGCTTGTCTGTGAAAGGGAGAAACGTGGCGACTGTTAAATCCTGCTGATTTATTACTGCTGTTTGAACCCTCCAGAATCACCAGGATGCCTCAAAAAGTTGTCCAAGTCAGAATAAACACAATAAAATGTACTTTTCATGTCTTTTCTGAACACACAGCAGGAAGAACTCTTAAAGGCTAAACTCTTGTAGATCTTTAGAAACAGCAGGAGTGACAGGTTTTGCAGCATTTATCCTGCAGAAATTTCAGTTCATCTGTCTTTCTGGGACATTTGGGTTAATCAACCTGCAGCTGGGTGCTTTTTTGCACTAACAAAAAGAATGATACGAGCATAAAACACTAATCTGTTAGAGGTTTAATTTGCTGCAAATACAAGAAAGAAAGGACAATTGATAGCCGATACAGGGATTAAATGTGAACATTTACAAAAATATCTTTAAACAATGTTTCAGCATGAAAACTGATAAAAGACGTCTGAGGGAGAAGGGTTAGTCCGACTGCTCTGAAGCAGGAAGTTCATGGGATCAAAGTAGGAGGGGGAGGATCCAAGGCTCAGCGGGAGAACTGCCTCCGGTCGCTCTTTCCTTTGTTCACGTGTTTGAAAATTTTCGATTTCTGCACGTTTTTGGACTTCTGGTATCCAAAACCACCGCCGCCACCGCGCTTCTGCAGCTTGGCTCCTTTACTGCTGTGCACGTCTGAAGAGAAACATTTAATTAAGGAGAACATCTTTCTTTTTAAAAATGATCCTCTCTATTGGAGAGCTACAACCTTTTACGTGAACGTGCAATTCGGTAACATTCAGATGTTTTCAAGCATAATGAATAAAAACAAGCAGCAAAGGATACTGAGATCAACATATGGAGGAACTTTGAATCCAAATGAGAGCGCCACCATGGGGAGGTTCAGGGTGTTGATGTTGTAGATCTGTTTGAGTGAGTGGGAATCGTAAGCCCTCACGTAGGACTTGTAGGCCTCCTGGGCGGACTTGTGGAGGTAGTAGTTCTTTTCGATCAGTTTCTCCAGCTGAGGGAATACAGAGTTCAAGTCACAAAACTGCGTTTGATATCTGAGGCATTGCTGAGTGTAAACCGCATGTTAATTCTCACCTGAGACTGGATGTCGGAGATTTTACTCCAGGAAAATTCAAACTCACTCAGTGGGACCTAGATGAGATAATGCAGACTTTAAAGAAAACTAATCAACACAAAAAAGGGACAATCCGTGTCTATGAATATCTTTTCATTGCCATGTCCTATTTTTTCATTAAAAACATTAAAACAGGAGGTCCCCAAATCAGAGCCCTGTGCGACACCACAGCACAGTGGGAGGATTTAGATACAAAGCCTTCAACAGTGACTATAAAACTATATGTGATGTATGTGATGACCTGCCTGGTCAACTGAAATGACCAGGCAGGTGGTCTGCTCACCTTGGCCTGTTTGAGGAACCGCAGGAAGCCGAGTTCTTCTGGCCGCAGGATGAGGAGGGCGTGGCCTCGGCCATCGATGCCTCTGGCGGTTCGACCCACCCTGTGGATGTACTCCTGTGGGAGAAAAATCAACCTTAAAATTAGTCCTGTTCTGGGAATTTTTGATCCTGCTCAATAATTTAACATGACAAACTAATACTGCATATGCAGAAAACAACTTATTGACCTTGGGGTCATCTGGAGGGTCGTACTGCACGATCCAGTCCACCTCGGGGATGTCCAGCCCTCGAGCTGCCACGTCTGTGCACAGCAGGATGCCAGAGTCAGCATTGCAGAACTGGAAGAAGGTGGTGGTACGTTTGGTCTGCTTTTGTTTGCCCTGCGAAATGAAACAAAGCAAAGGAACGCTCAGAACAGCTGCAGCTGCAAGTCAACATCTGCTCACCGTCACCCTTCAAATATCAAAGGATAAAATAAAACAAAAGAAAAACAATTTGCTTCTAACATCAGCCAACTTATTTTTCACAGTTACAACCAAAGAACTTTAACTTTTAGAGGCTCAGTTTTTTTTTGGACCACTTGTATATTTAGATATGATTCATGTAAGCTGCGTCTGGAGAACTTACGTGGATGGCCATGACGGGAAGGTCGATGTAGTTGAGCAGTTCATAGTGGAATTTCACAGACATGCAGGAAGAGAAGAAGACCATCAGCTTCTTCTTGCGGTTCTTCTTCAGGAAGGTGAAAAGCAGCAGGAAGCGCTTCTCTGATGGACACACCACATAGCCCTGAAACACGAGAGAGAGATCGATCACTGCATCAGCAACGAGAAAGAAGACGGAGTTCTAGCTCTTTCTGTGATTTGAGACCATCTAGTAAAACTGATGTGATTTCCTGAAATACTGAAAGGATTTCAGTAAAAAGGATGAAAGGGAAACTGGCTTCTTTGGATTTGGCCTGTATGCAACAGTTTATGACTGAGTACCTGCTCGAGGCCGTCGACTGTGGCCTTGTCTTTGTTGTCGTCCACCCCGACATACAGGGGCTCCTTTTTCAGGGAGATGCGAGCCAAGTCCTCCACCTTCCTTGTCTGAGTGGCTGAAAACAGCATCGTCTGCCTCCGCTCTGAGAAACATCGAGAGAAAGTAAACAGAATAGGTGAGAGGGTTTAACAACATCTGGAGTTTTAAGAACTCTCTCGGGATATTTTACACTCAGAGTTAGGATTTGATCCAAGATCAGCTAATCCTGGTAACACTGGTCAGGTTTTTTCAGCTCTTCAAAGCCAATGACAGGTGTTTGAGGGTTGTGACGATGTTCGGATTCGTTTTTTTTTGCTGAAAACGAATTAAACTAAAAGCACGAGTTTAGGGCAGTGGAGAGCTCATTTACTGTGTCAGAGAAAGCCAAGGCACATCAAAGAAATGAGAATAAAACATTTACAATACAAAAAGACGCGCAGAAAGAAAAGACAGTTTTGAAAACGGGTATTTGGGATTTTTTTGCTGACTGATTAATGAACATGAACTAATCATCTCTGTCTTTATAAAACAGGAAGCTGCTTCATGTCACAGGTTAGTGGTCAGTTTTTTAAATACAAAAGCAGGAAACCCCCACATTTCTCTTTATTTACATGTGAGTCACTTCCTCTTTTAGAGTCACAGAGTAAAAAGAAGCAGCACCTCTCTCTCAAAACCACGACTGGTGTTACACCAAAGGGTCACAATGACACATTATTGGCTCTACCTGAAACTTTTTTTTTTTTTTAACTGGACTGATTCCAGAGTGTTTGATGTCACTAAGCTCCATGATTTAAATGTGTTTAGACTGAACAAAAATGCTCATGAGTTGGTTTTACTTTGCTGCTTTGGAAATCAAAGAGCTAAAATTTTTTTGTGCCAAATCATCAACTAAATCAATGTTCACAGATTTCTCACTATTGGGTTTATTGATACGTCCACTGATACATACTCGGCAGCAGTTTGATGATCTGCTTTAGCTCCTCCTCGAAGCCCACCTCCAGGATCCGGTCGGCCTCGTCAATAATCAGACACTGCAGGTTCTTGTACATGAAGCCGGACGTGTTCTGTAGACGTGGAACAAGCCACTCAGACGGTGTTCTTCTTAAAGTATTAAAAATGAGAATGAAGAACAGAGAACTTTGTTTCTGCTCACCTGCAGGTGGTCCAGAAGGCGTCCGGGTGTAGCCACCACGATGTTGACACCGTTGGCAAGCTTCTGGGCCTCGGCTGAGCGGTTGCTCCCTCCCATGATCAGACCGTAAGTGTGCACGTGGTGCGTCATCAGCTCCTTCAGCACGCCGTAGGTCTGCATGGCCAGCTCGCGTGTAGGAGACAGGATGATGACGCCGGTGCCTGAGATGAAAGAGAGCAGTTACAGAGTTGGTGAGTGAGAAATAGGAGGATGAAGCTAAGCAGGAGACGAGGAGACTCAGATGGCAGCTCACCATTCCTGGGCATGAACTTGAGTTTGTAGATGAGCTCGATGCACGGAATGAGGAAGGCCAGAGTTTTACCGCTGCCCGTCTTTGCCGCAGCCAGTACATCCCTGCAGAGTGGAGCAAACGATTTCATGTTATTCCGCCACCTCGGCTGAGCAGCTCAGAGTCTAAATGGACAACCAACCCACCTTCCCTCCAGCAGGGGGCGGATGCTTTTGTGCTGGATCTCGGTCATGTGCTCGAAGCCCATGCCCTTCACTCCCTTCAGCGTGTTCTCGCTAACTATACTGGCGAGAGAGGCAAAGGATGTGTCCTCGAACGCCCCTGAAACAGACAGAATTGTGGATTTTTCACATTACATCATGGTTTGATTATGCACAGGTTTATAGTGCTTCTGCTACTAATGTATTTAGTACAACACTGAATGTCATCATAAAAAGACATAAGATAAAAGCAGTTGTGAGGTTTTGCTGACTGACCAGACTAAAAACACCCTCAAAGATCAACTTCTTCCAGTGATCCAGGAGCAATTTGGTGACATTCTGCGCAATTTCCAGCATTACGGTGCCCCATGTCCCAAGGCAAAGTGACTCAGAGGTCATTAGATTAACATAGTCTGATCCAGAATCTACGCTCAGTCCTTAAAAAAAACAGATGGACATGCAGAACAAGGCAGGAGTGGATCTCCACCAGGAGCTGATCTGTTTATTTACAAATACACAATGTTTGCCGTCTAATGATTTAAATTGTTTCCCAACAAGTTAAAGCCGTTTTACCCTGTACGAATGAAAGACCTTGCAGATTTTATATTTTTATTATCATTTAATAATTAATATCTCTATTATTCACTTGAAACTGACCGAAGAAAAAATTATTTTCTCTTCTGTTTGTGTTCTTCTGTAAATCTTGAAGCTTTTGACTGGTCAGAATTAAGCAGGGCTCTAGAGTGCGACCAATTTGGTCGCAAATGCGACCAAATTTTTCAGTGGTGCAACTAAAAAAAAAAAAAAAATTGGTCGCAACAACAGACACACATTGTGCCCCTATCGTGGACTAAACCAATCAGAGATAGTCAGGGGCGGGACCTCTCTGATTGGCCGTGGTCCAGTTGAAAGTGCAGGTGGAAGAGAGAGGTGAGTAGCTTGAATAAAGCGATATCAATTCATTAACGGATTCCACTCTATAGACGTAAACACAGAGCGGACCCGACGCATCAGAATCAGCTTTGTCTTTCTCGGCTTTCTCACCCCACGGCCTGAACACAGACACGCTGTCGGAGCTTAGTGATTCCGATGCGTCGGGTCTGCTCTGTGTTTACGTCTTTTTTGCGCTGATTCTGAGCTGCAGGTTTTGTTTCTCTCCAACCAAATTTTGCAGAGCCAGCAGCAAAAGAAGCAGCAAACTACGCTTCACATTTGATCAATGTCGTCATAAATTTCCTCTGACTTTTGCTGTTTTGCTTCCACCACGATAAAAATTACACTTCCTGCACAGCTCTCTCTCTCTGTGTGTACTTCACGAACAGTTTCCCGTCTCAAATCTGTTTTCTGCATTATTCATTTGCTTATTACCCACCAGTCTACCATTGTTCAGAGCGCTGTCTTTTTCTTTTTTCACGTAAATGACCTCCGACAAGAAAGCCTAATTTCTGCTGTTCAATACTGAAGAAATTTAAACTTCTTAAAATTATGCAAAATTGCAGAATATTTTGAAGGTTATCTGCTATAAAAAGCCAGACCAGGAAAATCTCCTTCATGTTTTTCTGTGTTTTATTCTCAGTTACTTTCACACAAAGGCATCTGCTGTGATGTTCACAATTCTGATGAAGTCTCATGTGTATCAGTACTGATAAATGATCAGAATTATAATATTTCTGACTGTCTGAGGCTAAACTGAATCGAATCAGGACTTTGAGAACCGGAATCGAATGGATTATAGAAATCAGCGATGATACCCAGCCCTAGTGAGCAGCCTACGCCCGACAGGAGTGGATGTAGCTGTGGGTAATAAGAAAAGATGAAGAACGATTGATAACTTTTTTGTTAAGTTAAGGCCTGATCCATCTGAAATTCATAGCCAGTGCTCTGACACGGTGCCATCAATCTCTGAATGTTGAAAAAGCAGCAGTGTATCCAGAAAACACATTATATGCTGCAATAAATGCACTGCCCAGGTGTCCCCTCTCCCCACTGCCTTTCAGCAGCATGCAGCAGCAAACAGGTCGTCAGAGGAGGCCAAGATGATGATTGAGTTTAACATTTCCTACAATATTGACAAAGCACTTTAAGCACAAGTTTGTTAGTTAATTTAGAAATGAATATTATCTGTATGGACTTCCCCCCCAAAGAAAGTGCACATGTAAAACTGCAGTGATAAGCGATGCAGTTGAAAAATTTGAGTGCATTTAACTTTTGTGCCGGTGCGCCTAAATTTTTTAAGTTAGGTGTACCAGTGCGCCCATGTCAAAAAGTTAGTCTAGAGCCCTGTTAAGATTTTAGTTTCTCATAAATACTGTTTATTTATTTGAAAATACATTTACAGTACATTTATCAGAGCAAAAATGAATCTTTAAGCTTGACAGTGGTTTAGTGATTTGAATTATATTGTTATTATATTATAATATTGTGATATAGTTATTGACTAAGATGTAAAATTGTGATACAATTTTTCTTTCATATCAGCAAGCCCAAGCTGAACAGGTGTAAGTAAGTGTCCAGTGTGTATTATAAACAGAGCAGAGATACGGTTTGATTCAGCGTGTCCTTACGGTCGTTCCTGTCAGAGGCGTCACTGAAGACGCCGCCCACAAAGACCACCATAAGAGTTTCTGTCTGCCTCAGCTGACACCCGGCTCACGATGGAAGCAGCGACCGGGCAACACATGAAGGCAGCACGGCAGAGCCGGCCTCACATGCAATGAACCTAATTCACTCAGTACCTGTGAGTCCACATGGCAGCTCAGGCTCATCTTCCTCCTCCTCCTCTTGTGGTTTGTCAGCAGCTGTATCTCCATTGTCATCTGCTACTTCTGCCTCCTCCGTGTCCTCATCCCCCTTTTCTTCTTCTTTTGCAGTTTTGCTCTTTTTCACGGCTTCAATCAGAACACGGACATTAACTGAAACACCAACAAAGTAAACTTCAGTGTCTTATGCTTATAAAGGGCTCTGTTTTTACCTGGAGGTTCAGCACCCTCAGCCAGCTGCTTCCTTTTCGCTTTCTTCTTCATCCGAGTTTCCTCTGTGCTGGTCCCTTCCACTGGTCCCTCTTCCTCCTCCTGATTCTTCTTCTTCTGTTTCTTCTTTGGCTCTCTGGGTACCTCCTCCTCCTCCTGGAGGCCGTTTGAGCTCACCGTCAGACTCACTGGAAATATGATCAAAGTTTGTTGCTAATAAACCCCAAAGGAAAACTCTGGAAGCCTGGTTAGCACAGTGCTAGCTAAATTGTTTTGTATGCTAATCTTTTGAGCTTATATGCGGCGAAATGCGCATGCAGTTGTGTAGCAGAGAAAATATACCTGCATGAGAAACTACAGTGAACCCAAACTCAGATTTAAACCTTAGAAGAGTAAAAAAAAGTTAGAAACGGACCAGGGAAGAGAGCTACCTGTTAGCTTAGCCTGCGACATCAGAGTTTACCTAGCCATCAAACACTCACCATCTTCTCCTTCTTCTCCTGTTACTTCGTCTTTCCGCTTCTTCTTCTGCAATTTGCGCTCTCTGTCCTTCTCGTTTCGCTTCTGGATCTTCTTTCGGAGAAGCTTCATCTGGAGGTCCGCCATAGTTACCGAGAACACGGCGCACACGTGTGTATGTGAGTGACGCTCAGGACCCCTCACTGGAGCAGAGACAGACAGCGGCCCGCAGCGCCTAACTGAAAATTAAAAAGGACCCCGCGTGCTGTGAAAACAACCGAGATAATGCCTAAAAGAAAAGACACCTGAACACGGGAAAAATAATGAAATAAAGATAATCAACACTGAAGTGTGGCGTAATAATCATTAAATAATATTAAACATTTAAGGCACTACAGTTAGGGTACTAAAACACATTACCAGGAAGCTTTACTTATAAATCACCAAAAACTTTTTTTCCCGTTTTCTCAGTTTTTTACAATTTTTAATTGATTTTATTATTTATTTTTTAAATAAACAAATAAGATATATTCTTTTGTGGCAGGAAGTTTGCATACATTGATGGAAATGAATGCATGCACAAATGACTGAAGACGCTATTAAGAAAAAATACATAAATAAATTTTAAAAATTTAATTTCTTTAATGTTAATTTTGCAGGGTGAAAATGCTGGAATAATAACTTAGTCTTGAAATACCATTTTAGGATAAAGGTAGAAATTTGCCTTTTTAAAAAGCATAAGCATAAGTTTGGGGTTTAATTTGGAGTCCTGTTAGTTCAGGAGGAGCTGTGACTTACAAACCCTTTCCAGAAAATTAGGATATCATGGAAGAGTTTCCATAATTCCATTCAAAACAATAAACTTTCATAGATTATAGATTCAGGGCCCACAATTTAAACAATTTCAAGTGCTTATTTGTTTATTTGTACATAATTTGGGCTTCCAGCTCATGAAACCCACAAAAACAGGATTTCAAAAAATTTGAATACTGTGAAGACATCAGCCCAAATTTTACAGGGCATGAATGTTTTAAACAGAGTTTCACACATAACTCATCTACTAACCTGAAAGCACCTGCACAGGTTTTCCCAGGTGTCATTAAATTGCTTCACTTTGACCCAATTGTCTCAGTTAGGTTCAATATAGGGAAGACTGCAGACTTGACAACTGGCCAGACGAGCATAATTGATACCCGTCATAGGATGGGTAAGCCGTAAAACTTCATGGCTAAGGAGGCTGGCTGTTTACAGAGAGCTGTGTCACAGCATGTCAATGGAAAGTCTAGTGGAAGGGCAAAATGTGTCAGGAGAAGATGCACCAGCAGAAGAGATGACAGTGGCCTTCAGCGGATTATCAGACAGAAGATTCAAGAATCTGGTAGAGATCCAGAAAGAGTGGAATGAGCCAGGAGTCAAAGCTTCAAAACTACTTCTGAGCCAACGTCGGAAGCGACTCAACTGGGCCAAGGAGAAGATGGACTGGACTGTTGGCCAGTGGTCAAAGGTCCTCTTTTCCAATAAAAGTAAAGTGTGCCTTTCATTCAGAAATCAAGGTCCAAGTGTTTGGAGGAAGACGGGTGAGGAAAGGAACCCAAGCTGTTTGAGGTTCAGTGTGAAATATCCAGTCAGTCATGATTTGGGGTGCAATATCCAGTGCAGGTGTTGGTAAACTCTTTCTTAAATCCAAGGTCACCACAAGAGTCTACCGGAATGCTTTAGCTGACTTCATGATTCCTTCTGCTGATGATCTGTATGGAGATGCAGATTTCATCTTCCAGCAGGACCTGGCCCCTGCCCATACCACCAGAAGCACTAAAACCTGGTTTGATTGCCATGCAATCACAGTGTCTCGCCAGCAAACTCGCAGGACCTGAACCCCATTGAGAATCTTTGGGGTTTGAAGAGGAACATGAGGTCCATCAGACCCAAAAACAAAGAAGAGCTGACAGCAAGCACCAAGGAAATCTGGGCTTCCATAACTACCAGGCAAGGCCACAGACTGATTGCCTCAATGCCACGGCGCATCGAGGCAGTGATTAAGGCGAAGGGACTGAAGATTGACATTTCATTTGAAAATACTACATTTTGATTAATTTGATGTGATCCTAATTTTTTTTTCTGCAAAACAAGGAGACGTTAATGGTGATGTCTTTACAGCATTCAAATTTTTTGAAATCCTGTTTTCGTGGGTTTTATGAGCTGGAAGCCCAAATTATGTACAAATAAACACTACTTGAAGTACTTGAAATCATTTAAGTTGTGGGCTCTGATGCTATAATCTATGAAAGTTTAATCTTTTGAATGGAATTATGGAAATAAACTTTTCCATGATATTCTAATTTTTGGGAAAGGGTCTGGTGGGTCTCCATGCTTCCATCTGCAGGACAGTGGGGGAAACTGCAAATATTTCCTCATAAATTCATCACAGCTGTGTTTAGAGCGGGACAGGTTACTAATCCATAAAGAAAAAGGCCAACAAGGCTGAAAACAAGAGTTTCTTTATTCACAACAGAAAATGCAAACACGTTTTTTTTCTTCTTTTAGCTGGGTAACAAAGAGAGCTACCTTGTGCTTAAAGCTAATTTCCTCATCTTATTCAGTTTTCTGAATGAAGACCATCTAAAAGTTCAACTACAGGCTTATAAACATTTACTTTGCAAAGGCAGATATGTGTCTTTAGTTTAAATTCTACCTATGGTGGCCCTGAGGTGAACGATCCAAAAATAAAAGAAAAACTAGAAAAAAAATGACAGCCTTCTCTTCCATCCCTCCAAACCCTGCTCACCTTGCCCCGACAGACTCAAGTCAGTCCAGGGCTAAAGGCTCATCTTTAATCTTTACTAAATCTGGCTCCCCATCTTTTTTAATCTCAAACACCTGAAGAATAACCTGAGGCCCGTTTCCGCTCAACCCCTCTGCTGACTGCCCTGGATCGACAGGTGGTGCTAACTGACTCCTGGACACCCTCCTATTCTCCTCCCGCCTCTGCGACCTGCTTCCAGTCCTATGCCCTTTGTTCCTCCTCCTCCTCCTCAGAAGCCTCTGGCTCCAGGAGATGTTTGAATACAGCTGCAGAGGATTGCAGCAGCTTTGCGTGCCATTCCCCGTCACTGAGGATGCCGCTCGAACACACCGCCTCCGCATGTCCTCCTCCACCGCTTTGAGCACCAGGTCTGTGATGTCTCTGCGGAGCCTCATAAGCAGCACAGGGTCTTCAACCTGCCGCATGTCAGCCAGCATGACCTCAGCAAACTGGTTGAGGACGTCGTGTTTGGGTGCCGTTTTATCAGGTTGATTGTCTTCATCGCGATGATGCGGACAACTCAGAGACACGACCTCTGTGACCCGAGGCTGTGGACACTGAAGTGGGGTGAAGCTCGGGGCAGAGTCCACAGACTGGGGCTCACCCAAGTCTTGGCCACCTCCATCTGCATCCAGCTGGCTGCTTACTGAGCTGCCCATCTCCTGATCAATGCTCCCCTCAGTCTTCAATTCCTCTTCATCCTTCTCATTATGATCCACAAAGTTGTCCGCCTGCAAACAAAACAAACAAACAAACAAACAAAAACATGCAGTTTAGAGGATTTATAGCTCCAGGAGATGTTTGAATACAGCTGTAATCCTCTGATATAGATATCTATATATCTATAGATATATAGATAAAGCTACCCTGTGATGATGACAGCGTCAGTCGCTATGGAGCAGGCTATCAGTCTGAGCTGTCCAGCTGTATCCTCCTTTCATGCTGTTCAATAGGCTACTGAACAAGTTTAAACTTTTTAAAATTATGCAAAATTGCAAAACCCTTAGCTGTGTCTCTAATAAAACCTCTGTAACTTCACTTCAGCAGCATCAGGCAATGTTCATATGTTGATTAATGGTTTTCTTTCATTTTTTTATCTACTGCACACAGAATATTTTTATAAAATCCCAGGCCAGGAAAGTCGCCTTCATGTTTTTCTGTGTTTTATCCTCAGTTACTTTGACACAAAGGCATCTTCTGTGATGCTTACACCTTTGATAAAGTCTCAAAAGTCTTTAAAAAAAGTCTCAAAAGTCTTTGATAAAGTCGCAAGTGTCATCTTTCTTTTTATAGATATAAAAATATGGAAATGTACAGATGCATGATCTGAATTATAATATTTCTGACTGAGGCAAAATTTTCCCCGATTCCTCGATTCGAGACCTTGTGAATCAGATCGATTCTAGAAATCAGTGACGATACCCAGCCCGATTGATCACCTCCAACTGAGACCTGTGTGAAAACCTCTGCACAAAGTTTCATGATTCAAAGCCGTGTATACTTGCTAGCATCTGCCTACTGGGAACGAACTCTCCTGGGTAGGGTTCTTCTGCCAGACTTCCTACCTGCAAGCAGCCTTTTAGAACATGAGTCCTTTGAGAGAAGAAGAACAACAAGCTGCAAAATTTTTTATATCTGACCCTGAAAAACTAGTTAAATTATTTATTCTTACAGGCATGACTATTTTGACTCATTATTATCACGGTGTCCTCAATTATTATTAATATCTGGCGCTCTTTCACAGTGCGTCTTTTGTTCTGTCTCCTTCTCCTCAGCCAGCTCCCTCTCCCCCTCCCTTAGCCTAGTTCTTCCAGTTAAAAATGACATTTTCCTCCCCACTGTCACCAAGTGCTTGCTCATAGAGGGTAGTCTGAATCTTGTTGTTTCTTTCTAATATTAAAATAAATAAAATGGCTTTGCAAACACATCAGACCCAGAACAACCTAAGTACTTATTTTGAATTGAATATTTGCGCTCCACCATCTGAGAAACTATCCGGTTTTGCTGTAATTTGCTGTTCAATGCAGCGGGTGGTCGTCTGCTGGATTTATCAGTTTTGCTGTTGACTGTGTTTGAGTTAGTCATTAAAACTATATTAAAAAAATTTAAAGCCAAAAATGTAAAATGCTAAAAAAAAACGCTTGATCATTCTCATGAAGTCTTCAAAAAATTACACATTAGACACAGCCCTCTGGGTTATTCTAAATATAAAGGACTTGCTGCTGCAACTTTAACGTCCCCCCCAATTTTCTCACCGATTGATGTTGTTATTTCTTTAAACTGTGATAAGGACCTTCTTTAATATTTAGGAAATGGATTTTTCTCTTTGCAGACTTACCAGAGATGAATATCCTTTCCTGCGAACTATGTAAGGCTTCAAGAAACAGAGTTTCTCCCTCAGTGTCTCCTGCTGTCCAGGGCTCGGCGTCTCCTGCTGTCCAGGGCTCGGCGTCTCCTGCTGTCCAGGGCTCGGCGTCTCCTGCTGTCCAGGGCTCGGCGTCTCCTGCCGTCCAGGGCTCGGCGTCTCCTGCCGTCCAGGGCTCGGCGTCTCCTGCTGTCCAGGGCTCGGCGTCTCCTGCTGTCCAGGGCTCGGCGTCTCCTGCTGTCCAGGGCTCGGCGTCTCCTGCTGTCCAGGGCTCGGCGTCTCCGGGTGGTACAGCACCCTCCTGTACCGTGTCAGCAGAGACCTGGTTCTCCTCTTCACATCAGACACTGGAGAAAACACGAGACACATGCAGTCGTGAGAGTGCCTAACGGTGCATACTTGTTATGGTAAATAAGAATACCTTTATTTATCCCGAGGGAAATTCTTTTGTCATGTACATGCTCAAAGCAGCAGGAGAGACAGAGGAATAGATAAATAAGATATACAATAAGAATAGTAGTATACAGTAATATACAGTAGTAGGATAGTGCAAATGCAATAAATGTGATTCTTCTTAATGAATCAAGTTTGAATGAGTCACTCACCAAGATGGATCTGGTTTTTTGAGTCATTTGAGTCAGTTGCCCAGAGAGTGCAAAAATTTTTCCATTTTCACTCAAACTTAATTTGTTTCTCTTTTCATATATATATATCCTATCCTAAGCAACTATTTTTATAGAGCAAAAAAAAAAGATTTCTAAAGGGAACATGTATTTTTATTTTATTAGTATTTTCCTCAAATGTGTCAAATATATATTTGAAACAAGTCTAATATTCAGAAACCTAAAGTATGTATCAGCAGCAGAATGGACCTAAAAATAAATGTTTGTTTCAGTTCTATGAAGCTTTGAGTATTTTGGATCAGTACTACTGCTGTGTTTGTTGCATCATATTGCTGTAATTGTTTATATGCTTTATATATTCTGAGGTAAGTTGATCTATAGTGTTACATCATATTCTATAAGGATGTTATGTGTTTGTATACTTTCTGCCCATTTTGACCCATTTGGCAGAAGTCAGCCTGTTTAAGGCTCTGATATCTATTCTGTATGACTTAAAGCAGTTATGACGAGGTCTGATTTCCTCACCCAATAAAGGAATATTTAATATATCAGTCTACTCTTCATTCTATCAGAAACAGCTTTTCATAGCTCGTACATTTTCCTTTTTACACATATATGTAAGCATTGAGCCAAATGTAATAATGCCAACATATTAAATGAACAATATTTGTCTCTTATGTATAACACATCTATATATACACTGTCAAAGATACTTGTTTTTGAGTGAAGATTTAAGGTGATAGGAAATATAAATAACTGCAACTTGAATCTTTGACCCAGAGTTCAAGCTCACTGCTGTAATATATCCTGTATATTATATTTACATTACCACAGTGAGATGACTGTAGTCTCATGACCAACATTAGCTAATTGTTATTTACTAACTAATCTTGTAATGACTGTTCAGTACAGAAATGAAGCCCAACAATCATGTTTTACAGTCCTGTGGTCTCAGCCTCAGATATTCAACTAATCAAAGTGATGTCATGACAAAAATGAATGACCAACAAAACATTTTTTCTCCTTCATTTATGTCACACAATGCTGTATGTAACGTTTCTTGCGGTTAGTATCATGGTTGCTAGGCAACCTGAGCAGCGCGACAACGGCTAGACCATCCCATTTCACAAGCCTCTCACTTTCACACTTAAAGTACACACAGGTAGTATGCAGTGCACATACTTCAAGCATGCAGACCCGGAATTGGGACACAGCCATCAATTTGTTCATGCTAAGATTCAGCACAGGAAAGAGGGGGGTGGGGGTGAGTGACTCAAATGTGCTGTTAGCATGTTAGCAGAGCGATGCTACTGTAAACTGAGGAGCTATTGTCTTGATGTGAGCTTCTACTCAGAGTTTGTTCTTCCAGTTCAGAGCAGAAATGTTTCTGTTAAGAAACTGGCAGTTGCCCCCCGCAATTTTAATTGTAAGCTACATATATTTGTACTAATGAAATTAGTTTGCTAACAGCAACAGGGATGAGTCAGTGAGCCAGTTGGGTTTGTGAATCATGATTCACGAGTCAGTAAAGTGCTTCTCGAGTATTGAACGATTTGCACATTACTAGAGCACACACACCGAACGCGACAGAAGCATATATACCTATATGAGAACATGCATACATTAACTGCCTACATTAATTCATTGTAAACATACTTTCTGACTGGGACTTCGCTGCTGCCTCTTCGGGCTGTCCCTGGTCCTCGGGAAGGATGTTCTCCAGGGTCCGCACCATATTGCAGCTAGTCTCCCGCGGGGTGAGGAAGGGGTCCAGAAACCCCATGGCCGCGTAGAACTTCCATTTCCTCTTCTCCTTATCCACCCTCTTCTCCTTGGAGTATGTGTCCCTGAGGCTCTTCCACTTTCTCCTGCAGATGTCCTCTGAATAAACACATTCTCTTGTTAGCGGAAAGGTATTTGTACATCGGTGGGAAATAGTGGGACAGTGGGCGGGCTTGCTAGCTTTGGCGCGGCTTCCCCGGGTCAGTCAAACATTTCAAAAGATAAATTAATGAACTTACCAGGTTGCCCTATAACTTTACATATCTTTCTCCAAGCTAGGTCCTTTTTATTCCTGTCTCGGTAGAAAGAGCAGTTGATGTCATACAGCTCTGGGTGGCTGGCTACTGCCTTGATGAGCCTTTCCCCCATATTGAATGAAGAACAAATGACTTTGGCTGTATCCCAATTCAGGATCTGCAGCTTTAAAGGCCGCATTTTAAGGCCGATTACGTCACAGCGACGCGACGAAGGCTGCTTGAAATGCGGCCCTCAAATGCGTCCTTCATTTCCCTGAATTTTAAAGACGTGGGGGTGTTGACTTCGTGGCCCAACATATCCCAGAATGCATAGCGCAGCAGTGGGTGTGGATAATTTTGCCGAAAAAAAACGGCTGATGAGGGGAGCTAGAAGAGTAACTTAGTAAACTAAGTACTGAATATTATGTCACTTATTTATGTGCAAATGTTTAATAACGAAGAACATTAAAACATTACTGTTGGCCACATGTCGGCAAAGTTATGTGACATTACTTTGTACTAACTTGGTTTTAAAGCCTTTACTTTAAAATATACGCCGTTCAATAGCTGACCTTAATCAGAGAATGATCAAAGCTCATGTAGAAACAAACAAACAAATGAACAAAAGATTTTCTCCTTCATTTTTGTCAAACAATGCTGTATGAAACGTTTCCAGCTGTTAGTATCATGGTTGCTAGGCAACCTGGGCAGCGCAACGGGGGCTAGACCGTCCCATTTCACAAGCCTGGCACTTCCGGCCTTAGCGGTCTTTAAGTACACAGCCCTTGAGGATCGTTGAGGCTGCGTACTTTAAGGCTGCAACCCTAAATTGGGATACAGCCTTTGGCTGGACCTGCCCCTTTGAACTAGGCCAGAGCGTCACGTCACCAGGCTCCTGATTGGTTGTCCTGGCGCGACTTGAAGCTGGAGTTCAGATTTTTCCAACTTGAGCGCGATAAGCGCGAATGCATAAAATGCAGCGTGTATTTTATTTCGTGTCAGCCGCGATACTTGGTCGCGCGAATCAGGCAGAAAGCGTTTTCGCGACGCAAATCTGCTTCTGAAGTTTAGCGGGACCCCCACTCGCGCTCCTCCATTGACTTCTTCTTTCTCTGTATAGGGTTTATTGGCGGTTGCCAAACAGTAAAACGGTGCATTACCGCCGCCATCTGGTGTGGAGTGTCCTCAGTTGACTTTACATGTAAACCAGAAGCTCTTCTTCTTCTTCTTGACGGAGGCTCGTGAGATGGCGGCCTGAGCAGTCGCACTTGTCTGAACCATTGACTGTAGAAACCCAGGTACGGGCTGACATTTGACTAAAAAAGGAATACACAGTGGAACATTTCGGATGATGGGACTTTTACCTCAAGACTTTCCTACTCCACCTCCTAAACACGTTCTTTAAAGCTGTTCATGTGTTCCAATTGAAAACTAACATTTCTTTTTTCCCCTTTAACACAAGGGGACTTAAAGACTCAATTAAGCATAAAGCTGTTTTCTGTTCTGCAAGGGGTGACAGGCAAATTGTTTTTTTTCCTCCAGGAAAGTCATTCTGAGGAATCTGATGTGAAGTTTTGGTCACAACAATGGGGAGATAAAAATTTTTTAAATCATGGTTACAAACAGGTCGGCTGGGGTTGTTTCAACAGATGTCCTGGTAGGTTTTTGTGCAATATGGCTGACAAAGATGGACATTGGGTTGCCCGTGTGTTAAATACTGATAATACTCTGATTATTTTGATCAATGTTTATGGATTCAACAATGATCAAGAGAATAAGAACCCTTTGTATCAAATTTCTACAGTTATAAAGGAACTTAATACCAAATTCCCCACTGATTATATAGTAGTTGGAGGTGATTTCAATGGGACTCCCGAATGAATGGTTGGATAGATGGCCTTCAAAATTTTCAAGAGAACATAACAACCCAATATTTGAAATTTTCGCTAATGATACTAAATTAATAGATGTATGGAGATTCTTAAACAAAGATGTCAAACAATTCACCTGGCACAAACCTAATGGTCAAAGCAGGTTACGTATTGATTATTGGTTGGTATCCAACTCAATTTTACAATAGGTTAAGGAAACAGTCATCTCTAATGGTCTCTTAAGTGACCATTGGACCATTTTGCTAAGACTACAAAGCAAAGACCAAAACAACACATTTAAGGATTAATGGAAATTTAACTCTCAGATGCTGAGAAATGAGGAGTATTGTCATTCTATTAAAAGAAATTATTTTAGATATCCAGAATGACGAAGCCATCAATACACCGATACTCAAATGGGAATATCTTAAATTTAGAATCAGAAAAACTTCAGTCACATTCGGTAAAAAGTTAAACAGACAAAGGAAAGAAGAGGAATCAAACGTAGTAAAAGAACTTATGAATCTTTATGGCAAATTGAACTGGACTGAGGGAAAAAAAGGAAAAATTAACAACTTACAATCTAAATTGGACAAAATGTTCCTTCATAGAGCCATCGGCGCTTATTTGTGATCCAAAGCCAAGTGGATAGAAGAGGGTGAAAAGAACAATCTAGAAAAACGTAGACAAGAATATAATTCAGTATGTAACCTAATAATCAACGGAGAGGAATGTACAGACCCTAAACGCATTTCAAATGAAGTATATACTTTTTACAGTAACCTTTATAAGTCTTCATACTCAGAACAAATTATCACCTCCTTCTTTGACAAAATCAGTATTT
The DNA here is from genome assembly GCF_963576455.1 of Neolamprologus multifasciatus. Lineage (NCBI taxonomy): Eukaryota > Metazoa > Chordata > Actinopteri > Cichliformes > Cichlidae > Neolamprologus > Neolamprologus multifasciatus. Next base: position 27,618,706 of record NC_140454.1, read on the forward strand.
GGATTCCAGTAATTGATGATAATTTTAGAGAAAGTTGTGATGAAGACCTAACTATAGAAGAATTTGATTTTGCTATCAAGAGCATGGCATCTGATCGCTCACCGGGACCAGATGGAATAACAACTAATTTCTAGAAGCACTTTTGGAAAGATCTAAAATTACTATTATTCAGTGCGTATTAATCAAAAGGAGCTTATGCCAACAATGAAAGAAGGAGTTATAACATTAATTCCAAAACCGGGAAAAGATAAGAAAAAACTAAGTAATCTAAGACCTATAACACTCTTAAATAGGGACTACAAAAGTTTTACAAAAGTTTTAGCAACCAGACTAAAAACGGGTATTTCTGAGATAATTAGCCCAACACAATCAGGATTTCTCAAAGGACGGTTGATCCAAAATAACATCCGCTTGGTTTTGGACCTTATCGATAACAATTACCTCATTGAGGATGATGATTTTATGTTGTTCTTGGACTTCCATAAAGCATTTGATTCTATTGAACACACTTTTATTATTAAGACATTTAAACATTTTGGGTTTGGAGATGCATTTCTGGATATGATCACTATGTTAGTATGTTATACACTGATATTAATAGTTGTGTTTCTCTTTCAGAAGGCACATGTTCCAGGTTCAGGGTTGAGAGAGGTATCAGGCAGGGCTGCAGCATCTCACCTCTTTTATTCATTGTAGCCACTGAACTACTTGCTATTACTGTCATAAACTCAAACATCAAAGGATTAGACATAAATAACCACAAATTAATAATAAGTCAGCTTTCAGATGATACAACAATATTTCTAAAAAAAAAAAAAGAAGAACGAATTCCATTGGCCTTAGATACAATAAAGATCTTTTCTGATGCTTCTGGACTACGCCTGAACCTGGACAAATGTGATCTCATGAGTATCTACAATTGTTCTCACTCTTCTTTGTACGATATACCTGTCAAAAATGAAATCAAATATCTTGGAATTTGGTTAACTAATGTCCTAATATTGTCCCAGTATGGAAATATTGATTTTTGGTCTTTTCAAATAGTGATGTGTCGGTCGCGAACGAAACGGCTCTTAGAGCCGACTCTTTGAAGTGAACGACGCGAGCCGGCTCCTTTTTGGGAGCCTTGGTTTTTTTTATATTTCTCTCGCCCTCTCTCTCTCTCTCGCACTTTTTTCCGCCTCACATGTAAGTACGAAACATGTACTGTGCTTCATAAATGAGTAACAAATGTAGTACATAACAATAACCTACAGCACACCAGAAAAATTGATTCGGACTACCTTTTAGGGTCAGGTGCAGTGACACGGCTTTAACAAGAAGAAAAGTCAGTCATTCACCACCATCTTCCTGCGCACTAAAACCACCAAAGTCCTCTTCTCCAGTGTCGGAAACGAACAGGCTCAGGATGGCTTCGTCATCCACTCTCCGCTTCTTTCCTTCGTTGTCACTTTCAAAACCAAACAAATCCTCGTTGTCAGTGTCGGAGTCGAACACCCTCTGAAGGGCCGTGGCGGTGTCCTCCTCTCCATCATGCAGCAGTCCAGCCCTTCGAAATCCGTTGGTGATCGTGGATGTTTTCACACTTTTCCACGCTGTCAGAATCCACTGGTGGAGTTGGGCATAACTTGCTTTTTATCGCCGCTCATCACCCACGCCTCCCACTGAACGCGTAGCGCTACTTTGAAGTTTGTTTTTCGCGCTACTTCGTACGGCACTACATAGCCTGGCGGCCGGACAGGTGACCAACATACCACTCTTGAACCCCAATCCTTCCGCCAGGCAACGTAGTGCCGTACAACAGCGGAACAAACAAAACAAATCCTCTTACGATATCACAAAAATCATGGACAATCCATAGAAAAGCCGCACCTGACTAAAAGCCGCAGGGTTCAAAGCTTGTGCAAAAAGTAGCGGCTTATAGCCCGACAATTACGGTAGTTGGTTTTTGTATTATATGATTTATTTGACTTGTATAGCAATTTCACATTTGCTAATTTATATATCTCAATGAAAAACACAGATTTCTTCATTTGAACACCTTTTAATAAAAAAAATTGCAAAATAAAGTTGTAGTACAATATTATATTAGAGATAGCATTTAACAAGAAATGAAATGTGCAAACATATATACAATTAAGGAAAAGTTAACAAAACATTTAAAACATTTAATCCTTTGCAGAAGCTGCTCCTGGATGCGTTTGAGGTGCTGGTGCATAGCTGTCGTGCTTTTATGATAGGCCATTTCCACCTTACAAAGCTGGCAAACGACTAAATCACTTCCTTTTCTGTTAAAATATTCCCATACTGTAGAACTGCCACCGTATATATTTATATGTAAACATAGATAAATAAAACCACGATGTTTTTTACATTAGTAATTCCTTTTGTGCATAATTTCATATTTTTATTGATAATAAATTAATTAAAGCAACAAAACAACCTGAAGAGCCGGCTCTTTTTAGTGAGCCGAGCCAAAAGAGCCGGTTCTCTAAAAAGAGCCAGAAGCCGGAAGAGCCGAGAGAAGGGAAACAAGCCAATTTATGCCATTTTATTTGCTTTATTACATTTGAAATAGAAATTGAAAGAGTTCAGTAACAGAATGTGTGTAACAAACAAAAAGTACGCTCACTGGTACGCTTACTTAAACAATAACATCTAAGTATTTGGTGGAATTTAAAGATAACGTAGAAAAAAGAATCAGGCTGGAGTAGATCTGCTGCACTATGTCAGACACAGGAAACCTTCAGCTGGATGACCTGAATGAGCTGCAGGTATCCAGGTCACCTGTTGTCACTTTGAGTTGCACCAAAGGAGCTGGAATGGACTCAAAGTGTTTCCTGCTGATTATGCAAGCAGTCATGACTTTGATTATACCGACTGTGCCTGAATGTATAACTTTAAACAGCTTCTTGGGCATCTGTTCATTGGTTTCCTTCATTTTTCTTGTTTTTATAAGTGAAAAAGGAACAGAGAAGCCCACCTGACACCACAGCTCGCTGACGTAGTGTCCGTAAGCCTCCCGGCCATCCTTGTCCTTGGAGTGATGGAGGGAGCGGGCGGTTAGCGGAGATCCTGGAGGAAGATTCTCATGCAACACTTTAAACTTCTCCTCAGCCAGAGCCTGACTCGGGGTGAGAGAAAGGATGGGAGGAACTTGTCACGGCCGAATCAGGAAAACGGACGCAAATGCAGACGGAGACACTTATTAATGTGATAACAACACTTTATTTATAAGCTGTGGAGCAACACTTAAAGGCGATCATGTACTGTGAACTGAGTCCCATAGACAACAATGATGCTAAGTTTAGCTAGTAAAATAGTTTGCTAGTGTAGCTGCAGACACTAGTCTCATTTCAGTTTGATGGTACAAACGTAACAGGAGTGACATTATTGATATTTTACTATATACACACCATTTTGGAAAAAGGAAAGCTCAGTGGTGGAATCAAATATGACATTTCAGTCCAAGGTATTTATTTCTATTTCATATCATTTATGACCCCTGTGTGAAAGCTTTAGTTATATTTAAGCACAATATCCCCAAAATAAAGTCAGAGATTTGATCCTTGTGTGTTTCAGATAAAATGAAGACAAACTGATGCAGTAAATATTCTTTTATTGATGAGAAAAAAAAGGTTTTTCTTTTCTCTTTTAATTTTGAGATTTTTATAGCTTTTTTGCAACTTTAATCTCAGTTTTTTTTTCAAACCTGGCTATATATATTTATATGTATAAAACCTTAAAAGAAGTTTGTAACTTTACCTTTTTTAACTAAGTAAATTTTAGGTTCATAGAAATATTAGTTTTCATTTGTTACTCGCAATTTTATTTTTAAAATTCCCTTAAACATAATTAATTTATTTTATTTTATTTTTTGTTGATCGATTGCTGATTGATTTTGGCACTTTTGGTCCGCCACACTGTGGCCCCGCCCTATCTTGGTGATTGACAGCTCCGCGTCCCTGCCTGCGTCGCTCTGCCCGGCCTCCGCCATCTTGCCTCTCCCTGCCTGCCAGAAGCCGAGTGCGGAAGTGGAAAACGGCAGTGTGCGGGGCTCAGGGTTCCGCCTGTGGACGGCCAGCCAGATCCTCCAGCCGACACAGCCAGCTTTCCATCATATCTTAACGGTTTCGTAGCGCGCCAAAGACCCGGGGGGCAGAGATGGCTGGACGGTTACCGGCGTGTGTTGTCGACTGCGGCACAGGGTAAGCTGTTTAGTCCGGACCGCCGTGCAGGCAGACGGGCAGCCCGGGGGGCTGAGGGGGCTGTCAGTGTCAGCAGGGGTAGCAGCCATGGGTGTGTGTCTGTGTACACTCACAGCTGGGCAGCGAGCAAACATGCTAACAGCGACTTATTGCTGCTTATTGTCGGGAGCTTCAGGGTTACTTTAAACGCCTTCCTGTTCTGGTTCTCCTTCCTGTCGCTCAGGTGGTGTTTTCTGGTGCAGACCCGAGGCAGAAAGGGTTCCCCTCATTCATCTGGAGCTGGAAAATCTGCACCTCCGCTCTCATGATAATATCTGATGCTAATAAGATAAAAATTTCTTTGCTTATGTTTGCTCCCACTTTTTTAAAAAGATTGTAAAAACGAGTGTAATTCATAAATCTCTTAGCTCACTAATTTGGGATTGAGCATGCGCGGTACTACTTCCTACACTGCCTACACTTCCTCATTCACGTTTTTTAGTCCATATATGGTCGTCTCTCGGCATCCGAGCGTGTTTTTTTTTTTATTAACTTCTCTAATTTCGCCTCTTTTACCGGCCCGCCGATTCTTCTCATAACGACTTGATCTTGGAGATAAAAACATATAAAACGTTGGCATCGGATGTTGTGTTAGAGGACAGAGGAAAAAAAACAGAGAAAGACAATCTGAGCTCCTCCAGCAGCTCCTTGCATTGATCAGGGAACTGCTGTGCAATGCTCTTGGAATTTTGGTATCAATCCCATAAAGTAAATACAGGGCTAGCTTTGCAAATATTAATGCCGATACTTTTAACTTATAAAGTAGGTTATGTAGAGGAGAGCGGTCTGTCATCAATTATGAGATGAATCATCATTAATTTGCAAATTCTGAACGTATTTTAATCACCACCAAATCACTGTCATTTTTACTTTACACAATAACTAGCTACAACAGAACAAAACACACCTTTCTCCCCTATCCTGCAATCACTCTCTGATTTATTTATTTATTTTTTATTTGGTTGAAGCTAACAGATTTTTCTCAAATGCTATTTAAGTATTACAGCCATGTCTATAAATATTTGGACAGCGACACAGTTTTTATAAATTTGTAGCTCAATGCTGCCATGATGGAAATGATTTTGTATGCGTGGTTTTAAAGGAAATGCTGTGTTAGGTGTCAACAGCCTAATTTTGGGTGCAGACTTTCTGTTAGATGATGCATTAAACCATGCATGACATTTGAAAAATGCTGTTTCCTTTTCTGTGAAGGAGGAAGGAAAGAGTTAAGAGTCAGTATTAAAACAAGGTCATATTTATTTTAGTCTTGCAGGATATGAGAATGTTTTGTCATTTTCCAGGCTCATAGGTAATTGGAAATAAAATAAAATGTTAACAATTAGCTGAAGTTTTGGAAAGGGATGATTCTGAAAGATATTGTTCAGCTGTGCTGTTCCCTTTTGGGGACTTTGGGGGGAAAATGAGGTCAGTCCATAAGTATTTGGACAGTAAAACAACTTCAGGGTTTTTTCCTGCTTTAAAAAAATGTTGACATCCACCAAATAAATGCTGGCTCTTCACAGAAGGAAAATCACCAAGACTGTGAGAAAAATGTTGCCTTTTTACTCAAGCTGAAGTCATACTCATGTGCATGGCCACCCTGAAAGGACACTTTGGAGAAAGTTTTTATTAAAAAAACTGTTGCCACTCCAGTTCATGTGAAATGAAGCAATCAGGATGTGCTGAAAGTTCTACAAATCTGAAGAAATTATTGCATTAACACCCTTGGAACTGCTGCCATTTTCACACGCTGCAAAAACTATAAATGAAAGGATTGTTTTTAGTGATTGCACCACGTGATGAGTTATAAAAGATGAGCAGGACTGTTTTTTTTTTTTTTATGAATGAGGAAGGAAGGCGTTAAAGTCTTTCTGTGAGTTATATTTTTAAACCTTTGTTTTTTTGTGCCCTAAAAACACGTTTACAACATTACAGCTGACATCATTTCCATAATGCTGCTTCATAAATGCTGCATGATGCATTTAAGTGCAGATGTTCTTTAATATTCCTGTTTTGGACATGCTGCAGGTTTACAGTCAAAACCAGAAATTAGGATGGTTTTCTGAGGTGACGGTTTTGGTTGTTGGAAGCATCTTGTGTGTGTGATTATACACACAAGAACAGTTGATCTAATGTTTCTGGTCATTTGATGAACAAAATGGATCTAAATGTGAAAAGAAAATCATAACAAACTGGTGAAAGGTCAAAAGATCTTTGGTGGGCACCACAGTGCATTCAAAATGCACCAACTGAGTCGTGATAGAAGTGCAGCTTTATCTAATGGCTTGTTTGAAATATTCAAATTGACTGTGCAGCCATTTTCAGAGGCTCAAACGCTGCAAGAACGTGAACAGTAACAAATAGAGGGAGGTGTTGTTTTTTTTTTTATCCCAACTACCTGCAGCCCTGGCTAAAAGGTGCTGCCGGTGTGATAGGTGTGCTTGCTCTGTTAATCTGGGGTAAACGTGCCATGCATTGCTTGCATGTGGAGGCTTGAACTCATCACAGTGCATACAGCTCGTATCAGCAGCCTGCCTATCCCCTCAGGCTGTTAACCAATCTACTGCAGCGAAATCTGTGAGCTAATTTCTCCTCAGCGAGCAGACGGCTTCATAATAACCCTCATGTTCCACTTTTATACCCATGCAAACCTCTGACCAGAAGAAAGAAGAGTTTAAGTTTGATTGTTTTCTATTTTTCCAAGTAGAAACTTTGCGGGGGAGGCACACAGTGCCAGCTGTGGGCAGATGTTTTACAGCTCTGATGGGGCTCAGCAGCTGCCTCTGACTAATACAGTGACCACTTCACATCCTTTTACACATCATCAGGCCTCTGAGTGGCCAAGATGATGTTATCAGATTAGACTGAAAGAAGCTCAGTCACGGTCATACTTGTTTTTTGGACACCAAAGCTTCCTTAAAAAAAAACAATCGCAGCTGAGGTTTGGGTGGAGTCTTCTGTCCCTGACCCTAACCCTGACATAAGTCATGCTGGACTTAAAAACTGTGTTTTCCAATAAAAATAAAGGATAATTTAGCTAAAGGCAGCATAAAACCTGCAGCTCGTGTTGTCCTGTGCAACGATGTGTCCGCTGTCGTGCTGGGTGACGTGCTTTTTTTTTTTTTTTTTTTTTCCTTTTTTTTTTGAATTTAAAAGCGTGTCCGGGCAGGTCAAAGTAGGCAAGTTAGGACGGCTCTGTGGAATGAAGGTTTTCAGAGGACTGTTGTTGTTACACATGTGATACAGCTGTTAGTGTTTACGATTGCCAGCACAGGGTTTTTCATTTTTAGCTGTGTCCAAGGCAATAAAACCCTGAATCGTGGTCATTTTTGTGACGAAATTTTGAGAGTTTATCTTTTTTTAAATAAATGGGAAGTTGAGGTTTAGGAGGTGGATCAGGTTAGTGGTTTTATTGGTTCTCATTTTTCTCACAAGTTTAGTTTTAAACAGCTCTGTGTCGCAGAATAATGTTTGTGTGAGTGTTACTCGTATCATAAAGTGCTTTGAGTGCTTAAAAAACCAGAGAAATGCAGTATTAACAGAGTCTGTTTACCATTCAAAGTGTGAAGCCATCCCTTGTAGCATGTGTCAGATCATCATCATTAATAACTCTGTAGCTGTGACTTTAACAACATGAATGTGACTAATTACGCACTGATGAAGGAAATTAAGTTGCACAACATTTTTTATGGGAACTTTTGTCAGCTCAATCTTTTCCTTAATCAAGCAGCATAAATCTTTAAGGTTTCCTCGGAGACAAACAGCTCCACTGCTTTCCAAATGGCGACCCTTGGGATTTTGTGTCAGTTAAATATTATCACTGTAAGCACACAAAAAGTAATGAATGATCTTCAAATTTACTGCATTGCTGAAGACCGTTTGCCTTCTCCTCTCGCTGTCTGAAGCATACACTCTGGAAAAGATGAACCTAGCTTCCAGGTATCTTAAACGATCACTTTTTAATGGCCACTAGGGGGCGAGAAATGTGTTTGCAAAAGGACTTCCAGTCCTAGAAAAGTCTAAGACCTCTGTAAACACTTGTCTGACTAGTGACTGTTGTGACGTCATGTCCAATGTTAAAACACCAAGATGGTGATGGCGAAACTGCTTAGCTCAAGTTTTCGTAATGGGATGTCAGTGGGTGATGTCATAGCAGCTATGGGATACATTGCTGCCTGACATCACTCATATGTCAGCAGTGCTTTCCATGAGCGTTTCTGCTGCTCCTTCTTGGCCTGACTGAGGTCCAGAGAGATGCTGCTCACTCACAACGACACGGTAAATCAAATCCTGCTTTATCATCCTTTGTGACCCTGATGATTCTAATTTACAACACAAACATCCTATTTATAGATTCAAATTCACTGAGGTCATAGCTCACATGAGCTGATTTCCCACAGACTCACGTCACTGTTTTCGACCTGGAGATAAACTTTCACAATGCAATAAAGGAAAAAAATATATTTAAATTTTCATTCATTGTTACTTTTTTTTTTTTGTGAAAGGAGCCATTTAGGATGTAAAACAAACTGAAAGCACCACACTTACATTTCATCATGAAGAAAGAAACTGTGCGTTCACCGCGCCTGTTCACACTTCTTCTCTGTTTTGGGCTCCACCAGCCGAGAAACTCGTTGCTAGCTTTGCATGCTGTTGGTGCAGGTGAAGCTTCTGCAGAGCAGCCCTCCGTTTCAGGCTGTGGTTTTAATGCTGTGGTTGGTGGGTGCAGTTATCTTTTCTGTGTGGCTTAAAATAACTTTGACCAAACCAAAATTCATGCGGTAAGCTGCATGGTCTCTTAATAATTCTGCCTCAGTTTGTCGCTGTGAGCGTCTAAAGTACAAAAATCTGAGCTCATGTGAAGTAAAAATATTGAGTCTGCTGAGTCTCACCTGACAATTCAGTAAAAAGAGACACGGCAGACATGGTGACATCATACAGTAGGTCTCCAGGCTCCAGCAGCACAGGTTTGGTGGGCTTCTGTCCAAGTTTCTGCTGTGCTGTTTTTTCTGGCTGCACCTTAAAACAAATAAAAATCTGTGCTGGCCAGAGCTCTGTTAATATTTCAATGTGTTGCACAGATAAAGTGTGAAGATGCCAGATAAGATTTTACCGTATAACCAAAAGTTGTTGAGCTGAAGCGGAAAAGAAAGAACTGTGCGGTGTTTTCACTCTTGCCTGTCAGCTTGTACCTCTTGCTGTCAGAGGACTTTAACTTTATTTGACCCCAGAAACATAAATCAGATGGTGGAACACATCTGCCTAGCTGTGAAGCAGAGTTTCCCTTTCTGTCTCCCAGCTACACAGACATGCGTAGATCTGCAGAACATGTGGGCTTTCTAACCGGGATTTTTATTTTTTACATTTTTCTTTCAAAAGTTATCAGGACGATTTAGTTATTTTTGTGTAAAAGCTGATGTTTCCTCACAGGCTTTGGCCATGAGATCAGACAAAACAAGTGGTTAAAAGTGTTTTTTTTCTATGTTCACCATCCCAGCCGGTTTCTTCTTAATCGTACATCTCTGCTTCCTGTCTGTATTTACTCTACACAAACTGCAGCGTTTCCTCTGCATCAGAAGGTGCTGTGCAGGAAAAAGAAATCTATGATTGGACAGGAAACTCAAAAGCCATCATAACTGTCTTAAGGGTAAATATTCTAAATAGATGTTTGATCCTGGATAAATCTTCTGAGGTTCATCGTCTCATTTTAAGGAATTTCAGTGAAATATTACAGCAGCTTGAGGCCAAACAAATCTAATGAATTCATCTGTAGGTGAAAACATTTAGAAAATATGGGAGGAGAAGTGATGACATCATTGAACATATTTTGTTCACAGTTCAGTTTTTATTTTTATAGCCATAGTTCAGAACAACAGTTGCTTAAAGGTGTTTTATATTGTAAGGTAAAGATGGTACAATCAGGTGATCGGCTGTGAGCAGCTTCTGGTGACTGTGGGGAGGAAGAACTTCACGGAGAGGACAAAACCTCAGATAGAACCAGAGAGGGGCAGCCATAAGCTTCAGGCTGTTTTAGCAAGTTCCCATTTTACTTTTGGAAACTGTAGAAACTACAAGTAAGACAGCAGTCTGAGAGAGAAATGCTCTGTTACGATAATAAGGTACTGTGAGGTCTTTAAGAGATTGAATGAATGAATTCCAGTCTAGAAGTAAAAAGTACATAAACTAATTTTTCAACATCACTCTGAGACGAGATGTTTCTAATTTTTCTAACAATAATCATCAAATGAAAGAAAGCAGTCCTACATTTTTAATTAATCTACACATTGAAGAACATATACTGGTCCAAAATGATTAAAAGATACCTTTACAGTATTGCTGGAATCCAAGGTCATGCCATCCAGAGTCAGTATGATTAAAGATGGTGTTTAGAAGTAGAAAATTAGGCCATTATGTCTGTAAGAGGTGCCTGTAGTTAAACTAATTGATTAATGTAAACTGGTCTCGTAGGTAAATATAGGTGGGTATCATCTTATTAGCATTTAGTTAAATTTTTATTTACATTTAAATATTTTTTATATTTTAATAATATCTGTTCCCAATTTCTTATGAAGAAGATCAAAAGCAAGCAGCCTCATATGAATCTTATCTTTAAAGTTGGTATTTGAGTCGTATTTTTGGGACATTTGTTGTTCAGCGTCTTTGATATATTGCTGATGTCCTTCCGGCTCCTCGTTTTGCAAAGATGAATTCAAAGCAGCCACTGTTGTGACCAGGATGTGGTTTGTTTTGCCCACGGTGCTCTGGCATTCGTCAGCAGGGTCCTCTATCGGTCCCTCGGGCCTTGTGTGCAGGAAGTACAGGAGCCCTGAGCCGGGATCACATCTGGTTCACATGTGCCTGCGAAACATTGTTCAAACAGAGGAGAGACTGTTGTAAACTCAGGTATTTGATGTTAAATCTGAAGGTGTGCTCTCTCAAGATCAGCCATTCTTAAATCTTAAACATCTTAAATCATTTATCATGCTTACAGATTCTCTCGTACTGCAGAAACGCTGCAAATGCAGCTGCCCGAGTTATATGAAAGACGCTTGATTTCTTTGACAAACATAGACGAACATAGTTGACCAATACAGCATGAATGGCTCTTTCAGGGGGCTCCCATTAGCAATCCCCAGAGTCACTGCTGCTTTTGGCACCCACCCAGAGCGCCTGAGGGACAGTGACGCCATTGATCAAAACGATAGGGCCAGAAATAATCTTTACTGAAGGAAAAGGCCTCGCATACAAATGCAGTTCCAGCAGACTCGATGTCCACGACGTGCAGCCTGTTTCCCTGTAGTGAAACTGATTGTTGTCTGTTGCAGTTACACCAAACTGGGGTATGCAGGGAACACAGAGCCACAGTTCATCATTCCATCATGTGAGTATTTTGCATCCTACGTATTTAAACCAATTCCGCCAACGGCCCTCCGCAAATGTTTGACATTATTCCACTTTTCTAATGTCTTTAGTCATAAAATACACCAGATTTTATCAGTTTATTTTCTTTCTGTTTAATTCTCTCTTTTCTCGTCAGGTATCGCCATCAAAGAGTCGGCCAAGGTCGGGGACCAGGCCCAGCGTAGGATGATGAAGGGGGTGGATGATTTGGACTTCTACATCGGAGATGAAGCCATAGACAAACCCACGTATTCCACTAAGGTACAAGACCTTTAGAGGAATACAGAGAATCCCGGTCGATGTGAATTTCATCTAAACAAGGAGAGATTGGATATTTTATCAAGGCTCAAGCTGGGCTACTTGGTTTTGGGGTGCATTGTGTAGATGTTTCTCTGTACTCGAGTCAGACTAACAGCTTGTGAAGAAGCCGATTCAGGCAGCGCTCCCTTCTATTTTTAATTCGTGAGAACTGCAGGCTGAGCTGGACTCCCAGCGCTAAAAGGTGGGATAGATGAGGCTGTAGGAGTATCTAAACTTAGTGGATGGTCTGTGACTTTGCTGAGGGTTCAGCTGTTGAGTGTTTGGAGGCTGAGGAAGGAGAGCTGCCATCTTTAGCTTCTCAGAATAGGTTTCTGTAATGTCACTAATGTCACTCATTAAACGGAGCTTTGTTGCAACAGTGGCCCATCCGTCACGGCATTGTGGAGGACTGGGATCTAATGGAGCGCTTCATGGAGCAGATCATCTTTAAGTACTTGAGGGCCGAACCTGAGGACCACTACTTCCTGTTGGTAAGAGTCTTAAACACAGGGCCTCTCCAGTGATGTTAAACATTCAGTTTAACTGCAACAGTCACTTCTTAGAAAGATAAAGATAAATAAATTTAATGCTCTGCCGTGAATATGTTTGAGTATTTGTAGATCTGTGTTAGTGTTTTTGATCTGCAGAGTTTTACTGTTAGGTCCAGACTTGAGTCTAACTGTACCACATCCTGTGTTTGCAGACGGAGCCTCCACTGAACACACCAGAAAACCGAGAGTACACTGCCGAGATCATGTTCGAGTCCTTCAATGTACCGGGGCTCTATATCGCTGTGCAGGTCAGGCTCCATTACCCTAGAGCTCTAGTTTGTTTGTTTAACTGTGGAGGCATGTTTGTGTCTTTATTTTGCAGTGAAGACTAGAATTAATTCAACTGCACAGGGGGTAACTTTATATAGGAGTGTAAAGTTTGCAATAATAGGGTCCTGGAAACGTTATAGGGCAGGTGGCTGTAGCTGGTAGCTGTCAGCTAGTTGGTCTCTGTGTGCTGTTGGAGCCATTTGGAACATTTTTAATGATGTTATTCATCAACAAAAAGGTCGCTGTGGGGTTAATTGTACTAACAGACCGTACAAAAAGTCTGTGCTTCAGATTACTGAGTGAAATTCTGGAGTTTTATTTGCACTAATTAGCAGGTATCTGTTCCTGTGTGACGCGCCCATACTGATACTGATATCTTAGTGTGAGATTCAGTTCAACATAAAGCAAAACTAGAGATTCTGAAATGTATTTTACGTAAAATACTTTTAATGTAGCGTTTGTTTTTTATGTTCTATTATAAAGACACAAACGAGCCTCCGTATGTGAACAGAATATGATTGTATATGGAGGAATTTGAAAGGTTCAGTTATAGCATGTCTGTTTTGAATAACTTTTCATATCATGTGATCATGGGACCATGTTTAGTTCACAGCAGTGTGTCACAATCACTAGCACTGCTGAAGTGTGAACATACTGTGAAGTGTGTGACATTCCTGTGTGTATGTGTGCGTGACAGGCCGTGCTCGCTCTAGCTGCCTCCTGGACATCCAGACAAGTCGGGGAGAGGACGCTGACGGGTACCGTCATCGACAGCGGAGACGGCGTCACCCACGTCATCCCTGTGGTGAGTATTCAGATCATGCCATTGAAGGACACGCCTCCCTGAGCTGCATTTACTTTTGTTTTCTGTTCATTAGAAGGAAATAGAAAGTTTCAGAGGGGAAGTATCGACAAGACAACCGAGAAATGTTTTGTGAAACATGAAATGAAAGTGATGGTTTGAAAGTTTAAAATTAAAACATTTCTGATTCCAAAATGAGATGCGTCATTTCTGATCTGTTTACCCACCTCAGTTAATTTGAAGTAAAGATAATCATTTAAAAAAACATTTATAAATCGAGCAGTGGAGGGTCTGGTGTTTCTTTTTTTGCTTAGTGAAGGTAAAATGGAAACAGAGCAGAGTTCTAGTATAACTTCCAATGTGGACAAAGAACCAGCAACACTTGTTTATAGACCGAGTTTATGTGATTGGTGTGTTTCGACATGTGGCTTTCATTACTGAAGTCGTGCCTGAAAGCTCTGCTCTTTTCTTATAAATGTACCTTTTTTCCTTTTTTTTGTTCTATAATTTACTGTTTATGTGAAAATTAAACATATTTTTTTGCATTTCCTCGTACATTTTCCCTGTTTTCCCCTTTTCACCAGGCTCCTTAACTGTTTTTTTCCCCTTTCTGCCTTCAGTGTGCACTACTACCTTATTGCAGAACCTCTTTTATTGAAACGATCCATCTTGATGTGTATATGAGACGTGAGATGTCGAGTTTCTAATATAAATCAGAAATCAAAAGTCCAAATTTTCATCAGATATCTTAAAAAAGCAAAAAGTTTCGGAAATGTGTTTTTAAACCTTTGGAGAAACTAACCACTCACATGCATCTACTTCCTGGTTATGACTAACCAAACCAAATGTTTTCTAGTGTGTGCTTTAGGAGTTAAATGGAGTTTAATGTCATGTGTACAGGAAGCAGGAACACTGTTTCTGTTCATTAAATAATGCTCCTGTGCTAATTTTAGTCAATTATTTCTACAGCGATTTAATTGATTGCTCTTTTCATTATGGTTATTTGTAACTGTTAATAAACACAGATGGCTTTCATCTACCTGTGATGCAGAGCAGCAGTGTATGTTTCTTTGAAGTTTTATACACCGTGTGCAGTGTTTATATATTTTTCCATTTTGCTGAGTAACCGGATAGTGCCGATTTTAAAAAGTAGGGCAGAGTGTCTCGGAGGCTGGAAGGAATTACTCAGTTTGAGGAAATGTGCTTGCAGAATTCGTTCTGAGGCTGAATCAGTGAGACTGCTGAGCACGCTCACGTCTCCGTGGGGCTTCGCAGATGTGATGGAAAAACGCATCCAGCTTTAACCGCTGGAATCTCTGTTTGGTTGCAGATTGTATGACATCCTCTATCTTTCTTTCTCCACCTGTCTCTTTCTCTTAGGCTGAAGGTTATGTAATTGGCAGCTGTATAAAGCACATTCCCATCGCAGGGCGAGACATCACCTACTTCACCCAGCAGCTCCTGAGGGAGAGAGAGATCGGCATCCCGCCGGAGCAGTCGCTGGAGACGGCCAAGGCAGTGAAGGTACAGCTCCAGCTCCCACCGCTGCCTCTGCGGGGGAGGCTGTTATTATAGTTATTCAATGTGTCAGCAGTGGCATGCAACATGTTGGTCTCCTGTGGCTGTGGAGGCAGAAAACATCCCCTCGCTCTCTCTTTGCTCTCACACACAACACCACGCTCAGTGTGGTGATAATGTTATTAAAGAATGTTCTACTGACAGTCATTAAAATATCATTGTCATACTGCTGAATAGCTACAACAAAGACAAACTGCAGCATTCAAATGCAATAATGAGTTTTAGTGTAAAAGGATCGGCAGTGTTATATCTGTATAGCCCGAATTTTCTGTTTCTGTTTCTTAAAAAAAAACAGCAGTATGAGACTAATTTCACTCCTTAGATTAAAATGCTTCAGCTGAAAAAGAGCCGGGGCACTCGAGCTCGGTTTGCTGCAGTGACAGCACCGGACTCCGCTGAATTATTTCTTAAATCAGGGAACAAAGTGGGACTGCACTGCATTTATCTCACAGTGACAGCAGGTGGCGCCATCAGTCTGTCGCAGGCAGCAGGCGTCCTTCACACACAGTTTCCCTGAAACTCAGCCTGAGACGATTCCTTGTGGGACACAGACGGCACACATCAATATTTTTTGTTTTTTGCAGCTAAATTCGTGTCTCAAGAATTCATTATTTTTTTTCTCCAATTAATTTTCCAACTTTCCCGGTCACGGATTGACGTGACTTTTATGTTAATGCTCTTCCTTTTATTTTTCCTCCCTCTGTCAGTCACTATATTTTCTTGATTCGCCCCCTTTCTCCATGTTTCCTCCATGTTTATTAAACAGCTTGTTATCCAGGACTTTGTTCTGGATGTCAGGGGCCATTCTTCATTACCCCGAAACAGAAAAACAAGAAATGAAGTGAATTGAAATAATTAACATTAGCACTGTCTGTCGTGCATATTGCCTATCGTGTCTGGAAATGTTAATTCCGGTGCCTCCTGGTGTGCTGGCACCGTGTACCCCAGTCCCTGCAAATCAAAATAATGAGTATGGGGCGCTGTTAGTGCTGCACGATTCAAATGTGTCGGTGCCTAATGTCCCTATCACTCCGGCATTACAATCCATGATAATAGAAGCTGTGACACAAATAGAGCTGCGATGATTAAGTTGGCAGATTCCGCTTTCTGTGACCTGATATAAAAACAACTTTTTCCTGTTGCTCTGATCACCAGGAGCGGTTCAGCTACGTGTGCCCAGATCTAGTCAAAGAGTTCCAGAAGTACGACACGGACGGCTCCAAGTGGATCAAGCAGTACACCGGCATCAACGCAATTAGCAAGAAGGAGTTCACCATCGACGTGGGCTACGAGCGCTTCCTGGGACCCGAGATCTTCTTCCACCCAGAGGTCTGTTTGTGCCGTGCAAATCATGAAACGCAAATTTGACCTGCTGTTTGTCGCAATTGGGTGCTGAGACATGTGGGAAATTGTGGTGTCAATATAGGAGTTTATCACATCAATATTTTTTGTTTTTTGCAGCTAAATTCATGTCTCAAGAATTCATTATTTTTTCCTCCAATTAATTTTCCAACTTTCCCGGTCACGTATTGACGTGACTTTTATGTTAATGCTCTTCCTTTTATTTTTCCTCCCTCTGTCAGTCACTATATTTTCTTGATTCGCCCCCTTTCTCCATGTTTCCTCCATGTTTATTAATGTCAATATAGGAGTTTATCAGGATTGTTTACACATGCACTTAAAGGCAAAATGTTAAAGTTAGATGTTAAATTAAAGAAAGGGAATTTGTGAGTTTGTTTACTTTACTTTACAAGTTAGTAAGCAGCTAGTTTGACAGTTGAAGCTGTGGGGAAACCAGTGTGTGTCCTGCTGTTATGCTGCTCTGCTGCAAACTTGCAGGACTGTAAAGAAACAAGTCAGAGCTGTTCTGCTGGATAAACTATTAAAGAGCCCAAAAATTAAACAAATGAACACACGTCCCCAGTCCCACGACATTATTAGGCATGCACAAAGCTTTGATATGTTGTTATCGCTGCATTAGCGTGGCTTGTGAATGTTTTTTGCTGCTCATAAATGCTGATTAGGTGGCTCTGCTGTTACCTCAGTGAACCACCCGCGGTAATTAACTGCACATCTTTGTTTTATACTTTGCTGTTTGATGGCTACATTTAGTATCTACCTCCGTGCTGCACCCGATGACATGTCAACCTTGTTTCTTCCTCCTAGTTTGCCAACCCGGACTTCACCCAGCCCATCTCCGAGGTGGTGGACGAGGTCATCCAGAACTGCCCCATCGATGTCAGGCGTCCTCTCTATAAGGTGAGCTGACACACATGAAGACCAAACATCTTAAAGAGTGAAAAAATCTGCATTTTTGTAAGTCTTATTCATATCATGCTGCTGTTGGTGGGGTTGGGGGTGGGGGGGGAGAACTGAAGCACACGCTCCTGTTTGTGCATTTGATGGATTGTTCAGGTAAAAAAACAACAACAACAAAAAACTGGTCAAAATAAAAAGATTACAACAGGTGGACATGACATTGGCTGACAGAACAGATGGTGTTCACCATGCTGAGCTTGACTGTTTTCATGAGCCCATGGAATAAAACATGTTTGATATTATCCCAACCCCATGGTGGGAAAAAGACAGACTTAACACGACCATTTGGCACCAAACCATCGAGGTAACAGGAGCACGCCACAGCTTTAGCAGATTCACAGCTGTCACATCACATTTTCACTTCCATTTTATCATAGCCAAAAAATTATCCAATGAATAGTTTCTTGTATATTTATATTTATAGAAAATTGAGCAAAAGTGTGATAATGTTTATTTTTTATTAGTAAAAATCATCTTTGTTCAGCGTGTGTGTGTTTTCTTTTTGGTAAATCGCTCCGAAATGACGTAAATGAAGGTGGAGAGTTTCCAAAAAGTTCAGTTACTGTTTATAGGCTCATCATCTTCATTAACGCCATATCCATGTTTAATCTTTAAATATCAACGTTGGCATGAGTACAGGTATATCTCTTAGAAAGCCA
This sequence comes from Neolamprologus multifasciatus, assembly GCF_963576455.1. Classification (NCBI taxonomy): domain Eukaryota; kingdom Metazoa; phylum Chordata; class Actinopteri; order Cichliformes; family Cichlidae; genus Neolamprologus; species Neolamprologus multifasciatus. The sequence goes on from NC_140454.1 coordinate 27,636,833, forward strand.
GTATTACTCAGTCTTTTTAAGGGTCTCATGGGAATGTTTGTTTAGTTTGACAGAGAACCACAAGTCTTGAAATGTTTTTTTTTTTTTTAAAGCTTTTATTAAAACAAAATCATGTGACGTGATCATTTGTTGGGTTTTAATGCATTTTGAGTTCAGTTTGTGAGAGTCATACAGGCTGCTGGTCGGCTGCAGGTCACTAGTGTTAAGCGTTTGTGTGATTTTTCGTAGCTCTGTAATAGCGGCGTCCTTTTTCTTCCACAGAACGTCGTCCTGTCGGGTGGCTCCACCATGTTCAGGGACTTTGGCCGCCGTCTGCAGAGAGACTTGAAGAGGACGGTCGATGCCCGCCTGAAGATGAGTGAGGAACTGAGCGGAGGCAAGCTCAAGGTGAATTTACACTGGGCACCGATCGATAGTTCTCAAGCAGCTGAATTACAAAACGGCACACAGGTTTATTGAAAGTAGATGAACTGATTTCAACAGCAAATTTCTCCCTATAAAAATCTAATGAGGCTTAAAAAGATTTGAAATATTTCAGGCTCAGGTATGCAGGGCACAGCTTTTTATAGCTCCATAGATGCTCAGGTCATAAAGGTGATTCGTTACGAGGGGACCTGCAGCTGTAAATCTACCTCAGACAGTAGAGGAGCAGCAAGCAGCGACTGCAGCTAATTTAAGGCGGACCAGAATGTTCTGAACCTCAGAATAAATCTCCTCGGTGTGCATAAGTAGAGCAGGAGCAGGTTCAGGTTTAGCAGAAATGTCCAGAACCTTCTTTAAACACTTATTTAAATCACATGCAGATAAACTTTTAAGATTTAAGTAATACCAACCTCCTAACTGTTGATTCAGGTTTCTCTTACTGTTCTAAAAGCTTTCCAATAACTGTTGGAAATGGAGTTTTTCAGTCATGCCAGCTCACGTGACCACAGTCTACACTTAAGTGAATAAACGTGCTGATATCAGAGCGATCCATCCCTAATTTTAACATCTTTACACTGAAACCCTTCCAGGCCACACGGTTGCAAACTTGTTTGTTAAGTATAATTTTGCACTGTCCTGGACAGTGACTTGTGAGTCAGGATTAGAGAGATATCAGATCGGCAAACTCTTCCTTTTACTCATCTGTGACAAGGTACTCCTGACTCCCTTCTCCATCCACCCCGCCTCAGCTGGACTCTGTTCTTCTCCTCTCCTGTGAACCCTCACAGCTATGTGTCATTAAAAGGTGGAATTACAATTACATTCAAGGAAAACAGGATAGGATCTTCTTGGCCTTGATTTTGTGAAGTTGTTTCAGTTTGATGTCACTCGCTCGATGTCGTTATCCCACATTTATTTATATTAAGATATAGTTGACACACTAGGGGGCACCAGCAATCACAGGTTGTATGTAGATGTTGTCATCACCTGGTTTTGTCTTTGGTTTATTAACTCCAAAAACAAAGTCTTAAACACTGATTTAGATTTTGAAAACATTGAGAAACTGTCAGTCAGGGTTCGTGCACGGTTGCACAGTTTCAAATATAATCTGTGGTGATCAAAGTGACTATTTCTTGTAATGTCACTACCACAGAGTCCTCCCCTGGCTGCATTCACTCTGTAGCTCTCTCAGCTTCTGAAATAATCTTTCCTCTGTGTTTCCTCCGCAGCCCAAACCGATCGATGTCCAGGTCATCACTCATCATATGCAGAGATACGCAGTGTGGTTTGGTGGATCAATGTTAGCATCAACTGTAAGTATTTCTCATGTTATCATCATCATCATCATCATCATGTGGTTAAACTTTGTTGCAGGAGAAGGAAATCTGCTTTTAGATTCACCCGCATGTCAGCTTTGCTCCCGTGTGGCATTTAAGGCCACACACACTTTAGTTAAACTCTCATTTATTGTGTCGTTTCTTTTAGTGCCTCTGAGTGGAAGTGAGTGCTGTGGGTGGTTGTGACATTTCATTATTCTTTTTCCTCCCCTGTCTCTTGATGAGTTATTTGTGTGAGCGAGGCGGATAATTTTATCAGCAGGAAACGAGAGTGGGAGCGGAGGTCTGACAGCTGATTCACCAAAGGCTAATTGATGTTAAAAATCGAATAATCTGATAAGAATAACAATCCTTTTCATGTCTCAGGATTCACAGTTAAAGAAAGTGTTGTCAGATAATCGCAAACATCTTGAGTTCGTACCTCGACCCCTGTTTACCCCCGCAGTTTGGTCTAAATTTAGAACCAATATATCAATCAGTCAAAATCAAACATCACAAAGGAGTCGTGCTTTTAATAAATACAGTCCAATTCAAACCCACTCCAGCACACGTACAGTTCAAACCTCAAACAGTTAATTAAAGAAAAACTAAACTAAGATAAAGCCACAGACTGTATGTAAAAGATGGAAGTACTTTTCAGGTTTGTAAAGTGAAACCTGAGTTTTGAACTTTAAAATAATTTGCACTCTGATTTCTCCCTGAAAAGTTTGAATCTTTCTGCCAAACATAGTAAAGTCCTCCATCAGTCTGTGTATTTATTACACGTCTGATGTATTGTTATTACAACAGCATTCTTTATAATGACCAGCAGGGGGCAACACTTCTGTTTGCATAAAGATTTCCAGTTGTGTAAGAGAATAAAAATACAGTTTTATTCATCCCAAATTTAGGAAATGTTTGTTCCAGCAGATGTAATAGTAGTAGTAGTATGGTCATTATTACAGTCTGCGAAGCTCATCCATAGAGTTGGCTAATGGTTTTTCAGTTAAAGGAGAATGGACGGTACCATAACTTGCCTGGTTGAGCAGGTCATTGTGTCATTTCCTGTCAACTCTCCGTACTTCCCTGTTATAGAAATAAGCCCCCAAAATTTGTCACGATAAGCTACTTTTAGATCTTGGAAGCTTTGTGTTTTTGTGCTGCTGGATGTTTCACATGAGTTCAGCACCGTGTTTCATCCATGTTTTCAGCGATAACTGTTTAGTTTTCCCCCACACCTCCTGTTTCAGATCTTTGGCCATTGTTTGCAGTATTTTAAATGTTGACAAGCTCCTGTTTTGTGTTTCCTCAGCCGGAGTTCTACCAGGTGTGCCACACCAAGAAGGACTACGAAGAGATCGGGCCGAGCATCTGCCGCCACAACCCCGTGTTCGGAGTGATGTCCTAACTTTCTGGAGTTGTGCTGGCAGTGGGAGGGTGGGGTGGGGTGGGTCTGAGGCAGTGATGTTAGGCAGCGCTTGGTGGCATGTGGAGGTGTGTGCAAGAATCCAGGAAAAGGAGGAAAGAGAAAAAAAAAGAGCCCAGACCAAACAGACGGGCTGGAAAACGTGTTGTGAATGTTTTTCCGTTTTCTTGTTTCTTTTCTTTTTGTTCTTTTCATAATGAGGGAAAACAGTCTGTAAGCCAAAATGATTTTAAGACAATTTCTGGATCTGTTGAGTGGCGATGATGATGACGGTGTTGGTGGATGTTGGTGGGATGGTATTTTCCTGACACCAGAACATTATTTATGCGAATAAAACGCGAGTCCAGGCGAGATCTGGTGACTCTCTGAGATCACGCTTAGAACATATTTTTGTCCTTTTTTCTTTCAGCTTCAGCATCTGCCTGTCTGTTTGCATCCTGGGAAGAGCTTGTTTATATTTCATACTAAAGTTTTTATATGTAAAACTTGGGGAAATCAGGGGTTGAAATAATGTTACGAATATCAGTGCCAGCGAGAGACTGTTTTAATCTTCGGTGCAGCTTTGATACGCAGTATTTACTGAATTCGAGTAGGCGTCGTCCTTTTATTCCCCGCGTCCTCGCTGTCTGCCCTCTCATTCTTCACACACAGACCACGTCAGGTTTCCAGGAAAGCGAAGTGAAACTGAATAAGGATGACTGTCAGACCAGTATTGTTAGACTAGAAGTTTTTTTTATTATTAAATACCAAATTATGAAAAGAATGGGATTTGTGTATTTAATGCAACATTCCAATAAAGGCTCAAATTTGTTTCTAAGTGCCGCTGTCGTCTTTGTGACTCCTTATTAGGGTAAATCTCAAGTATCCATCTCAGGATTAAGAGGTGGATATGTTAAACTGTTTTTAACCCTGGATCAGTTGAAATGGAGCGGTAATGGGGAAAAAACCTTCGACTGGCTACAGTTTTCTCAGGTTTTGTAGTCTTTTAGTCACCTGCCTTCAATCACTGCTCAATCCAACCAGCACCAGTCCCCCAAGGCTTTCCATCTGTGGGCCCACTGGAAGCCCTTCAAACAAGCCTCTCCCCAGGCTCAGCTCCAGGATGGTCTAGGTGAGGTTTCCTGAATCCAGTGGTGGATCTAGAAAATTTTACATGGGGGGGCAAAAGGAGGGGCAAGGGAGGACTAGGGAGGGTGACAAATGTGAAAATCCTCTATATGTAAATGGAATCCACAAAATATCCACAAAAAACTATAGTATTATCTCTTAAGAAAAAAAAAAAAGCTTTTGGACAAACAAGCAATCTGTTTTTACAAGTATTTTAAGGACGCAGAGGTAGAGAGCCGTGGTAGGGTCTCTAAAAGCAATTTTCTTTTTATTAACAACTTCCTGTTCAGTCATGAAGTGTCCTGTAGCTGATGCCATTCCAAGTGGAAAGCAATACAGTCTTTCCTAGATTATTCCTCGTAGTCTGGAGAGTCACGTCAAGTGCTGGTCGGAAGTTGGACAACGAGCCGATAGGATGCTGGATGCTCCGATAGAGGCCAGAAAGCACACATATACCACACAGCTGTTCTGTGTTCATGCTTGCGCCACCTTTAAAAATGGTTTTACACGCTCTGTGGTCATCGTCCTGTTGAGGTGGTGCTGGGTGACCCAGTTGGGGCATGCTCCTACATGGGGTTCGAATCTCTGATGAAGGCGGCAATATGAGAATCAGGGATGTTGCCAGTCTTTGACCAAGTGTCAAGTCTTTTTAAGAAGAAAAAGCCTAAAAGTGACTGTTCAGCAGCATCCCATCAAGTAAGATAGAAAGAGATGGAAATGGAATTATTATAAGCCAAAAAATTAAGTAAAGACTTCACCTGATCATAAAATCCAGGATCTGATTTTCCATTTTGAGGCCTATAAGAAGTAATGACTCTCATGATAAGAACAAACCACCTCAGAGTCTGAGGGTTTTATTACCATCAAACATCAGGAAATAGAAAGTTCAGTAAATCACACCCCAGAAAATATCCTTAAAAAAACTCGCTCTGAACTTCTGACCTTCAAAACTTCCTTTGGCAGAAAAAGTCAGGTTCACTCTGCAGTTGTTCCAAGCACGAATCTCACAGAGCGGCGTGTGATGAGGAAACTGCAGCAGTTTATAAAATGTGACACGCGGGTAATGATTGCAGAGGATGGAACAGAGGAATGGCGGTTAGAACTTGTTGCCACGCAGCACGACGGCGTGAAGCTTTTCATACACGTCCTCGTGTCTGTGAAAAAACGGAGCGCCTGGAGGAAATCCACAGATCTGAGCTGAGGTCAATTGGAGGCTCAAAATCACCGGAGGCTGTCAGTGGCAGTCTACCGCCTCCAAAATTGACTACGGACACGTCCTTCCTATCAGCCAGTTTAAGGTGGAATAGACTCTGGCCTCCTGCAGACCTGCACAGCAAGAATTCCCAACAGGACTACGAGCCCCCTGCTGAGGGTATGCAGAGGGATTACCGAGTCTCTGAAACGGCATCAAAAATTGATTGTGTGCAACATCCCTCATCAGTCCACAAGATGGACACCCAAGTAACTCTTTGCCTTTCACTTTGATGATGATCATGATGATTAAAAAAAATAAATCACACGCCGGCCTCAGCAGCCCACTGCACACATTTATCAATACCTGATGACGAGAAGATAACTTTCAGTAAATACATTTAAAAAGTAAAAATAAAAAGCAAAAGATTTTATTAAAATTATTCATTTTAAAAGAACATCTTAAAGGTGTTTCTTGTATTTACCCTCTGCACAAACTGTAAGTAAAACTTACAGTCACCACCGGGGGGCGACATTTTACCAGAAATGTTTCAAAGGCCAGCACCTTCAAGCCTGAGGCTATTTATGGTTCTCTGCTGGAAAATGGTGTTCCTGTAGGTTGTGGGGGTGAGGCTACCCCGAGCAAAGGAGTTTAAATGTTGTGGATTGATGGTGAGTGATGCTGGATGACTGGCAGATTGATGGAGCATCAGCAGGAATGTGGGCGTTGTACTGGAGGGTTGTGGTAAAAAAGGCAAAGCTTTTGTTTTACCAGTCCAGCTACATCCCAGTCCTCACTTAGGGTCATAAGATTTGTGTTGTCTTGCAATTTCCTGGTAGGCGGAGTTAGTTAGTGCAACTGGTCATTGTCCCTGGCTAGGCACTCCCAGCACCATGTTTTCACTTGGTTGGCTTTGGGCTGGTTATTTAGATTTTACTTTCCACAACCCTGTACACCCGACATTTAGCCAACTGCTGCTGATGCACTGATAAAGCGCTAGCACACCTCATAAAGTTAATCGTGTTTGCTGCTTTTAAACTAGTCAAGTTTGTTTTGAGTTGCATCTCTCTTGTTATTTATCATGCATCTTCAAATTTAGTTTGTGTTCTTTTTAGTCAGCAACAGTTTGCGCTTTTTGTTTTGTTGAAGTATTTTCCAAAGAGAAAAATTTCATCTCACATTTGCTTGATGGAATGTGAGATGAGACTTTTGGGAAAATATTCTGCGGACTGATGGAACAAAAGCTGAAACTTTTGGAAGGTTTGAATCTCATTATATGTGGCGTAAAGGTAACTCAGCAATTCATAAAAAGAAGATTATAGCAACAGTCAAACATGGTGGTGGTAGTGTGATGGTGTGAAGGTGCTTTGCTGCTTCAGGATATAGATGAATTGTTGTAATTGGTGGAATCGTTAATTCTGCTCTCTACCAGAAACTCCTGAAGGAGATTGTTATGCTTCAGGACATGAACTGATGGCTGGACAATCATCAGAAACACACCAGCAGGTCCACCTCTGAATGACTCAATAAATAAATAAATGAATGAAGGTTTTGGAGTGGCCTAGTCATTGCCTAAACTTATATCCAGCTGAATTCTTTAGTGTGACCTCAAACAGGATATTACTCTATCGCAACTAGTGCAAATGTCTGATTGCAGTTCTTACTGCCAAGAATGGCACAACCAGGAGTTGGGTTTAGAGGGCGTTTAATTTTTCACACACTTCTTAAAAAATGAAATCATCATTTAAAGACTACATAAGACAAAGATAACCACAGTAAATATGTCAGTGTTGAAACTTGTTTAATAATCTGAAACATGAAAGTGTGACATAAGCAAAAAGCTAAGAAAGCAGGAAAGGGGCACATACTTTTCACAGCACTTTATCGCTTCCATTTTGCTGTGAAAAATTATGTCTGGATGCCTGTTTAGCTTGCTGCAACTTGACACATAAGTAGAAGAAGATGGATGGATGGATTTTCAAATGTGCCATCTTCTTTTAGCAAACCTTAAAAAGGTTACGGGCGTATTTTGGGTTTTCAGCTTTTTAAAATCTGACCTTTGTTAAAATCCCCAGTATCTTTGCACAAGGCCATTTCTTCCTGCAGCCAGCTCACTGACTTTAAAAACTGACTGCTCACTTGCCAAAATAACCAACAATACTGGTTTCATTTCTGAGTGTTTTTAATATTTTGGTACATCAGTGTTAGTGTGTTGTGCTCAGGTGTCTGGGCACTTTTAACTGTGTACCAGAGCTGTTTGTCCTCTTCAAATGCCAAAAAATGTGTGAAATCTACGCATAACGCAACAGCCTCTATTATATCTCCAGACGGCTCAGCGGTTTTTCTCAGCTGTCACTTTGGTCCTTGGGAACCAGTTATTAAAGTCTTGTCTTCAGCATTTGGATCTCTTCTGTGCGAATGACAAATAAACTTGGAGGCAAAAGCTTCATCTAAATGGAGGTGGGGGGGTGGGGGGGGTGTCACACCCCGCCCATGCACTTAATCGTTTCTCACTGAGAGTCAGACAATACGACACAACACCAGGTAGAAATCTGCATTTAAATGGACTAATCCTCCTGACAGGAAGTCAATTTGGAAAAAAAAGAGCTTTGCAATGGTTTTTGTGTGGCATTGTTCTTAGCAGGCAAGGACGCATCAAGCTTCTGACATCTGCATTAACCGGACAGGGTTTCTGTTTACAGTGCACATCTCCTAAGGCAAAGTTTAAATGAATTCTCGTGTGATAAAATACACAGTGTTTTGCTGTGTTTGGAGTTGGGAAGAAAATGTCTTTGGAGAAGTTGAGCTTTTTGAGTGGTGTCAGTCTTTCTTTCAGGAACATTAAATAACATACAGAGACGTAGTTCCCCATGTGCCCAACAGATGTCACTCTCCCTGCATCCCGGGGGTTGCTCTTTTCCTTCCTAACTGTTCTTGTATGTCTTTGCATAAATATGCAATCCATTTGGGTCTAAATGCTCCACGTACGCTGCAAAATGAAGACACTGCTCAGTAAAGACAACCTTTGAGCAACTTTATTTCCTTTGCAGCAGGTGAAAGGTCTGAGGAGTGGGAGGAACAATTCTCCACAGCAGCCCGGTGTGCAAAATCATGTGCCGACACCATTCAGATAGAGACTGCAGGAAGGTTAAATACTGATATGTCACAGCAGGCAGATCGATTTGACAGGGCATTTCCTCTTTGCAGCCTAAATTGCCGCCGCTCCCACTTGGTACGGCCGTTGTCCTGATTCATTTGAGGGCTAATGACACACGCACTGCAGTGATTGCCGGTCTCTTTGCTTCATAAAAGAAAGTAATATCCGTTTATCTTCAATAACTGGCCAGAAATCAGATGTTGGCTCTCTTGAGTGAGTGCCAATCACAGGATGAAGGCTGACAGACCTCACACCGTAATATGAAATCAGACATCATGTAGGTGACAGCTGGTTGGTCACTGTAGCCTGCATCAGCAAGAAGGTGCAGGAGAAGCTGTGCAGCTCTGCAGCGGATGTTTTATAGTTATTACTGTTATCATGACAGGAATGATAGCGTCCTTCAGAGTAATATCAGAGCAGAGTTTCATTACAATACCAACTGGCTAAACGGCAACAAAGAAGTGAGGTGATACTGCACAGCTTTACTGTCTAATTTGGCAAATCAGGAGAGTCAGTGACTGTCAGTGGAAAGGTCAGATTAATCCTCAGAGTGTTGTTTGAACACATCCTTAGAAATTAATGTACTCAGTCCAGAATCTGGAGTGATTTTGGCCCTGATGGTTACTGTCTTGTTGAAAAAACGTTATAAATGCAGGAGGACCGACATCACAAGTTTGAACTATGAAGCAGAATTTAAGGGGACTTTAGGTTTCTTACCAGGATTCATTGTCATGGTAACTTAATGCTGCACACCTAGTCTGCTCTGGATGAGGGTATGTTTGAGGTACATAAACACATACAAATCACTGCGATAGAGCGTTCTCCTTCAAAGTAAAAGTTGTGCCTTTTGAAATTTCTTGGGGGGAGCAATAATGAACAGCTTTCACTGTGAAGGACAATATTACACGTTTCTGTTGCGTCCCACTTGTGCCGGAGGTTTCTTCCTGTTAAAAGGGAGTTTTTCCTTCCCACTGTCGCCAAAGTGCTTGCTCATAGGGGGTCATATGATTTTTGGGCTTTTCTCTGTATCTACTGTACAATATAAAGCGCCTTGAGGCAACTTTTGTTGTGATTTGGTGCTATGTAAATAAAATTGAATTGAATTGAATTGGACAAGTCAATATCTTCACTGCAAACTATGGGTGACCAAGCTAATATCCGAGCAACCAGTGGAACAGTGCAGCAGCTCTAGCAACCACTCGCCTGCCGGTCATGTTCTTACTAGTGAGCATTGGTTTTTCTGATAGTCGCCGACTGGTCCCTAGGTCTGTGTAACTGAGACCTAAGCCTGCTTAAATTAGACTATTTCACACTGCAAAGAAGTTAAAGGCCTTCACACACCGATGTTGTTGGAAAAAAGTGAAGGGAAATTCAGAACTTTTCAGATGCAAATGTTAAACTAGTTGTGTAACGTATACACACACTGAAATCGTTGCTTTGTTACAGAAAATTAATCCTCAAAAAAAAGATGAAGTTTAAATCAAGCCACAAAGAGCTGGTGCAGATGTTTCCAGACCAGCAAAAGGAAGAAAAGGAGTTTCTGAGTTCATCTGTCAGAAGAAGGCAGCAGCAGGGAGAACGTCATGGTTTGATCTGGGACTTAAAGATGTATCACGGATGCTTTCGTACATATTTCAAGATGTCAGTGGGGCAGTTTGAGCAGAGTTGCGATCACATCTGCGGAGGCAGAGAAATAATTTCAGGGAATTTCAGAGAAACGTTTGACTCAGAGCAGCTGTGCTTCTGCGCTAAAATGCGCTAAAATGTTATCATTTTACTGTTTCCATATCATTGTACATTCAGTACCAGTGCACTTATTGCCAAACTGCACTGACCTGATTGGTCATATCTGTTTCTTCAGATCCGAAAAATTGAGTTTGGTTAAAAAATAAATAAATCGCAAATTCATTCTGCAAAATTACGCAACTTGACATATAAGTAGACTGTGAGTCAGTGTAAAGGTTGTATTTAGAATAATGAGACACAAAAACATTTTTAACATAAAAAATATTTGTATGAATTTTATGTGTCCAGTGTGTAAAAACCTTAAGACCAAAAATAAATATCAAAAGTTAAAAGCGCGTATCTGAAAACATCTCAACAGACCCACTGGTAAAACACTGCCCTCTGGTGGTGAGAAGTTTAGTTGAATTCTGCAGAATTCGTGTCAGTACTAAAAGTACCTTTAAACTGACTTTGGTGCTTCTCCAAATGCTTAAAGTGCGCACACACATTTATACAGTGTTTTTCAATATTAGCACTTATTTCTTTCCTCTCTCTCACACACACATACTTGCCTTTTATATCCTTGTGAGGACATCTAATTGTCATAATGCTTTCCCTAGCCCAGGGGTCTGCAACCTTTTACACCCAAAGAGCCACTTGGACCAGGTTTCCACGCAAAAGAAAGCACTGGGAGCCGCAAATACTTTTTGACATCTAAAATGAAGATAACACTGTATATATTGTTTGTCTTTTTTTTACCTTTATGCTTTGTGTGAACAACTAAAGAAATTAAGTAAAGTTTATTTATTAAGCGCTTTTCACAGACAGGCAGTCACAAAGCGCTGTACACAAATATTAAAATAAACAACACAATCAATAGACATTATACACAATGTAAAAGATCAAATGTAAATAATGTAAAGAATATAAAATACATAGATCAACAAAAGGCTTGTTTGAACAGAAAAGTTTTTAACTGCTTTTTAAAAGAATCCACAGAGCAACTAAGGTGTGTTGCTTATGAAATCCATGAAGTGCTACAGAGAAAATTACATTTTATTTATGTAATTAACACATTTTGAACTCTTAAAGAAATATAACAAAAGGAAAGACACCCAGCTGAACTAAAATGATCCATGTAGCAAACAAAAACTGCTGTGAGCCTCCACCCTTATATCGCCTTTGGGCTTTTGGAGCCTTGACTTGACTTTTAAAAAAATAATTGGAAAAAAAGCACTATGCTGCTAACAAAAAATAGATATTTTCAAAATTCTGCCTAAATATGTAATTTACCTGGTTAATGTGTGTGGCGGGGCGTGGTCTGCAGCCCACGCCCCGCCACTCGACACTCGAATTTTTGGTCTCACACACACACACACACACGCTTTTAGCCTGTTCTGCCTGGTTAACCTCGTTTTTCTAACATCATAATTTCTATTCCTTTGTAAAATATGCAGCTCTGCCTCTTTGATGTGAAAGTGCCAGACTGGGAAACCCCGGACTGATTTAGCGAGTCCCATCACTGTGTGACTGATTAGCTGGATTGCTGATGTTAGGGGCAGCATAAGACTCTGAAGAGTCTTGAGGCCTTCAGAGTTTTTCAGTTCACAGTTACTGAAGCCACCGTGTGCCTGTGAACACTTAATGCTTTAGAAATGCATCCTGATCTTTGCCCTGTCACATTTTTAGCGTGACAGACTTCAGAGAGGTCCTTGGACTTGATGTCTCAGTGCGTGTTTTTCTAACGCGATTCCAAATATTTCAGCTTGTGTGGTCAGATCTCAAGAATAATTCAAGGATCTCATTTGTGAAGTACAGCTGACACTTGGTTACTGACAGATAGGGGAAAAAATATCATTTTTATTGCTTTAAAATGTCTCCACATTTCTTTTTCAAATCATACTGAGTGTTGGAAAAAGAAGATTAAGTTGAAGAATACTATCACACAGCACTGAATCAGGCAAAAACCCTTAACTCTGCTTCTTATTTTGCACCATTGTGTGTAATTTAATTCCATTACAGCCCAGTTTGAAAGTCCCAGCCTCTCACCACGTGCCAGACGGCCTCAGCTCTCTTTCAGTACAGATTCAAGCTTCGTGTACTGTGATGGATTTTCCTACAGAAAACTTTAAAAGTTTTCTGCTAGATCTCCCTTTAAAGCTTTTTTTCTCCCAAACTACCTCTGCTGAAATCCAGAGAGTCTCTAGGAAAATTGGAGTGATTCTGTCCAGGAGAGTGAACAGATCTAATATTTCAGGAGTAGCTGCTCTCTCTGTACACAGCCCTGAAGATGAATAAATATTGCATTTTTAAAAATCTCAGCCCTGAGCAGACAGAACGCGGCGATGTTTCGGTGTTCATCACAACCACACTTTGAATATTTCATGCTTATGTCACGGCCAAAAGGCATTTGAACTGATGCTGAAGTGTTCATTTATCTTTTGGAGCAAAAGTGGATCTGAGAAAAAGCTGATTTTAAAATGCCAACGCATCACCATCACTAATGAACAGGTTATATCGACTTTATTTTAATGGCTTTTCAGAGGCGTTATGTCTCAGGCTAAAGACCTCCTTACCTTCCCCACACATATATCACATTCAACATAACAAACAGTTTTTGAATAAAATTTGTGTTCTGTAGTTTATATTTATTTTTTCCATAGGAGATTTCAATGATTTGCAAATCACTGCATTCTGCACATTTAATGATGAGAAAGGGGAGTATAACATCTTAAATTCTGCAATGCATAAAATATATTGTACTTATTTATGTAAAACATCATATATATTTGAATAGTCTGGTGGTTTACTGCCTGTCGGGCTGTACTGGTGAGAATGCAAATGCTGGACATTTGAGGCAGAAGAATTGAAAAGAAAAGCGAGTTTTAATGCTGAAACAAGTCTAGAAATCCAAAATCACAAAATGCGAGGAGAGAACAGGAAACTGGGACTGAACATGAGCAAGAAAAAAAAATACAGAGTTCTGTTCCAGACAAACAAGAATGCAGTACTACACTCACTGGCCACTACATTAGGTACAAAGCATCCGAAAATCACACGGCTCTTAATGCCTGACTTTAGGCATGTAGATCTCATTACAATATCATTATAATGAAGGTTTGCAGAAGGACAACATGTTGAACCTTAAAGGTTCTGTCAGCTGAGAACAGGAAACTGAGTCTACAGTCTACACAGGCTCACCAAAACTACACAGTCGTTGCCAATTTCTGCAGCGACATGAAGACTGAAGGATCAGAATTTAGCATATAAACAACATGAAAGCATGGATTGATGCTACCTTGCATCAACAGTTCAGACAGCTGGTGGTGTAATGGTGTGGAGGAGATTGTGTGGCACAGTTTGGGCTCCTTAATACCAACAGAGCTTTGTTTAAACACCACAGCCTACCTGAGTGTTGTGGAGTTTGTTGAACTTGCTGAATCTGTGTCATAAAGTATAAAGTTGATTTTGAAGGTAAAAAAGAATCCAACGCAGTACAAGCAAGGTGTAACTAATAAAGTGGCCGGTGACTACCTATACCTATCTATACGTACACATATATGTATACACACACAACACTATAGGTCCTACCCGGTCCTTTTTTAACAAACTGCTACGAGACTGGGCTGATTAGAAGGCAAAAGCCATGTGGTTTGTGAAGAGACGAAAACAGTGACGATCCACTTCTCTTTTCTTTATCTGTTATCTTCTTTTAACAGGATGCCACTAACACAAGTCTTAGATTTAAAGCTGTTCTTCCCAGGTCCTCTGTTCATAGACATGAACAATAGAAAATGTCCAGGTTAATATCTGTGTCGTTGCCAGTTAAATATGTTTTCAAGTCTCCCATTCTGATTTTAACATTTCTTTATTTTATTTTATGGGCAGCACCTCACGGCAAGAAGGTCCTGGGTTTGAATCCACTATCTGTTCGTTTGGGTTCTTTGGCTTCCTCCCGCAGTCCAAAGACATGAAGTTTGTGGGTTTAAGTGAACTGGTGAATATAAATTGCCCATAGGTGTGAATGTAGATGGTTCCAGGGTGTACCCCATCTCTCCCCCTGTGGTAGTTGGGATAGTCTCAACCCCTCCTGAGACCCTTGATCAGCATAAGTGGAACAGAATGGATGGATATAATAATGCAATATAATATTTGGCTTATAAACAATGCTTTTCTAAATCAGACAACAGAACAGCACACATACTACACCTTCAGCTGACATTGTTATACAAAATTATTTAATTACAGTTCTTGCTGGTCGTGAAAATAACCGATCTGACATGAAATGCATTGCTTCCTTTATCAGTACATCAGTTTTAAGCCATGTCAGCGTGATAAACTTTCATGAGATAACATAATGTGCTGCTGGAACAAGGGAGTGAAAATGGGACTTTAGATGCATGATGAATGACTCAGATTTATCCTTAAAGCTTTCCTGTTCAATTAAAATATTACATCAGATAAAAAAAAGAAGCTTTCTCAGAGACAAGGACATTTTCTAAGTGACCCCCCAAAATCAGAGAGGTACTGTGAGTTATTATTAATGGAGGCCAAATACAAATGAAGTTAAGCTTGAAATAAACCCCGTCATACACAGCAGTGTTTTTACCATCTGGGGCACAAGTGCAGACTCTTTTGTATCCCTTTAAAGCGTCCTGATAAAAGGTTCAATCACTTGAGCAGTAGCGTGTCCTCCTCTAGTACTCTGACTCAAAATAGTCAGGGTGCTCCTGCTTTCATTTCAGAAAACGATTTAAAAATGAAAAAAATTCCAGTTTGGACTTACAGGAGACATGAAAGCAGAAAATATGTCGTTAACATGAGTTCGGACATCGGTATTAAGATGAACTCGCAGCAGTTTTAAAGAGGTTTACGCAGAAAGCATCCATTAAAATTAAAGTTGTCACAGCCCAAAGCCCTCGCTTCTGTCTGATCTTCCTTTTTGTTGCTTTTCCTTCAGTAAACTACAAAGAGCATGGTCAAGCTGAAGAGCAGAAGGAGGACATCAAGGTTGTTGAAGGGCTTCTTTTTTAATCATTTGGGGCCTGAACTTGGAGGAGTCCGGGGAGAAGAGTGGAGATAAAAGCGGCTGAAGTCTGAGGGCTGTATAGAAGTGGATAAGATGGAGTCCAGGAGGACATATCAAGGAGGCAGCCAGAGATGTGGAGGGTGATAGGACTTTGGAGGAGGGATGGATCCACTCCCCTCGCGGCTAAGAGCAATCAGAGATGGTAGGAAAAGAGACAAGCCACAGCCTATCTGTCATATTCTCTTCATCAGTGCCTCTTTCATCTTTGTCAAGATTATCTCTCTTTAAAAATGCCAATGTGGACCGCTATAGAGACAAGATAAGCGGGGATTTACCATCGCTCTGAATCTTAATGTGACCCCTAATGTGACGTGCTTGCTGCCCTGAAAAGAAAGTAATACTATTAATTTAAACCCGATGATAAATCAAATCTAATGATACCGTAGCTGTTCATGTTTTGACTTATTATTTCTAACATGTTTAATTAACCTCCACAGCCTGTGCAGAATAGCCAAGGTAATATCCTTGGCAGAGGGAAGGCATTTGCATGAGGATGTTAATGTATCTGGCTGGCGATCATAGATGGGGCGGGGGCGGTTTTTGAGTCTCTCCAAGAGGTAGAGTGTGAGCCCCGCTCGGCTGGCAAATGTACACATTTATGACATAGAGCAGCAGATGGTCAAGCTGACCTTAGTGAGCGCTTCCAAAAACTAAAGCTGTGTTTCCCAAACAAAGGGCGTTATGGGATGCCACATTTTGACAGTACCCAAGCCAGACAGGATTATTTGCCACAGAAATAATCATCCAGCACCACCATGATGCAGTGAAAAGACTAAAGGATGGTTGTAACAACATAATAACATAAAGATTAGCAGATACAATAAATATAAAATTGAAGGAGGAGCTGGGCACACAATAACTGAACATCGTAAACTTTCTTTACATCATTTTTATGTAATTTGTACAGGAAAGAACCTCAGACATTGACAACACTGTAGTTCTGCAAACAAGCATCCTAGTGCACTTCAGACCCAGTAAGACCCTCGGACACTAACAAGAGCTGGTTCATCATCAGGATAAAACACCTGCATGCAAACTGATGAATGCTGTGTACGATGTGCAGGGCGCTGAGCAGTGCTCAGACTTCACGTAGGAGAGAAGAAACAACCAGTCCACAGGTGTATGAGACCAGTGTTGGGTAAGTTACTTTAAAAAAGTAATTAATTACTAATTACTTAGTCAATATTGTATTTAAAATACTTATCAAATTACTGTGTCAGAAAAGTAACTTAATTACTAAATAAGTAATTTAACTAAATACTTCTTAAAATCCCTATAAACCTTGAGTGGACAACAGAAATTAAACTCTTTAAATAATAAATAAATATTTTTTAAAGACGGAGACTCTACGCAGCGGTAGCATCGCTTCCACAATGTAGCCTGCAATCGTTTTTTTAAGCTCACCTTCAGATGCTTTCTGTGCTGCTGAAGTAAAATCAAGTTTTGCCTGCTTAGCAGGAGTTGCCGCGGTGTTATCCATGGAGGATGAACAACGATCACTCAGAAGTGTTCGTCTATGCTCTCGTGTCAGGTGCTTCAGTAGGTTACTCGTGCTATTAGCAGCGGCCGATAGTTTTTTCTCCCCAGGACATAGCTTACATATTACTGTAATATTCTTGTCTGCTTATTTCAGAAAAGTGAAGAGTATGTCCATTTCAAAAAACAGCCACTGGCTTCAGCCGAGTCCGACATCTTCCGCGTTAGAATACGACTATGCAGCAAACTGGCGCGAAATGACGTGCAGCTGCACTACAGCGATGTTAAAGTGGCAGAGTTTACTTCTACGTTTAGAAGACAAATTATTGAAATTAAATAATGATATTCAGCGAGTTTAATCATTTTACAATGTAACGCAAGTACATTGTAAGTAACTGTAATTAAAATACCTAAAAATGAACAGTAATTAGTTACTCTACTTTTTCAGTGGAAAAGTAATTTAATTACAGTAACGCGTTACTTAGTATGCATTACACACAACACTGCATGAGACAGGAGGAGAGTCACATCTTTATGCCCTAAAGAGTCCTGCCCGGACTCAGCTGTGAACTGAAGACAGATAGTTTGAGAGAGAAGGTCAGCTATGCCCACCATGAGCAACCATCACTGAACAGAAGTCCTGAGACCGTTCACCTTCAAAGTAAAAGCTGTATTGTACTGACTGAAAAAAAGAAGACAAGTGGACCTCTTTAGGATTGTGAAGACTTTTCACCTCTCATCCAAGAGGCTTCTTCAGTTCTAAAGAAAAAAGTCCCAGTCCCAATCTCACTTTGCAGACATGCCTGGAACTTGCCAGGGACCAAAGCAATCACCATGAAGTCTTCTGTGCAGCACCATGCAACCTCTAGTGAATGCCAGTAACAAGATACATGCAACCAGTGGGGGAAACTACCTGCTCACCTGGTAGTTACCAGTTGCCAGGTTTTAACTGGTCTCTAGATGTGCATTAATGAGGCCCCACACAGTCAGCATTTTTGCCAGCATTCCCTCCTGACTTCATATAAACCAGAGTTTATTTAAATAGTAGGCCTTTCTCAGTCTTATTGGCTTAAGTGTTAAAAAAACAAAACACTTTTTTTTCTTCAACACCGTGTGTGTGTGTCTGTGTGTTAAAATGCACACACATTCACTTTGAAATGATGGCTTCCCCTCTCTGAGTCTTGTTATGATTCTGCTATTGGCTTCTTCCTGCTGAGACAGGAGTTATTCCTTCCCCTTGCTTTGTTGCTTTCAGAAATAATAGACCCATTTCTGCAATATACTTACATACCTATATTATTGCTAATATATATTGTAATATATCTATATCATGGCTAAAGCACTTCTGGATGGATGCAAACTGCATTTCGTTGCCCTGTACCTGTGCATGTGCAATGACAATAAAATTGAATTCTATTCTATTCTATTCTGTCTTATGAGCTTAATCTCGTCATATTTTTCTTATATTATAGTTTTGTTTACCTTTGTATAATTAGCTCAGGTTAGGCTGTGAGGACCACCCCTTTCATGTAAATTGTCATGGTGGGGAATGCTGGTGTGTTTATGAAACAGACCCAAAAGCAGACATGGAAGAAATGAACTGGTATTTAAACAAAAGGTGAGCCTTCATTGCGGCTGATACAAAAAACAGAAAAACAAGGTGAAATAAGGACAAAACTAAACTGAAACCTTAAAAGAACATGAAACCGAACAGCAACATTCAACAACGTAACTATGAAACAGTCCAAACATGAACAGTAGGAATCGAAAACTCTGTGACTTGACATGACCTCACATGAAAACAAGCAGACGATCTGAAAAAGAAAAGAAGGAGACAGAGGACTTAAATACACAGAACGGTAACGAGGGAAGTGGAAACACCTGGAGACACAGCTGACACAAATGATCGTGACACCACAGGAGGAAGTAAAACAAAACACACTGAACATGGAAACACTACACTCTTCAAAATAAAACAGGAAACATGGAGAGACGTAGGCATGACACACCAGCTTCACAAGATGGACACGACACACATGACAGACAGGACAGGAAACATGACACATAACCAAGGAGACATAAATGAAACAAAAACTAGAATAAAACTCAACTAAATCCTAACTAATAATAACACAAGAACTAATTATCACAAACTTAACATAAGAAGCTCAAAAATACAAAATAAACTCAAAACGCTGGGTCCCAGCCCCTGACAGGAATGCTCTTGTATCTCGATTGATGTTATCTGATGTTATCAAGTTCATAACTTCTCTTTGTTTGAATGGATTGTTGATGTTACGGTAAGGGAAGTGAAATAAGAAAAGATAAGATGGGAAAACATCCTGAGGATGTTTGCTCCTCCAATTTCTCTTTTTTCACTTCCACATCTAAAGTGTCCCATAACATTAAGTCATCTTTGAAATCTTGAAGAATTTATTAACGCTTTCTGTAGTGACCTAAAAAACACAAAGTAGTTCATCTATTAGTGGGGAACCACCCTTACTGATGGGCATCCTTTGTGGTACATCAGGATGACTTCTTCAAGCCCTATGATCACACTGAATCTCTATGGTGTTATCACTGCTCTGGACAGGAAGGCCATGATGAGTATGGCATTAATAACACCTCTGGAAAGTTTTCTTTTCATCAAAAGGGAAACTTACCTGACTCGATTTCCCAATCCCTCTGACAGAAGTTTACATAAAATATTTAATTCACTTTAACACAACCTTGAATACAGTCAGGAAGACACAGACACACCTGAAGGAGAAAACAGCTTCTCTTTCACTCCATTACAAGCAGAATTATTGGAGGTGTTATGATTGAATCAAATGTTGTGGGTAGTGATCACCAAGATTGGGTGGTAACGCGTTTCTTGTAACGCGTTACTGTAATCTGATTACTTTTTTCAAGTAACGAGTAAAGTAAGGGATTACTATTGCAAAAACGGTAATTAGATTACCGTTACTTTCCCGTAGGAACGCTGCGTTACTGCGTTACTAAAACCGTGATTTTTTTTTTGCGAGAATGTCTCATGACAGTGACATAAGCGAGTGCAACGTTAGTGACAACAGCTGTGTGCAGATCAACAATGGATAATATATCGAGTGCGGGAGAGAGTATGAGCATGCAGCGTTTAAAGCGTGGAAGTACTGACCTTACTTTAAGTTTGATTCCATAAAAAGTGACAAAAACATTAGTGTCCGTTGTGCATGGGAAGAAAACTTCTTTTTACAGCGAAAAACACCCCTAAACTTCCAAGCAAGCACCGAGTGCGCTACGACGTAATGGGAAACTCGCGGATTCTTCCACTGACCGCTACAGCACACCTGAACCAGGGTAAACCTCCGCCTACCCTGCCCCTGCTTTACAGGTGAAAATAGACCAAAGGACTTTATTTATTTTCTGCTGTGTTTTACTTGCATCTATTTGAAAGAGTGAGTGTAAACACACACAAAAAAATATTTTATGTGCTGGAATGTGCAGAAAATAGGTTTAAATGTTAAACAAATTTCTTCCAGTCAGAGAATGTTACATATAATATTTTTTTGCTTGATGCATAAAGTTAAAAGATTAAAACTAATAAAACAAGTTTTAAAAAGAGACTTTTCCATTTGATTACATTTTGTATGATGGATTATACAAAAAAGTAGAATTGGGCTGAAAGATCTATCGCTTTATCACCTATTCAGGTTGTAAATTGTGTTTTAAAAAGTAACTAAGTAACTAAGTTACTAAGTAATTAATTACTTTTGAAAATAAGTAATCAGTAAAGTAACGGGATTACTTTTTTGGGGGAAGTAATCAGTAATTAGTTACTGATTACTTTTTTCAAGTAACTTGACCAACACTGGTGATCACATGCTGTCTGTTTTGATGTGTGGTTCCTCCCATATTGGTGTGTGGGTATGTGTGTTTTTTTAATCTCCCCCTGGCTTGGCATGTGGGTGTGTTTGGGTAATGGCTGGTGAAACAAGCTGGACTGCTGATTGGCTGATTCAAACAAGCTCCTGAAGTCCAGATTGGATGATTGACAGACAGCAGCCTTTTAAGCTCCAGCTGAAAGTCATCTACTGCTTCCTTTATCTCTTTTACACCCAACAAAGAGCCAGCCGGTTGTTTGTAATTCTGTGAATTTGTGTGAAGAATCCTCAGTGATGGTTTCTTTTGTAAAATGTGAAAGTTTTGTAATGTAGTTATCTGATGTTTAGGAGCATTGCTTTTTTTGCAAATAGTTGCTGTAGAATCATTGTAAATTCTCATTCACTGTAAATATTCAGCACTGCAGTAATTTAGTAGAGGAGTGAGAAGCCTCTTTGTTGAAAGCTTTTCCTGTGTTTGGATGGGAGCTTAGGTTAGAGAATTGTCTTTTGTTTGTTTTTATTTTCTGATAGCGAAGATTTTTTTTCCCTTTTGTTTTGACACCTCTCACGTCCGAAGAAAATAAACTGCTGTTTATCACCTTTAGTTACTGTGTCGCTGGCCTTTCTTGGGAGCCATTGGAGTCACCTAGATGTTTAGGCCCAGTTACACGTAGGCTGGGTCGTAACAGAGGATAGAATGCCCTGGTTTTTTTTTACATTACAGGTCAGTGTCTTTGAGGTCAACAAACAAACATACTTCTGAAAAGTAATCATAGAACTGAAAGAAGTTTTTGATCTCCAGCATTTAAAAGAGATCACCCAAACATTTCAGATTGTATTAAAAAAGCATATAGAGAATAAAACAGGACCAAGAATAGACCCCTGGGGAACACCGTATGAGAGTGAGGCCTAAAATAAGGACAGTTCTCAGTCTATAATGGAAAAGGATAGGGACTGGAGGACATCCATTGGCTGCAGGTCTTAGACCTCAGCCAGTGAGATGAAAGGCCAAGTAAGAGGAGGAACCCCAAACCTGGTCCTGACCAATTCTGTTAGAAAATGGATAAATGTTGTTGCACTTGAGTCTAATCTGCTGAAAAGTCTGTTTTGCACTGGTGGAGCTGCAGCTACTAGAACACAGACACCCAGAATAACTGTTCAATCAAAATGAATTCAACCTTCATCTACCAACAAATTAAAACATCTCCTTTATTAAGCTGTTTAAATGGTTCAAGTTCAAAGTTTCAGAGCTCTAATGCTCAGCTGTCACTGTTAGATATAAACAGCAGCGCACTGAGAGCACACTCAGCAATACAATTAACTTGGATTAAAATGTTTTATTTCACCGCTCTGTGCGCCAAATCATTAGATTAATGATTTTCTGCAGCATTAATCTCAGTCTTATTTGCATAAGGTTTTATTGTTTTATTTTCTCATCATGGTCACGCGATAACGTCTCTGATCGAAGTAGGCGGTACTCATAGTGATCATTTTGTGTGCAAGAGTAGTCACATGAGTTGTGAAACACACATTTTTATGTGAGCGTGCACAGATGCTTAGAAACAGAGATTTTTCTTCTTTCCAGTAGTGGGAGATGACATATTTTAGGCATCTTCTCTGGTTGTAATAGTGGCTGAAGGGGGACAAAAACTACAACAGCAAACAGGAAGTTCTTCTCAGCCAGGCCAAGAAAGATGGCCCTGCCCGAGACTTTTGGACCAAGACAGTGCTTTTAGGCTGGCTAGTGTAGCTGAAGGCTGAATGACCATACAGACCTAATAGGATGAAGTCCGTTGGTTTTCCCTTCTATTTACAGATTGTTTGGCCCATTTCAGCCATACATTTGTGAGTGGGCCCTAAACAGTGCACTAGAAGTTAGTATTGTGTGTATTTTTTCTCTAATAAGTAATAAATCCAGTTAATTGACTATGTGCACGTTAGCATATGCTACTTCCGGTGCGGAAACTCCTGTGGGGAGCTTTGTTTCCGGTGTCCTATTCGCGCCTGGTTTACGGTCCAAAACAAGTTAAGCAAATGAATGAATCAAGCGGCGATTTACATTTCTACAGATGTCTTGGGCATTTACCCAATATATCTGTAAATGATGTTCATTAACTTGTCGATATTTTTCCCCGCGCCTCAGAGCAAAAGAGAAAAGGGATTCAAATCTTATATTTCTCAGCTGTCCCTCTTTATCGCGGGTGTTATGTTCTAAAAATAACCAGCGATAGGTGAAATCAAGTAGCCAATTTTATTTTTTGACGGTGCAAAACGTTTTGTGGACATCGTGGACATACAGCACTGCACTTCAGAGTCACACTGCTAGCGATCGATTCAGCGATTCTGTACTGTACAGGAGAGACGTCACGGAGGAGATTGTCACAAGCGATCAGGACGCAGGACACAATGTGATGTAAAAAAACATGCAAACTTGCACTAAAAAATCTGTGAAACAGCGAGGTGAAAGGTGAACTGTGTTATAGCGAGGGACCACTGTAATTTTTAAGGTAAGTCACAACATACCCTTCGTAAATACTAATGTATAAAAACCCTTACCAGCAATCATTCATTTTTGTGTGGCTTTTTTCACGGTTTGTTAACATGCTGTGTAGGTGTGTACTTGACTAGCTGATATCGACATGACGGGGAAACATCTGGTTTGACTATTCTTCACCTGTAGTTTGAATGCTGAACATTTGCCTGTTTAAATCATAAGACCAGTCACTATACAGAGATGTGCTTCTGAATGTGGACGATGTGTCTTCTGCTGCAGTGATGCAGTTCTGCTTGTGTTGAGTGATGTAAACAACTGATTGATCTAAACTCTTTAAACGTCAAAATTGATCATTCGATTTTTTATGACACAACAGTGGTGAGTGTTCCCACCTTCTGCCCTTTGAAACGTAACGCGATCTTTCCGTTTTCGAGTTTTGGACATGATTTTGGAGTATATCTTCGCAGTAGCGATTGACCGCAAAGTAAAGCTACCGGAAATGTACAACCCCACATCCGGTTTCAAACCAGGAAGTTAGCATTTTCTCGTGCACAGGGTCAATTGTGCAATCTGATTTAAACAGGAAGGTAATCCAATGTTGATGAACTCAATTATAGAAATGTTTAAACCCTAAGGTCTTAATTGTTCTCTAGAATTCAGTTTTCTTCAGATAAACAGCCTTTAAATGTATTGTATGCTTTGGCCAGATGTCACATTTATTTTTCCTGCAAATGTGTATTTAAGTTTCTGTGGGCCTTTTATAGTGTTACTCTGTCTCCTCATTATGTGTTTTTATGTATCTGAATTAAAACTTTTGCTCAGTCTTTCCTTTGCTTTATTGTTTTTGAGGCAAAGAAGTCTTGTAACGAAGCAAAACGAGATGTTATTGTTTGAAAAATATCAAACCCTGCGTTTTCCCATTTCTTAGTGATAAGTAATCAAAAATATCAAATGACATTACTAATTAAAAAATACAATTACCAAAGAAAAGTGTAAAAATAGCAGTTTTCATTAGTCTTTTTTTTTTACTTATTAATAATAAAAACTGTGACCCCTGTAAAGACTTAATCTGAGGTGTTTTCACCCTCACCACGATGTCTTTGCTTCTTTTGCATGCAGACATAGAGGTCTGTACTGCACTAATATATAATCTACTTCATTGATCTTACATTATGGTGTTAAGTGCCTCCTTTGAAATACAGCACATCATGGAAAAGCACTTACGAACAAGGTCATAACAGGTTGAATGTTAATTAGCAACATTTTTCAGCAGTAAAGAGTTCTGACAATCAACGTGTTCATACTGCTAACAAAGCTCCAATTACGCCGAATTATCTGTCCAAACTGCGTCATTATCTTCAGCTTTTATGAGTCTCTATTCATGATCACTCATGGCAATCTATTCAGAATCACAGCATCAACAGTATAAGTGCTGATGAGCTGAAATTACTGACCAGCACTTGGATCTTCTGAGGTTTGGGTGTGTGTCCTCTGGTTTCTGGCACCCAGACATTTGCAGCAAGTCCTTCAAATCCTGCTCAAAAGTGAAAATGCACAGTTTGAACTTCATAACTGGGTCTCACAAACCAGACAAACCAAACCAGTGGGCAAAGACAGGAAGACTGTTGGCAAGCAAAAGAAGCAAGATTGACATTTTATAATTTCATAACCTAAAAAAGATCGGTAACAGAGGGTAATCAATAATAATCACAGCCGCAGCCATCTATATAGCAGGGCTCTAGACTAACTTTTTGACATGGGCGCACCGGTACGCCTAACTTTAAAAATTTAGGCGCACCGGCACAAAAGTTAGGCGCACACAAATTTTTCAACTGCATCGCTTAACACCGCAGTTTGACATGTGCACCTTCTTTTTCGGGGTAAGTTCATACAGACAATATTCATTTCTAAATTATTAACTAACAATCTTGTGCTTAAAGTGCTTTGTCAATATTGTAGAAAATTTTAAACTTAATCATCATCTCGGCCTCCTCTGATGACATGTTTGCTGCTGCATGCTGCTGAAAGGCAGTGGGGAGAGGGGACACTTGGGCAGTGCATTTATTGCAGCATATAATGTGTTTTCTGGATACACTGTGCTTTTTCAACGTTCAAAGATTGATGGCACCGTGTCAGAGCACTGGCTATGAATTTCAGACGGATCAGGCCTTAACTTAACAAAAAAGTTATCAATCGTTCTTCATCTTTTCTTATTACCCACAGCTACATCCACTCCTGTCGGGCGTAGGCTGCTCACTAGGGCTGGGTATCATCACTGATTTCTATAATCCATTCGATTCTGGTTCTCAAAGTCCTGATTCGATTCAATTTAGCCTCAGACAGTCAGAAATATTATAATTCTGATCATTTATCAGTACTGATAGGCCTGATACTTCATCAGAATTGTGAACATCACAGCAGATGCCTTTGTGTGAAAGTAACTGAGAATAAAACAGAAAAACATGAAGGAGATTTTCCTGGTCTGGCTTTTTATAGCAGATAACCTTGAAAATATTCTGCAATATTCTGCAATTTTGCATAATTTTAAGAAGTTTAAATTTCTTCAGTATTGAACAGCAGAAATTAGGCTTTCTTGTTGGAGGTCATTTACGTGAAAAAAGAAAAAGACAGCGCTGTAAACAATGGTAGACTGGTGGGTAATAAGCGAATGAATAATGCAGAAAACAGAGATTTGAGACGGGAAACTGTTCCTGAAGTACACAGAGAGAGAGAGAGCTGTGTATGAAGTGTGATTTTCGTGGTAGAAGCAAAACAGCAAAAGTCAGAGGAAATTTATGACGACATTGATCAAATGTGAAGCGTAGTTTGCTGCTTCTTTTGCTGCTGGCTCGGCGAATTTTGGTTGGAGAGAGACAAAACCTGCAGCTCAGAATCAGCGCAAAAAAGACGGAAACACAAAGCGCGGACCCGACGCATCAGATTTGCTGAATTCCGACAGCGTGTCCGTGTTCGGGCCGTGGGGTGAGAAAGCCGAGAAAGACAAAGCTGATTCTGATGCGTCGGGTCCGCTCTGTGTTTACGTCTTTGTGTGGAATCCGTTAATGAATTGATATCGCTTTATTCAAGCTACTCACCTCTCTCTTCCACCTGCACTTTCAACTGGACCACGGCCAATCAGAGAGGTCTCGCCCCTGACTATCTCTTGATTGGTTTAGTCCACGATAGGGGCACAATGTGTGTCTGTTGTTGACCACATGGAGAGTTGCAGAGATTTTTTTTTTGTTACCCGAACAGTTGGTCACACAGGTGCGACCAAATATTTTTTTTTAGTCGCACCACTGAAAAATTTGGTCGCATTTGCGACCGAATTGGTCGCACTTTAGAGCCCTGTATGGCCTGAAAATACATTTAGAAACTAATAATTTGCAACAGCAAATGCATTTTGTCTTGTTTCTAATGAACACAACGGATATACTGTACATCTGTTTGCTTAGTGATCACTCACAACACATTTTCATCTCAACGTTACAACTAATACGAACAAGGTTATCTTGAGACACAGGTAAAAAACAACAACGAGGCCTTCTCTTTCTGTAACCTCTGGCACACAGTGCTGTTTTTAAAAATTTGCTATCTGGGGGAGAAAAAAACTCACATTCAGTCAATAACAGCTTCTCAAATGTAAGGCCAACTAAGAAATTTCCTTGTTCCCATATATCTTGGCCACAATAACATGTGCAGCAAAAAAGAAGAACCAGTTTTACTTCGACTTTGCAAAAATGTAGAGAGTAAATACCACAATAAATGAAAAAAACATGAAAATGCTCGAGATTTCATAACTGGACCACCAGAAGCCACTGGGTGAAGACATCCTAACTAACTACACCTTTCTACTGTCTACAGTAGAAACATATCTGCTTATGAATATGCAGAGTCTGTATGAAGCTTAGCTTTCTGGTGTTCATCTGTAGTCAAATAGAACTACACTCTGAAAATAACATAATCTACTGTAATTATCAAAAGGTGCAACAGCTTTGGTTTGCGCTCTCTATCAGGGCTTTTCACATTTTTCTGCACATCACAGGACGAGCTGAAATATCACACCTGCCTTCATATCTCAGCAAAACCTCTACGCCATCTAACCTGTGCAATGATGAGCTCTTCTTCTGCGTGTGGGGTCAGAGGAAGGAACATCAGACAGCCCATACAAGAGTGTCAATCCATTCTATGGGAAATACTTTTTTTAGGTGCACACATTGCACCCATTATAGTCTCGATTAAACCTTAACTGTAACTTGTTTATTTCTTCTCTAAATACAATTTTATCCTAGTAATCCTTCGCCAGCATTTCTGCTTCAGAAAAAATAAAATGCTTGAAGAAAAATTGTCTAAAGTAGCTGTAGAAATTGTTCTGCGGATGAGATCTGGCTGCTCAATTTTCACTTTTCCTGCAGTGACTCCCAGGTGGTTTTATTGAATTTTGTGAGCGTGGATTGGAAACGGCGCTCCAGGTTAAGGCACTTGAAACTGAAGGTGGTTTGGTTGCATATTAAACTCAATTGGCTCCTCGGAGGATAAATTAAAATTTACTGTCCTCTTTTTCTCTTCTTTTTGCTGAAATTTTCTGTTTATCTTGTTTTGTAGTTGGATTTTTCCACTGTTTAAACTTTCTGTGCTCTTTCTGATTTATTATTTCTTGCTGCATGCAACAGACTGTGTGTTTGTATAGTGCTGGATGCCAGATTGCAGGTGCAGTTTCCACTGTATGCCTTTATTTCTAGGTTTATTTTTAGCTGCAAGCCTACAGTGCAGTTTATTCTACATATATTGTACTTTTTTAATCAGCTCAAAGCCTCATGCACCAACTCACGCACCCTGATTAGATGCTAAAATTGTAAGTGTTTAATGAAAGTCTGCACTGTCATGACTATTAGCTGCTAGTTAAAGTTTGATGATGAGTTAAAGTTCACACAATAAGTAGTTTTAAAAGAAAATCTCATTGGCATGCCCTATCTTCATAACAGCACACTAATTTTCCCCGATTCAGAAGATCAGAAGATTTTTGTCACTAAAAGGTTACTATGCAGACTAATGAAACGCGGCCGTGCCGGGCAAAAGCATGTTGTTGCTCCTGTGTTGCATCCAGCAGATCAAAGGCAACAAAAGCCTTTGAGCCAGGTGACAGGTGTGGTAAATAACCCTGTCTGTGACCCAGAGGAATCCTTTGAGGGTGCTGTGTACAGTTAATAAGGTGTGAGGCGAGCTGTAGTGGTGCTGTCAGGGCAGCAGGAAGGGCGCTGTCAGGACTGGTATTTGGGGATGGCTTTTAAAGCCTGTGTGTCTCTCAGACTGTCTGGGGTTCTGATACAAGTACCACTGGTTCAAAGGCTTGTATTGTGACCAGAGATCTGCAGGTCTGATGAATAATCTTCTCTGAGGAGCCGTCTGGAGGGGCTGGGAGTGGCTGATATGTGCTTGTAAAAAATAACAGCGTGAGTATGTCGTGCAGCTCAACCCCTGTGTTGCTCAGAGAAACAGGAGTTTTGTTTCATGCTAACAAATCGTTTGATTGATTCGGTAATCAAAAGAAAAACAATCCTGCTGGTCGATTAAGCTTTTATTTCAAGTGCCAATTACACCAATTTATAAGGACTCTTTACTGTTTTGTATTATTGTGACATTAATTACTTTAGTGTTGAGACATTCATTAAAAATAAAAAGCAAGACTGACATTTTATAGTTTCATAGATTAAAACTGATCAGTTATTTTTAAAATAAGAGGGTAATCAGTAATAATCACAGTCACAGCCATCTATATAGCCTGAAAATACATTTAGAAACTACTAATTTGCAACAGCAAATGCATTTTGTCTTGTTTCTAATCAACATAATGGATATAGTGTACATTTATTACATCAATCACAGCACATTTTCCTCTAAATGTCCGTTTATTACAACTAATACAAAGTTCTAAAAGGTTATAGCAAGTCACAAAGCACTGTTAAAGAATAAGACCAGGGCATTCTCCTTCTGTAACCTCTGGCACACAAGGCTGTTTTTAAAATTTATTATCTGGGGGAGAAAAAAAAACGCACATTCAGTCAATAACAGCTTCACAAATGTAAGGCCAACTAATAAGTTTCCTTGTTGCCATATCTCCAGGCCACAGTAAGATTTACTGCTAAAAAGAAGAGCCAGTTTTACTTCAGCTTTTTCAAAAGAATAAATATCCTAACAATGACCAGCCACTAAAAAAACAAGCATTAAAATAAAAAATTTAAAAAAGAACCAGTACAAGAACAGAAAATCGTATATAAAAAATAAATCAGTGAAACTGGAATCACTGAGATTTCAAAAAACACTCAGGAGCCTGACTGACATGTATTTATAGTCTTATATGACTAATAAACCACAGTGGAGACTAATCAGGAAAGCAGGTGACAAAAAATATTAGCAAAATAAAAAGAAATTGAGACACAGGAAGGACACACTGACAAAAAGGTTTTTCTTGACCTCGACGGAAAATGTCACGATGACAAAAAAAGAAAAGAATGCACATAAATTAGACTCCTTCACACTGGCGGGAGATGCCACGTTAAAACTACACTGTCCTGAGGATGGACTACAAAATATGCAGCTTACGTTGTTTTATTAAGTTCAAATAAATGAGACCCACTGGTGAAAAATGTCACTTTATTATAAAAATTGGTAACGATAATCCTACAGGCTGACAATGCAGAAATGGACAAAACTAACACAAACTGATCTGGAGTGAATCTTAGCCACACTTTGACATAGTATAATTCAATCTTTTGAAAAATCTCACCCTGGAAGGTGTGAAAAAGCTATTTTTTTTACCAAACCCCGCATGTAACTGTGGGCAAAGCTTAATATATTATCATTATATATATGGGATATTATATTATTATTATGGGAGAAATGTTTCATCTCTCATCCAAGTGACTTCTTCAGTCTCAGCTGACTGCAGGTTTCCCCAACCTTATAAACAGTACCTTTGTACAATGACTGAAACTAGGTCTAAAACAGTTGAAGAGAATCAACTTTTTGGGATTTACTTACCTGGATGATTGAGCATGCATTAAGATATATTATTATTATACAATTATTGTTTAAGGTAATTGTAAGTACTTTGTCTCTTTGTACTCACTTTCTGTACTGTCTATATTGCAGAACATAATAGTGTTTGCAGGGTAATAGCGTTGGAAGAAAAACTTAAAAAAGAGGTCAATGGCACTAAAACTTAAAAAACATACGTTAAAATGTTCTTTCTGTGGAGTGGCTTGTGATTCACATTTATAGAGCTTTTAAAAAGAGAAGCCTTTGACAATACACACTTAGACGTATGTGGTCAATATGAACGTCAAACAAATTTATGTGAAAACCATTGTGGACTGTTTAAGTTGTTATTAATTATTAATTATTATTTTTATTAATTTTGTCAGTTTTGGTTCTATGAGAAAAAAAATACTAACCAAAATCTTTCTGTTAAGCCTGTTCAAAAAACTCAGAACAATACCAAGTCTGAGAAAACTCAATTGAAGCACAAAAAATGCCATCTCAATTTTTTTCATAGTAACTCTGTATCCTCTTTATTTAAAGCACCTCACTCGCCTGCCAGTTAAAAACTGTATTGAAGCAGTTTTTGATTTTCAGTGACAAAGTCCTGTGTCCTAGAAGATGCTGTGAACAGATATTCCCCTGTAACTGAATTTGGCAAACCCATTTGAAAATGGAAATCTACTTTGTAGGAGACAGACATGCACAGGTTATTTATGCAGTTCCTCATTCAGAATGTCTCTATCCCAATAATTTTACCTTCTCTGAAAAAAACCTCCTAAATTCGTGGATTGCTGCGGCGCAGTCAAGCCTTTTGCTTATCTGTACAAAAAGTCATTCAAGTTTCAGCTGAGCGTGATTGAGAAATAGCATTAGCTCCGAGCCTTTGTCACAATCAGATAACTTTTAACATTGAGAGCTGAATGCATTTTATCTGATTGCTGATGCAATTTGTGGAGGCTCATAGAAACTTTGTTGGACACGATGCATTAGCTGGACCATTGTGTGCAAAGGAGAGCAGACGGGGTAACTTCTGAGTGAGCTGATTTCATGTTAGATAAGCAGTGATGTGGATGGAGGCAATGTCTAAAGAAATGTGGCTGTAAGAGAGGTGGGCTGTCAAACAGAGATAGGCTGTTATTGGCTACCTAAATGTTTTCGGACTACACTTCATAGAAACTCAAGAATGTAACCTTTGCTAACTTAAGAGGGGCGAGCTATACTAACTCGTTTGGGGAGGATGAACTGAATTTAGTGTTCTAAAGTAAATGAGGACTATTTAATTTTAATGCTCCATAATACAGTTTAGCTAATGTTATAATAAATAGACTCAAAGTTAATGGCCCAGAAATGTAAAAATACATCCACACAAAATTAAAAATTTCTGGGATGCGACAGATATTTGATCATATTACTGTGACCCATAGAACACACAGTTACAGGAATATTAGCTTTTTTGACAAACATGAACATGAACACTGAAGAGTGTGCTCACACTAGGTGTAAAGCATACCCAGGGTGTCTTTCTTTTATCTGAATTCACTTACCTTAACACTGGCACTCAGGATAAGCGTCCGCTTGAATCTGGTTATAAAGTCACTTAAGATCCATCCAGGATTTCTCCTGCATGATCAACACGGCGTTGGAAGGATCTGACAAGTCACAACTATGGATGACGCTACTGGTAACAGAGTGGCTGATTTTATGTTATGGGAAAAATATGGGAGGTTGAACACACAATACAGGGTAAAAGTGACACAACTGTGTCAGACAAAGCAGCGCTATGAGTATGTGTGAGAGGAAAAGCTCTGCACAATATTTTAGTATCCAAGGCTGGACAAGATTTACTATATTGATAGTTTATTTAGTGTATTAAAAGTTTAGCTTATCTGAAGCCAGGAGAGAAAGCTGGCAAAAAGGCAAAATGTGTGAGATAAAAGAAGAATCAATATCACAGCTCCATGACTGAAACACCAGAGAATCTGATGGGTTATAATTGATTATTTTATTAAATGAATGTTTAGATGCAGCCCCAGTGGTGTTTAGTGGTCTGAGAGAAAGTGAAGAATCAAAAACAGAATTTAAATGTAGGCTCAGACTACAGATGAATTTGATATCAGGTCAGCAGCTGCTCTGTTTTAGGTCATAACAGGTCTAGAATAATAAAATTGTCCAATGATTCAAGTTGTGTCTAAGAATTTTCATTTATCCCTGATTCTCCTCAGGGAAAGAGAAAGATTTTAGATGCTCTTAAAAAAACAAAAAACTTAGATCTTCCTGATATCAATGCAGAAAAGTCTGAAGGACGTCTATTTCCAGACACTGTTGGTCAGTAGGTGGTGATTTCCTACCTGTAAGCTGGAACATGGCAAAACATCCCAGTTAGAAATGATCCATCATCATAGTACAGAAAACCCAATGTTAACCCTCAAGTTACCTGGATAGTCTCAAATCCTGCTTCACAGTACAAGGCCCAGGTGTCAGAAGAACTGCACCTTGCCAGGGACCACTTTCTTCAAGGATGAAGAGGAAAAACAGGGTTTTTAGCCTCATGACTACACAGTAGCCGTTAAACTGGGCTGTCACACTGCTAAATTAACCTTTTGATAGGAAATGATTACAGTCCCCAGAGTCTTTGTGCTCACCATTGCAGGAATATTCTTGAAAAATCAAGTGCAAATGAAAGATGTATACACAGCTATATTAGGTTTTATATTGGAACAAAGTACCAAAAACTCAATTTTAGCAAGTTAAGTTCAGGGAGAGAATAGGAAACAAAAAGTGGGATAGTCCAAAAGGTGAATAAAATAAACAGGAAGCACCGGGAGGCAAAGTGTACAGCAAAGAGACAAGTGGTAAAGGAAAAGGCACTGAAGAAGGAGAAAATGACTTGTATTGATTGAGCTGGAAAGGATGTGCAGCAATTTAGGGTGATTAAGGAGAGAGATAGATCAACGACTGAAAAGTGTGTTGAGAAAATAGAAGGAGTACTTTAAGGAGCTGAGAATTCAAGAAATTGATAGAGAGGGAATGATAGTTGGAGGATTAATAAGGAGGAAGAAAGCAGCTATCATGAAGCTGAAAGGTGGAAAGGCATTTGGTCCAGATGACATATCTGTGAAGGTATGGAGATGTCTGGGACATAGGGCAGTGGACTTTTTAACAGATTGTTTAAGGTTTAGGGTGTCAAAGCAGGCCATTTGGTACTGTATGAGGAAGTTAAGACTGTATGAGGAAGTATGGACTTGTATGAGAGTAGGGAACAGGTGGAAGAGAACCTGGAGAGGTGGAGGCATGCTCTGGAGAGAAAAAGAATGAAAGTCAGTGGAAGTTAGAACATGTGTGAATGATAAGGTGGAAAAGTCAAGATGTAACGAGTAGAGTAGCGTAGTTTGAATACCTGGTGTCAAAGAGCAAAAGCCACGGACAGTGCAGAAGAGAGGCAAAGAGGAGGTCGAAGGCAGGGTGGAGTGGGTGGAGACGCCTTTTATGGGAGATCTGGGACAGAAGGATAGCATCGAGAGTAAAAGACAAAGAGCTGCTGTGATCTATGGTTTGGATGAGACCCGGTTAAGTGGTTTGGATACAAAGTTAGAGAGGGAAGGCTTGGACATGTGCAGAGAAGAATGTTGAATATGGAGGCAGGAGGAAAAGAGGAAGAGCACAGAGAAGATTCATGGATGTAGTGAAGGAGGACATGCAGAGGGTTGTTGCGACAGGAGGAGGATGTGAAGGATCGAAAGAGGATTTGCTGTAATGATGCCTAAATGGGACCGGTGGAAAAACGAAGAAGTTCAAAAACATGTATAAATAAAATTAAATGCACAAATTTAAATGCAATAAACCCTTGATTTGCTTTTACAGTGCATCATTACCCAACAATGATTCTTGGCCTTTGAGAGCGAGCGCCATGTGAGCTTACTGATAGAAAGAGGAAATGTGCACACAGCTGGGCGTCTCCAATGAGTTTAATCAGAGACAGCTAATGTAGAGGAACTCTTCAACAAGGAAGGAACAACTTCAACACACTACAACACAGATTCATATATATGCTAGTTGCATGAATGCCTTCTGGCAATGATGCACACACACGCACACACACAGAAGCATGACATTAATGGAACATGAAGAGCTTGACTGATGTAAGAGTTAAGTGTTACCTGCTATGACTCATATCTTGAAAGCCATGGGAAATTGAACACAGTTCACCCACCTTGTTCCATCCAAACAGGTCAGGCTAGACTGCCCTCTCCCCCCCTTCAGGTTTAATCTCAACTTTCTTCCATGTGTATCACTTCGTGCGGTAGATGAGAACACGCAGCACCACAAGATCTGAACAAAAATGAGTAGTGCTCAGATAAGGAGATTGCTCGTGTTTTGAAGGATTACTTTTTGCTGGAGCTGATGTAATTTCAATGCCAGGACTTCAGGGTAATCTTAGAAAGGTGCTCAAGTACATTTGAAGGACTTTTGTAACTTTTCCCATTATATGTGCACTTTGAATTATAATATATAATATAATACGTGTAGAGACAATTTGGCATTACATACGTAACATATTCAACACTATTTTTCAATGGAAGTAATGCACCGAATGTTGCTGTTTTTTCATTTTCTATCATATTATTATTAAATTATCATACTGGAGGTTTTATAATTCCTCATTTCATTTTTTTAAATTTAGCTTTCAATCTTGTATTAGTCCAGTCTAGTTTCAAGTTATTTCCAGACAGTTTGATTTATTCGGTTTGGGTTTTAATGTTAAAAAAAAGTTCAGGTTCATTAAATTGCTTTAGTTTAAGTGTTACTTTTAGTTTTTCTGTATTTTTTTTTTTTGTACCGTTTGGATCTTTAGCCATCAGAATTGTTGTCTTAAGGCCAAGAAAGATGCCAAGCGGATTTATTTTACCAAGTGGATCATCATGGCCTTGCCATATTGGTCCATTTGATTGACCTTTATTATAATTATGTATTTATTTTATTTTATTTTCGGTTGCTACAAACAGGACAGACATGACTGGGGGATAGGACAGGGAGAAAGAATGAAAGAAAGAGAGGGAGAGAAAGAAAAACAGAGGGGAGAAGAGACGGTGAGAAAGGGGGGAAGAAAGAAAGAAAAACAAACAAAACACCTGGATCACCTGTATGGAGACAAAAAAACAGAAGAGAAAACAAACAAAAAAGAGCAACATAATAAATACAGCACCATCACAATAAACTAGCTAGCAGTAGATAACAGTAGATACTAAATATTAAACGCTATTGTGCAGCACGCAAGATAGACAGCGCACAATGTGCTTTGAGGCAGCAGCCAAGAAAGGTGTAGTCCACGTCTGTGAACGCAGTTTTTCTGTATTACCTTAATCTATATGCATTTGTCAGGGGAAAGACTTAAGAAGTTCAGAACTGTACGACAAAAGAAACATTTGATTCACAGATATGTAAATATTATGCATCAATCCCTCAATCCCTAAATATAAATTTGAGGGATTTTTTTTGTTGACTGAACTTAAATGACAAAAAAAGGAACATGGCATATCATGTAGTAACAAATATTTAGAGTGCAAGCATTTATAAACCTGTCAACTGTAAATCATCGGTATCTTTCACTCTCATTGGTAGTCACTTCAATCCAAAACGCTGAAAAAAGTTGAACTTCACGCCGCCATCTGTCTGCTGATATTTTGCCCATCATCGCTTGACGTTTCTGAATGTCTCTGACTCACTGTGGGTCTCCGGTTGCCTCATCGCTGCTGGTCAGCTAGTTGTTTGGTTCCTGTGTGGATGCTCCTTTACTGGAATATAATCACTGGAGATTTTTTGGACCAGTTCATAACTAACATTTATAAAATCTACCAGTCCTACAATTTTTCTCCAAGTTTCCTTTTTGTTCTCTCTTTAACATCTTAAGCCCCAACGCCCCCTGATACGGGGGCAAAAGGCAGGAGATCCGTTAGGCTTGGGGCTTAAGAGGTTAAAAGAAAGCTGAATTGTGCATCTGCAGTTACTCACATAAAGCAACAAGAAGGTCACCTGCCATTTATGATTGTTGGTGGCATCATGAGAATCTCAGCTGTGAAATATTTGTAATTTACTGTCAGTGTTGGGGAGTAACGGAATACATGTACCGCCGTTACGTATTTAAAATACAAAATATGAGTAACTGTATTCCGTTACAGTTACCGTTTAAAAAGGTGGTATTTAGAATACAGTTACTTTGTTGAAATAAATGGATTACACGGCGGTACTTCCCTGTTTCATATTGTGGCGGGTCAGGACTGTTTGGGTTTTGTTTGACAGCTACGTTCTGTTGTTCCAGGCGGCAGCGTTACGGTTGCCATGGTTACAGGGTGACGCTCTCTCTGTGCGTGTTTCCTGGGTGAGAGAGGCCTTTTTGTTGTTGTTGTGCTAAGCTAACAGGCAGAATGCTACAGGTATAGCTCTAAAGAATGTAGCATCATAGGCAGTGTAGTCCGTGCTGCAGGGAGAATGGACTGCCATACACGTTATGTGTCTGTGAGCGAGAAGACCAAGAAGAGTGCCTGACGAGCCCAGTTGTAAGTAAGCTATTAAGACTCGACTGTACACCGTGTTCGTGTTTTCCTCCAAAAACAATAAGTTTTGTTGGAGCAGCCTTTCAACGCCTCTCTCTGTCTCTCGCTAGCAAAGTTGACCCAGACAACAAAGTAAAGCTAGTTTTTGGCTACAAGCCGACACAGAACCCACCGTATTAGCCAGAGGTCCCTTTACTACGGTTCGGAGCCGCGGACCGTCAGTAACAGTAATAAATCACAGCAATAGTACATTCATGTAGTTGTAAACACCATGATAAGTAATTCAAAGTATTCAGAATACATTACTCTCATTGAGTAACGTAACGGAATACGTTACAGAATACATTTTGGGACATGTATTCTGTATTCTGTAATGGAATACATTTTAAAAGTAACCTTCCCAACACAGCGTAAAAACCTCACCTTTCAGTTTGTACCAGGTGTGATAGATGTATACTTCCATGAACAGATATCCAAATGTGATTATTTATCTTTCAGCACAAAAACTGTGAAGCCAAAACTTGGTGTAGCGGTTATAGACATGAAACTTTGGATGTGGATTTAATCACTTCCTTCAGCACCGATCTTGGCAGAGGATCCCCGCTCCAAGTGCTGATTTGTGTTTTGATCCAACTTCATGAATCTTAATTTGAACAAAGACTTGGGATGAGTTTTCTATGAGTGAAGAAGAACAGTAGTTTTGTCCAATTTCACAGTTTTAGTGGTTGTGAGCAGAGCGGCTCACAGTTAGCAATCGTGTTATTGCTGTCAAGAGACAGCAGAGAACAAATATGTTTTAATAGATACCTCGACTCAAAGGATGAAGAAGTGGACTCCTTCTATTCAGAGTGAAACAAAAAATATTTAATAAATGCATGGAAAGGGCAAATCTGATTCTTTCTTCTAATAACAATGAGTGAAGAATTGATTTCCCTGCAGATGCAGTTTCATAGTCACTGATCCTCAGTGACCTCAGTAATCTTGTTAAAGCTGCATGTAATTTTTTTCAAAACTTTAACACACACATACACACACAGAGAGAGAGAGACAAAGAGTCTTCCTCTCTCTTCCAATTTTCTCCTGGTCAGATGATCTGTCAGCTAAATGTGAATGAACTGCTTTGGGCTGAGGGGGTGGATTGAATCCCGTCACAAGGGACAGTGCAGCAGGTTTGAGAAGAAGAGGCAATCAATTGTGGCATCTTGCCAGAGATATGGGCTGTTTATTCAGACTGAGGGGAAATAAGATGGGCCTCGAGATAAGCTGGAGGAGACATAAAAAAGCTCAGAGGTAATCAGATTTTCCCCAAATTTCCATACATGGGATCTTTTCTTAAAGGGAAAAAAGCTTTAATTTGTAACTAGACAGCACAAGTGTAACCTGGAAATGTATAATACTACTATACATTAAAAAAATCATCCTATACGTTATAACAAATGGAGGAACACACTTAGGAACATGGGTATTAATGAGTTTCAGCTGCTTTGGTGTTAATGAATTTAACAACAGGTGCACTAAAGGGGCAACAATGAGACAACCTCGCCAAGGAGCAGCTGTACAGGTGGAGGCCACTGAAATTGTTCTCACTAGTTTTGCAATTCAGTGTCACTGATGAGGCGACACCTGGACCCTACATAGTCTGTACAGGTCATACTCTTCCAGGATAGCACAGTCAGAAGGTTTGCTGTGTCTCTCAGCACAGTCTCAAGAGCATGGAGGAGGTTCCAGGATACAGTCAGTTATTCAAGGAGAGCTGGACGGGGCCGTAGATCCTTAACCCATCAGCAGGACCGGTATCATCTCTTTTGCGCAAACAGAAACAGAACGATCACTGCCAGAGGTACAAAATGACCTCCAGCAGGCCACTGGTGTGAATGTGTCTGACCAAAGAATCAGAAAAAGACTTTAGGTGGGTGGCCTGAAGGCGCAGCGTCCTCTGGTGGGCCCTGTGCTCACTGCCCACTGCCCCTACGCTGGTGCAGTCTGTCCTGGGTTCTTCCTGCTGCGCAACAATGCCCAGTCTATATACAATATGTCTACAGTGGGGCAAAAAAGTATTTAGTCAGCCACCGATTGTGCAAGTTCCCCCACTTAAAATGATGACAGAGGTCAGTAATTTGCACCAGAGGTACACTTCAACTGTGAGAGACAGAATGTGAAAAAAAGAAATCCATGAATTCACATGGTAGGATTTGTAAAGAATTTATTCGTAAATCAGGGTGGAAAATAAGTATTTGGTCACCTCAAACAAGGAAAATCCCTGGCTCTCACAGACCTGTAACGTCTTCTGTAAGAAGCTTTTCTGTCCCCCACTTGTTACCTGTATGAATGGCACCTATTTGACCTCATCATCTGTATAAAAGACACCTGTCCACAGCCTCAACCAGTCAGACTCCAAACTCCGCCATGGCCAAGACCAAAGAGCTTTCGAAGGACACCAGGAAAAGAATTGTAGACCTGCACCAGACTGGGAAGAGTGAATCTACAATAGGCAAGCAGCTTGGTGTGAAAAAATCAACTGTGGGAGCAATCATCAGAAAATGGAAGACATACAAGACCACTGATAATCTCCCTCGATCTGGGGCTCCACGCAAGATCTCATCCCGTGGGGTCAAAATGATCATGAGAACGGTGAGCAAAGATCCCAGAACCACACGGGGGGACCTGGTGAATGACTTGCAGAGAGCTGGGACCAAAGTAACAAAGGTCACCATCAGTAACACACTACAACGGCAGGGAATCAAATCCCGCAGTGCCAGACGTGTTCCGCTGCTGAAGCCAGTGCATGTCCAGGCCCGTCTGAAGTTTGCCAGAGAGCACATGGATGATACAGCAGAGGATTGGGAGAATGTCATGTGGTCAGATGAAACCAAAGTAGAACTTTTTGGTATAAACTCAACTCGTCGTGTTTGGAGGAAGAAGAATACTGAGTTGCATCCCAAGAACACCATACCTACTGTGAAGCATGGGGGTGGAAACATCATGCTATGGGGCTGTTTTTCTGCCAAGGGGACAGGACGACTGATCCGTGTTAAGGACAGAATGAATGGGGCCAAGTATCGTGAGATTTTGAGCCAAAACCTCCTTCCATCAGTGAGAACTTTGAAGATGAAACGAGGCTGGGTCTTCCAACATGACAATGATCCAAAACACACCGCCCGGGCAACAAAGGAGTGGCTCCGTAAGAAGCATTTGAAAGTCCTGGAGTGGCCTAGCCAGTCTCCAGACCTCAACCCCATAGAAAATCTGTGGCGGGAGTTGAAAGTCCGTGTTGCTCGGCGACAGCCCCAAAACATCACTGCTCTTGAGAAGATCTGCATGGAGGAATGGGCCAAAATACCAGCTACTGTGTGTGCAAACCTGGTAAAGACCTATAGTAAACGTTT
This sequence comes from Neolamprologus multifasciatus, assembly GCF_963576455.1. Lineage (NCBI taxonomy): Eukaryota > Metazoa > Chordata > Actinopteri > Cichliformes > Cichlidae > Neolamprologus > Neolamprologus multifasciatus. Next base: position 27,677,079 of record NC_140454.1, read on the forward strand.
GACCTCTGTTATTGCCAACAAAGGTTATGTTACAAAGTATTGAGTTGTATTTTTGTTATTGACCAAATACTTATTTTCCACCCTGATTTATGAATAAATTCTTTACAAATCCTACCATGTGAATTCATGGATTTTTTTTTCACATTCTGTCTCTCACAGTTGAAGTGTACCTCTGGTGCAAATTACTGACCTCTGTCATCATTTTAAGTGGGGGAACTTGCACAATCGGTGGCTGACTAAATACTTTTTTGCCCCACTGTATATCCTCTTTAACAGGTGAGCAAATCTTAATGAAACTTTGAAGAAACATCATCAAAAATACAGTAATTATTACCATCTATATGTTTAAAAAATATTCATTATAAATCAAAATTCTTTTGATTTTCTCATTTATCATCCTTCTTTTGAAGCAATTTATGTTCTCCATGTTTTCTTCATGTGTAGCATAACTTAAAAGTCTCCAAAATTTAATTCAAGTCCCCATCAAATAAGGAATGAAGAATTAGAAAAGGCGCCATGGGCAGTATATAATAAAGCAATTTGTTTATCCAGGTAAGTTTCATTGAGATTAAATCACTTTTTATCTAAATGGCTTCAACGTAACATGATCACTTTTTAAAAAGTGACTTTTTCCAAGTCAGCATGTAATGGCCGAGCTCACCTATTTTAGAAATCCGTCCGTCCATTTGTCCATCTAGGTTTCCAGAGAACCTATCTGAGGACAGCTGCCCACTAACCGACCTACGAGCATGTCTCCGTCCTGTGGGTGGAAACCCGGAAACCATTACAAATTATTGAAACTCTTCTGGATCTGTAGGTGGCCCAGTCTAAGATAAATAAAGATTATGTCAAAGGATAGAAAGGTGGTAGAATCCAGAAATAAAAATATGGAGTTTGGAGCATATTTTAACCTGACTGAGCAAATTCCTGTATTAGAAATTCCTACACAAAGATCTAATGAACTTTAAACAAAACAGTCACATTACACCAAAATTCCTCAGCACCAGTGCACATGGACATTTTTAATAAAAAAAAAAACATAATTACATTTATAGGAATATGTTTCTGCACCCACAAGTGATTTCTGCTTTCATACCATGTTGGCTTGCCAATGTTCGCTCACAAACGGCAGCAGGAGTCTGGCAGTGATTTCTCAGAGACAAGCACAAACAAAAATGTCCAGCGGGGTTTTGGTTCGTGTTCAGTGAGGCCAGCTTCTGATCAACCTCAGGGTTCCCTCCAGCCCGCAGCAGGTCATGGCATCCTGTAACGTTTACTTGGAATCGGAGCATCTTGTTTGCTTTATTGTTAATTTGGAGTCACAGATATATATATGCTCTTGCTTGCCTTTATGTTAACACAGCTCCAGTTAAGGTAAGACCTCATATATGATTCTGTAAGACTGCATTTGGATATTCTTTTAATAATACAGTATACTAATACAAATTTTATGAATCTCCTTGACGGTTCACTAAATGTAACAAAAAATCATCATGGATAAAATTACTGGGATTTATGATGAAATTGTTGCACTACCCTTCAATTACACACAGCACAACTTTTTGTATTTCATACACATTAGGTATATACAAAAATCACTGGGGGGCAACCAAATGGGTTAATATTCATAGTGGTGCTGCAGAGTTGGAGAACGATGCAACTAAAGACAGCAGGAGTCAATAAAAGTACATATGCAAATATGCCAAGCTTGCAGTTAGTCTGTTATTGCTTGTGTGAAACGGTTATTGCTGTGAAAATGACGCTTTTGCTCATTTCTCTGTATTATCTTGGCATTTTGTAACTTGCTTGGAAAATCAAATGGGAGCAACAGAAACATCACAGCAGCAATAAAACCATAATTTATAACAGGAGGGCCAATAGGGGAGAAAGTGATGACACAGTGTGTTTAAAGCTATGATTACATATTGTGGGGATTATGGAAAAAGAAGTTTAGAGCTTTATTTTCTACTCCTCTCTTCAGCAGCTAATTGAAATATACTGCTCAGGCTTAGCACACATTGTTCTTTTAACCTAAAGTGTTAATACTGAACTGTTCTTCCTTTCATCCTTAATCTTGAACTTTTCTGTTTATGTTTCTGAAACATTAGACACCGCTGTCTAACTCTTCACAGATGTAGCCTAATGTAAACTGCCTCAAAACGAAGCGAGAACTAGTCCCAGACAGTAATAATTGTTTGGCCCAAATGTGCCCATATGTGCACTATTTGGCCCTGACTGACAGTGTCAGCATAGGGTAAAAGTGGCTGGCTCATTTTAGCAACAGGCCAACCGTATGTATGTCTGGTGTGTTAAGGCCACATCTGGCCCATGTGAGCCAAACGTCCTAAAATATGTCCGGAATAGGACATATTGTGTCTGCAAGATAAGGTGCCATAGTTCTCAAAGGAAAGTAGCTAATGTCTACTTGAAGTGTCTCTGTAATGCCTTATATTCCAGATATATTCCAAAACTATAAGCCGAATTAAACCTGAACACTTTGAATGACAACTTAGATTCAGTTCATAATCTGTTTTTGCACAGTGCCCCCTGTGGCCACATGTGGTAATTATGTGCTTGCTTCAAAGTTAGAATAAGCTGTATTAGATGTCAGAAAGCACCACAGCCAAGCACCGTAAACATTGTAAACCTAAATTAAAAAAGTTATAAAAACAATCAAACTTCAGGTGCAGTTTTTGTAAACTGAAAAATTAGCTGTAGAAACCATTTTTGTTTCAGGTTCTTTTAAAAAAATCGCTGTCTCAGACCCAGAAATACCTTCAGACAAAAGCTGCTCATCCCAAGGACAAAACACCTAAACACAAGAGGAACAACAAACCTTTGTGCTGCACAAAGCAGAAAGGAGTCCTCTGACCTTCACAACCAGTGACAGATGATTAGAGAGAGGCGTAAAGGAGGTCATTTATGCCCACCTGTTAGAACCATCATTGAACAGAGGTGGTAGCCTATGGCGCCAACCATCAGCCACCTGTAATGAGGCAGTTATGTTTGCAGTTCTTTCTTTGGTGAACAGCGCCAGATAAAATTGAAGTCACATCCGCTGGTCCAAGCAGTTGCTTTCTTTCAGCCAGATGTGCCAGTTAAAGAAACGTGTGTATGATCATGTTGGTTTTTACCGCTTTTATATATGTTATTAATCAGTACAGAACCTCAGATTCACAGATGTAATGCAACCGTTTGAAAAATGAAACTTTCTGAGAAATAAAAAACACTCGGGGATTTCTTTACTTCTGGTTTTGACTTCTTCTTCTTCACCACCAGCACTGAAGTGGAGTTTTTGTCTTATCAAAAACTCCAAAAACTCTTGTCATTTAGGAAATCACTGTAATGGGTACCAATGCCGTAATTAACAGTACGGGTAATATGAAGCTGCGGTGATGTCAACGCCGACATGTGAAGCAACTATTGTGGCGGGTAAAATGGGGTCTTCCCAGGTGATTCAACTCCCATGCACACATTGGTTGAAATGACGCCAGTGACCCATGGTGTCATGCATACCATCCCTCATGTGACCATAATCAGTCAGGAGCACCTCACTAAACTTCTAGTCCTCCTCCAAGGTGATACACTCCCACTAGAGTTTAAACGCTGGGACTTCCCTTTAGGCTCTGAACACCTGAAGACAATTTTATGCATTTGTTAAGCCCCAAAGGTTTCCTCTCCTCCCCCCTGCACGTGCCATGCCTGTGCATCCTCGACTTTAACTCCTCGAACAGCCTCCTGTAACTCCTCTGTGCTATAGAAACATTTAAGAAATTGAGTCATCCTTCATCATAGAGTACTGAGATTGATTTCCAGGTCACAGGCAGGAAGATGAGAGAAAATGGAGAAATAACATAGAACAAGCATTTAGGATGTGGTGGGTAATACAGAAGTGCCATTCTAACTGTGCAAGTCAGTGCACCTTAAAAATGACTTTGATCTGTGATCACAAATTAAAATAGTTGCATTATATTGGTTTGAAAGTTACGTGTGCTTTAATCTCACTACTTCTTTTAGACATTATAGAGAACAGACACTTGGTAACACGTAAACCCTGCAAAATGTGTTGAAATTTTAAAGTAAAATTACTTTAAATTTTAAAGTACTTGCTAGGAAAGAGCACTAAATTATTGCCCTAATTTAGTGCTTGACAGTGAGGAGAAGGCTTTGAAATAGGATTAAGATCCTCTTAATGAGAAAGAAAAACTGCACACATTATTACTGAACTTTAAGTGCATAAATTAAACATGAACAGTATCTCATGACCTCGGTATCTTTAATCCTGTGGATGGAGCAACTGGTGGGCAATCTGAGCTGGTTTTATAGTGTTTGGGATTTATTAGCTTCATAAACAAAACCAGCCGGGCGCTACTGTGTAACCCAGTTTTCACTCTTTTTAAGTTTATGCAGAAACTGTTTTTGCAGCTGTCTTGCAGCAATTAGACACAGAGTAAATATCTTGTTTGCGTTCACCGGCTTGGATTTAATGCTCGAGGATCATCATCATCATCAGTGGAGAAATCACATCGAGGCTGGAAAATAATAACACCGACCACCAAGAACAACCACAGCAAAAAAGAATAACTGTGCTCCATTAACCCAGAGCACTGCTTCTCTTATGTGTGCCTCTGGATGCCTATTCAGTGCGAGAGCTCAGCAGTGTCCGCACACTGCTCTACATCACAGCTCGTCATCTGCCGCATTCTCTTTCTCATGCAGCAATGAAAAAGTACCACGGTTAAAGTACCCCGAATAAAGGCAAGTGAACACAGTGGATGTCTGTTCTTTAAGGATGAGCTACAAAGCTGCAGCCTCTTCCATTTGATGTGATTATGTGTGTCCACGTCTGATAACAAGGATGCTGCTTATTTTTAGGAATGCAGCAGAACACAGTGATGCTGCCTCTAATCACAACAGCTGAACCTCCACGAAGATGATATATTTGAATATTTCCATTAAGCTTAAAGAACTGTATGAATGCAAAAAGCTGTGCTGCTCATTACTGTATATCGTAAATTTAAAGTAAGTAGCTGATCCAATCGTCTGCTTAGACTGGGTTCATTTTGAGTTTCCCAGTTCTGATTGTTTTATTGTGAATTTAAATAAAATATAAGAAATGCTGTTGGCCTTGAGTTAGGATTCTTCCTCACTGCTTTTCCTCCACACGCTGCTTCCCTCGTCTTCTCTGCTACAGTTCTTCCTATTTCTGTAGGTTTCATAAATTTCTACTGTCTGTCCTAAGGATCATTTTATTAAATTGGCATTCCTTTTATTGATATTTATTATTTATAACAATCTGTTGGTTTTAATAACACTATTAATAGATATCTGTTTCATTTATGTCTTCTCTTTCTCTCCTTTTTCAGTCACTACTATCGCTAAGCTAACCGTTGCATTACTTTCACGTTACTCTGGTTTTTTTTTCTTAAAAAAACTCCTGGATCACCTGTTGAGAGAAAAAGAATAGAAAACAAGCAAAAAAAAGAGAGCAACATAATAAACACAACACCATCACATTAATCTAGCTAAGTGTAAACAGCAGTAAATACTAAATATTGAATGTTGTGGTGCAGCACGCAGGACCAACAGCGCACAATGTGCTTTGAGGTAGCAGCCAAGAAAGGTGTAGTTTATGTCTATGGACAGTGAACACCCGTGTACACACCTGTGTGGATCAGCGCACTTGTATTCAAAAGGTTTCCCCATGTAACGGTCTGCTGTTGGGAGCCATGCCCTGGGGCTTCATGCTTCATGAAGCAGGCATGGAGGAGATCCAGGCCCCAGACATCCAGAGGTCCCAGAGTGCGAGAGCCCAAGGAGGACCACCGGAGGGGCATCTGTGCCACCCTCCCGGAAAGAGCTGAGGAGAGCCCCAGACGAGGGGTCATCCAGCAGTCACGGAGCAGAAGCCAGAGGGGGCTGCAATGGCGTGCCCGCCAGCTCTGCTGGCAGCCAGCTGTGCCAGAGTGAACCGAGCCGCAGTTACTCTGTAAAATTACCAGAAATACTCGGTCTCATAATTACCATTTAACACTATAAATCTATAGGTCAATGTCGTACACACAACACAAATTCTTATCTTAATGAAAACACTTAGTATTTAGGTTCAAACACAAAGCAACAGTACAAAGCAAAAATGAAAACCAGTACAAAGAGACTTTGAAGGAATCTCCACAGTGATAGTAATTGTTAGCAATTAGTTGCTAATTACTGATTACTTCTCCACAAAAGTAATCCAGTTATTTTACTGATTACTTATTTTCAAAAGTAATTAATTACTTTATTACTTAGTTACTTTTAAAAACATGACACACAACCTGATATGTAATAAAGAAACTGACCTTTCAGACCATTTCTATTTTTTCTGCATAATCCATCATATAAAATTGAATGAAATGAAAAAGTCTCTTTTTAAAAATATTTTCATTAGTTTTAACTTTAACTTTATGCACATTGTATGAAGCAAAAATTAAATTATATTTAACAGTGTTTGACTTGAAGAAATGTGTTTAACATTTAAACCCATTTTCTGCATATTCCAGCATATAAAATAAAATATTCTTTGTGTTTACAGTAAGTAAAATCAAAGATTCAGCTGCATGTACCTGTCGCTCTCAAGTCTATTTTCACCTGTTTAGCAGGAGTGGGGCCGTCAGAGGTTTGCCCGGTGCTGCAGCATTCCTGTCAGTGGGGATCTGGGGGTTTCTCTGTGAATTTCACATTCCCGTGGCAGCGTGCTAGGTCCTTGCTCAGATTTGAAGTTCAATTTTTCGCTGTAGAAAGAAGTTTTCTTCCCATGGAGAGTGTACAGCGGACACTGAGTTTGATTCTGTAAAAAGTAACAAAAACATTAAAGTAATGTCAGTACTTCCAAGCGTTGAAACGCTGCATGGTCGTACTCTCTCCCGCACTCCATATGATCCATTGTTTATCTACACATGCCTGTTGCTGCCACGGACGTCGCACAATTGTACGTCATTGTCACACAGTAGTGCAACATGCTTACAGGAAAGTAACAGTAATCTAATTACTTTTCTTTGCAATAGTAATCCCTTACTTTACTTGTTACTTGAAAAAACTAATCGGATTACCGCTCTGATCATCATCCTGGTTCGTTGACTTTCTAGTTCTGTTTATTTTAAGATTTTCTGTAGGATTTATTTATGTATTTATTCCTGAGTCCTTAGTTCCTGGTTACAGTTTTGTTTATACTTCCTTCATGTATTTTCTTTAGTGAATTTAGTCTCTGGTTCTTAGTTTTTCTCTCAGTGTTTCTTGTTCCATCGTCTTGTGTTAATTCCCTTATATTAACTTTATTTATGTCTGCCTTTACCCATTTAGTCATCATGTTGCACTTCTGGCTTTTTGTCCTTCCTCTGATTTAGCTGCTTCTTGTTGTCCACTCCCCCTGATTGCCTTTGTGTGTGCGTGTTTACAGTGCTGTCTTTTACTTAGTCATTGTCAGAGTGTCTGACTTCCCTCCTAGTTTGGTCCCTGCTGCATCTTATTTTTAAATTTTACTTTCTTCATGGACTTAAAAGATAATAAATGTGTGCTTTTTGTTTACTCCATCTGCCTCCACATGTGTGCATTTGGGTTGTCAACATTAACACTCCAGACAACAACAGTGGCTAATTATACACCACAAAGCCACACACTGATTATAGAAGACGACTGTGATGCTTCTGTTTGGGTTAAAAAAAGAAGTCATGGAGGCAAAATTGTAAAGGTAGTTTTTTAAATGAATATTTAAGCATTTAAGGTCTGGGTCATCTCTCATTCTTTTCTTTTTTAGCCATCCAGGTGTAAATATGCTGCTGTGGTTGCGATCAATGTCCTGTAGCTGTTAGGTAGATGTCCTTACATCTGACTCTAGAATACTTTAGTAAACAGAAGAGTTCATTGTCGACTCAATGACTTCAAGGACACACTCAGGTCCAGTGGCTTCAAAACAAGCCCAAATCATCGGCTCTCCACTGACAGCTGATTTTAGCTGTTTGTGTTAATGCTGATATGCTGTGTTTGGTTACAAAGGATTCAAGCTGAATATCAACACCTTCCTGAGGCTTAGAAATTTGAAAAATAACTTACAAAAAATGTCCTGAAAAGACTGCTTCAAAATGTTTATAGCTTAGATTAATATAAATATTCAAGCTAAGAAAAAACATGCTAAACATAACTGATATGCATGCAGTGATTAAAAATGTGATTAAACGTGTTATAAAAAAATCCTAGAAGTTTTGGAACAATGATGGTCATTGTAAACAAAATGACATAACACTAACAGTTATCATTGGGGTAATTTGCTGTTAACCATATGGAGTTATGTGAGAAGGACAATACAAGCAGCGGTTTTGATTCTTTTTACACAACACCATCAGAGAGCTTTATCATCGAATCCTCCAACCTGAACAACCTTACTGGTCACTTATCTGTATATTTAATAATTTAAAGCAGCATGAGCTGCTTGTGTGATTTTGGAATTACATCACTCCATTTCTATAGGTGCTGCCTCAGTGAAGAAATGTATAGGTTTGCTTTTATGCAACATAACAACATTAGACAGAAAGCCACATTCATGAATACATTTAGCCACAGGAGAACTAGAAGAGCTCTTGGAGAGCTCACACTCCTCCAAGGCCAAATGTCCAGTTTCACAGTTGTAATGAAAGGAACATGGATCTGCAAAAAAACTTAATGGATTCTTCCTTTCACCATGCTGCCCTTCTCCACTGTGTTACATGAATTTTGTTAGTAGTTCTTGTGTACCCTTCCTGACGGACATCATCACAGAGTCAGCCTGGGATTACAAGAGGAGACAGAAGATGAAACACAATAACTCTACAGAAGAACTCTGGCAGGTTCTCCAAGAAGGTTGAGTCATCCTGCAGAGTGCCCTGAAAACATATCTGTAAGCATACCAGAGAGAAGCAGTGAATTTTGAAAGCCAGGGGGTGTTCGCTCAAAGTTTTCATCTGTCCAGCACTCTACGTGAAGTTGAATGACATGCAATAAGTAGACGACCCCAACCTCCAAACCCTCACTTTTTCCTGTCATAGCTTAAAGGACACACACTACTGCATCGGTCTTTATACTGGAACGCTATGAGGGACAGAATCATCCGATATAGACAGATGCTTGTAACAATATTAAAAGTAATAAAAATGTGATGTTTACAGACTCAGCTTGATTGGGCTCCGATCAATATGCCATCAAAGGAGCTGCAGTCATTCTGCAGCAAAAATCTTTCTGAGAAAGCTTCTGAATGAATCAAAATAACATACGCTGAGCAGTAATGGGTCACAGTAATCTCGAGTCATACAAAAGGGGGATGTCTGAGGAGCTGTAGGAGCAGCAGGAGAGTGGAGAGTGGGCAGCATCATATAGAGGAAACGCAGTGGGGAGGAGTTCTACCTTAAGGCCAGCAGTGTTTTATTCCCCTTTTTCTTTTTTCTTGTTTATGAATTCACAAAGAAAACCTAACCAAAAAGAAACATACTGAGCAGTGTAGCAGATTCATCTTCTGCAACTCAACAACTGTACTGTATGACAACGGGGGGCACACCTAACTAACTGAGGGTTACTGGCTAATGGAAAAATAATGTATTAATTACATTAAAATAATGTATTAGCCGCTACCTGTTTCTTTTTTTTTTTTTACTTTTTATTTTATTTATTTGAACAACTCACCTGTCCATTACGCATACAGTTTGTTCAGAATAACAGAATACAAAGAGAGTCACAAACTCAAGACAGTGAAATTAGAAAGAAAAAGGAACAAACAAATATATATATGTATAAAAATATAAATACATATAGAATAATAATTAGAAAAATAAGATAAAGTAAAACAAAAGAAAAAAGAAAAAAAGGAAACATGCTGTGGTGTCAAACATTTCCATCATTCATTTCACATTCTTTTTTTTTTTTTTTTTTGTATGCCCATCTTCAATCAGTTCAGTCTTTTTCTTTTTTTCTTCCGCTGTATGTCAACCATTTTCCCCAGTCCTTCAAAAAGCGTTCTTCCTTTAATTTCAGTTTATATGTAAGGTTCTCCATCTCCATAATGTCCTCCACAATTACTACCCACTGCTGCTTTCCTGGTGTTTCTGTCTTAAGCCAGTTTTTGGTGATGGCCTTCTTTGCTGCCAAAAGGAGAGTCTTAGCCAGGTAACGATCCTTTACATCTACAGTACCTTCCAAGTACCCTAGATACAAAACAAGGCAGGTTCTAGGAATTATATAACCTAACATATCACAGAGAGCTGAGTGAATTTTAACCCAGAAAGTGTGAATTTTTCTGCATTTCCAGAAAATATGTGTATGGTCTGGTTCATCCCATCCACACAGCCTCCAACATTGTTGTTGTGTATTGGTTTGTTTATTTTTAATCTTAGGTGTAATAAAATTGCGAATTTGATTTTTCCAGATAAATTCTCTCCACCTCAATGAGTGAGTTGTATTCTTATGTTCTTTCCATGTTTCATACCACACCCTCTCAGTGATTTCTTCACCCAGCTCTCTTTCCCATTTTACTTTAACATATACAGTTGATTCCTGTCTTGATTCCATCAAACATTTGTATAGGGTAGACACCGTTCTTGGAACACTTTTATATGCCAGTATAATTATTTTTATAATAGGATGGATTTTGTCTTCCTTTATTTTTATGTTTTTATTAAAGTAATCTCTCACCTGTAAGTATCTGAAAAAATCCCTGTTTTTTACGTTGTATTCCCGTTTTAATTCTTCAAAACTTTTAATTTCTCCTTTTTTTGATTAATAAACAAATTGCTGTGATTCCCTTTTCATTCCAATTTTTAAAACCAAGATCCAATTTTCCTGGTTTAATTCTTCATCGAAGGCTATCCATTTTAGCAAACCAAGTTCTTTACCAATTCTGAACTCCTTTACTGTATCATACCATACATTTAATGTAAAGGATATTATCGGGTTCCTATCTTGGTCTTTAGTTACGTATTCAGGGATCTTTTTTATACCCATGTTTGTTTAAATTGGGACATTGAGTGTGGAGAGCTCCACATCCTTCCAGCGAGCCCCGTAATCATCACTACACCAATATGTTATCTGGTGTATCTGTCCAGCACGAAAATATTCTTTTAAATTAGGAAGCGACATTCCTCTTTTCTCCTTAGTAAGCTGTAAAGTAGTGTATCGTACCCTTGGCTCCTTGCCCTCCCAGACAAATCTAGATATATACTTATCCCATTCTGAGAGTTGGGTTTGAGGTATGCTTATCGGAAGAGAGAGGAATAAATATAGCAATCGTGGTAAGGTATTCATCTTTATCACATTTATCCTGTCACTAAATCCTAACGAATATGTATTCCATCTTTCCATATCCTGCCTTATCCTGTTATTTATATGTCCATAGTTACTTTGATATAGTTTGGCATAGTTTTTGGTTATATTTATACCTAAATATTTAAGGGTTTTTGCCTCCCACTTTATTTCCCATTCCTTAAGATTTTGAGTTGGTATACAATTAAGCATTAAAACTTGAGTTTTAAGTATATTTACTTTGTAGCCAGAAAGCGTACCAAATTTTCCTAACATTTCTGTAAGCTGCATAAAAGAGTTTGTGGGGTTTTTGAGGGCTATCAACACGTCATCAGCAAACAGACTAATTACATGCTCTTGTTTATTGATTTCTATTCCTGTTATTAGGGAGTCTTGTCTAATCATTTGTGCCAATGGCTCAATATACAAGGCAAATAAGGTTGGACTTAAACAGCAACCCTGTCTAGTTCCTCTCTCTAGTTGAAATGTCTTTGTCAATGAGCCGTTAACTTTTAGTCTTGCAGTCGGTTTGTCATAGAGAGATTTAATACATTGGATTGATTTTGTAGTGAACCCGAACTTTGCCATGGTTAGGTACAGGAAGTCCCAGCTGACTCGATCGAAGGCTTTTTCTGCGTCTAAACTTATCAATGCAGCCGGTATCTTATCTTTATGTATTTGGTGTATGATGTGTAGGGTCCTTCTAATATTGTCTTGTGCCTGTCTATTTTTGACAAAACCTGCTTGGTCCTCATCTATCAGGTCTGGAAAAACGACTGGAGCCTATTTGATAGGATTGTAGTATAGATTTTATAATCAACATTTAACACTGATATAGGCCTGTAATTTTGGCAGTATTCTCTTTGTTTTTGTGGTTTTGGCAGCACCGTGATAATTGCCTCCCTCCAAGAGGGGGGAATCACATGTTTAGTGTGAGTCCAAATAAAAGCCTGGTGGAGTAAGGGTATCAATTCTTTTCCACATTTCTTGTACCATTCGGCAGGAAACCCATCACTGCCTGGTGCCTTGTTTGTTCGTAATTTTCCAATCGCTTTCTGAATCTCCTCTATCGTTATTGGTGCTGTCATGCGATCATTTTGTATTGTTCCAATAGAGGGTAGATCTAAGGAGTGTAAAAATGTTTTAATATCATTTAGGCCATTATTAGTAGGTGCATTTTGTAGATATAGGTCCTTATAATAATCAGTAAAGATACTTTCTATCTCTTCTAGGTTATGTGTCATTTGTTCTGTCTTAGAATTATACAATTTATTGACTGTTGTTTCTGCCTGTTGTTTTTGTAAATGTCTTGCCAATAGCCGTGCAGCTTTAGGGACTGATTCATAGTAGCTCTGTTTTACATACCTTGCTTTTACTTCCATTTCATATAAGAGTAAATTATTAATTTTCTTCTTAATATCTTTCATTTGTTGTTGTATCTTGACATCTACCTTGCATTTGTGTTTATTCTCCAATTGTGACAATTCATCCACATATTCATTATATTGCTTCATTCTTTCTCTTTTAAGGTTACTTGATATTGCGATTAGTTTCCCACGTATAACTGCCTTCAAACAGTCCCATAGAATAATGGGATCTGTTTCACCATTGTCATTTTCTTCTAAATAAGTTTTGGCATCTTTTTGTATTTGTTCTACCACAGATTTATTGTTTAATAGCCCCAAATTTAGTCTCCATATTGTGTTTTTTGGTCTACCTTTAAGATAGATTTTTAAGTAGATAGCACTATGGTCTGACACATCTGCCACTCCAATCCAACACTCTGTTATTATATCTCTATTCCCTTTTTGCATAAAGAAGTAGTCTATTCTTGAATATACATAATGTGTTGCTGAATAATGACTATAATTCCTCTGTAGCGGATGCAAAGCTCTCCAGACATCAAAATAATTAATGTCTTCCAATGTTTATCTTACAAATTTTGGAATTGAATTTTTATTTTTCTTCAGGCTGGTTGTGTCCAAGTCACTATCTAATATCACATTGAAATCTCCTCCACATATGCATATACCTCCTGCTTCTAGCACAAGAATATCAAAAATTAATTTAAAGAATTCCTTATTACTTTCGGGGGGGGGGGGGGGCATATGCATTCATCAATGTGACCATTGTTTGATTAATCACACCCTTCACAATGACATATCTACCTTCCTTATCCTTTATTTTTTTGTGGGATTGAAACTTAAGGGAATTATTTATGAGAATTGGAACCCCTCTTTTCCTAGAGTTTGTATGAGAGCTGTAAAAGGTGTTTTTGAACCCAAATTTCCTCAATTTTTCGTGTTCTATTTTTGATAAATGAGTTTCTTGTAGGAAAGTTATCTGTGTCTTCTCCTTTTTCAGTTTAGTCATAATCCTGGCTCTTTTAACTGGGTTACAAATTCCATTAACATTTAAGGACATACACTTTATTTCTTCATGTGTAGTGAGCATTATCCTTTTGTGATCTACCAGCTATCTTTTGAGACCCCCACAGGCACCCCATTGAACCCTTGTTTAAACAAAACATTTTCATTTCTAAGTTAGTTCTAAGTTACAACTTAGTTTAACTATGTACAGATAAGAGGACTTCAATAAAGAGGTACCAGCCACCTTCCCCACCTGTTGTTCCTCTCTTTGTTTTTGGGGGGTATGTCTCTCATATTGAAAGGGCCCCCCTCCAGTAATGAGATATGACTCACGAAAGATTGTCACACTCATACTAGTCATTATTGTGTACTGTCCATCCCTAGCCAACTTTGTGTTTCCATATAATCCTACCAGACACACCTTGAATCCATCTTGTTGTTATACGTCTCCATATACGCCTTTCATGCATTGTTATCGTTATGTTGAAATTCTTGAAGTCTCTCTCGAGCTCGCCTGCTAGCCACCCCAGCATACGTGGGCCGGACCGGTTTCCATGTCGCTGCCCCGATTGACAGACGTCCCTCGGTGCTCTCTCTCTCCCGGCTGTTTATCCCTTTTTCCACGTTGTATCCTCTCGCTTGCAGGTCGTTAACAGCCTCCTCCGCGTTGCCAGAAGTTTTCACTCCATTTGGCCAGTGGATTCGCATCTTGCTGAGAGGAGTCTGGAAACGGATGCCTTCTTTCTTTAATATCTTTTTGATATTCACGTATGCTTTACGTTCTTGCACCATTCTCGCTGAGTAGTCGTGGTCAAAATAAACCCTGCTTCCATCCAGAGTGACTATTTTCTTTTCCCATGCCTTTTTAAGTATCATCTCTTTAGTTGTGAATTGTTGGAAATTGACAACGACTGACCTTGGGGGGAGACCCGCTGCCGGTTTCGGGGTTCATGCTCGGTGTGCGCGTTGAATCTGGAGGTTGATGTTAATATTAAGCTCCTCTCTGAGCCAGGCTTCCAGAAACTGGGCCAGCGATTCTGCCTTAGATTCGGCTCCCTCTTGTATTCCGTAGATCTGCAGATTGTTACATCTGGATCGCAGTTCCAAGTCATCCAATTTGGTCATCATCGTTTTTTGTTCTCTCATTAGTTCTGTCAGGGTTTGATTGGCCTCGTGGCTCCACGTCTCTATTTCTTCCGTGCGCATCAGCGCAGCTTCTAATTTCCCTTCTTGTTCTTTAAGTTCTGTAGTCATGTTCTTAAACTTCTGGTCGATGTCTTCTTTGAATTTAGACAGTTCGTGTCTCATTTGGCCAGTAATTTCTTCTTTGAACGTCGTGAAGTCTGATTTCAATTCACTTTGGAGGGATTGAATTTGTTTGCTAATACAATCCAGCCCGTTTTGAAACGCATATTAGCTTCAGGTGCTAGCTTGTCCTCGTTGTTCGGATGTTTTATGTCTTTACCTTGGGTGTCTGTAGTTTTTTTATTCTTTGCTTTTGTTGTCCCTCCGCTCATCTTCCAAAGTTGTTTTGTCTCACGCTTCAATTCGTGTTTTAGCGGAGTTTATCTACTTGGCTTGCGGGAGCTCTGTACTTATGCGACCATACTGCTCTACCGTCACACCGGAAGTCCTAGCCGGTACCTGTTTCATAGTTTATAGTGTTGCATTTTCCTTACAGTGTTAAAAACATGCGTGCATGTGTGTGGGTGTGTGTGTGCGTGCGTTTGTCATTTTTACTGTCTTGACTCGGCGTTTCTGGGATTTTTTATTTTTTTTTGCATTTGTCATTAAAGTTTTATCTTTTGTTTATTTGGCCTTCCTCCACATCTTCACCTGTCACTCATAGCATATTTTACTTGTTTCACTAAAGCTGATTTTTAAAAAAAAAAAAAGCTCCAGCAAGAGAAGATCATGATTTGGACTAAAACTGGGAACTTGTTGACCCATCAGTCCCCTCCGGCAGCCTCTTTGTGCAGACTATGGAGACTGTATAGATCTAGATTTATCACTCAACTATGATTACCTCCAATCAGGTCCCTTAAATGGTGCAACCTCATGAAGTCATCTATGGTGTGTCCTGCCATCTCTCCTGCCTTGGGTGCCATCTTGATTACACAGCTGACTCCACTCAGCAATTAACCCAGAGACTATGGCCAGAGAGAGCTGTAGTGCCAGTGAAAGTTTGTGATGCAGATCGTGATCTGTGTGTGTTGCTGTTTACTCTCTGCTCTGTGGAGAGGAGGGTGTTTGTGGTAATTTAACTTTTTAACTTACTTCTCTGTTTAATGACCAATTTTTGGGTTTTGTTACATTTTCTTTCTTTTCAAGGTGATGGCGTTTGTCCCTTAACCTGACTGAAATGCTGTGGTTGGACTTAAGGAGAGCTGTGCATAAACAAATGCCAACAAAAGTCAATAAGCTAACTTGACACTGTAAAGAAGATGGGCCAAAATTGCTCCACAACAATGTGAGCGACTGAGAAAGTCTTGCTGAAAACCATTAACTCCAAAACCATTAAGTTATTTATTCTCAGTATTCTTTTTTGTCTTGAGAAAAGCTAAGTGTACCCTAAAGTCTTTGATATGACTATATGCAAAGTTACAGCAGGCCAATGTTCAATGATCAGCACAGCTGTTTTTATTTCATACTGAAAATTACACAGAAATCTGTGATCTATGTTTCTGAGGAACCCGAGCTCACCGCATCATATGCAAATCAAAAGTTGCTCATCACTTGGACAGCACACACGGTGCATGCATACGTCACATTCATGAAAAAATACGCAAATGCATAAAACATGAATAACCTGAGAAGTGCTTCTTACAGTATGACAAGAGCAAATGCTTTATGAAGAAATTCACAGCCCGATGGAAGACACAGACATGAAATATGAAATTTGTGGGTGGAGGTGGACACAAAGAAATTGACTGGAATTGAACCGGAACAGAAGAAAACCAGATTTGGACAATCAAATAAATTCTTTATTCATGTTCAAGCAATGCATTATGCTGATATCAAGCCGAATTTTTATGAAGCCTTCAGAGTGGCTGTGGCAGTCTTTTTGAAGTTGAACTGTGAAAACTTAAATATAGCTCTTGCGCACACACACACACACACACACACACACACTGGAAGAAGTAGTGATTCTCAAAATGATCTCCGTGCTGCTATAGACAAAGCCATGATTTTAAAGGCTATTTTTAAGATTTAGAAGCTGGTGGAAAAGAGCTAATGTGTAATGTCGAGGCCCTTTGAAGAGTATCTGCAATCCACTGGCACCCGGCAAGGAGAGCAATTAATTCTGTATCACAGGGGTTCCAATAATATGCAGTATTTTAGCACTCACAAAGAGTCGGGAAGTCTAGAGTATGTACTGTACGGCGTTTTATCTTTTCGTACTGCCACATTTACATAAAAATGAAACCACAGTTTTGTTTTATTAGACACTTTGCGTGGACAGGAAAGATAAGCAGAGACTTTGGACTGTACGCAGTAAAGATCAGGAGTTAAATTAGAACATTTCTCCTGCACAGACCCTGCCACTGAGGCAGCCCGATACTATTCAGAAAATTTAAAGTTTGAACTGGAAATTCAGAACAAATATAAAAGTGACTTGTTTCCTCTAATAAGTAAGGTTTTGTGCCAACAACCTCTAACGAGGGCCAAATGCGCATTATGTACATCATCTCCTCCAATTAGCTACAAAATGGCAAATAGAAGAGAAATCAACTTTGTGGCTTGAATGCCAAAAAGCATGAAGAGTAAAAGAGAAGTGAATATATTGGAAATTCATAGATTCATTATGAACCTAAAACCCAATGAACCACCTTCATTTATTGCACATTTGTGACTCCACCTGAGCATGAAAAGTACCTGTACAAACCACATTCAGCTCAGTAACAATGGTAATTATGTTGAATATGAATCTGTAAGACTGAAGTAGTTTTACTTTGCAAGCTATTTGTGAAGAACTTTTAATTATGCCTGGATTCTCGCCTGAATGGTTGCTTTTAATGCAAATGAAGGAAAGTGAACACTTCTAGTACACATGTGAATGAGTTTATGATGTGACAGAGCCACAGCACCACTGCTGTCACTTGTTTTAAATGTTATCAGCCCTTTAAATGGCTATTATTGGTATTATAGATATTACTACGTTGCCAGAAATCCTACTACACCTACTCGTATGACAAAGGCCGTTGTCATACGCCAAAAGTAGGTGTCATGACATTTCACTTCTAGGCTTCAGGGTTGTTCTGGGATAAAATCTGACACTACTGTTGTGAATTTTTGGTTTTATTTTACATTTTGGTTGAATGATACCTGCAGGTTTCCATGCACTTCTTTTTTCCCCCAAGATCACAATACATGGAAGTAAGATATGGCTCTTAATAATAAACCATGAGTAAAAATATATGGGAGGCAATGGCTTACCTCTCCTGTTGCCAAAGAGCATATAAACTACTCACATGGGAAACTGATGAGCCACTTTCAAGAGTATTGAAGAAGGATTTATTTACTTGTTATAGTACAAAAAAATATCTATCTATCTATCTATCTATCACCAATGTGAGGGAGTATTGCCTTAATTTCATTACCTAATTTCATGAGCAAATTAATGTCTTGCACTTGAAAATAATTCTAATAATTTTCTTACACTCAGTTCGTCTCCTGTCTGGCAGAATCTGTTTAGCTCGGCTCTCTTTAACTTCCTTCTGGTTGGCTGTCCCTCGTAAACAGAAGGTTTAATCAGCTGGTGGATTGGACTTTTGTGCTCACAGCCAGAGCTGCATGCCTGAGGATAACTATATAAAGATAGCCCAGACTATACAAAGCCACACAAAGCCAAGAATAGGGAGCATATGGAGCAATCTGAAGCCTGAGCTTGACATACATTAAAATACCCTCATTGTCTGAAACTAAACAGCTATCTCAGAATGATGGCCAAGCAACAAAATAACAACAGCAAGGCAAGGCTGGTAAGAAAAAAACAACAACCCCAAACTCCTTCACGCAGTGACATAAACAGTGACAAATACACAGCTCAACACAACGACCAGCTCGTCTTCCTCCGCTTCTGCACTCCTGGCGGTGATTGCTTAGTGGAGTCAGCTGTGAACAAATCACCAGCTCTACAGGAGAAAGGATGCTACCTGAGACTAGTGAGAGGGAGAAAGAAACACTATACACAAACACACACACACTACAACCCACAGTAGGCCTACCAGAGCAATAACACACTGGCTCACATTTTAAACGCACAAGTGGGACACAAAGCATCTTTTCAAACTTTATTTAGTTGCGACATACTGCAGTAGCAGATTAAAGTATCCTCTGTGATCAGGGCAATATGCTAATACTTGCTCTGTGCTTATACAGTCTCAATCGACCCCTTGTCTTCTCTTACAATCATTCTCAGACACCTACACAAAGCTCATCTTCAAGTGAGCATACAATGCTACAGAGCCCTTGAAAGTTTACTGCAATAATTATTTTAAGTATTTGTGTTCAGTATTGTCTGGTGTACAGTATCATGAATACGGCTCCCCTAGCTGTTGCTGCACAGGTCTGTACCACTGTTCCTGAGATGAAGACTGGCTCTGATTAGAACTGCAGTCTTGGGATGTCACGGCTGTCACTGAGGCTTTAGCTTTGCTTCTTACGACTCTTGGCTGTGACGGATTGGTTTTCAATGCGAGTAAGACTGAATATAAGCAGTGAGGGCTGAGCAGTGCGCTAAAGCTGCTGTATCCCTGAACTCCTGTCGTGTGGAGGTAACATTGGTCATAGAAGCACTGCTGGTTCAAACATGACAACAGCTTATGAGCAGCAGCTGAACCAAGAATGAAACACATATTGGGTCCATATGGCAACCTCCAGGCCAGAGAAATGAGGCAGTGACACAAACTGCAGTTCTTCTAATGGACACTTTTATGTCTGTATCTCTGTATTGCTTAACCTGTGGGAGCGTACACAGAAGCTATCGTCTGAAAAATATGCCATAAGGTATCGTGTTGCATATTGCATCAAAGTTTTATCATTGAGGTTGACTACTCATGGTCCTGACATTAATTTTGTTGTGATTGCCCAAAGGTAAATGAGAGTGTGTTCCTTGACTTTGCACTGTAAATAATTGTTACAGTGGTGAAAGTTATGTGATGTTATCTAGTGGCCTGCTCAATAGCTTGCTGCGTTATTTTAGGTAATACCATGCTGCTTGTTTTAGCATTGGGATCCACATTTAAAGCATTCTAACGCTAAATCGTCATGACATAGTGTCTGGTATTGTAGTTCAACTGTTTTAATGTGTTTAGAAGTCTACTCTGTAAAATGAAAGAGGTTGCTGGCATGGATGGAGCCTGCTGTTTCTCACCTCTGACTGCCTTCACTTCTGAGTCAGCGATGTACAGTGCGACCTATATGTTGTACATGAGATGAAAAAATCTGTCTGTGTGATTAATTATTTTGAATACGCAGCACTCATGCCACTGCTTTGCAAGCCACTTTTTGTTTGTGAAGCCATGGTACGTTGCAATGCTAGTAGTTTGTTGTGACAACAAATTGCTATCATATCAGTAAAATCAGCTTTAAATATTCTAACAATTCCCATAATTTCTTTGTGTTTGCCACCAGCATGTGCAGATGGCTACAGGGAAAACAATGGAATTTGAAAGCACTATTTTTACACTGAAAAAATGCTACAAAACTAGCAACCTTTATAGCACTGGTGCTATAAGCTGACAAAGCTAACATTAGCTTATAGCTAATTGCTTAGCTGTGGCTGCCATTACCTGATTTTCTGACTACCCCTACTAACAAACTCATTGGACTTGTGAATACTAACTGAACTAAAGTGCACAAGCTTTTTGTTTATTGCTTAGTTTGAGTGAACTGGCCATAGGTTTCATGCTCAAAGCACCTGAACTTCAAAACAGGACTGTAACAGATAAATATTGTTCAGGTTAACAAGGACAAGTAAATGTGTGTGTGTGTGTGTGTGTGTTTGCCCACTGGTACTACTGGTTTACGTTGATGAGAACTGTTTTTTTTTAGCTGTACCCTGCAAAAAAGAAAATATATTACAACAACTAAATTGGACTGCTCAGTTTGGTGGTCACTCTTTATGCTTGTTAAAAATATTGAAAATAATTTACTTTTGAGGCTGATAAAGATAAAAATGAATTGCGGAAAAGGTGAAGGCTCCTTCGGGTCCCTCTGTCATTTGGACAATTCCCATTGCTACAAAGCCTCTGGAGGGGTGACACTGATTGAGGACAGGAGCTGCTGCTTGTTGAGCCGCTGACATGCTGCTTCAGCTGTTGTAGACAAGCTGTTGGTTCAGCACCAGGCTGTCAGAACTAACTAAGAAAAAGCAAAGCATTGCTTGAAAATGGTGTGCTGTTTCACGGACCGGTGAGACCATAAAATAAGATCCAGGAAAGTGTAACAGAGCCATGATTTGGAGGCTTTTCCAGTACAATGAAACACTGAGACAAAACTGCTGCTGTGAATAATCACATTACTCTGCTCAATAATGTAACAGAGTGTCTGAACACTTTGGCCTGTGTGTTAATGCATTACAGGACATTTTGGCAAAAGCTGAGCCAGATTTAACTTTTTTGCTGGAGTAGTGAATTTAGGCACTAAAGCAAGAGACTGAAAATGTAGTTAAACCACGAGAAGGTAGGGTGCAGAAAACTCCACTAAAAGCAGGAACAGAAAAGCAGTCATGACATTTAAGCAAATTCAAGAGGACATGACCGATAACAAAGACTGTGTATCAGAGATGAAGGTTGCCTCCAAGTCTGAAAAGTCAATCCAATGGACTCTTTTTCAGCAGACATTTTAAACTTTTTACAGTAGGCGTATTAACAACGTCTCACTGCACTTAGAGGAGGTGCAGGCTGGTTCACTGTCACTGGGGCACTAAATGTAACTGAGCCATGATTAATATAACTGCACTTTCGCTATGAAAGGTCTGCTGTGAAAAAGGTTTAACAGGGGAAATGCCATAAACATGCATTCTTTCCAATGGCCAGCAGGAGGGTACAAAAAGTCCCAAGTATAGTACACCTCTATTTGACATAGCTTACTTTATAATGGGACAATTAAACATAAGTAGCCTATGGACAATCTGAACAGGTCTTTGAGGTGGCTGTAATTAAAACATCACCCAGCTTTTTTTTTGACTAATTAAAGGCCATCCTCTAACCTTCCTTATTTAAAAAAAATCTTGAAAGAAGTTACAAAACTGCTAACTGATCATCTTTAGAGGAATGGTTTATTTTAAGAGTTACAGCCAGGTTACAGAACTCAAAAACAAACAGCTTTAGCGAAGGTTACAAATGCTCTTCTTATGGGCTCTGACAGTGGATTCATCTATGTGCTTATGTAGCTGTTGCTGTTCTGTGAGTCTATTGTGCAAGTGGTGTGATATGCCCATGTAGAAAGGACGGCACTGCAACGCTGGACTTGCCCTTACTCTGGGCTCCCTCTTTATTCTGGCAACTGGTACAAAGAAAACAGCACACAGTCTTCATTAACAGTGTGTAAAGCAACTGCAACCTTCAGTTCACCAGCTTGGGAGTTTTTTTCCTTTTTCTTTCCAAACATAACACTTAACAAATGAATAAGATATATTTATTAGAGATGGCACGATACCACTTTTTTATGTCCGATACCGATACCGATATCATAAATTTGGATATCTGCCGATACCGATATGAATCCGATATAGTGTGTTTTTTAATCAATAAAACTGTTTTTTTAATATCTTGCTGCATTTTGTATAGGTTTATACTCAAGTTTAAATAAATAACAACACTAAAGCTATTCTGTTATACCTGTATGTAAAAAATACACTGCGCCCAAAATATTTCATAGATCAGCAACACTGATCAATCTAATAAACTTAAACCTGCTCCTATTCTGGTATTTTAAAGAGTACTTAGCAGAAATATTAAGCAACCTAACTAATAGGGTTGCAAACTTCCAGCAAAAAAAAATAGGGAACCACCCTCCACCTCATGATGCTTAATTGATGTAATCAAATTTAATTTGATGCAGGGGGAAAATGCACAGAAATAAATTATTTTTCAAGAATAATTAAATAGATTCAACATCTTTCTTCAACAGAATTGCAGACTGCACAGATGGTATCTTCCCAAAGGAAAAAGTACTATAGCTTACTAGGGTATATTAGACTTAACAGTTACTATATACAGTAATGGACTTCTATATATTTTACATCAGATTAAAACTTTGGGTGTAAGAGTCAGATAATTATTTATTAAAAGCTAGACATTTTAAATAAAAATAAGAAAGAAAAGTATGTCTTTGTGCCCCCTTTTCCCTGTTAATGCCCTATCGGCCCCCCTGGCTAAACTTTGCTAGATCCGCCCCTGCACAGTTACCAGCCGTCAGTTACATAGAAAACGATCCTGGTGTAGAAAGTAATATTAAATAAATTCTAACAACAGCTTATCAAGCTTAATAGTGCTGCTGTTGTTCAGCCGCTGGTTTCCTCTTTCTGGTGAGAAGTGGGCCAAAAACAAAGAAGAGAGAAAAGCCAATCAGCTGATCATTGATCAGTTTCACGATTGAAGTAGCAGCAGGAAAGAGAGAGAGAGAGAGAGGCAGTCGCTCCATATATTGGTTGTTAAGCTTAACGTGGGAATGCTTTACAAACATTCAGAGATGAACTTACACACTTGCTTTACTTCTCTCTGGGAAAACTTCCTCGGAGATGAAATGCTGGTTTGGTAGCGAGGCTACAAATACACACAGCCGCTCTATCACGTGACACATACTGTTGTGACATGCTATGGTTATGAGCCGAGTTACGCCATGTCGCAAGTTTTGTGAGGTGCTTTTTTGATATTTAATGGATCGGATTACATTTTTTATTTCTCGCCGATATCCGATCCAGTAATTTGGGTCAGTATCGGACCGATACCGATACGTAATATCGGATCGGTCCATCTCTAATATTTATACAACATAACATCAACAAAGTCTTTCTTTTAAAAGTTCTAGCTGAAACCAAACCTGTGATCTTATAGTAGCAGTATTATCTATTTATTTTTCTCCTTTTCCCTAAACAACAACAACAATAACATATAAAAACAGCTTTTCTATTATAAAACAATCATCATTGTTTTTTCTTTTTTTTTCCTATACAACAGCATCAATTAAAACTTATACTTAACAGCGCCTACCTGGTACAAAGAAAACAGCACACAGTCTTCATTAACAGTGTGTAAAGCAACTGCAACCTTCAGTTCTGTTAAAAAGAATTAGAACAATTACAATCTCATAGAAAAACATTAGAGCTGAGTGCAAGTCAAAAACAACCCGACTAGCTAACGAGTATTAGCTTAGCATGCTAACTAAAAATGCTACTCGTGAATAAAGTTACTACCGACGCATCAAAATGCCTGTAACTTTCAGGATACATGCTAGTACTGCTTACAATCAAAATACATGTTGACAATTACCACTATAAGAATGTTTTCATTAATACACATACAAAATTGACAACAGTATCGCTCACAAGCACCTACCACCAGCTTGAGAGTTTTTTCCTTTGCTGAGGCATGCGCTGTGCAGCAATTTGGAACTTTAACAGTTGCAGTTGCTGTATTTGTCCACCAGGTGGCTCCAACTATTCACAAAGCACATCAATTTTGAGGAAATTCATTAAGCTATTTTCTAACTCTGTTACATCTATCCTGGTAGACTTTAGTGCAGCGTTCAAGACGGTTGACCATAATATCCTATTAGATTGATTAGAGCATGCTGTAAGTATTACAGGTACTTCCCTGCATTGGTTTGTGTTATATCTATCTAATAGACTCCAATCTGTTCATGTAAATGGAGAGTCCTCTTCACAAATTAAGGTTAACTATAGAATTCCACAGGGTACTGTGCTAGGACCAGTTCTGTTTACATTATACATGCTTCCCTTAGGCAGTATTATCAGAAGACATAGCATAAATTTTTATTCATGTGCAGATGATACTCAACTTTATCTATCCATGCCGCCAGATGACACGCACCAATTAGTTAAACTGCAGCAATGTCTTAAAGACAAAAAGACCTGGATGACCTCTAATTTTTGTCTAAATTCAGATAAAACCGAGGTTATAATACTCAGCCCTAAAAATCTTAGAAATATAGTATCTTGATGCATGCTCAATCGTCCCAAAAGGTTGATTCTGTTCATTTGGACGTAGCGTTTTCAATGGGAGAAACGTTTCGTTACCCATCCAAGTGACTTCTTTAGTGTCAGCTGACTGCAGGTTTCCCCAACCTTATAAACAGTACAGTTGTACAATAACTGAAACCAGCCCACTGAATGAACAATGGGCTGAGAGGTCAGTTTCTCTATCATAAATATGCAAGTTCTCATGACCATTGATCTACAACCACTGATCAAAGCCCACTGATCAATGGCCATTAGTACCATTCACAGAGAGTTGGGGAATGGCTGTAATCACAGCATTGTAAGCCAAAAGATGTACCCTTAGGCCCCCTCCTCGATTCAGAGATGGTCTTTCCCTTTTCGCATAAATGACCTCCTTGACTCCGCGCTCAAACCAGCGTTCCTCCCTGTCCAGGATGTGTACATCCTCATCATTGAAAGAGTATCCACTGGCCTGTAGGTGTAAATAGACTGCGGAGTCATGGCCTGACGAGTTAGCTCTTCTGTGTTGTGCCATCCACTTTGCCAGAGCTTGTTTGGTTTCCCGATGTATAAATCCTGGCAATCCTCCTGGCACTTAACAGCGTACACTATGTTACTCTGTTTGTGTCAGGGAACCCAATCCTTGGGGTAGCGCAGCGTGCTTTGGTTTAGACGCCACAGAGACGTGGTGTTTATAAAAATGCATTTCAGCTGTTCTGATACTCCTGACACATATGGGGTCACTAAGGTTTTTCGCTTAGGCAGCAGTTGTCCTTCTCTCCTGAATTGGCTGAAGCTTTCTTTACGTGCCTTCCACATTTACTCAGGGCCTCCTTGACGTGATGTTCTTCTGCTTCCCTGGCTGCTGTGTCTTTGGGGATGGTGTTTGCACTATATTGTAGCGTCCTGATGACACCCAGTTTGTGCTCCAGTGGATGATGAGAGTCAGACCTTAAACACTGATCCGTATGCGTAGGTTTACGGTACACATCAGCTTTTAACACAGCCCATTGTTCATTCAATGGGCTGGTTTCTGTTAGTGTGCAAATGTACTGTTTATAAGGTTGGGGAAACCTGCAGTCAGCTGAGACTGAAGAAGTCACTTGGATGAGTGACGAAACGTTTCTCCCATTGAAGACGCTATGGCCAGATGAACAGAATCAACCTTTTTGGATCTTACCAGATGCTTTTTCAGAAAAGCATTACCTTGGCCTCCAGTAACACTGAGGATTGTTGGAGTCATTTTTCATGTCCTTCAATGTGTATATTAAACAAATATGTATGGCTGCTTTCTTCCATTTATGTGATATCTCTAAAATTAGAAATATCTTGTCACAGCGTGACGCTGGAAAACTAGTTCATGCATTTAGTTCATGCATTTACTTCTAGGCTGGACTACTAGTTAAGACTAACCATCTTATCTCATTTCCAGAATTTACGTTCTGAATTCCTCTGTGTTAGTTTCTTTCTACAAGGATGTGAGCACAGGACGCAAGAAAGAAACACAAGGAGAGAGGAGCCAGGGCAAAGAGCTCAAATTTAAAGTGATGTCTGATAAGAGGTTTGAAACCGGTTTGTTATCAGTAATTTCGTTATAATTCAAATTTTAACATTCCACCTGTGTGCCACGTTTCTTTAATACACTGAGGGTAAAAGCACCTCCTGTACAATTCCTGTAGCCTCCTCACTACACTCTCTTTCGGATTCTTTTTAGAAATTGATTTTGAGTGATTTCTGGGTCACAGGCAGGAAGATGGAGGTGACAAAGAGGGACAAATTAGTACAAACAGAAATGTTTCATGCAATCCGATAGGTTGTGCTTCATTAGAATTTCTTGTTCTAATGAGCAACAAGTAGACCTGTAAAAATGAATAATATGAACCTATATTGAATATATTTTACTGGGATAAGCAATTAACTACCTGAACACAGATGCAACTAGATTAAACACGTCACACCAAAGAGGATGGGGAAAACAGGCAAGAAGTAAAACTTAGAAATGATTTAAAAAATAAACATCACAAATTCCAAAGCAGGATATGTTGGAATTTAATGACAAACATCAATTTCAATCAGTACTTTAGTTCCTGACATTAGTTATTAGGATTTTAGCTAATTTCTGATTGTTTTATGGATTTTAAGTTGTAGGTTCATGAATTGTACTGCAATACTCTTGCTCAAGATCACGAATTACCAAATTCACTTCACATAGCATCTCACCACCCTGTTCCTTCAATATAAAAGAGTAGTGGTTGCCAAATCCATTTAAGTCCTCCAGTCTGTCACTAAGGATGTATTGAATCCTCTTTAGGTGGAGGGTATCAGTCAGTGTTGTTATCCAGGACTGAAAGGTTAGCCCATCCTTTTTCTTCCAATAGAGAAGAATAAGTGAACAGAGGAGGCCGTAGGACAGGAGGTGATGACAAAATATTGCCATCCAAAAGTCTTGAAATTTAGAAGAACAACAAGGTCGTTGGAAGGACAGGTGCTACAAAGCACACATCACAGCATCAAAACACTTTGAACACTATTTATTTAATAAAATGCTTGATTTAGGAAGATGTGAAAAATAAGGTGATAAATAATGTCAATATTTGTGGTCAAATGGCACTATATTTGTTGTCATTAGTCACTAGGAATGCTGTTGGATTTTTAAAATGAGCTATTATGTAATATTTATTAGCCGTCACAAAGGTACAAAAACACGTTAACTACCAGGTTATAAAAACAGAACCAAGGAAAACCATCAGATTAGGGATCTTCATCTTGGAAAAGTCCTAGCATGGCTTAATCCAGTGATTTCCCCCCAGTTTGTGATTATTAAAAACACAGTTACGGTCTACCACGATGCAGAAGAGACTCACACTCTTGCCCCTGATGAATGCCCCCACATTTAGAACACTTTGGACATCAGTACCCCTACTCCAAAGTGATTTTTGGAGGTTGGAGTTTTTACGTCTTTGCACCCAGATGAACATAAGGCTTTGGCTTATTACACCCAGCAGATTAACATAGACTTTAATCGGTAATTTCACACTACTACCTCTGTTGCAAAAGGACACTTGACTGTGTTGTGTGCAGTGCAAATTTGGTTTCTGGACCTGATAAAATAATCTGTATATTTAGAAATATTCAGTGTGTCAGCTGTGAGCAAATAGGCTTACTGCATGTCTCGACTGCTGTGCCTTAGGAAGCCCCACAGCCACAAGGCTGGCATGCTTTATGCTTTTTTTATGGTTTCATAATAAATGTGTTCACCTGTGTGTGTGTGTGCACACCTGACGTGTGCAGCGAGGTCTGGTAGTTACAAGACTGGCATACTTTGTTGCGTTTTATTATAATGTGACAAGATGAATGGAATATTAACTAAAAACCTTATACCTTTAAACCCCCGCCAGGACTACAGGTGTGAACAGAAAATTCACTTCAACTTTACTTATGAACAATGCAGACTTTGCAAAAGTTTAAACTTTATCAAACAGAGCACAGCATCAACAGAACATGGATTAACTTAATTCAACCCAGGGGCGATTCTAGGATCAGAGCTTTGGGGGTGCTGAGCACCCAGAGAGCTGCCCATCCAGGCAAGGTAAACTTTACTCATCACAATGAGACTTCTTCCCCGTCTCTGTCAGTCCCTGCATCCCTAAATGCCTCCAGTTGTCCCGAGTTCTCTCTGACTGCCTCCTTGGTCCATTTAAACCCCTGCATCCTCCCTGTCCTCATCGTCTGTTGTCTTCATCTCCATTATCAGTCATCATAATTTTACCCTCTCTGTGCAAGTCTGCAAATTTCTTTATTAAATCATAAGTTTCTTAAATTCATCAAATCTCTCTGTGCCTGGGTCCTCGTCACAAAACATGACATCACTGTTTTGTACATTTTAACACAATTTAATCCCCACATTTTTGAAAGAATAGCAAAACACTTTTTTGAAAAGTCTGTAACAAAACCATCAAATCTGATCAAGGTTATTAAAATGCTGTCAAAGAAGAATGGATTGGAATAAAAAACAACAACAACAACATATCCTAACCTTAATTACTGGGGGAAAATGATAAATGATGCTCATAGTGAGTAAAAAGTAAACTGTGTGCATTTTTTGGACAGAGATTCACTTCTAAAGTGTATGTATAATACAATACAGATACATAAAAAATACACTCCAAAAATAGAAGAGTCCTTGAAATATACAAAATATTATTAGAAAATGGAGACACTTGGCCTTTGGTACAATGTATACAATGTA